>NC_053027.1:79951379-80586016 GCF_003073215.2 Triticum urartu
TTAGCCAATCCTTTGTCCTTAGCATCTTGAAGGAGTTCCCACAACCTTTAGTCCATGCCACTCCATTGTTGAACTTATCTGAAACATGCTAGATCGAAATGTTAGTCCAACAAGAGATATGTTGTCATCAATTATCAAAACCACCTAGGGAGCACTTGTGCTTTCAATCTCCCCCTTTTTGGTAATTGATGGCAACATACATCAAAGCTTTAGACAAAGATATAAAGAACAGCAAGTAAAGCTTTGGAAGGACATGTAACAAGCATAGGCTCCCCCTACATGTATGCACTCATGTAAATATGAAATATAGAGACATGTGAGAGCATAACCATGACAGAGTAGGCAATGTGTTACATGCATCTTGGCCATATGCATTAGAGCAAAAGATTATCAAGGAAAATACCTTCATGCTCATGAGTCCTTCTTGCAAACAGTATGTACATAAGCAAGAACTCCTCATACTCATGATTTTGATGCATATACTTACCTTGTGGTCTTGAGTTGGCTTAGGATGGAATGAACCTGCACAAACAAGGTTAGATAACACAGGTACGTCCACTAGCCAGAGCAAACAAAATAAACCACAAGAATACCAAGACTGGGATGACATGTAGAGAGTGAGTACAAGGTACCACATTGAATTCAACATGTCCCCAAGAATAAAGATATGCAATGAATTTGACTGATTTCTTTCCCTTAGGTGTCTTGCTCCCCCTGAATCTTACATGGGATATTGGGAGAAGATAGGAAACAGAAAATCAGAGCTGAAAGATATGAATAGAACTTAATTCAAATGAGTTCATATGAACATGTCTTTCCCCCGAAAAGACATGTGGCATCTCTCCTCTTGAACATCAAGCATCTGGGATCCTTGAGTATTCTCTCCCCCTTGGAGATTTCTTTCTCCCCCTTAATATATGGGATCCTTGAGTATTCTCTCCCCCTTAGTACTTTCTCTCCTTTGTAGGTGATAAGCTTTTGATGTGATCTCTCTCTCCCTGATGATAAGCTTTGATGTGATCTCTCTCTCCCCCTTTGACATCAATTTCCAACAAGGTTTTTCCTGGAATCCGTCGAATAGGTTTGGTCCTTGAGATTCAGTACAAAGTGGGAATAAAACTGTGATGCTTGTAGAGGACAAGATTCATTGAGTGGAGCTGGATCAGAAGAAATATAGAATATGTGGCAAACTGTTTTTCCTGTTGCGAAATCGGTGGCACCGAGTGGCATGTTTTGGTAGTACCGAAGGGATTCGGTTGGACCGAAAATGGCAATTCGGTGAAACCGAGTTCATCACAGAGAAAAACACTTGTCACCTCATCTCACTAGTCAAGTAAGATCTCACAAAGATTTGCAATGAATTAGCTGAAAGATTTGCAAGGAATTTGATGCAGAAATATGCAGAACAAAAATCAAAAAGAAAAGAGTGAAAGTTTCTAGATGAATTTTTTTTTGTTTGAAAAAGAAGGAAACAAATATGCAAGGGACAAATGCAATAACTCAGAAAAGAACACAAGAGAACTTCATCTAGAATTGGGCGGTGACATAGTCACCTATGTTAGAGTATATTGACTTAGGAGTCAAGTGAGGACACTTGATCGTAGGTCATACTCATCATTTTAAGCTCAAAATGGGGTTACCATTTTTCGTTTAAGCATCTTGATGTATTCTCACCTTGTTAAGTTGCTTTGACTCATGTCTTGGAGTAAAGCTTCTCTAAGATGGAATAACATACCTTGGGTGGTGGTGTGGTTCTTGCTCATGTAGTTGAACTTGTGTGGGTGCTCAAGGTTGATGTAGCTCATCAAGAGTTGGGAGCACCACTTGGAGTTTGAGTTCATCTACCTACATGGGTTAGTTCTTGCAAGGAAGAGCACTTGTGTATCCAAAAATGACAATCATGAAGCTTAACATAGAATTTGTCAAAGGATATGTTTGAATGGTTTTGTGCTTCCTTGTCTTCAACCACTATTGTGTAGAGTCTTGGTCTTGTAGAGATTTCTCAAGATGTGAGTAAGTCGCAATCTCATGGAATTAGATTCAACCAAGCACCTACATGGGTTAGGCAACATGCAAGGTGCAAATATATCCAAGACATAAGATAGTTATCATAAGAGATATATCATGGATTAGTCATAAGCTCATGTCTTGCATGTATCCAATGGAGTTTCTACTCCAAGTTCGAAGCATCAATGATGTTCAATTCTCCTCTCAACCTGCAAAACACTTTCTCATCAAGTGGTTTAGTGAATATATCCGCTAATTGCTTGTCGGTGCGAACATGCTTAAGATTGATGTCACCCTTAGCAACATGATCTTGAATGAAATGATGACGAACTTCAATATGCTTAGTTCGAGAATGTTGTACAGGATTATGACCAATTTTGATAGCACTTTCATTGTCACAAAGCAGTGGAACATGTTTCACATAAATCCCATAATCTTTAAGAGTTTGGGTCATCCAAAGTAATTGAGCACAACATGAACCAGCGGCAATGTATTCCGCTTCGGCGGTGGATAAGGATACCGAGTTTTGTTTCTTGGAAGACCAAGACACAAGAGATCTACCAAGAAATTGACAAGTACCCGAAGTGGACTTTCTATCAACCTTGTCTCCGGCATAATCCGAGTCAGAATAGCCAACAAGATCAAAAGAAGACCTCTTAGGATACCAAATGCCAAAATTTGGTGTATGGATTAAATATCTCACTATCCTTTTCACAGCCTTAAGATGACAATCTTTAGGAGCAGCTTGATATCGTGCACACATGCACACACTTAGCATAATATCAGGACGTGAAGCACATAGGTATAACAATGAACCAATCATAGAGCGATAAACCTTTTGATCCACTGGTTCACCATCTTTGGTTAAATCATTATGTCCACTAGTAGGCATGGGTGTAGACATACCTTTGCATTCTTGCATATTGAACTTCTTGAATAAGTCCTTGGTGTACTTTGTTTGAGAGACAAATGTACCTTCCTTAGTTTGCTTGATTTGCAACCCGAGAAAGAATTTGAGTTCACTCATCATAGACATCTCAAACTTATCTGACATTAGCTTTCCAAACTTTTCACTAAAGAGAGGGTTAGTTGAACCAAATATGATATCATCAACATAAATTTGGCATACAAATAGTTCTCCATTAACCCTTTTAGTAAAAAGAGTAGAATCAATTTTACCAATTTCAAAACCACTTGTAGTAAGGAACTTGGTCAAGCATTTATACCATGCTCTAGGAGCTTGTTTAAGACCATAAAGAGATTTGTGAAGTTTGTAAACATGATTTGGTTTCTTAGGATTGATAAAGCCGGGAGGTTGTTTGACATAAACTTCCTCCTCTATTTCACCATTTAGAAAAGAACTTTTAATGTCCATTTGGTACAAGGTGATATTATGGTGATTAGCATAGGCAAGTAAGATGCGAATGGACTCAAGTCTAGCAATGGGAGCATACGTCTCACCATAGTCCATACCTTCGACTTGTGTGTACCCTTGGGCGACGAGACGTGCTTTGTTGCGAACCACTTGTCCATCTTCATCTTGCTTGTTGCAGAACACCCATTTGGTACAAATGATGTTGTGGTTGTTGTCGGGCTTCTCGACCAATGTCCAAACTTGGTTTCTCTCAAAATTATGTAGCTCTTCATGCATAGCGTTTATCCAATCCGGATCTTCCAATGCTTCTTCAACCTTGATAGGTTCTATGCTAGAGATGAATGAATAGTTTTCACAAAAGTTAGCTAAACGAGTTTTTGAGCGAGTGATTCTCCTGGTTTGTATATCATTGAGGATTTGCTCGACGGGATGATCTTTGGCAATTCTTGCTCGAACTCGTGAGAGCTTTTGCTTGGGTCTTCGTTGAACATCTTCTTCATCTTGTTCTTCTTCTTGGCCTTCTTCATTGTTGACGTCGTCGTTCTCTTGTCGTGGTGGAGAAGGAGGTTGTTGATGTTCATCTTGACGTACTTCCTCGTTTTCTTCATCTTGGTGTGTCCCACTTGTGGATGCTTCCGTGTCGATTCTTGGTTCACCTTGTCGTGAAGTAGAAGCTTCCACTTGGACGGATGAAGTACTCTCCTTCACCTCCGTTGGACGAATTTTGCCAATGGACAAGTCTTGAATTGCTTCTGAAGGGTCTTTGTCTCCTACATCAATTGGCAATTGCTCTACTTGTGAGCCATTAGATTCATCAAACTTCACATCTACCATCTCTTCAACCTTTTGGGTGAAATTGTTGTAGACACGGTAAGTGTGAGAGTTTGAGCCATAACCAAGTAGAAAACCTTCATGAGATTTAGGAGCAAACTTTGAACGACGATGCTTATCAAGAATGTAGCACTTTGAGCCGAATACTCGAAAGTATCCAACTTGGGGTTTGTTACCGGTGAGAAGCTCGTATGCCGTCTTGCCGAGTAGCTTGTGAAGATATAAGCGATTTGTTGCGTGACAAGCTGTCTCAACCACTTCTGCCCAAAAGTGCTTTGGCGTCTTGTATTCATCAAGCATCGTTCTTGCCATTTCGATGAGCGTCCGGTTCTTCCTCTCAACAACTCCATTTTGTTGAGGTGTGTACGTAGCCGAGAACTCGTGTGAAATCCCTTCTTCGTCAAGAAAGGTGTCCACATTTGCATTCTTGAACTCCGTTCCGTTGTCACTCCGAACCTTCTTGATCTTCACATCAAACTGATTTTGGGCCTTCCTAGCGAAGTTTCTGAAGATCTTCTGGACCCGTGACTTGTCATTAAGAAAGAACACCCACGTAAATCTTGAAAAATCATCAACTATAACTAGACCAAAGGAATTTCCACCGAGACTCTTGTAGGCGTTGGGACCAAAAAGATCCATGTGAAGTAGCTCGAGTGGCCTCCTTGTGGTCATGATGTTCTTCACGGGATGTCTTCCTCCAACCTGTTTACCTGCTTGACAAGCACTGCAAAGTCTATCCTTATCAAATATGACATCGTTGACTCCAAGGATATGATTTCCTTTAATAAGCTTGTCAAGGTTTCTCATGCCAACGTGACCTAGTCGTCTATGCCACAACCAACCTTTTGAGGATTTAGCAACAAAGCAAGTTTTAGGTTGTTCCTTTTTAGAGAAATCGACAATGTAAAGATCACCTCTATGCATACCTGTAAAGACCATTTTATGATTGTCTCTACGAAATACTTGGCAATCTACCTCAGTAAATAGGACATTCAAACCGAAATCAGCAAGTCTAGATACTGAAAGTAAGTTGTAGCCAAGAGATTCAACGAGCATGACATTTTGAATGGAACTATCATGTGAGATGGCCACCTTACCAAGGCCAACCACTTTACCCTTTTAATTATCACCAAAGGTGACATATTTTCGAGGGCCGTCATTTTCAGCAAGCTCACGAAACATTTCTTCATCTCCGGTCATATGATCAGTACATCCACTATCAAGAACCATTCCTTTCCTCCTGATTCATATCCCCGAAGATTTGCCATAAGACCAAAATGTCTCATTGCATCATCAAGATCGAAGTCACTATCATCATCATCATAATATTCATGTTCATCATGATCTTGTGACTCATCATTTCCTAGAGAGGGTAATTCATTAGATAAATGATCATCAAGGTGGTCACTTTTATGAATTCTTATAGCTTTGAATATGGTATCATTAATGATTCCAACATATCCTTTAGCATGCTTAAGATTAGTAAGTTCAAATAGACATTTACCAAAACTAGGATCACTAGAATTCATCTTACTCAAGGCAATAGATTTATGGAAAATTTCATCCAAAGTTTTCAAGGAATGATCGGGAAGTCGTTCCTCAAGAAATTTCCATATAGTATAGGCACAATTTTGAGTAGGCAAACTAGCAATCAAGTTTTTGGGCAATCCTCTAATGATGAGCTCAATAGTTCTAAGATTGCGAATCATGTCAATATCTTCATCTAGGGTAGGATGCAAAGGATCAATATGAAGTGCACAAGGGCTAGCAATATACTTGTTCAAACGATATTGATTGAAGATTACAAGCATCTCATTTTTCCACTCATGAAAATACTTTCCATCAAGAATAGGCACTCTATGTCTAAGACTCCCTAGAGTAGACACATCCATCTTCCTCCAATGGTGATTAAACCAAGGCAATGGAGACCAATGCTCTGATACCACTTGTAGGATCTAGAAGTAGATGTGTCTAGAGGGGGGGATTAGACACTTAATGCTAAAGTTGCAATTTTTAAGCTTTTTCGGTTTAAGTGGAGTTTAGGCACAATTTCAACACACAAAATACATATCAAGCAAGCATGCAAAGAGTATATGAGAAGCGGAATGTAAAGCATGCAACTTGCAAGAATGTAAAGGGAAGGGTTTGGAGAGATCAAACGCAATTTGAGACACGGATGTTTTTCCCGTGGTTCGGATAGGTGGTGCTATCCTACATCCACGTTGATGGAGACTTCAACCCACAAAGGGTAACGGTTGCGCGAGTCCACACAGGGCTCCACCCACAAAGGGTAACGGTTGCGAGAGTCCACACAGGGATCCACCCACGAAGGGTCCATGAAGAAGCAACCACCCACAAAGGGTCCACGAAGAAGCAACCTTGTCTATCCCACCATGGCCATCGCCCACACAGGACTTGCCTCACTAGCGGTAGATCTTCACGAAGTAGGCGATCTCCTTGCCCTTACAAACTCCTTGGTTCAACTCCACAATCTTGTCGGAGGCTCCCAAGTGACACCTAGCCAATCTAGGAGACACCACTCTCCAAGAAGTAACAAATGGTGTGTAGGTAATGAACTCCTTGCTCTTGTGCTTCAAATGATAGTCTCCCCAACACTCAACTCTCTCTCACAGGATTTGGATTTGGTGGAAAGAAGATTTGAGTGGAAAGCAACTTGGGAAGGCTAGAGGTCAAGATTCATATGGTAGGAATGGAATATCTTGGTCTCAACACATGAGTAGGTGGTTCTCTCTCAGAACATATGAGTTGGAATGGTGTATGCGTTCTGATAGCTCTCTCATCGAATGAAGAGGAGGTGGAGGGGTATATATAGCCTCCACACAAAATCCAACCATTACACAGTTTTCCAATCTCGGTGGGACCAAATCAACAAACTCGGTCGGACCGAAAAGGTAAACCTAGTGACCGTTAGAGATTTCGGTGGGACCGATGTGCTAGGGTTAGGGTAAATCCAAAACTCGGTTTGACCGATTACTCAAACTCGGTGGGACCGATTTGGGTAATAAGTGAGACTGAGATTTGGCCAAGCAAAACTCGGTGGAACCGATTGCATATCTCGGTGGGACCGAGAATATTGCAATGGGTAACAGAGAGTTTGCAAGCCCATCTTGGTGAGACCAAGATCCCATCGGTGAGACCAAACTGATTAGGGTTTGGCAGTGGCTTATGACAAGTGAAACTCGGTGGCGCCGGATAGGAAGAATCGGTAGGACCGAGTTTGGCTTAGGGTTTAGGTCATATGTGGAAGTGGGAAAGTAGCTAAGGGTTTTGGAGCATATCACTAAGCACATGAAGCAAGAGGCTCATTAAGCAACACCTCATCCCTCCTTGATAGTATTGGCTTTTCCTAAAGACTCAATGTGATCTTGGATCACTAAAATGTAAAATGATGAGTCTTGAGCTTGAAGCTTTAGCCAATCCTTTGTCCTTAGCATCTTGAAGGAGTTCCCACAACCTTTAGTCCATGCCACTCCATTGTTGAACTTATCTAAAACATGCTAGATCGAAATGTTAGTCCAACAAGAGATATGTTGTCATCAATTATCAAAACCACCTAGGGAGCACTTGTGCTTTCAATAACCGAAAGCAAAGAGGCAACGGGTTCCTAACAAACTCAGGACTACTAGAGTGGTGGTCACGGAGGTGGACGACGGCAATTTTGAGCCAACGGCGCCCAAGGAAGCGCGTCGATGCTACGACAATCAAATAGGCTGCATCGTATGGACAACCGCCACCATCACCGATGAGAAACTACAGAAGATAGAAAATATGAGGAGCTCCCTCCTAAAGAAGTTTCACCAGATATTCTTCTTCCCAGGCCGGAATGAGAAGGATTATAAAGATCCAGATGAGGACCCGGCAATGAAGAAGATAAACAAACACGCCATGACCAAGTTTAGCGACGCGTTGGCCGCCTGGAAAAATCGAGTGAAAGCAAGGATCATCGACAAGAAGGAACCCTACTCCGAGATTGTAAAGGATAATCTGACAATCACGGAAGAGCAGTTTCAAATATTCAAGGAGGCTTGCGAGGCCGAAGAGGCCAAAAAAAAGTCTAAGTACATTAAGGGGCTTCAAGAGAGGAACATTGGGAGCCACCACCTCAGAAGCCGTGGTTACGGCGGAAAGAGGTCCAAATGGGCCAAGGAGGACGCGGAAGCCATGAGTCTGGGCATCCCAGACCCCTTGGCGGAGTTCACCATCCCGCAGGAGCGTGACGTCCTCAGGGCCCGGCACCGTTGGGACCCAGTGAAAAAGGTTTACGAGACAACACCGGTCATTACGGAGTTCATGAGACTGCTGGTAATTTTAGTTTCTGATCAATTCGACTGCACACGTAAGTCATATTTGTAAACAATCATTGTGCCTTTTGTAGAGAGAGCAGCACAGGATTGCGGCCGAAAGCAACTCGTCATCTGAGGCATTGGCGAGGCCCAAGTGGGACACTCCATTCAACCGGGCGTTGAACATATTGAAACAACAACCGATGGATACTCGACCGTCGTATGGACGCGTGCACGGTGTCAGAGACGGCGCCACGTGGAAGAAGTACTACCGTGAGACCACGGAGGATAGAAAGGAAAGACAAAGGTTAAATGAAGAAAACATCGACAAGAGGGTTGAGATTGCGGTTGAGAAGAAATCAACTGAGATAGTCGCAACAGCGGTAGCTGCCACAAAACAGTTGGCTCTAGATATTTCTACTACCTTGGTTCCGGCCGTTTTCAATTGGACCAGGCAAAATCCAAAAAAAGATGCAGCAGACTTTCCCCTTGCTGACTTCTTGGCGGGGAGCAGCTGCAGCTGCATCGGCTCCCGCACCGGACGTGCTAGGCGGTGCTTCGTCTTTGGCTGAGCTCGACGCCCTCACGGTATCTGTCACACCGGCCCCCTTCAATATAAATGTATTGTAACATCCCAAATTTTCAATTTGGAATCTTATACATTAGATCATCATGCATATCATATTTTCATGCATTTTGGTTGATCCTAGAAATTTCACGCAACTCAAGGACCTTTGGAGAGAGTTGGAGATTCCGTTATTTTCATATTTGAGAGTTTTCTCGAATTTGAAAATAGGATCATTTGATTTATTTATTTCATCTTCAATAATTTTTCCGATATCAAAAAGATAAGAGAGGGAATAATATGACTTTCCCAAAATTGAGGAAAAATGAAGATTTAATGGATAAATCAATTTTTGTTTTCCGGAGTTTATTTGCATTTTATTTGGATAGGGAAAAATGCGCGTTTTCAAAAATTGCATTTTAGGTCCGGAGTAAAGTTCATTTTGTTCGACTCATTTTTAGGAGTCGGAGAAAATTTACTTTAGGAATTTTGGAGTTCGTTTAGATTTTCTTTCTTTTGTTTTCTGCACGCGAAACCGATTAAAAAAAATCTTGCAGCGCCCTGGGCCAAGGCCCAGCCAGCAGCCGGCCGGCCAGGCCATCGCCCGCGCCGCGCACGCCAGGCACCAGGAGGCCGCCGCCGCCGCCCCTTTTGGAGTCCTAGTAGGACTTTAGTCCTAATCCGTTTCCTCTTTTTCTATCCTATTCCTACTCTTTTTCTTGTCCCCTACCCCAAGAAACCCTCTCCCCTCACCAATATAAATACCCCTCTACCCCCCCCCTCCTCACATCAAGCAGCAGCAGCAGCAGCCGCAGCCACCGCCGCCGCCGCCTAGCCACCGCGCCACCTAGCCGCCGCCGCCTTTGCACCCCGCCGTCGCCGGAGCCCCTCGCTGGAGCCTCGTCGAGGTAGCCGCGCCACCCTACCCTCACCTCGGTTCGGTTTTTATTTTTGAAACCGTTCTGGTTCTTTTCTTTTTCTTCCGTTTGTTGTTTCGGTTTTCTTCCGAAACCCTAGATCGGTTTTTATTCTTTCTTTCGGACCGTTCGTCTCAATGAACGTGATCACCAATTCTTTCCCGGTTAACGACGTCCGTTCGTTTAACCGCTCTTCGTTTTCTTTCTCGTCGGATTTATTCCGCGTCTTTTCCGCGATCGCGATCGCAGATCCGATCTTCGCTCTAGTCTTTCTTCCCGCTCGTTTATCGGAATTAGGTGATTCAAGCACCTGGAGTTTCGTTTCGAAACCGCCGTTCTGTCTAATCAACTTAAACAAGTTTTTGCTACGGTAAAATTTGACCTAGTTTCAACTTGCTAGAACCGTGTTGTTTTCTTCCGCCGTTTGTTTTCCGTTTCTTTGTTCGGTTCGTTCTTTCTTTGCAACCGGAGTTCTTAAGTTGAACTTTCTGGTTCGTTCTCTTGTTCGAGTTTTACCTGTGCATTAGATGAGTACTTATTGTGTGCTTGTTGTTTGTCTACGATAGATCACCCGGATTGCGCCGCTTGTTACTTCGAAACCCTAGGTCTCGCGGATCATCAGCAAGGCAAGTAACACTTTGATCATACCTTTTCTACAACCCATGTTTTATTGCATTAGTTCAATCCTCTCACTTTGCATGAGTAGGATCTAATTAAATTGTGGGATGGGAAGTATATGAGGTAGTACCTATCACCTGTATTATTATGAAACCTTTGGGAGTTACTTCTACATTTGCTTATTATGCCATGCTATGCTAGTAGACATGGATTGGGTGAGTGATATCCATGACAGATGTGAGTTGATAATTTTAATGGTTTATCTAAGGTGGCAACTTAAACACACATCTGGGTGGATTGAGGCACCTGATGTCTATCAGGACTTGCCTGTTTTTTTTGGACCGCCACCCATGCTCAAAGGGATCATAAGATAATTCATGCTAGTAACTTCCGTGTGCAGCCACAAGCCATTATGGGCTCTGGCATAGTTGACTAAGTCGTGCGAACTCTTACAGTGGTAGACTAGCAGACGTAGGGGTTATAGGTGGTACGGTCTACCCGATCGTAAGGTGCTAGCGCTTTTGAAAGACTATGTCTCGGTCATCCGTCTTCTCAAACACCATGTAGTGCGAGAAACCAAACGGAGGCGATCGAGTCTTGTGAGGAAAAGTGCGCAAACCTCTGCAGAGTGTACAAACTAATCATGATTAGCCGTGTCCCCGGTTATGGACAACTTGAGTATCTAGTACTTGAATATCATGTGAATCTCATCATGTTACTTCTAATTAATGTTGTTGGGTTTTAATTGTTCACTTAATTGGGATCGGAATGTTGTCAACCATTCTCGATGTTTCACAACCACCATGATAGTTAAATAAATTTATTCCTTTGCAGTAGGGAAAAACTGGCTTTACGCAAAACTGTAACCATAGAGCTTTCCACCAGCCATATATGCATATAGTATAGCTGTTTCACTCCATTACTCTCTACGTGTTACTTTGCCAGCATATTCCATGTGCTGACCCGTTTTCGGGCTGCAACTTCTCATGTTGCAGACTTTTCAGACGACGAGTAAGGTATTTTTAGGTCGTGGTTCTATACTCAGTGATGCCGTTGGAGTTGATGGACCCATTTATCTTCCAAGTCTTCCGCTGTTATCGACACTAGATGGCCTTAAGCCATTTTTATTGTAATAAGTTCTCTTTGAGACAACGATGTAATAAGTGTGTGATTGCCACTCTGCTATAAATCCTTCGATGTACTGTGTGGTGTCAGCATTACTGATCCAGGGATGACACCCGAGCATAGTAGACTTGATCCATTCGGGTCGGGTCGCCACAGAGATGGTATCAGAGCACACGCTGACTGTAGGACACGACCACTAAGTTAAAGCCATAGATCACCATTCTCTTCTCATTTTCTAACTCCTCATCTTTTCTACTCTTTTAGGATGACGCACGCGAAGATTAAGTACGCTCAACCGGATGAAGGCACACCTTTTGGATTTCACTTGAAGGAAGTCACCAAGTACCTGAACATTGGATTACCAAGCTTCACGGGAACCTTCAACGCCACTCTGCCTGAAGAGGAGCGCTGGAAGATTCAAGCTCACATTCCGGGAAGGACATTCGCGCCAATCACGAAGCCTATAGATAGTGTTTTCAATGCACCAACCTGGAGTCTGGGAAGGAGCATGGCAGCTCATATCACCATGGGACGCATTGGAGAAGTTTACCAAGAAGACCTCAAGGACACTATCTACCAGATTTGCGGACGCCGAGATGAACAATGGGAGTTAGTCAGCACCAAGAAGGATAGATCCATTGCATCTTTCATCCAGGAGTTAAACCAGCACATTCGACGCCATGAGAACTAGATGTGCAATTATATGATGGAGTTGAAGAATGCAAAGGCAAGGATCATCGAGCTAGAAGGAGAACTGAAGTCTACACACAAGGACTACACGGACGAGATCGTAGCTCTAGCGAGGCACAATGGCGATCTTAAGCAAGAGATTGAAGACCTCAAGGGGAAGTTAGCATCCAGGAAGGAAGACAAGTACGTCGCATGTCCGGACAACTACATCATCATTGACGACACCGATTCGGATCCAAGTGAACCCGACTTTGAAGACGAAGCTGGAGCAGATATCATGGAGTCTTCCACCGGTTCAAATTTCTAGATGACCACCAGATAGTAGTAGTATTCCCCCATGTAAACACAATAGTTCGAGCACTTTTGCGATAGTTAGACCGTTTGTAAGCCCTTGTTTGATTGAATGAAGTGATTTTGTGTGCAATTGCTCATGTGCATTTGGGTAGTGTTTTCCCTTTAGACCTCACTCTATTCTCAATTCTCGTCTTTTCTAAACCCTTAGATGCCTCCGAGACGTGACAATGGATTCCCACCGGAGCTCACTCAGTTGATCCAACAACAGAATCAATTGATGCAGATGTTAGTTCAGAACCAGCAGAACAACAACAACAACAACCCACCACCACCACCACCTATTGATCACTTAGCTCATTTCCTTAGGCTAAATCCGCCGATGTTTTCCAGTAGCACCGAGCCGATAGTAGCAGACGATTGGCTCCGCAAGATAGGAAGGGAGTTGACCACTTCAGGATGTACGGATGGTGAGAAAGTGAAGTTTGCCGCACACCAGCTTGACGGACCCGCGGCAGCATGGTGGGAGAATTTCACAGCCACTTACCCAGTTGACACTGTCACATGGGATCAGTTTCAGCAAGCTTTCCGCACTGCCCATGTTTCAGCAGGAGCTATGGCCATAAAGAAGCGTGAGTTTCGCAACTTACGCCATGGAGGAAGGACAGTTGGCCAGTACGTTGACGATTTCAGCAAGTTAGCACGTTATGCCCCAGATGACGTTGCTACGGATGCAGCTAAGCAGGAGAAGTTTCTGGAAGGACTGAATGATGAACTAAGCATGCAGTTGATGGTAGCGAGTTTCAACAACTACCAGGAGTTGGTAGATCGTGCCATCATGATTGAAGGGAAGCAACAGCAGATTGAGAACCGCAAGAGGAAGTATGGACAGGGGAAGTATAACTCTGGAGCCCAGCAGAAGCACCGTTTTACCCCTAAACCGGGATTTCAGTTTCAGCACACCCATGGAGGAGGTAGCTCGCACAACCATAATGGCCACAAGAATGGTAATGGGAATGGAGGAAGCAACGGCCAGAACCGGACCACCCCATCCACCCCAGCCAAAAAGGACTTGAGCCACGTCACTTGCTATAAGTGTTCGAAGCCAGGGCATTATGCAAATGAATGTCCTGAAGGCCAGAATGGAAATGGCAATGGAAGCTCTGGGAAGAAGCCGAACCCTTTCAATAGGGGACAGGTGAACCACATTAATGTGGAGGAGGTTGAAGATCAGCCCGATGCAGTAATCGGTAAGTTTTTGGTTAAGTCATTTACTGCACTTGTTCTTTTTGACACTTGTGCATCGCATTCATACCTATCAAGGGGATTTGTGGATAAATATAACCTGCCAACCCAAGCCCTTAGGTCACCCATGTTAGTAAGCTCACCAGGAGCGGAGTTTATGGCTAGACGATGGTGTGATCGGTTACCATTAAGGATTGGTAACTATGTGTTTCCCTCGGACCTAATAGTATTGGAATCTCAAGGATTGGATGTGATATTAGGCATGGATTGGTTATCAAAGTATGAAGGGAATATTGAGTGTGCTAGTAAGTCAATTTTGCTTACCACACCAGAAGGAAGAAGGATCAAGTATGTATCCCGACATGTGCCAAACAGGACACAAGTGAACTGCTTAACAGGAGTTGTGCAAGAAGGAGTACCGGTGGTAAAGGATTTTCCTGATGTATTTCCTGAGGAATTACCAGGCATGCCACCGGATAGAGACGTTGAGTTTTTGATTGAGTTATTGCCAGGTACAGGCCCAATATCGAAGCGACCGTACCGGATGCCAGCAAAGGATTTGGTGGAAATTAAGAATCAGATTAAGGAGTTATTGGATAAAGGTTACATTCGCCCAAGTTCTTCGCCTTGGGGATCACCCGTACTTCTAGTGGAAAAGAAGGATGGATCATTAAGGATGGTTGTAGATTATCGGGGATTGAATGAAGTAACCATCAAGAACAAGTACCCACTGCCAATGATCAACGATCTGTTTGATCGGTTGCAAGGAGCTAAAGTGTTTTCCAAGATCGATTTGCGATCAGGGTACCATCAGTTGAAGATTCGAGAGCAGGACATACCTAAGACAGCATTCACCACGAGATATGGACTGTATGAGTATACCGTTATGTCATTTGGATTGACTAACGCACCTGCCTATTTTATGAACCTGATGAACAAAGTGTTTATGGAGTTTTTGGATAAGTTCGTCGTAGTGTTCATTGATGACATCCTGGTTTATTCGAAGAATGAAGAGGATCATAAGGAACATTTGCGTTTGGTTTTGGAGAAACTAAGGGAACATCAGTTATATGCCAAATTCAGCAAATGTGAGTTTTGGTTGAAGGAAGTTGGATTCCTCGGACACGTTATATCCGGAGAAGGTATAGCAGTTGACCCCACAAAGGTTGAGATAGTAACCGAATGGGACTCACCAATGACAGTTGGAGAGATCCGGAGTTTTCTTGGACTCGCAGGATACTACCGGAGATTTATTGAGAATTTCTCAAAGATTGTAAAGCCTATGACTGAATTGTTGAAGAAGGATACTAAGTTCAAATGGACTGAGGAGTGTGAGGCTAGTTTCCAGGAATTGAAGAAACCCTTGGTTACCTCACCAGTATTGATTTTGCCAGATCAGACCAAGGATTATGAGGTGTATTGCGACGCTTCACGTCGAGGACTTGGAGCAGTGCTTATGCAGGAAGGAAGAGTTGTTTCGTATGCTTCACGACAACTGAAGCCTCATGAGTTGAATTATGCCACGCATGATTTGGAGTTAGCAGCCGTAGTGCATGCATTGAAGACGTGGAGACATTTCCTCATTGGAAATGATTATGAGGTGTACACGGATCATAAGAGTTTGAAGTACATTTTCACTCAGAAGGAGTTGAACCTTAGACAAAGGAGATGGTTGGAGCTCATCAAGGATTATGACATGAGATTGCATTACCATCCCGGAAAAGCTAATGTAGTAGCTGACGCATTGAGCCGTAAGAGCCATGTCAATACCCTAGTGACGGGAGAAATACCCAAGGAGTTAGCAGAAAACCTTCGTGAGCTATGTTTGGAAATAGTTCCGCGAGGCTATGTAGCAACATTGGAGATTCAGTCAACATTGATGGATAAGATCAGAGAAGCTCAGAAATCTGACAAGGAGATTGCTGCTATAAAAGAGAAATTGAGCGAAGGAAAAGCAAAGGGATTTCGTGAGGATGAGCACGATACCTTATGGTTTGAGGACCGTGTTTATGTGCCCAATGACATGGAGATTAGGAAGTTGATTTTGCAAGAGGCACATGATTCACCGTATTCGATTCACCCAGGGAATACCAAGATGTATTTGGATTTGAAGGAAACATTCTGGTGGACCGGAATGAAGAAGGATATTGCAGCATATGTAGCAGTTTGTGACGTATGTCAGAGAGTAAAGGCAGAGCATCAGAAGCCAGCAGGATTGTTACAACCATTGCCGATACCCGAATGTAAGTGGGATAAGATAGGCATGGATTTTATCACCGGACTACCCAGGACGAAAGCAGGCTATGACTCGATATGGGTAGTACTTGATCGTTTGACAAAGGTAGCACATTTTATTCCAGTTAAGACCACTTACACCAGTGCTAAGTTGGCAAAGATATACATGACTAGGATCATTTGTTTGCATGGAGTTCCGAGGAGTATCGTATCAGATAGAGGAACTCAATTTACCTCAAAGTTTTGGAATCAGTTGCATGAAACTTTAGGAACCGGACTAGAGTTCAGCACAGCTTTTCATCCGCAGACAGATGGACAGACCGAGAGAGTCAATCAGATTTTGGAAGATATGCTGAGAGCTTGTGCACTAGATTATGGATCTAGTTGGGACGATAACTTGCCATATGCGGAGTTTTCTTATAACAACAGTTACCAAACCAGTTTGAAGATGGCACCTTTCGAAGCTTTATACGGAAGAAGGTGCAGGACACCGTTGTCATGGGACGAAGTTGGAGACCGTCAATTCTTTGGACCAGATTTGATTAAGGAGTCTGAACGGAAGGATAAGTTGATTCGCGATAGGCTAAAGGTATCCCAGTCCAGGCAGAAGAGCTACGCAGATTCTAAACGCAAGGAGACAGTCTACGAAACCGGAGACCGAGTTTATCTCCGAGTATCCCCACTTCGAGGAGTTAAGCGCTTTGGAGTTAAGGGAAAGTTAGCACCGCGTTTCGTTGGACCGTATAAGATCTTGCAACGTATGGGAGAAGTCGCTTATAAGTTGGAATTACCAGAGGGACTGTCAGGAGTTCATGATGTATTCCATGTTTCTCAGTTGAAGAAATGTCATGCCGAGATGGCAGAGGTACCGCTAAGAGATACAGTACCGCTTGAAGCGATTCAGTTGAAGGACGACTTAACGTATGAGGAGAAGCCAGTCCAGATTCTCGATTATGCCAGCAGAGTTACCCGCAGCAAGGTTATCAAGTTTTGCAAAGTTCAGTGGAACCGCCATTCAGAGGATGAAGCCACCTGGGAAAGAGAAGAAGATTTGCTTAAGGACCACCCTCACCTATTTTCTAGCCAACCCGAATCTCGAGGGCGAGATTCATCTTAAGGGGGGTAGGTTTGTAACATCCCAAATTTTCAATTTGGAATGTTATACATTAGATCATCATGCATATCATATTTTCATGCATTTTGGTTGATCCTAGAAATTTCACGCAACTCAAGGACCTTCGGAGAGAGTTGGAGATTCTGTTATTTTCATATTTGAGAGTTTTCTCGAATTTGAAAATAGGATCATTTGATTTATTTATTTCATCTTCAATAATTTTTCCGATATCAAAAAGATAAGAGAGGGAATAATATGACTTTCCCAAAATTGAGGAAAAATGAAGATTTAATGGATAAATCAATTTTTGTTTTCCGGAGTTTATTTGCATTTTATTTGGATAGGGAAAAATGCGCGTTTTCAAAAATTGCATTTTAGGTCCGGAGTAAAGTTCATTTTGTTCGACTCATTTTTAGGAGTCGGAGAAAATTTACTTTAGGAATTTTGGAGTTCATTTAGATTTTCTTTCTTTTGTTTTCTGCGCGCGAAACCGATTTAAAAAAAAAATCTTGCAGCGCCCTGGGCCAAGGCCCAGCCAGCAGCCGGCCGGCCAGGCCATCGCCCGCGCCGCGTGTGCCAGGCGCCAGGAGGCCGCCGCCGCCGCCCCTTTTGGAGTCCTAGTAGGACTTTAGTCCTACTCCGTTTCCTCTTTTTCTTTCCTATTCCTACTCCTTTTCTTGTCCCCTACCCCAAGAAACCCCCTCCCCTCACCAATATAAATACCCCTCTACCCCCCCCCTCTCCTCACATCAAGAAGCAGCAGCAGCAGCTGCAGCCACCGCCGCCGCCGCCGCCTAGACGCCGCGCCGCCTACCCGCCGCCGCCGCCTTTGCACCCCGCCGTCGCCGGAGCCCCTCGCCGGAGCCTCGTCGAGGTAGCCGCGCCACCCTACCCTCGCCTCGGTTCGGTTTTTATTTTTGAAACCGTTCCGGTTCTTTTCTTTTTCTTCCGTTTGTTGTTTCGGTTTTCTTCTGAAACCCTAGATCGGTTTTCATTCTTTCTTTCGGACCGTTCGTCTCAACGAACGTGATCACCGATTCTTTCCCGGTTAACAACGTCCGTTCGTTTAACCGTTCTTTGTTTTCTTTCTCGTCGGATTTATTCCGCGTCTTTTCCGCGATCGCGATTGCAGATCCGATCTTCGTTCTAGTCTTTCTTCCCGCTCGTTTATCGGAATCAGGTGATTCAAGCACCTGGAGTTTCGTTTCGAAACCGCCGTTCCGTCTAATCAACTTAAACAAGTTTTTGCTACTGTAAAATTTGACCTAGTTTCAACTTCCTAGAACCGTGTTGTTTTCTTCCGCCGTTTGTTTTCCGGTTCTTTGTTCGATACGTTCTTTCTTTGCAACCGGAGTTCTTAAGTTGAACTTTCTGGTTCGTTCTCTTGTTCGAGTTTTACCTGTGCATTAGATGAGTACTTATTGTGTGCTTGTTGTTTGTCTGTGATAGATCACCCGGATTGCGCCGCTTGTTACTTCGAGACCCTAGGTCTCGCGCATCATCAGCAAGGCAAGTAACACTTTGATCATACCTTTTCTACAACCCATGTTTTATTGCATTAGATCAATCCTCTCACTTTGCATGATTAGGATCTAATTAAATTGTGGGATGGGAAGTAGATGAGGTAGTACCTATCACCTGTATTATTATGAAACCTTTGGGAGTTACTTCTACGTTTGCTTATTATGCCATGCTATGCTAGTAGACGTGGATTGGGTGAGTGATATCCATGACAGATGTGAGTTGATAATTTTAATGGTTTATCTAAGGTGGCAACTTAAACACACATCTGGGTGGATTGAGGCACCTGATGTCTATCAGGACTTGCCTGTTTTTTTTGGACCGCCACCCAGGCTCAAAGGGATCATAAGATAATTCATGCTAGTAACTTCTGTGTGCAGCCACAAGCCATTATGGGCTCTGGCATAGTTGACTAAGTCGTGCGAACTCTTACAGTGGTAGACTAGCAGATGTAGGGGTTATAGGTGGTACGGTCTACCCGATCGTAAGGTGCTATTGCTTCTGAAAGACTATGTCTCGGTCATCCGTCTTCTCAAACACCATGTAGTGCGAGAAACCAAACGGAGGCGATCAAGTCTTGTGGGGAAAAGTGCGCAAACCTCTGCAGAGTGTACAAACTAATCATGATTAGCCGTGTCCCCGGTTATGGACAACTTGAGTATCTAGTACTTGAATATCATGTGAGTCTCATCATGTTACTTCTAGTTAATGTTGTTGGGTTTTAATTGTTCACTTAATTGGGATCGGAATGCTGTCAACCATTCTCGATGTTTCACAACCACCATGATAGTTAAATAAATTTATTCCTTTGCAGTAGGGAAAAACTGGCTTTACGCAAAACTGTAACCATAGAGCTTTCCACCAGCCATATATGCATATAGTATAGCTGTTTCACTCCATTACTCTCTATGTGTTACTTTGCCAGCATATTCCATGTGCTGACCCGTTTTCGGCTGCAACTTCTCATGTTGCAGACTTTTTAGATGACGAGTAAGGTGTTTTTAGGTCGTGGTTCTATACTCAGTGATGCTGTTGGAGTTGATGGACCCATTTATCTTCCAAGTCTTCCACTGTTATCGACACTAGATGGCCTTAAGCCATTTTTATTGTAATAAGTTCTCTTTGAGACAACGATGTAATAAGTGTGTGATTGCCACTCTGCTATAAATCCTTCGATGTACTGTGTGGTGTCAGCATTACTGATCCAGGGATGACACCCGAGCACAGTAGACTTGATCCATTCGGGTCGGGTCGCCACATGTATAATCTCCCGTTTTCATTGTCTTTCGGATGTCTCATGTCGCAGACTTTTCTTTGCAGGCCGACAAAACCCCGTGCACCATATTGTACACCATCGGCGACCAGAAGGTGGACGTGGGGAAGGTGACGATAATGGAGCTAAAGGAACCATTGTTCCACAGCCGGCCGATCCCCTCGAACGTCTTCAAGGTTTCCTTGGCCAGTGTCAAACCGGGCCACGAGAATTTGCCTCCTCCAGTACTACTGGGGCATGACGACGAGACACCACGGCGGCTTGGTGATTGTTGCAATGCTGGGTGGGTCCTGTTGTGGCCAAATAGTCTGCTTCGTCTGGAGGCGGCCGAGAGCACACCCACGAGCATGCAGCCTCAGCAAGGTATGAACATCAACACCCCACCTACCCAATTATCGTCGGGTGTTGGGTTGGGTGATAGCGGACGGGGTAAAGAGGAGGCTCCATTAGTCGCTGATGACGTCGCCATGGATGAGGATGAGGATGACGATGGCGCTGCTGAACAGTATGTCTATACTGGCGCCTCCTCAGGGTTTGACCATCATGAGTCGGTGCCTGAATTGCCGTCTCAACATATTATGGACAACCTTCCAGTAGTAAAGAAGTTTAGGAAGAGAGCGAGGAAAGGCAAAAAAAGCTGTTTCTATGATCCAGCCGCCTCAGCAGCCTCGGCTTCCGGACCGTATAGATATCCCCGGTGCGGATAAATGGCATATCCCCGGTCAACCAATCCTACCTACAACAGCGCTACGGGCCAGATTCGGCGATCTAAAGAAACTTCATGACGATGTGCTGTGGGTAGAGAAAGACCTCATTGCCTTGAAAGATCCACGATACCCACTCTA
Organism: Triticum urartu; assembly: GCF_003073215.2. Classification (NCBI taxonomy): domain Eukaryota; kingdom Viridiplantae; phylum Streptophyta; class Magnoliopsida; order Poales; family Poaceae; genus Triticum; species Triticum urartu. Next base: position 79,972,336 of record NC_053027.1, read on the forward strand.
CGTGGTTAACGTTCCGTGGCAAATGTCGTACGTCGACAGCTTCCCCGCGGATAAGTTCTTCCTCCGATTCGATCGACATGTTTCACGTGAAGAAGCTGGATTTTACGTTTGTCCGCCTTTATGCCTTGCACATGAACTACATCATCGGGGTTGAGCAGATATCTCATATCTATGTCGCTGACCCGTACTACATGCACGAGGGCTTCTTGGGAGTCTGCGTAAATCACCGTGAATACGCGAGGGATTACATCATCAGTTTCATGCTCACCAATAAGGACAAGGGGGCGATTCTCGTGCCTTATCATCCCGTGTAAGTCATCCGCGCTGCTATCCTTCCTTCGATTTCAATCATTCATTTGCACGGTGGAGGCTAATTAATTTGTGGGCTTATTTTGCGCAGCGGCGGGCACGCCGTCCTCATCATCCTCTACCCCCGATTCTCCCACGCTCTTTACTTGGACACATCGAAGAACATTCACAAAAAGGATTACACCCACATCAAGGATGTTCTCGACAGTGCTATGTATCACTACCAATCACTGGGTGGAGAGGTCAGGGACAAGAAGATGAGGGGCGGCAGGGTCGCCTTCGGCCATAAGACCAACTTCTGCTGCATCCAACAACCGGACGATTCTCTTAATGATGGATTCTATGTCCTACACCACATGCTGGAGTACAGACGGGATCACCAGAACCTTCGCATGGCACCTTCTTCTGGTGATGCCCATATTCTGCAATGGGCAAAGGACATAGGAGATATCGAGGATCATCGACTTCGAGCTGAGTTCTATAACATCGAGCGCGAACTTGCCCAAATCATCATGAAGGAGGTCGTCGGAAAAATAGGGATGTTCTACGGAGAAGGACAAATGTCGCGGGAAGACGTCCGAACATGGATAGCCTCTCAGCGTCTCGACCTGAAGCCTTTCACTAGGCTCGGGGACTATCTCCCTGACTTGGATGGATGGAACGACATGTTGGAGTGATTGTCGATATATGACAATGTGTCCGTTTAGTCCATACATTCTGTATGACAAAACTTTGAGTTATGCATGGTGAAACTTTATTTGTGATGTAATTAAACCGTCCTCCTCCTCGACTAGCGAAAATCACTCTAGTTAGGGCATTTTGGGGTACGATGAACTTTGTTATTTATGCTTATGATATGTTGTTTTTATTTTTGCCAGGTCTGTCTCTTTCTGTTGCTAAACTATATATGTTGCATATCATCGACTCATGTGATGATGCAGGTGCATAGATCATAGATGGCGAAGAAGTGCTATGCCAGGAGTATATATACGACAAGTGGCCGGAGTGTCAGGCCCTTCCGGTTTCCGAGCGACAGGTAGTAGTTAGTTTAGAGGTTCACGCTAATGCAAAAGAGGGATACGAACTCATGTTCTCAAAGTGATAGCTCTTCTCGCGTATATCATTGTTTAGATGGATGACGATGTATTTGCATATCATTCAAGACTTGTATCGCTATTTTCGAGATGATGACGAGAGACCACTTTGTGTTGGATGATGATTATGATGATGACATGATTTGATGAGACTAATTGTATGTATATGCTATGATTACATTTGTATGTGTATGATATGCTAAAGATTATTGTATAAAGCCTATTCAAATACAAAACAAATACAAAACAAATATGCAGGAAAAAAACTAATAAATAAACTAGTAGTAGCTAGGGGGGAAATTTAGCAGTAGCGCCGCATTGTCAGTAGCGCGTCCCAGCAAACAGCGCTGCAGATAATATCAGTAGCGCCCTTTCCCAAAGAGCGCTATAGCTATTCATGTATAGCAGTAGCGTGGGACAACCGGCGATACTGCTATACCTAAGCAATAGCGCCTTATTAGTAGCGCCGGTGCCCGCGCTACTGAGAGGCCCAAAACCCTCGCTGCTGGTAGGCTTTTCCCTAGTAGTGCATACCTTGACAAGATTTTGAAGTAGTTCAAAATGGAACAGTCAAAGAAAGAGTTCTTGCCTGTGTTACAAGGTGTGAAATTGAGAAAAGACTCAAAGCCCGACCACGGCAGAAGATATAAAGAGAATGAAAGTCATTCCCTATGCCTTGGCCATAGGTTCTATAAAGTATGCCATGCTGTGTACCAAATCTATTGTATACCCTACACTGTTTTTGGCAAGGGAGTACAATAGTGATCTAGGAGTAGATCACTAGACAACGGTCAAAATTATCCTTAGTGGAATAAGGATATGTTTCTAAATTATGGAGGTGACAAAAAAGGTTTGGCGCAAAGGGTTACGTCGATGCAAATTTTGACACTGATCCAGATGACTCTAAATCTCAATCTGGATACATATTGAAAGTGGGAGCAATTAGCTAGAGTAGCTCCATGCAGAGCATTGTTCACATAGAAATTTGCAAAATACTTACGGATCTGAATGTGGCAGACCCGTTGACTAAACTTCTCTCACAAGCAAAACATGATCACACCTTAGTACTATTTGGGTGTTAATCACATGGTAATGTGAACTATTGATGTTAAATCACATGGCGATGTGAACTAGATTATTGACTCTAGTGCAAGTGGAAGACTGAAGGAAATATGCCCTAGAGGCAATAATAAAGTTATTATCTATTTCCTTATATCATGATAAATGTTTATTATTCATGCTAGAATTATGTTAACCGGAAACATAATACATGTGTGAATACATAGACAAATAGTATGTCACTAGTATGCCGCTACTTGACTAGCTTGTTGAATCAAAGATGGTTAAGTTTCCTAGCCATAGACATGAGTTGTCAGTTTATTAAACGGGGTCACATCATTAGAGAATGATGTGATTGACTTGACCCATTCCATTAGCTTAGCACTTGATCGTTTAGTTTGTTGCTATTGCTTTCTTCATAACTTATACATGTTCCTATGACTATGAGATTATGCAACTCCCGTTTACCAGAGGAAAACTTTTTGTGCTACCAAATGTCACAACATAACTGGGTGATTGTAAAGGTGCTCTATAGGTGTCTCCAAAGGTACTTGTTGGGTTGGCGTATTTCGAGATTAGGATTTGTCACTCCGACTGTCGGAGAGGTATCTCTGGGCCCTCTCGGTAATGCACATCACTTAAGCCTTGCAAGCATTGCAACTAATGAGTTAGTTGCGGGATGATGTATTACGGAATGATTAAAGGGACTTGCCGGTAACGAGATTGAACTAGGTATTGAGATACCGACGATCGAATCTCGGGCAAGTAACATACCGATGACAAAGGGAACAATGTATGTTGTTATGCGGTCTGACCGATAAAGATCTTCGTAGAATATGTAGGAGCCAATATGAGCATCTAGGTTCCTCTATTGGTTATTGACCAGAGACATGTCTCGGTCATGTCTACATTGTTCTCGAACCCGTAGGGTCCGCACGCTTAACGTTATGATGACAGTTTCATTATGAGTTTATATATTTTGATGTACCGAAGGGTGTTTGGAGTCCCTGATATGATCACGGACATGACGAGGAGTCTCAAAATGGTCGAGACATGAAGATTGATATATTGGAAGCCTATGTTTGAACATCGGAAGTGTTCCGGGTGAAATCGGCATTTTACCGGAGTACCGGGAGGTTACCGGAACCCCCCGGTAACCTAATGGGCCTTAACGGGCCTAGTGGAGGAAATGGAGAGGAGGCCAAGGGGCAGCCGCGCGCCCCTTCCCCCCATTCCGAATTGGACAAGGAGGGGGGTCGGCGCCCCCCCCCTTTCCTTTTCCCTTTCTCTCCTTCCCCCCAAGTCCTAGTCCAACATGGAAAGGGGGGAGTCCTACTCCCAGGAGGAGTAGGACTCCTCCTGGCGCGCCCCTTGCCTGGCCGCACCTCCTCCCCCTTGATCCTTTATATACAGGGGCAGGGGGCACCCCAGAGACACAACAGTTGATCATTGATCTCTTAGCCGTGTGCGGTGCCCCCCTGCACCATAGTCCTCGATAATATTGTAGTGGTGCTTAGGCGAAGCCCTGCGACAGTAGAACATCAAGATCGTCACCACGCCGTCGTGCTGACGGAACTCTTCCCCGACATTCTGCTGGCTCGGAGTCCAGGGATCGTCATCGAGCTGAACGTGTGCTAGAACTAGGAGGTGTCGTAGTTTCAGTGCTTGATTGGTCGGGCCGTGAAGACGTACGACTACATCAACCGTGTTGTGCTAACGCTTCCGCTTTTGGTCTACGAGGATACGTAGACAACACTCTCCCCTTTCGTTGCTATGCATCACCATGATCTTGCGTGTGCGTAGGAATTTTTTTGAAATTACTACGTTTCCCAACAAGGTGTGCAACGGGCGATGGGCCCAGACCCCTACACCATAGGACTTAGACCGGCATGCTAACCTCTCTGTTGTGCCTAGGTAGGGCTGTGATGTGTTGATCTTCCGAGGCCGGGCATAACCCAGGAAAGTGTGTCTGGCCAAAGGGGATCGAGCATGTTGGGAATTGTGGTGCACCCCTGGAGGGAAGTTTATCTATTCGAAAAGACGTGTCCCTCGGTAAAAGGATGACCTGGAGTTGTACCTTGACCTTATGACAACTAGAATCGGATACTTAATAAAACACACCCTTTCAAGTGCCAGATATAACCCGGTGATCGCTCTCTAACAGGGCGACAAGGAGAGGATCGTCGGGTAGGATTATGCTATGCGATGCTACTTGGTTAACTTAGCATCTAGTCTCTTCTATTGCTTCAAGATGGAGGCTGCCAGAAGCATAGTCTTCGATAGGACTAGCTATCCCTTTCTTATGCTGGCATGTTGCAGTTCAATCCATAGATACTACCCATTTCATTGATACCAATGCATTTGTAGTGTAAATCCTTGCTTGCGAGTACTTTGGATGAGTACTCTGATAACCCACAAGTATAGGGGATCGCAATAGTTTTCGAGGGTAGAGTATTTAACCCAAATTTATTGATTTGACACAAGGGGAGCCAAAGAATATTCTCAAGTAATAGATGCCGATTTGTCAATTCAACCAGACCTGGAAACTTAATATCTGCAGCAAAGTGTTTAGTAGCAAAGTAATATGACAGTAGTGGTAACGGTGGTAGAAGGTAACGATAGCAAAAGTAATATTTTTGGTGTTTTGTAGTGATGATAACAATAGCAACTAAAAAGTAAATAAGCGAAGAACAATATATGGAAATCTCGTAGGCATTGGATCGGTGATGGAGAATTATGCCGGATGCGGTTCATCCACTAGTAGAAAAAGGGTCAAATGTGAAGAACATTAGTGCCGGTTTGAATTTGAGCCGGCACTAATGTGTGCATTAGTGCGGGTTCCAACGGCTAGCTGGCCGCTCTCATTAGTACTGGTTCGTGGCAAACCTTTAGCACCGGTTCGTGCCACAAACCGGTACTAAAGTGAGTGGTGGCAGGATGTTGTCAGTCCGGGGCCCCTCCAGCACCTTTAGTACCGGCTTGTATCACGAACCGGTACTAAAGGTCATCCTACATAGACCCTTCGTCCACCCGAGCTCACTCTGTTCTTCCCCTTTCCCCTCTCCTCTCTGTTCTTTTCCCTCTTCCTCTCAAGCTCATCACACATTTTGCCCAAAATTTGTCAAGATTTGAAGGCCCCCATCCATTCAAATGATCACAAAGGTTAGCAACTTTGTCCTTTCATCTCTCATTGCTAGATTAGCTCGTGCAATGCTTTATATAGTGATTGATTTTTGAGTTTAGTAATTTGGGAGGAATTATATATATGCGCTAGTATTTGATTTATATGCAATTTGAGGTCAAAAATAACACTTAGTTTGCATATGTAGGTGTGGTTTACTTAGTACCTTCTAAATCTCCGTCGTATCCACCATCGATCGCTCGCAATGTCCCGTCGCCGGCACCACCTTGTGGTGAGCCTCTTGTTCATGAAGTTTTATATAAAAAATTGATGTTTGTGTGATTTGGATATATACTTGTATAATTATCTTACCCGTACATTGTTTGTTATACATAGTGCCATGGTTTTGATATCCGTCCCCGTCGGCCCTCGTTCGGGTTATGATTCGGATGTGGTATATTCTTTTTTAAAACTATTCATTGCATTTCGTGTTTATGACAAATTATGCCCATCAATTTGACATAGATATTTGTATGTAGGAGGTAGTTGAACCGGAAATTCCAACTGACCCTATTGTCGATAGGTTAAATTTAGTTGAAAGAGAAAACGAGGATTTGAAGGAAAAATTGAATAGAATTGAGGGGGAGAAGATGGAATTGGATTTGCATTTTGCCGATGTCGTCGATGATCACAAGATTAAGATGGAGAAAATGCGCTTGAAGATTAGAAAGATTAGAAAATATGCCATTCATAGTGAGGCTTGGTATCATTATGGTGTTGGATCAATTGTTACCTTAGTTGCGATCTTGATCGCATTTGTTGTTGCATTTAAATTCTTTAGCTAGAGAGTTATTTGTTTGTTGCATTTAAGTGTTGTATGATCTTTATGTATGAACTTTATGTATTGTATTAATTTGGTGTTTTCGGTGCTGTGTATTGAAGATGAGCCGGCACTGGATGTACGATGACCGATGCTCTCCCGAGTTCATTAATGGCGTGCGTACTTTTCTGCTTGCGGCTAAGGCAAACAAGCAGGCAGATGGTTTTATGCCTTGTCCATGTGCTGGCTGTAAGAATGGTCACAATTACTCTACGTCAAGAACCATTCATGTCCACCTGTTTGAGTCGGGTTTCATGCCCCACTATAATGTTTGGACCAAGCATGGAGAAAGAGGGGTTATGATGGAAGACAATGAAGAAGAAGTGGATGACGACAGCTATCCTGGCCATGGGTTCCCTGAATACGATGATACAACAATGAGGGAAGAAGCTGAGCCGGTAATGCAGGAAGAAGCTGAGCCGGCAATGCGGGAAGAAGCTGAAGAAGAGGCATCGGATGAGCCCGTTGATGATCTAGGTCGGGCCATTGCCGATGCAAAGAGAAACTGCGCAAGTGATTTGGAGAAGAAGAAGTTGCAGCGCATGTTAGAGGATCACAAAAAATTGTTGTACCTGAATTGCGTAGGTGACAAGAAAAAGCTGGGCACCACACTGGAATTGCTACAATGGAAGGCTGAGAATGGTGTATCTGACAAGGGATTTGGAAAGTTGCTGGTAATGATAAAGAATATGCTTCCAAAGGACAACGAATTGCCCGAGAGTACATACGAAGCAAAGAAGGTTGTCTGCCCTCTAGGGTTAGAGGTGTAGAAGATACATCCATGCCCTAATGATTGCATCCTCTACCATGGTGAGTATGAGGATTTGAACGCTTGCCCAGTATGAGGTGCATTGCGCTATAAGATCAGCCATGATGACCCTGCTGATGTCGAGGGCAAGCGCCCCAGGAAGAAGAATCCTGCCAAGGTGATGTGGTATGCTCCTATAATACCACGGTTGAAACGTTTGTTCCAAAACAAAGAGCATGCCAAGGCGATGCGATGGCACAGAGAAGACCGTAAGAAAGACGGAAAGTTGAGAGTACCCGCTGACGGGTCGCAGTGGAGAAAAATCGAAAGAAAGTACGGGAAGGAGTTTGCAGATGACGCAAGGAACATATGGTTTGGTCTAAGCACAGATGGCATTAATCCTTTTGGGGAGCAGAGCAGCAACCATAGCACCTGGCCTGTGACTCTATGTTTGTATAACCTTCCTCCTTGGTTGTGCATGAAGCGGAAGTTCATTATGATGCCAGTGCTCATCCAAGGCCCTAAGCAACCCGGCAACGACATTGATGTGTACCTAAGGCCATTAGTTGAAGAACTCTTACAACTGTGGAATGGAACAGGTGTACGTGCGTGGGATGAGCACATGGGGGAACAATTTGGCCTAAAGGCATTGCTGTTCGTGACCATCAATGATTGGCCTGCTCTCGGTAACCTTTCAGGACAGACAAACAAGGGATACCGTGCATGCACGCACTGTTTGGACAATACCGACAGTATATATTTGGCTAATTGTAAGAAGAATGTGTACCTGGGACATCGTCGATTTCTTCCGAGCAGGCATCCCATAAGAAAGAAAGGCAAGCATTTTAAAGGTGAGGCGGATCACCGGACGAAGCCTCGCCATCGTACTGGTGCTGATGTACATGATATGGTCAAGGTTTGAAGGTGGTCTTTGGAAAGGGTCCTGGTGGACAACCTGTTCTGAATGACGCTGACGGACGCACACCCATGTCATGAAAATGAGGAGGTCATTGACTTTTGTATTGACTTTATTCCTGACCTTAAGCCGATTGGTGTTCCTGAATCGCTGCATAAGGGCAGACTAGATGGAAAAGGCATGCTAGGAGGGGAACAAATAATATGTATGGACGGACATTCTCTCACTGAAGCACACTACACAGTTCTACAGAATTCCGCCTTGGTGGCTCCGTATATGGATGAACACAAGAATTAGCTACGCTCCAAACACCCGGAGCGGTCTGATCACTGGATTACACGTGAACAAACCAGGAGTTTTGCCAGCTGGTTGCAGACACGTACCATGCATGACGCCTCTATTGAAGATGACCTATACTTGCTATCCCAGTTACCATCTTCGAATATAATGACTTCCAAAGGGTACGAGATAAATGGTAATACATTTTACACGATCGCCCAAGATAAGAAGAGCACCAACCAAAATAGCGGTGTCCGCTTTGATGCAGAAACCAAGACGGGAAAGGAAACATATTATGGTTATATACAGGACATATGGGAACTTGACTATCGACGTGGTTTGAAGGTCCCTTTGTTTCGATGCAAATGGGTCAATATGACACGAGGCGGGGTAACGGAAGACTCGCAGTACGGAATGACAATAGTGGATCTCAACAATCTTGCGTATGCAGACGAACCATTCGTCCTAGCCAATGATGTGGCACATGTTTTCTATGTGAAGGACATGTCTACCAAGCCGAGAAAAAGAAAAGATAAGGAAGCGAATGCATCGTATGATGAGCCAAAGCGGCACATAGTTCTTTCTGGGAAGAGAAACATCATGGGAGTGGATGACAAGACAGACATGTCAGGAGATTATGAAAAGTTTGATGAAATTTCTCCATTCACAGTGAATATTGACCCGAGCATCCAGTTAAATGATGAAGATTTTCCATGGCTATGACGCAAAGGGACACACGCGAAGAAAAAGTTTCACACCCAAAGATCTGGGATGTGATCGGCTTCACTATCATCACTTTATTCTGTGTTTGACACCTAGGAGGGAATCTCTGTAATAGTTAGGGTAGCTAGTTATGTGTTTTGGCATTTGAAACGCGAAGAAATTTTATGTGCAAACAAACTGGATGCACTTCGTGTACAAAATGGACAATCTCTTTCGAAGTATCAGGGTTTCGGACGAAAACTCATCTGTTACAAAGGCATTTCATTTTTTAAATAACCTAAGCATTACCAAATTGAATATAATGATAAAACACACTAATATTAAACATAAGAAAAAAGAATCACTGAAAAATCTATTTTCAAAGTTAAGTTATTCACAAACTAGTGATTCACAGAAATTTCAAATAATTCAAAATTTAAACTATTAAAATTTGAAAACTACGGGCACTAACAGAAACTTTGTAATTTTTTGTACCTAAAGCAAAAATATTCACAAAGGAACTCTAAATACAGCAAAAAACAACTCAAAAAGAAATAAAACAAAAACAAATAAATCAAAAAAAACAAGAAAATAAAAAAGCCCGCCTACTGGGCCAAAGCGGCCTGTATACGACTAGAAACCCGACGTGTTGTTGGGCCAGGATGCAGGCCCGCAAATGCCCTGTAGGCCCACAGGGCAGCATAGAATAGGTAGGTCCAGTAGGCCTGCTTTGGACAGGAGCTCGAGAGAGATACCGCACTGGGGCTTATAAACTAGTGCGGATGCCCCTCGGCTAGCGAGGTGGGACTAAACTTGCCGCACCGCACCTGCGCCAGCACACACCCTTTAGTACCGGGTCGTGGCTCCAACCGGTACTAAAGGGGGATCTTTAGTACCGGTTGGTGCCACCACCCGGTACTAAAGGGGTGCGCTTCCCACCGCTTTGCCTGGCCAAAAGAGACCTTTAGTACCGGTTGGTGGCTCCAACCGGTACTAAAGGTGTATTCTATATAAGAAAACACTTCGAAAATTTCGTCAATTTCCTTCTCCACTTCCCTCTGCTTCATCGTCGCCGCCCAGTCCCGCGCCGTCGCCACCCCCGTCGAGCCGTCCCCGTCGACTCCGCGTCGCCCCTGTCCTCATCGCCCCGCCCCCGTCACACCGTTTGCATCGCCGGCCCGTCCCCGTCCTCGCACCGGCCTGCGTCCACGTCCCCGCACCTGTCCATGTCGCGGTCGCCATCACCTCGACCTCTCGCCCGCGCTGTGAGCCCCTGTCCCCCCTCTCCTCCCTCCAATCGAAGCCGCTGCGCCGCCGACACCGTCGCCTTGGCTCGCCGTTGCCGTCGCCTCTGCACACACATGCATACACAAACACACACATGCACACAAACACACACACACACACAATGTTTTTAGTTTTTAGTTTTTCTGTTTTTAGTTTTTAGTTTTTTTCTTCTGTTTTTTCTGTATTAATGTTATAGAAATGTTAGTTATATATAGAAATGTGTTAGAAATGTTAGTTATATAGAAATGTTAGTTTTTTTCTATATTAATGTTATAGAAATGTTAGTTATATAGAAATGGTAGTTTTTTCTGTATTAATGTTATAGAAATGTTAGTTATATAGAAATGTTAAAGAAAAATTAGTTATACAATTTTAGTTATAGAAATGTTAGAAATCAAAATCCAATCATTTAAAAATGTTACTTTTGCGGCATATAGTATTTGTTGTCGACGATGCCCGGCCGGCATCCTTGCCGTCGACCCGTTCGCGACGACGTCCTGCTTCAGAGGACCCATGTTCGGGACTGGGCTCCGCCGGGCTGGCACTGGGAGGTGCTACCTTCAGGGGCGTGACGCTTGCTGAGGAACCCGGCCCCGGGTCCCGTCGTCGACCCTGATCTCCTTTGGTGGCGTTCGCGTGGGCCACTTTCGATGCGGAGGGAGCCGGCCCCGCCGGAGGTGGTACGTCGCCGTGTCAGGGAGGAGGGCGAGCACGCCCATCGCTACATGGCTGCTATGGACGTCAGGTTCTCCAATACCTGGCAGGTTCTTTTGGGAGATCACCCGAGCTATGATCCAGTGATGGTTCCTTCTCTTTGGGTGTCCACCGCCCGCACCTCAGGAACCGCGAGTGGCCTAGATTACTCTTTAGTATTCGATCTTTATTAGCTTGCTAGCTAGCTAGCTAGTGATGTATTCGATATTATATCTATTATTCGAGACGATGTATTCGAGATTATATCTATTATTCGAGACGATGTATTCGAGATTATATCTATTATTCGAGATGATGTATTCGAGATTATATTCGATGATGCTTATTATGTACTATGATTGAATCAATTTTTCCTTATTAATTGATTGCATCCATGCATTGTAAGTTGAAGGAGGGCGTAAAGTACAATATCGAGGCCATCAAACCTAATGGCGAACCATTAGCGCCTAAGAAGATTGCGGACAAGTTCATTCGTCAGTGCGGAGTTCTTGTGAAGGACCAACTCCCGATCTCCCTTCAAGAATGGAGAGAGCCAGCAAAGCCACGTCCAGGAGTTACTTTTGTCGACGACAGACAAAAACTTCTGCTTTGGGAAACGCTCATGGAACATTTCACCCTACCAGATCATTTCACAGATGCAGATGTGGAGAAAGTCAAGGACGCTGCTCTTAGGAAGATGGCGGTTGCATTCAAAAACCACAAGAATCGTGAATGGACCAAGTACGTCAAGGGAGGAAGGAAGACTCCAGTATTCGAGGGAACACTAGAGAAGCAAAGTGCTCATTGGGACGATTTCATGAAATTCAAGGATTCGAAATTATCTAAGGAACGGTCGAGAATAAATAAGGCCAATGCCACAAAAAAGGATAAGTTCCATAAGCTGGGGCCAGGTGGCTATGCAGTGGGAATGCCTAAGTGGGATAAGTCTGAGAAAGAGATGGAGGATGCAGGTGTCACTCCGAAAACATTGAGCTGGCCCCCAGGTGCAGGACTTGGTTCTATGCACATGGGGGGGAGTTGGACCCAAAGACATACAAAGTTTCGAAGAAGGCATGTCTAGACGGAGCCAAAGATAAGCTACTTGTTGCAACAGAAGAGGCTCAATCGGGGGTGTTCCAGCCCAACAGAGAGAACGACGAGCTTACACGTGCCCTGGGAAATCCTGAACACCCGGGAAGAACACGAGGCATGGGCGCTATTCCGTGGTATGAGGGGTTTTCGGACCGGAACGCCAACTACAGAACCCGTGCGAGAAAGAAGATTGCGGAGGAGAAGAAGAGGAAGATGGAGGAGGAGCAGAGGAAGCTAGACTATGAACGCCTTCAAGGCCTAGAATCAGCGCACACGGACTTGGCAATCAAATTCCAGTGGCAGCAGGAGCAGATCGACTCACTTGACCAACAAAGGGGGTCTCAGCAGCTGCAGCAGCTAGCGGATGATCCAGCATTGGATAGCAGCGTCCCATCCATGTCGAGAAGCAGCGTGGGTTCCGCCCCGGGCGACGCATTGCTGGATAGCTACCCAGTGGATGACATCATGGAGAACACTAACTGCGAGCTACACTTCAAAATGAAGAACATATCCATGAAGGTGGCGGACGCCCTTGCTTTTACAAATCCCCCCGAGGCAACCTTCCATTGCAACCCGATTCCAGCGGGCTATACTCGTGTCTTGGTTGATGAGGTGGTGGACCAATATTCGGGGCTAGAGCTTGACATTCCTGGAGGTGACGATGAGCACACACTGGGAGAGGCAAACCATCGTATCATCCTATGGAGAAAGGATTGCATCATCTTTCGAAGGCCACCGACACCGCGTCATCCGACTCCTCGTCGAAGTCCGCCACCGAGTCAGCAGACTCCCGCTCCTCCAAGTCCACCAAAGCGTCAAGCCACTCCTCCTTCAAGTCCGGCATAGCTTCAGGCCACTCCTCCTCCAAGTCCGGCACAGCTTCAGGACACTCCTCCTCCTCCAACTCAGCCACGTCAGCCGTCTTCGCCGCCTCAGCAATCACGGAAGAGAGCCGCCTCAGCTATGGTGCATAGTGGTACAAGTCGAGGTAGTACTGGAGGTACAAGTGGAGGCAAGTGATTTCAATATGGTCCAAGCCTCGTGCCTCTTCCGCAGAGGCCTTACGACAAGTCCGAGGAGGAAAATGTAGCCATATCGAAGGCTGAGGTGTAAGCCCATTTTGCACCGAAACCGCAACCACCACCAAGGGAGAAAGTGCCTGAGGAAAAGATTGACCACTTCATTCGTATGCCTAGAGCACCAGCTCCCAAGCCTGTTGACACAGACTATGAGCACCACATCAAGAAGTTAAATCGAGCACGTCTACAGAAAGAGGCGAGCTCGAGCTCGAGCAAATCAGCTGGCAAAAGGAGCGATAAAACCGTTCCCCAGCTGGGAGAACAGGCGGCGCAATCAATCCCCCTGCTTGTTGTGCCAACAACACATGAGAGTAGGCGCGCCCAATATTATTGTGGGCAAACCGTTAACGTTCCCGGGCTGGGCGATGTGGTAATAACCGAGGAGCATATTGAGCAGGCTGAAACGCTCATGATCACTATTGAACAACTCCTCGATATCGAGCCCATGTCTCCGACTAGATAGGAGGAAATAAAACGAAAATATGTCCGGGGCCAACCTTTGGTCGAGCCAGACGAGGTCCAGAAGCTCCCAACGAGAATGTATGAATTGCATCAATGGTACATGGACATTACCAAGATTTCCAATTGAGAGTCCCTCATGGTGAATTTCAAGAAGGATCATTACTACCATGAGACAGCTGTGTCTGTTGAGTATTCAGAACTATTTCAGCTATACAATCAAGACACACTCGACAAATCTATCGTCAGTTGCTATTGTCTGTAAGTGATTTCTTTCTGTAATTTAAGTCTCAAGCTAGCTGTAGTGATCATTGTGATCAATCATTACCTGTGATTATCCTCACTATATTCTTTTCTGTGGTATTATGCAGGATGAAGATTTATGAAATGAAAAAAGGTGGACGCTATGGCATTGGGTTCGTTGACCCAAATACCATTCATGAATACACATGGAAATTAGATCCATATTACGAAAAAAGTGTAGAGGAAAGCATGCTAGAGTTCTTCAAGCACCTCAAATACAATGAAGATATACTACTTTCTTACAACTTCGAGTGAGTCGCACTGTGTTGTACTACAAATTCTGTTTTTGCCTACTAGCTAGCTACATGTTTTTTCTTACATATGCCCGCTTAATTAAGACATGCAAACGTGTGTGCATGCAGATTTCACTGGATCTTGTTAATCATTAAAGTTGATGAAGGAACATTTGAAGTACTAGACTCACTACTTAAGAAAGCAAGTGACTACACCATCGTGAAGGGGATAGTCAACAGGTAATTTCAATCATTATTAACTATATCTCGGCCTATTTAATTAGTTCTTCATTTCCTGATAACAACTATTTAATAACCCATTTATTCATTTTCTTTGTCGGCGGGCAGGGCTTGGGCAAAGTTCATCAGGGCCACTCCAGGCCCATGGAAACAAAATCTGAAATGGTATCGACCCCAGGTAAGTAATTAAGTAGTACTAGCTAGCTGCCATCTCTTTAATTATCACGCTTGATTAATTATTATCTGACCAAATTCCATTCTCGTAAAGGCCCTGAAGCAGGCGCCGGGGAATAATCTATGTGCATACTACGTTTGCGAGAACATTCGCATGATGGCGTCTGAAAGGAGCAGATCTCAAAGACAGGAGTGGGTACGTTTGTCAGAACACTATTCACAATTTTTACACCATTATCGATATCTAGTCACACAACTAATACACATGCATATTGATCTCCTTCTTAACAGTTCAAAGAGGTGCGGGAGAAGCTCCTACCAGAGGACCGCATAGAAGCAATGCAAGAGGAAATAGCGGGATTTTTGCTCGACCAGGTCATAGATCCCAAAGGAGAATACTATTACCCGCTACCGCCCCCATGAACCACTTCCAATTGTTATCATGCTCTGAAGGCACCAATTAGGCTAATGCCACTGGCTCCAAAGGCACCAATTAGGAGAAATTGTAGACAGCTAGCTAATTGTATATATATATACATGTGTGTATACATGTGTGAATTAATTAATGGTGGTTGTGAGACATTCGATGATATATATATATTATGATCGGTTCTACTAGAAATTCTATTTATATATACATAACGTGTACAATATGTAGTATCATAAAATACCAGCAAAAGAAAAAAATTAAATGGAAAACACAAAATTAAATGAAAAAGAAATCATAAACCCAAACCCCCCAACCTTTTAATACCGGTTGGTGTCACCAACCGGTACTAAAGGGCTCCCTGCCCCCGAAGCTGGCTCGTGCCACGTGGTTGCCCTTTAGCACCGGTTCGTGCTGAACCGGTACTAAAGGGGGGGCTTTAGTGCCCACACTTTAGTGCCAGTTACTGAACCGGCACTAAAGGGCCTTACGAACCGGTGCTATTGCCCGGTTCTGCACTAGTGATCATGTAACAGTCATAACCTAGGGTGACACAGAACTAGCTCCAATTCATCAATGTAATGTAGGCATGTATTCCGAATATAGTCATACGTGCTTATGGAAAAGAACTTGCATGACATCTTTTGTCCTATCCTCCCGTGGCAGCGGGGTCCTATTGGAAACTAAGGGATATTAAGGCCTCCTCGGGGAGTCCTGGATTAGGGGGTCTCCGGACAGCCGGACTATCTCCATTGGCCGGACTGTTAGACTATGAAGATACAAGATTGAAGACTTTGTCTCGTGTCCGGATGGGCTCTACTTGGCGTGGAAGGCAAGCTAGGCAATACGTATATGGATATCTCCTCTTCTTGTAACCGACCTTGTGTAACCCTAACCCTCTCTGGTGTCTGTATAAACCGGAGGGCTTTAGTCCGTAGGGCAACAATCACAACATACAATCATACCATAGGCTAGCTTCTAGGGTTTAGCCTCTCTGATCTCGTGGTAGATCTACTCTTGTAACACCCATATCATCAATATCAATCGAGCAGGACATAGGGTTTTACCTCCATCAAGAGGGCCCGAACCTGGGTAAAACTTCGTGTCCCTTGCCTCCTGTTACCATCCGGCCTAGACGCACAGTTCGGGACCCCCTACCCAAGATCCGCCGGTTTTGACACCGACATTGGTGCTTTCATTGAGAGTTCCTCTGTGTCGTCGCCGTTAGGCTTGATGGCTCCTACTATCATCGGTAGCGATGTGGTCCAGGGTGAGACTTTTCTCCCCGGACAGATCTTCGTATTTGGCGGCTTTGCACTGCGGGCTAATTCACTTGGCCATTTGGAGCAGATTGAAAGCTACGCCCCTGGCCATCAGGTCAGATTTGGAAGTTTGAACTACACGGCCGACATCCGCAGAGACTTGATCTTCGACGGATTCGAGCCATAGCCGGGCGCGCCGCACTGTCTCGATGGGCATAACCTAGCTCTGCCACCGGACGGTACTCCAGAGGCCGCGCCCACACCAGCTCCGACCCTTAGCTCGGAGCCAACTGCGCCAATCGAGGACGGGTGGCTAGACACCGCCTCAGGGGCTACAGTCTCGATAGTGATCGAGACAAACACTAGCATAATCCTCTGCGCAACCCGTGACTCCAAGGTGCCGGACTCTCTTCCGGACCCCGAACCATCCGCGCCTCTGCCAATCAAATCCGAGTGGGCGCCGATCATGGAATTCACCGATGCGGATATCTTTCAGCACTCGCCCTTCGGCGACATTCTGAATTCACTAAGGTCTCTCTCTTTGTCAGGAGAGCCCTGGCCGGATTATGGCCAACAGGACTGGGATGCGGACAACGAAGACATTCGACGCCCACCCACCACCCACTTTGTAGCCACTGTCGATGATTTAACCGACATGCTTGATTTCGACTCCGAACACATCGACGGTATGGACGATGATGTAGGAGACGAACATGAACCAGCACTTATAGGGCACTGGAAAGCCACCTCGTCGTATGACATATACATGGTGGATACACCCAATGAAGGCAACAACGACGAGATAGCGGAGGATGTACCCTCCAAGAAGCAACCCAAGCGCCGACGTTACCGGCGCCACTCTAAGTCCCGCCAAAGAAAAAGTGGTGATACCGGCGCAGGAGATAATAACACTCCAGATAGCGCCGAAGACAACGAAAACCCCCTCCAGGAAGAGTTAGATCAGGAGGATGAAGGTGCCAGCTCTCCTAAGAGAGCGGCTGGCGGAGAGGAGGAGGATGACAATTACATGCCCCCCTCCGAAGACGAGGTAAGCCTCGGCGACGATGAATTCGCCGTACCAGAGGATCCCGTCGAACAAGAGCGCTTCAAGCGCAGGCTTATGGCCACGACAAATAGCCTGAAGAAAAAGCAGCACCAGCTTCAAGCTGATCAAGATCTGCTAGCTGACAAATGGACTGAATTCCTTGCAGCCGAGGAATATAAACTCGAGCGTCCCTCCAAGAGTTACCCAAGGCGCAGGTTACTACCCCGACTGGAGGAAGAAGCGTATGATACAGCTGACTGACCACCTCGTGGCCGCGATAGATACGCATTCCTGCCAAAAGCTCAGCCTCCACCCCAACGACATCCAAATAAAAAGGCATGGGGAGATACGCCAGACCTGCGAGACATATTGGAGGACAAAGGAAAGCACTCAAGATCGATCTACGGATCACGAGGGTGCACCACTCTACGAGATGGTAAACGTCACGCCGGATACAGTAAAAGAAAATCCGGTCGGGCCGAACACAGCGGGCATGACCCATACGAGCTGCATCCCGATATAGCCCAATACAGAGGCGCCGCACACCCCTTATGCTTCACAGACGAAGTAATGGAACATCAATTCCCAGAAGGTTTCAAACCTGTAAACATTGAATCATACCATGGAACAACAGATCCCGCGGTATGGATCGAGGACTTCCTCCTCCACATCCACATGGCCCGCGGTGATGACTTACATGCCATCAAGTACCTCCCGCTAAAACTCAAAGGACCAGCACGGCATTGGCTTAATAGCTTGCCAGCGGACTCCATTAGCTGTTGGGAAGATCTGGAAGCCGCATTCCTCGACAACTTTCAGGGCACTTATGTGCGACCACCAGACGCCGATGACTTGAGCCAAATAATTCAGCAGCCAGAAGAGTCGGCCAGGCAATTCTGGACTCGGTTCCTTACAAAGAAAAACCAAATCATCGACTGTCCGGATGCGGAGGCCTTAGCGGCTTTCAAGCACAACATCTGAGACGAGTGGCTAGCCCGGCACCTTGGTCAGGAAAAGCCGAAATCTATGGCAGCCCTCACGACGCTCATGACCTGCTTTTGTGCGGGAGAAGACAGCTGGTTGGCTCGTAGTAACAACATATCAAAGAACCATGGTACCTCAGATACCAAGGACGGCAACAGCAGGTCACGTCACAACAAGCATAAGCGCCGCAATAACGGCGAAAGTGCTGAGGATACGGCAGTCAATGCCGGATTCAAAGGATCTAAACTCGGTCAGCAGAAAAAGCCATTCAAACAAAGTACGTCGGGTCCGTCCAGCTTGCACCGTATACTCGATCGCTCGTGTCAAATACACGGCACCCCAGACAAGCCAGCCAATCACACCAACAGGGATTGTTGGGTGTTCAAGCAGGTCGGCAAGTTAATCGCTGAAAACAAGGACAAGGGGCCACATAGCGATGACGAGGAAGAACCCCGGCAGCCGCACATCGGAGGACAGAAAGAGGTTTCCCCCGCAAGTACGGACGGTGAACATGATATACGCAACCCACATCCCCAAGAGGGAGCGGAAGCGTGCGCTCAGGGACATATATGCGCTAGAGCCAGTCGCTCCGAAGTTCAACCCTTGGTCCTCCTGTCCGATCACCTTCGATCTTAGGGACCACCCCACTAGCATCCGTCACGGCGGATTCGCCGCACTAGTCCTAGACCGAATCATCAACGAATTTCACCTCACTCGAGTCCTCATGGACGGCGGCAGTAGCCTGAACCTGCTTTATCGGGACACAGTGTGCAAAATGGGTATTAGACCCCTCAAGGATCAAACCCACAAAGACGACCTTTAAAGGCATCATTCCAGGCATAGAGGCCCACTGCATAGGCTCAATTACACTGGAAGTGGTCTTCGGATCCGCGGATAACTTCTGAAGCGAAGAGTTAATCTTTGATATAGTCTCGATCCGCAGTGGTTATCACGCACTGCTCGGACGAACCGCATTCGCTAGATTCAACAGTACTAGGGAAAAGCCTAGCAGCAGCGCGGGTTTTCGGCCTTTTAGTAGCGCGGGGGCCGGGGCTACTAATAAGGCGCTACAGCTGACGTATAGCAGTAGCGGTGGTCCACCCGCGCTACTGCTACACAAGTGTTGCAGCAGCGCGCTTAAAGGAACCTCGCTACTGCTAATAGCTATAGCGCGCTTCCCCTGTGCGTGCTACTTCTACAACCGCGCTGCTGCTAACTTTTCTCCACTCGCTACTGCTAATTCTAGTAGTTTTTTGTTTTTTTCGGCATATTTGCTTTGTATTTTAATAGGCTTTATAGAAGAATCTTTAGCACATACAAATGTCATCATGATACACATACAAATGCCTGCGAGACCACAAATGTAATCATAGCATATACATACAAAATAGTCTCATCATAATAATCATCCAACACAAAGTGGTATCTTGTCATCATCTCGAAAATAGCGATACATGCAGGTCTCGAATACTTGCAACTATAACGTCATCCATCTAAACAAAGGTATACGCGAGAAGAGCTATCACTATGAGTGAGAGCGGAACTATGCAGTACATGAGATGGCTTCTCCTTCTTGTCTGCTTTTGAAGCCTTTATGGCTGGCGTCCGAGAACCCATTCACTTGCGCCTGACACTCATGCCACTCGTTGTACACCCCCGAAACCTTCCCTTTGTACACGACATAGCAGTTCCATCTCGCCATCAAGAAACTAGGTACCTGTTAGAGATGCATGTTCATGAAGAGGATGTACAATCATATATATGCAACAAAATATACTAGAGAACACCAAAAAAGAAAGGGTTAGAAACTAGATGCAACATACAGTACGCAAATTAATTAACTAGAGGTACGCACGTCATCGTATGCAAACTAACAAAGTAGCGTAAGGCAAGTTCGGTAGGGATCATGGACATCACAAAGTTGCATCGCTACAAATAGTATACAAGTTCAACCGACACATATAATCATCATCGGCATCATAAATCACTAGAAGTTCCATCCTGCCATATTATCGAGGATGGACCCTAGCTTCTTGAACGGCGTGAGGTCTAGACGTTGCATGCCTATGCGAGTTCGGATGTCAGCTCGCGATATAGGGCCGTGGTGGAACATCCCCTTCTCATCGACGACTTCTTTCATGATGATCGTCGCAATGTCGCTTTGGATGCGAAAGAAGTCATCTCTAAGTTTATAATCCGCTTCTCCATGAGATTCTAGCCAATTGTGGATATGATCATCATTTCTGCTTCTCATGCGAAGCTTTTGGTGATCCGTGTTGAACTGAATCATGAGATGGAGGATGTATAATCCATCCTTCTTGCTTGGTTTTGGGACTTGGATGCAGGAGAAGTTAGTTTTATGCGCGAAACCCATCTTCTTGTTCCTTTGTTTCCTGATCTGCATGTGGCCACCTCTAAAGCTGAAGCCTTGGAGAGCATCATCTAGAATATTCATTATGTGGGTGTAGTCTTTTTTCTCGTAGTCTCTGGAAGGGTCAAAATACACGGCGTGGGAGACTTGCGGATAAAGAACGATAAGGACGACGCGCCCGTTGCTGCGGGGAAAAGACACCTCAAATTATTCCCCATAGAGAGAGAAGGAATGATTGAAATGTATGAAAGGGTTGTTCGAAACTGACTTACTTTGGATGATAAGGCACGAGGACAATTTCCCGGTCCTTATTCCGTACCATGAAGTTTTGGAGGTAGTCCCTAGCAGTTTCACGCTCAAAATCGCCGAGACTCAAGAAAGACTCGTGCATGTAGTACGGATCCGCCACACGGATTTGCGAGACTTCTTCACTGTTCATGACAGAGCTCATATGTAGCGCAAAAAGGCGGACGATTGTAAAATCGAGCCGCCTTGTCAGAAACATCTCAAAGATATGGTCAAACCGCAGGAAGAACACCTCCGCGGGCCGTGTCTCGATGTAGCACTTCCCCTCAGGCACATGAGTCGCGTATGTCGGATATCCTGGATCCTTTGAGGCTAGTAGGCTTTTCTTAGTCGACAGCACATGGTCGTGCAGTCTCCTGAGATCCCCTGATGGAACATGGCCGCACCTTTCATAGGTACACGCTCTTCAGAATGCATCGTTTGGCTGCTATGTGCTCTGGCTTGTTTGGAGGCAGCTATCTTCCCCGATCTCTTTCTCTCCTTTTTCTTGGGCACACCTTCTAGACCCTTCCTTAACCCCTGCCCCAGTGTTCCCGGGCTAAGTACTGTACGACCCTCGCGCTGGGATAGTGGAGCCTGTGTTGAGGCGGCATCTTCAGGCGTGTCCTGTGAGGATTTCATGAAGAGAGACTTTTTGCAATCCCTGCTACGACCTTCCTGCCGGGGCATATCATCCATATCCTCATTAGCAAGCTGATAGCCCGATTCGTCATATGGTTGACTCATCAATTCTATGTCATAGTCATACGCGTTTGTATTGAGGAAATCCATAGGGTCGACCTCCGTCTCATCATCCATTCTCTGTTCTACAGGACAAATTACATCAGCCAGCACTATTGCACCCCCTTCATCATGTCGTCCACCGCTCTCACCCGGCACTATAGGAGCTGGTAATTGCGTAGGGGGGGGGGTGGTGTTCTCCGCACATGCTTGTTGATGTGTGGTTATTGGTGTGCTCTCGGCTGGCTCCAGACGAATAAGATTCTTCGGCCATAGCAGCACCCAACCCTTGCAGCTTCCAATCTGCGGCGGAGTCTCGTCGTCCGCTCCCACATGCTGTACTGGAGGAGGCAAATCCTCGTGCCCCGATTTCACACTGGACAAGCTAACCCTAAAGTGCCCAGCAGGGATCGGCTGGTTGTGGAACGTGGGTTGCAAGGGGTCCATTATCATCCCCTTTCCCACGTCCACCTTCTGGCCTTTGATCAAGTAGAGTATGGTGCACGGGGTTTCTTTCGCCTGCAAACACATATGTCTGTGGCGTAAAACATCCGAAAGGCAACAAAAATGGAATATTATATATATATATATATATATATGTTGGTGCGACATGTAATTACCGTGATGGTGTCGAGCTCAACCAAAGACGAAGGCCCACCAAGCGTGCCAGAGACTGAGGACGGGCTGCTATGAGCGGGAGCGGCTGCGAGAGGAGGCCCAGTTGCATGAGCAAGTGATGGTGCGATGGTGTTGTTGTTCATGGAGTTGCTCCCGACGAAACTGGGCAACGGGAAATCATGTACTGTCTTGTCTGGATTTTCCTTCGTCCAGTTGATGATAACTGGAACCAAGTTAGTAGCAAAATCATTTCTGCAGGCAGTTACAGCTGCATTGACTGCCTGCTGTAGCAACTCATATTTGTCCTTGGCTGCTTTTTTCGCGTCCTCAGCTGCTTTTTTCTCGACCGCAAGCTTCACCTTTGCATCGATGTCCTCCTGACTAAACTTCTTTTTCTGCTTCTTGGCCTCCGGGCCCTCGTTGTAAAACACCTTCCATGTGGCGCCATCTCCAGCGCCGTGCACACGACCATATTGCGGCAGCTGGCCAAAGGGAGTCCCTTAAGTTCGTTCAAGGCCCGGTTGAGAGGGGTGTCCCACTTGGGCCTCATCGGAGAAGTAGGGTTTTCGGCTGCAAGCTGGTGTTGCTTCTCCAGTAGTCTAATCAATTTCCTCGTGATCTTGTCCATGTAAAAACCTTTTTCTCCTTGTCCCACTTGTAGCGGGCCCTGATGAAGTCATGCTCCAAGGGGTTGGTGAACTTCGCGAAGGGGTCTGGGAGACCCGTGGCTTCACGGTCCGCGTCCTCCTTATCCCATGTGGGCCTTTTACCGAGGTAGCCACGGATTTCGAGGCGATGCTTCCCCATGTTCCTTTGCTGAAGGCTCTTGAATTTCGCAGCCTTAGCCTTGGCGTCCTCAGTAGCGCAAGTGTCCTTGAACTTTTCGAACTCCTCTTCCGTAAGTGTCGGATTTTCCTCCAGAATCTTGGACAGGGGTTCCTCTGCCTCAATAGCTCGTTTCACCCTCGATTTCCAGGAGGCCAAATCATTGTTGAACATGCCCATGGCGTGATTCTTAATCTTTTTCATCTTCGGATCATCCCACGGTCGTTCTATGTTATCATCCCGATCGGGGAACTTGAATCTCTTGTGCAACTTTGTTAGGAGCAACTGCATCAAATGTTCTTTACTCCTTAAGTCATCGTTATTGATGCTCGCGCATTCCCGTAGGATGCATCCTACTTGGTTCCCATAGCACTTGCGAGGTTCTTCCGGCTCTAACGGCTCAAACTTGCCAGGTGCCATCTTTGTGATCACAAGTCGTCTAATCCCTAGTTTGTTAGGTTTCCGTATCCTCTGCTTCTTATGCCTCTTTTCGATACCGGCATCGGCGCCGGTATCTTCCCCGGTGGTACCTTCCCCACCGGTCTCGGCGCCGCCATCGGTGCCGGCGTCGTCGGTGTCGGTGTCGGCGTCAGCGGCGGACCTGCAAACCTTGCTTAGTAGTCAAAAAGTCGAGGTAGTCTTGTTCACCCTCATAATCCATCTCGTCTGCATCTTGGTCAGAAGGCCCAGTTTCTTCGTTGTTCGACATGTTTCCTATGATTAAGTGTCCTCATTTATTTCTAAAAGTATGAATAAATGAGAAATGAGATAAAAAAGAAATCTATGTGCCAGCACTCGATATGCCAACTATGTAGCACAAATCATGCCTTTATTCATGGGAAATTTTGGCACGACCTTTGCTAAAATATGGACATATCGAGCGCCTGAAGTTCACCGGAACGGAAATGAATCAACATTCCGGCGTAACATAGGCAACTCGGATCATTTACCAAAACATGACATGTCCAAAACATGACATATCCACATATCACATGTCCAGTTCAAATTTGCATATAAATTCAGCAAATTTTGAAACCTATCTAAATTCATAACTAAATAGATAACCTAATTAACATAACTAAAACCTAAGTAAATTAACCCTAGCTAGCAGAGAGAGAGAGAGAGGGGTGGTTTACAGAGGGTGCAGGGCGAGGAGGCAGGCCTGACGATGGCCGAGGTTGGGAGGGGAGGAAGCAGAGGAGGGAGGCGAGGGCCGACGGGTCGGGGGCGAGCGCGCCTGGGTCGGGGGCGGCGGGGTCAGGGGCGAGCGTGCCGGGGTCGGGCGTGGCGGGGTCGGGGGCGAGCGCGCCGGGGTCGGGGCGAGCGCGCCGAGGTCGGGGGCAGGTGCGGCGGTGCGACGGGGCCGGGGAAGAGAGAGTGGGGATTTGGGGGAAAAGAGGCGGGATGAAGCAGGGGGAGGGAGAATTTTGGGTTAAGTGGACGTAGCAGTAGCGCGTTTACACGAAACGCGCTACTACTATTACGAGCAGCTATAGCGATTTTCTGCAGAAACCGCTACTGCTACCTTGACTAGCTGTAGCTCTTTTTCACTAAAGCGCTACTGCTATAACCAGTTTCCCTTTTTTCTTTTCCTCAGCATAATAGGAACATATATATTACATCATTGGACCCTTGCATAATAATGGCTAAGTGTGTATACAAAATAGGAACATATATATATTACATCATTGGACCCATGCATAATAATGGCTAACTAAGTGTGTATACAAAATAGGAAAATATATTTCCATTTTGCAAAAGCATGAAATAGTAATCACACCTCTATCTCGAGATCGAGCACACGGTGGAGATGATGATGTAGGGAGGTCAAAAGTGCACAAAGCTCTTCTTGACAAAGAAAGATCTAGTTAGGGGGGAAATAGGTCACTTAACTAAAAGCTACATCTACCTAGCTAGCTAATTTGGGAGGAGACAACTTCAACTAGTGGAGGGGGGAGGAAAAAGAGAAAGGAGATGAATTAATGGAGGTGGTGTAGTTATAGCTAGGAGTAATGAAGAGAGAGAAAGGTAGGTAGAAGAGGGAGAGTAATGGGGGGAGAAGTATTGAGGAAGAAGAAGAGTGAGAGAGGGAGGATGTGGGAGGTAGGGGAAAGGGAGGAGAGGAGATGCGGAGGGGAGGTGGAAAAGGTGGTGGGTGCTGCGTCTTAGTAGTAGCGCGGGAGAGAAAGCGCGCTGCTGCTAAGAGCGTAGCAACAGCGCGCTTTCCTGTCACGCGCTACTGCTAAATGGGCCAACCCTATGCACAATTTCAAAATTAGCAGCAGCGAGGTGACAAAAAAGCGCGCTGCTACTATGGCATTAGTAGCAGCGCGCTCCCTGGCGCCGCGCTACTGGTAAACTGATGTCGTTGTGTACTGTCGGTGGATTTTTGTAGCAGCGCGGTTTAAGCGTCACGCGCTACTGCTAAGTTTGCACCAGTAGCGAGCTTTCCGTAGCCGCGCTGCTACTACTTAGCAGCAGCGCCTGTTTTTATGCCGTGCTGCTGCTAAGATTCTGTGTATAAGGTTTTCCCTAGTAGTGCAATGCGGTACCACATTATGCATACCTCAAGCTCAAGATGCTAGGACTTCGCAGAGTTATTACAGTCAATGGAAACACAGAGCGCTCTCTCCGAACAGAGGAGCACACCGCGGCCCTCGCAGCAGAAGCGCAAAGCAGCCACTCAAGGCAATCTACCAGTTCGGCGTTTCAAAGCCCGGACACCTTCAAGCGCGCTCGGGGCAATCGGCAAATAGACCGCCTGGCGCGATCTGAGCTCGCGTAGCAATACAACGGCCACCCCAATCCCAGCTAAACGACGTTGTTCGTGCCGCGCGTACATCATTACGCATTAAAAATACCATGGGCACAGATGGGGAGGGGGAGGCACAACTACGGCATGTCCCAAAATGCGGCCTAAACTGCACCAGGGGCTTCCCGTTTGGTTATTTTTCTTTTTCTTTTAGGACTTCAATCTCTGGATACTCTGTCTGGCAGCTCTATTGCCGAACACATGATACAACAACCAAGGAGGCTGACGACTATGGAATTCCCAGGTGGATTACAGATTTCACATAATTCCTCAGCTTGCTCTTGGAAGGGACATAGTCCAACTCTTTTGCTAATTACACTATCTGTATCACTCTGCTTTAATGCAATTTTTTAATATACAATGCATGACATTACGATTATTATCGCATTTTTGTTATATGTATACATATCTATGTGTTCATTAATGACGCCTAGCAACCGTACACTCTGGTACGGCCAATGCACCAGGGGCTTGCATACCCACAATATGGTGTGAAAAGTCTGAACACTTTCACAAGTGTGGCACCCCGAACTTATAGCATTATATGCATCAGCTCCGAATCATGTCTTTGGTCAAATGTTGGGTTTGCCCGGCTCCTATGTTTTGGTACCTTACGTTCCGCTTTATCGGCTAAGGTAGCGCTAGGAGAACTACTGCGATTGTGCCCCGGTTCTGCCAGGCCGAGAACCTCAGTAGAGAAAGCTAAAACTGACTGTCATGATAAGGCGAGAGACTGGTCGCTGTTCGGCGAGGTTTTTCGAGTCCCTAAAGACTTATGCCGCTTAGGGCGAGGGGCCGGCTCCGTCCGGCTTACAGGCATGTATCGCGCCCCGAATTCGGCCTTCTGAATACTAGGGGCTTCGCCGAAATTTAAAATTATAGAATTCTATGGCTAAGTGAGAGTGATAAAGCATTATTAGTCCGGTTGTCTTGTTTGTTGTGCTGAGCACCTCCCTCGAAGGACCCAAACATGGGAACAAGAGTGCTCAGGTTTATCCCGAACACCCCGGCACTCGTGGCATGGGGGCAGAAGCCGAGGACTAGCCATCTCTCAGATTGGATAAATAGCCAAACAGAAGGTAGTATTTTAAATTCACACAAGCGTTGCATACCGCATATGAAACAAGTTTTCATTACACAGGATAAAAAACAAGCAAGTCTCATTCAAATATTACATTTTGTGAACACTCATCCGCGATAAGACGGGTGCCCGGCAGAACACCCTCGTAGTACATCTCGGGGTGGCGGTGCTCCTTGCCCTCCGGCGGCCCCTCCTTGATAAGCTTCACGGCGTCTAGCTTGACCCACTGCGTTTTCACACGGGCGAAGGCCCGGCGTGCACCTTCAATGCAGGCGGATCGCTTGACGACCTCCAGCCGTGGGCAGGCATCCACAAGCCGCCTCACCAGGCCGAAGAAGCTGTTCAGAAGTGCGTCGCCAGGCCAAAACCAGACTATGAAGCCCTTCATGGCCTGATCGGCCGCCTTGTGTAGCTCAGCCATCTGCTTCAGCTGGTCGCTCATTGGCACCGGATGTTCGGCCTCAGCATACTGAGACCAGAACAGCTTCTCCGTCGAGCTTCCGTCCTCGGCCTGGTAGAATAGTGCGGCATCGGACACACTACGGGGCAAATCTGCGAATGCTCCTGAAGAGCTCCGGATTCGGGTAAGTAATCGGTAATTCACCCTTGCATGCTTGCTTTGCATATAGAAAGCCTTACCCGCCGCTATCTTATTCATCGCGTCGATCTCCTGAAGGGCCTTCTAGGCCTCGGCCTTGGCACTCTTCGCGCTCTCACGGGCCGCGGCAAGCTCTGAGTCTCTCGTCTTCAAGTCAAGCTCCAACGCTTCGTGCTTCGTCACGAGAGCTTGGAGCTCTTGCTGCACCTCGCCCACTCGAGCCTCGTGCCTCTCTCGCTCGGTGCGCTCCTGGGCCGCCTTTTCTTCGGCTTGGGACAGTGCTTGCTTCAGGATCGCCACCTCGGTCGTGGCCCCTGGCAAACATATAATGATCCTGTCATTTAGCCATCGCGTCCTTTTTTCTCATCTATAGACGGGGTATTACTTACCCTTGTTCTCCTCGAGCTGTCTCTTAGCAAGGCTGAGCTCTTTCTGGGACCCCCAGAGGGCCTCCTTCAGCACGGCGACCTCCGCAGTTAGTGCGGCAGACGCCAGCAGCGAAGCCTGCATATGCATATTGACATACTTATATTAGACTCCTGCGATATTATTTGATCCTCTGTTCGGCTTTTCTTTGTGAACACGGAACACATCATCAGGGGCTACTGTCTATGCGGTAACACTTCTACTACATTTTAAAATACTTACCTCGAAGCCTGTTAGAAGGCTAGTACAGGCTTCAGTCAATCCGCTCTTCGTAGACTGAACCTTCTGGATCACCGCACTCATGATAGTGCGGTGCTCCTCCTCAATGGAAGTGCTGCGAAGTGCTTCCAACATAGTGTCCGGCGCCTCTGGGTGGACAGAGGTCACCGGCACTGGTGTCTCACCCTCCTTAGAAGGGGACCGCCTGCCCGAGCTCGGATTCGTTGGAGGGTCCGGCGCGGTGTTCGGCTGAGCGCCGAACTTGGAGCTTCCGGGGACCCCGTCCCCTCGGCTCCCGAAGTCCAGAAGGTCGCCTTGAGGCGCCTCCGGGAATGTCTCCCCCCCCGATCCGGTGCCTCTTGAGACAGCACCTCGGTGTCGTCGGCCGGATGAGGGGAGGTGGCCGTCGGGACGGGATCACTATCCATGTCCGACGCACCCAGGGAATCGTCCGAGGATACCTCGATATTGGCTCGGGGCGGCCTGCACAATTGAGTTCAGCGTTAGGGAAAGCAATGCGACAAAGGAATCCTATGGGTTACTTTGGTATCTGAATACTTACGATCTCCCCTGGGGCTTTCCCCTGGGTAACCACTCATCTTCACTTGCGTCGGCGGCGGTGGAGCTGTCCGGAAGGAGCGTCCTTCCCTTCTTGGACCCTTCAGCCTCCCCAGTTGGGGCGGCCTTCCTTTTCTTGTCTCCCCCAGTCGGTGGGGAGCCTCCTCTTCCTCTTCCTCGTCTTCGGGGGAAGAGTGCACCGCAGAGTCATCGGACGGTGAGTCCGACGACGCCTGGCGTCGGGAACTCTTTCGAGCTCCCTTGGCCTTCTTGGTCTTCTCCGGCACCTTATAAGGGGCCGGAGTCAGCATCTTCGTCAGAAGAGCGTCTGCAGGGCCTTCGGGCAAGGGAGCCGGACAGTCGATTTGTCCGGCCATCTTCTGCCAGTCCTATCAAAATTACTGGAGTTTGGATCCCGCATAGAGCCAATCTATATATATATATATATTACAAATATCCTGTAAGAGGTAAAACAACTTACCGCACTCGCGTGGCGCTTTGCGCTGAATCTGCGATCCTCAGTAATGGGGGGAGGGACCGCGGCGCCCTTGAACAGCACCCTCCAGGCATCTTCATAAGTCGTGTCGAAGAGCTTGTTCAGAGTTTGGTGCTACGCCGGATTGAACTCCCACAAGGTAAACTCCCGTTGTTGGCACGGGAGTATCCCGTGAACGAGCATAACCTGGACTATGTTGACAAGCTTGAGCTTCTTATCCACCATGTTCTGAAATACATGACTGGAGTCCGGTCAGCTCTTTTGAATTACCCCAGGACAGGCCCTTCTCTTTCCAGGAGGTGAGCTTCACGGGGATGCCAGATCGGAACTCGGGGGCCGCTACCCATGCGGGGTCGTGCGGCTCGATGATATAGAACCACCCTGATTGCCACCCCTTTATGGTGTCCACGAGGTGCCCTCGAGCCATGTGATGTTGGGCATCTTGCCCACCATAGCGCCTCCGCACTCCGCCTGGCGGCCGCTCACTACCTTCGGCTTGACATTAAAGGTCTTCAGCCATAAGCCGAAGTGGGGCTTGATGCGGAGGAAGGCCTCACACACGACGATAAACGCCGAGATGTTGAGGATGAAGTTCAGGGCCAGATCGTGGAAATCCAGGCCGTAATAAAACATGAGCCCCCGAACAAAGGGATGGAGAGGAAATCCCAATCCGTGGAGGAAATGAGTGAGGAATACCACCCTCTCTCATGGGGCTCGGGGGTGTGGATGAGCTGTCCCTCATCTGGGAGTCGGTGCGCGATGTCGTCGTGCAGGTATCCGGCTCTCCTCAGTTTCTTGACGTCTCCCTCCGTGACGGAGGAGACCATCCACTTGCCTCCCGCTCTAGACATGGTTGGAGAAGGTTGAGGTGGAAGTGAGAGCTTGGGCGCTAGAGCTCGAGCATGCGGGAGCGGATGAGCAGAGGAGGAAGAAGGTGTGGATAGAAAGGTGAATCCTTATCCATTTATATGGGCGGACAAAATTAAACATCCCCACTTGCCTAGTAAAACTCGCTTATCCCCAAGCGCCACAATTGATGGCGCGGTTGGGTTACCCATGCCCCTATTGATGAGAATCCTGTAATAGGGGGACACGATCTCTGCTTTGACAAGACGTGTCGAAAAACTACCTTGCGTTATGTGCGGGGCTGGTTAAAAGAAACGGTTCGAATAATCACCGGGCCATGACGTAACCTCATGTTGCCAAAGCAAGCTAGTGGATTAGAGCTGCGAAAGCATTATTCTCTCTATGGTGGAATGTGGAACTTATTTTCCAGGGTCGGACACTATCCTCATATTCAAATGCTTCTATGATGTATTCGGAGAAGGAACCCGCCTTGCAATGCCGAAGACAACTGCGCGCCGGACTCATCGTCATTGAAGCCTGGTTCAGGGGCTACTAAGGGAATCCTGGATTAGGGGGTCTCCGGACAACCAGACTATCTCCATTGGCCGGACTGTTAGACTATGAAGATACAAGATTGAAGACTTTGTCTCGTATCCGGATGGGACTCTACTTGGCGTGGAAGGCAAGCTAGGCAATATGTATATGGATATCTCCTCTTTTTGTAACCGACCTTGTGTAACCCTAACCCTCTCCGGTGTCTATATAAACCGGAGGGCTTTCGTCCGTTGGGCAACAATCACAACATACAATCATACTGTAGGCTAGCTTCTAGGGTTTAGCCTCTCTGATCTCGTGGTAGATCTACTCTTGTAACACACATATCATCAATATCAATCGAGCAGGATGTAGGGTTTTACCTCCATCAAGAGGGCCCGAACCTGGGTAAAACTTCGTGCCCTTGCCTCCTGTTACCATCCGGCCTAGACGCACAGTTCGGGACCCCCTACCCGAGATCCGCCGGTTTTGACACCGACACCTCCTTTTAATAGAGTACCGGACCAAAGCATTAACACATAGTGAATACATGAACTCCTCAAACTACGGTCATCATCGGGAGTGGTCCCAACTATTGTCACTACGGGGTTGCCGGAGCATAACACGTAGTAGGTGACTATCGACTTGCAAGATAGGATCAAGAACTCTCATATATTGATGAAAACATAATAGGTTCAAATCTGAAATCATGGCACTCGGGCCCTAGTGACAAGCATTAAGCATAGCAAAGTCATAGCAACATCAATCTCAGAACATAGTGGATACTAGGGATCAAACCCTAACAAAACTAACTCGATTACATGATAAATCTCATCCAACCCATCACCGTCCAGCAAGCCTATGATGGAATTACTCATGCACGGCGGTGAGCATCATGAAATTGGTGATGGAGGATGGTTGATGATGACGATGGTGATGGGTTCCCCTCTCCGGAGCCCCGAACGGACTCCAGGTCAGCCCTTCCGAGAGAGTTTAGGGCTTGGCGGCGGCTTCGTATCGTAAAACGTGATGAATCCTTCTCTCTGGGTTTTTTCTCCTCGAAAGTGAATATATGGAGTCAAGGTTGAGGTCGGTGGAGCGTCAGGGGGCCCACGAGGCAGGGGACGCGCCCAGGGGGTAGGGCGCGCCCCCCACCCTCATGGACATGTGGAGGCCCCCCTGATGTGGATCTTCCTTCTAGTATTTATTATATATTCCAAAATAATTCTCCGTTGATTTTCAGGTCATTCCGAGAACTTTTATTTCTGCACAAAAATAACACCATGGAAATTCTGCTGAAAACAGCGTCAGTCCTGGTGAGTTCCATTCAAATCATGCAAGTTAGAGTACAGAACAAGGGCAAAAGTGTTTGGAAAAGTAGATACGACGGGGACGTATCAACTCCCCCAAGCTTAAACCTTTGCTTGTCCTCAAGCAATTCAGTTGATAAATTGAAAGTGATAAAGAAAACTTTTACAAACTCTGTTTGCTCTTGTTGTTGTAAATATGTAAAGCCAGCATTCAAGTTTCAGCAAAGATTATGAACTAACCATATTCACAATAACATTTAGGTCTCATGTTTACTCATATCAACTAGTGGGGTGACCCGCGCATTTGCGCGGCTAGATTTGCTAAGGTGTTTTATTTATTATTTATACTCTATAAGTTTAGATTTTTCTTACATAAGTAGCGTACTTATAATAGTATAAAAGTATCTTCCAGTGTAATGTATATGTAAATAAGACTCTATTGGACTTCAGTGGAGAATATTGTCATCAAGTGCAAGTTCTTGGTTATAACTTTGTCAAATTAGATGATTAAGACATGGCAATGAGTATATTATCCTTCTTAATTCTTAATTTATCTTTTCCACTTTTCTTTATATGTTGGTCAACAAACAGTTTGGCCATCCAAGAAAATGTTACCACTAATGTATCTTGGTCTAAATTTTCTAACATCCTCATTCGCTCACTATCCTTAGTAACTTGTTCTTCCATATTATTAAATATTGTTCTACACATTAAAATAACATAATGGAATTGGCATGAGTTTTTGAATCCAACCTTCACTTTCAAAACAGCAACATCGTTTTGCTTCTTTTGGTATTCTTGATTGCTCAAGTAGTCCACTGGCAAAAATCTGCATATTCTCCTCACTTAGTGCCATGCAAGCCACGTATTTGAACCATAAAAAACTTCATTTATTCCTAGACAACCACTTGTCCATCAATTTCGGCTAATGTTAACCTATCAATGCTTGCTGAGTTATGTTCCATATGCCACTTTTTTGTAGTTGTTATGTACATATCTTTCTTTTTCATGAATGAGAAAATCATCCACGTGTATTTGTGCATGTAACCAAAAATATAGATACAATTGAGACATGCTATATTGGCATTCGTCATGGTTCATTGCATGTTGCATACTATCAATTGGAAATATACCCTCTAATTTATCATCTTCATATAACGTATAGTAGTCTTGCTTGCTTTAAAAATATAATTCCAACTACTAATTTCGTAACCAAGTTGGATTTATTTTCATAATATGTTTTTCCTTTCTCATCGACAGGGCATTTTAAGACTAATGATCAAAAATATTTTGTATGATTTTCTACATAAAAGTTGACGACTTGTATGTAAATCATGTGTTATGTTCTACTTGCGTCGGTGCTGATTATATTTTAGATGATCTATAAATAAATGTTATCTCTAAGGAATTTTTATATTATTCAATCATTTATAGGTATTTTCTAATAGTTTTAAATTATCAGCAATATTTTCTATGGTTCTTTTGTCATACTTTATCGCTTCTTATGATGCCTTTGTTGTATTAATTGGCTCATTTATTTTTTGGCGGGATTGAAACGACACTTATTGTCGCAGAGAACCAACAAAATGACTCATTTGATAATAGATAATATGATTTATTGCTTGCAACATTTACTGCTATATAGTGCTAATTGCACGTTTCTTTATCACCTGGAGGCCTAATGAACTTACCATGACGATTTAGTTGATGCAGTGGCTTAGTGGCCACCGTTCTATTTTCATCCGAATTATGAAATGAACGTTTTGTGGGATAGCTTGGCCACTTGATTTTCCTCAACGGTGGTTGCATGTTCTCTTTTTAGAAAAACGCTAGCCATTCTTTAATAGAATGTTGGGGTGGCGTACGTACATAGTCCATCAGGTGATGTACATGAATGATAGAATTTGTACCTTATTTTATTTTTCTATACGTGACAAAAACGTATCGTGTCGTAGTAGGGTTGGTATTTAAAAATAGGGCTTGGCAATGAACGTATGTGTCCTAATCTGATTTAAGGAAAAAAAAAACCTTAGCTTGTATGTTATGTGTCCTAGTAGTACTAGTATTAAAGCGCTCGGCAATATACGTGTTTGGCTATGGATCAAGCTGTTTGTACGTGCTAGCTAAAATTTTTTTTACACGTGCAAAGCTAAGTAGGTTAGATAGGTGTATGGGCTCACCAATTTTTTATTTGTACATAACTATTCCTAGGTGTATGTGCTCACTAATTGTTTATTTGGACCTAACTTATTCTATCTAGACTCTTTTATATACGTGGAAAAAGAGAGTGTTCAAACTGATTCACCTGGACGCTATTTTTGGAAGGGAGGGCACGGGACTGTTTTGTTTTTCTGAATTGGAACTTTTTTAGTTGGTGCCGGCCTTTTTTTTGCTTGCCATTCATGGTAACACCAATGCAAGCTATTGTGTCAAACTCATCGTGACAACGTGATGTGCCTAGTTGTATATACGTTATAATATTTATATGTAACGCTACGTCTTTTAAATCTAGGCCGTTAACATCTATAATTTACGGCCGAGATTATTTAACCTATGTGGATCAACGTAATGGCTTGTTTGACTTCTGTTATATGTATATAATAGATGGCATAATCAACTATGGAGCAATAATAATAAATCTCGGATGACAAAACTTTCTCAAAACAATCATGATATGATATAATAAGATGGTATCTCGTAGCTCTTTCTGAGACCGCAAAACATAAATGCAGAGCACCTTTAAAGATCAAGGAGTGACTAGACATTGTAATTCATGGTAAAAGAGATCTAGTCAAGTCATACTTAATGTAAACTAACAGTAATGAATGCAAATGATAGTGGTGCTCTCCAACTGGTGCTTTTAATAAAAGGATGATGACTCAGCATAAAAGTAAATAGATAGGCTGTTCGCAGAGGGAAGCTGGGATTTGTAAAGGTGCCAGAGCTCGGTTTTGAAATAAATATGAATAATATTTTGAGCGGCATACTTTCATTGTCAACATAACAACCGAGAGATGGCAATATCTTCCATGCTACACACATTATAGGCGGTTCCCAAACAGAATGGTAAAATTTATACTCCCCCTCCACCAACAAGCATCAATCCATGGCTTGCTCGAAACAACGAGTGCCTCCAAGTAACAACAGTCCCGGGGGATTTTTGTTTCCAGTTATTTTGATTTCATTTGCATAAAGCATGGGACTGGGCATCCCGGTGACCAGCCATTTTTTCATGAGTGAGGAGCGGAGTCCACTCCTCTTGAGAATAACCTTCCTAACATGGAAGATACTGACAGCCCTAGTTGATACATGAGCTATTCGAGCATACAAAACAGAATGTTTATTTGAAGGTTTAGAGTTTGGCACATACAAATTTACTTGGAACGGCATGTAGATACCGTATATAGGTAGGTATGGTGGACTCATATGGAATAAGTTTGGGGTTTGTGGAATTGGATGCACAAGAAGTATTCCCTCTTAGTACAGGTGAAGGCTAGTAAAAGACTGGGAAGCGACCAGCTAGAGAGCGACAAAGTCATGAACATGCATGAAAATTAATCAACACCGAATGCAAGCATGAGTAGGATATAATGCACCATGAACATAAATATCGTAGATGTTATGTTGATTTTGTTTCAACTACATGCATGAACATGTGCCAAGTCAAGCCACTCGAATCGTTCAAAAGAGGGTACCGCCCTATCATACCACATCACAACCATTTTAATAGCATGTTGGCACGCAAGGTAAACCATTATAAGCTCCTAGCTAATTAAGCATGGCATAAGCAACTACAATCTCTAATTGTCATTGCAAACATGTTTATTCATAATAGGCAGAATCAGGAATGATGAACTAATCATATTTACAAAAAAACAAGAGAGGTCGAGTTCATACCAGCTTTTCTCATCTCAATAAGTTCATCATATAATCATCATTATTGCCTTTCACTTGCACGACCGAATAGTGTGGAAAATAATAATAGTGCACGTGCATTGGACTAAGCTGGAATCTGCAAGCATTCAATTCAAGAGAGAAGACAAGGTAATATGGGCACTTTGTTAGATCAACAATAAAGCATATAAGAGCCACTCAACATTTTCAATATGGTCCCCTCCTCTCGACCCCCTAAAGAACAAGAAATAAATAAAACTATTTACACGGGAAAGCTCCCAACAAGCAAAAGAAGAACGAGAAATCTTTTTGGGTTGTATTTTTAATTATTACTACAACAGGCATGGAAAGTAAACTAGCTAAAATCTACAACTATTTTTTTTGTTTTTTATTAAGGGTTATTAAACACACAAGAATAAAGCATAAAAAGGAAAATAAACTAGCATGGATGATACAGTGAAAAAGTATGAGCACCGACAACTAGCAATGAGTGTGTGAACTTGAATATAATGTCGGTGGGAAATACTTACTCCCCCAAGCTTAGGCTTTTGGCCTAAGTTGGTCTATGGCCACGGCTAGCCTAGCGGATATCCAAAGTTGTAGCTGGGGTTGTACTGAGATGCAGCGGCAATTGCCGGATGAGCTGCAGCTTGGAGGCTAGCTATCTCCGCCCTCCTCTCGTACTCGTCCGCCTCCTCCCTGGTTATAACATATCTCCCTTTTACCTGAGAGTCAAGGAAAGCAGGAGCAGGGAGAGCGACGTGATAGGTGCGTCGTCTATCAAAGATTAGTCGGTACTGGAGGAACTGGTCGTTCCTCTCAACAAACTGATGACGAACCATAGCCTCATAATCTAAATAAACAGGAGGAAACTCAATATCATACCCACGTATGGGTATATCAAGAAAATTAGCTAGATGGGTTGCATAAATACGACCAAAGAAATCTCCATTAAATCTATTATTATGCAACCTACGTGCAACAATGGCTCCCAAATTATAATGT
This sequence comes from Triticum urartu, assembly GCF_003073215.2. Lineage (NCBI taxonomy): Eukaryota > Viridiplantae > Streptophyta > Magnoliopsida > Poales > Poaceae > Triticum > Triticum urartu. The sequence goes on from NC_053027.1 coordinate 80,009,341, forward strand.
TTATCTCTCAATACAACACTCCTGAGAACACTGAGGTCAGGGACACACATGTGACATGCTTCATCCTTACCATTTATGCACCTAACTATGAAGAGAGCAAAATAATGTATAGCAGGAAAATGAATGCTCCCTATGATAGATTGTGTTATATCTCTAGATTCCCCCACAATTATACTAGTAAGAAAATCTCTAAACTCATATTTGCGAGGCTCACTAGTGTTGCCCCATTGTGGAAGTTTGCAAGCAGTATTAAAATCCTCTAAGTCCATAGTATAAGAATTTTCATAAAGATCAAACAGGACAGTTTGAGAATTGCGTGATGATGAAATTCAAACCTTCTTACAAAGGAATCAGTGTGATAGTGGTACTGGCGGCACTTATCTGCCTCGAAGCTCTCAAGATCAGCATTACGCACATATGCGTTAAATTCTTCCTTGATTCCTGCTCGATCCATAAAGTCCTCTGAAGTCCATTCACAAGCCCGCACATGAGCTTCCCTCGGTGGTTCATCATCGGCATCGCGTATTGCGAGCCTGCGTCCTTGCTTCCTTGAAGGACCACCTTGGTACATTTTCCTAAACATATTTCTTCCTCAAGGAACAATCCCCTAGAGCAGTTTTGTGAATGGAGCTTTGACCAAGGAGATCAAAAATGGCAGCAAGATGAGCTTGGACTCGGGTTTGAGCTGGTTAGTGATGTTTGTGGGAGGAAGAAGGAGGGTGTGGTAGCTGGAATAAGTGGAGGGGAGCCACCATGGGCCCACGAGGCAAGGGGGCGCGCCCAGGGGGTAGGACGCGCCCTCCACCCTCGTGGCTAGGTGCTTGCTCCCCTGCTGTCTTTTCAGTGCCAGATATTCTCAAATATTCCAGGAAAAATCATATTTAAATTTCAGGGCATTTGGAGAACTTTTATTTTCGTGGTATTTTTTATTGCATGGATAATTCAAAAAATAGACAGAAAAATACTATTTTTGCTTTATTTAATATAAATAACAGAAAGTAAAAAGAGGGTATAGAGAGTTGTGCTTTCTAAATTCATCCATCTCATGCTCATCAAAAGGAATCCACTAACAAGGTTGATCAAGTCTTGTTAACAAACTCATTCCGAATTGCATGGAACCAGAGAATTTTCGAATAACACAAGGTTACCTCAACGGGGATATGCATGTCCCCAACAATTAGTATATCATATTTCTTCTTGACAGTAGGAAGTGGAAATACAAAACCTCCAATAGTAATAGTTGGAATTTTTCCAATAGAGTTTATACTATGAACTTGAGGTTGTTTCCTCGAAAACTGTACAGTATGCTCATTGCCATTAACATGAAAAGTGACATTGCCTTTGGTGCAATCAATAACGGCCCCTGCAGTATTCAAAAAGGGTCTTCCAAGAATAATAGACATACTATTGTCCTCGGGAATATCAAGAATAACAAAGTCCGTTAAAATAGTAACGTTTGCAACCAGGACAGGCACATCCTCACAAATACCGACATGTATAGAAGTTGATTTATCAGCCATTTGCAAAGATATTTCAGTAGGTGTCAACTTATTCAAATCAAGTCTACGATATAAAGAGAGAGGAATAACACTAACACCGGCTCCAAGATCACATAAAGCAGTTTTAACATAGTTTCTTTTAATGGAGCATGGTATAGTTGGTACTCAGGGATCTCCTAGTTTCTTAGGTATTCCACCCTTAAAAGTGTAATTAGCAAGCACAGTGGAAATTTCAGCTTCCGGTATCTTTCTTTTATTAGTAACAATTTCTTTCATATACTTAGCATAAGGATTCATTTTGAGCATATCAGTCAAACGCATACGCAAGAAGATAGGTCTAATCATTTCAGCAAAGCGCTCAAAATCCTCATCATCCTTTTTCTTGGATGGTTTAGGAGGAAAAGGCATGGGTTTCTGAACTGATGGTTCTCTTTCCTTACCGTGCTTCCTAGCAACAATGTCTCTCTTATCATAACGTTGATTCTTTGATGGTGGGTTATCAAGATTAACAGCAGGTTCGATCTCTACTTCATTGCCATTACTAGGTTGAGCATCAACATGAACATCATTATTAACATTATCGCTAGGTTCATGCTCATTACCAGATTGTGTTTCAGCATCAGAAATAGAAATATCATTAGGATCCTCAGGTGTGTCAACAACAAGTTCACTACAAGCATGCAAAGTCCTATCATTTTTCTTTTTCTTCCTCTTAGTAGGACTAGGTGCATCAATATTATTTCTTTGAGAATCTTTCTCAATTCTCTTAGGATGGCCCTCGGGATACAAAGGTCCTGAGTCATTTTACCACCTCTAGTCATAACTCTAATAGCATTATTATTTTTCTTACTATTTAATTCATTGAGAAAATCCTTCTGAGCTTTAAGTACTTGTTCTACTTGAGTGGTAACCATAGAAGCATGTTTACTAATAAGTTTTAGTTCACCTTTAACACTAGCCATATAACCACTCAAGTGTTCAATCATATAAGCATTATGTTTCAATTATCTACCAACATAAGCATTAAAATCTTCTTGCTTAACCATAAAGTTATCAAACTCATCTAAGCATTGGCTAGCAAACTTAGTAGGAGGGATTTCAGCTTTATCATATCTATAGAGAGAATTTACCTTTACTACCTGTGTCGGGTTATCAATACCATGTACTTCTTCAACTGGCGGTAAATTAAGACCATGTATTTATTCGATAGGAGGTAAATTCTTAACATCTTCAGCTTTAATACCTTTTTCTTTCATAGATTTCTTTGCCTCTTGCATATCTTCAGGAAAGAGAAATAGAATACCCCTTTTCTTCAGAGTTGGCTCAGGAGTTGGTTCAGGAATTGGATCAGGGATTGGATCAGGAAGTGTCCAATGATTTTCATTAGTCAACATATTATTCACTAGAATTTTAGCTTCATCTAATGTTCTTTCCCTAAAAACACAGCCAGCACAACTATCTAGGTTGTCTCTGGAAGCATCTGTTAGTCCATTATAAAAGATATCAAGTATTTCATTTTTTTAAGAGGATGATCAGGCAAAGCATTAAGTAATTGGAGAAGCCTCCCCCAAGCTTGTGGGAGACTCTCTTCTTCAATTTGCAAAAAATTATATATTTCCCTTAAAGAAAGTTGTTTCTTATGAGCGGGGAAATATTTAGCAGAGAAGTAATAAATCATATCCTAGGGACTACGCACACAACCAGGATGAATAGAATTAAACCATATCTTAGCATCACCCTTTAATGAGAACGGAGATATATTAAGGATATAATAGTAGCGAGTTTTCTCATCATTAGTGAATAGGGTGGCTATATCATTTAATTTAGTAAGATGTGCCACAACAGTTTCAGATTCATAGCCATAGAAAGGATCAGATTCAACCAAAGTAATTATATCATGGTCGACAAAGAATTCATAATCCTTATCAGCAACAAAGATAGGTGAAGTAGCATAAGCAGGATCATATTGCATTCTAGCATTCAGAGTTTTTTGTTTCAGCTTAGCTAATAATTTCTTAAGATCACTCCTATCATTGCAAGCAAGAAAATCTCTAGCAGTTTCTTCATCCATGACATAACTATCGGTGTCAAAACTGGCGGATCTCGGGTAGGGGGTCCCGAACTGTGCGTCTAGGCGGATGGTAACAGCAGGCGGGGGAGACGATGTTTACCCAGGTTCGGGCCCTCTTGATGGAGGTAATACCCTACGTCCTGCTTGATTGTTCTTGATAATATGAGTAGTACAAGAGTTGATCTACCAAGAGATCGAAGAGGCTAAACCCTAGAAGCTAGCCTATGGTATGTTTGTTGTTCTTGGTCCTACGGACTAAACCCTCTAGTTTATATAGACACCGGAGGGGGCTAGGGTTACACAGAGTCGGTTATAAGGAAGGAGATCTACATATCCGAATTGCCAAGCTTGCCTTCCACGCCAAGGAGAGTCCCATCCGGACACGGGACGAAGTCTTCAATCTTGTATCTTCATAGTCCAATAGTCCGGCCAAAGGATATAGTTCGGCTGTCCAGATACCCCCTAATCCAGGACTCCGTCAGTAGCCCCTGAACCAGGCTTCAATGACGATGAGTCCGGCGCGCAGATTGTGTTCGGCAATGCAAGGCGGGTTCCTCCTCCGAATACTTCATAGAAGATTTTGAACATGAGGATCGTGTCCGGCTCTGCAAAACGAGTTCCACATACCACCGTAGAGAGAACAATATTTCCACAAATCTAATCTGCTGACGTACCCATAGTGTGACATCACACCACAGCCAGGTCTTTATTCCAATCTTTTTCATAACCCATCTCAGCGTGTTTCGCGAGGCGGTTTCCTTGGCACGTCTTGTCGAAGCAGAGATCGTGTCCCCTTTATCACGGTATTCTCATCAATACGGACGTGGGTAACCCAACCGTGCCTATGGGTAGGACTTCTAGATCTTAGGCAAGTCCCAAACAGCCACGAGGAGGATGCTTGATATTCACCATCTTTATAAAGGGGACAAGGCTTTTTCTTTCTTCCCTCTCGTGCTTAATCAAATCCTTCCCCCGCCTCGAGTTCTAACACCCAAAACTCAGGTCAGGTGCTTCGGACCTTGAACTATGTCTGGATCCAACCTTCAAGGTCGGTGGATGCCTTCCTCCGTCATGGAGGAGGACATCAAGAAGTTGAGAGAGGCCAGATATCTGACAGCCGAAATTTTGCATTGGCTGCGCGCCCGAGGGCAGGTCGTCCCTACTGCCGAACCCAACGAGAGCGTCGTGTTCGTCTCCCACTTCCTCCGAGGACTAGGCCTCACTCTGGATCCCTTTGTAAGGGGTCTTATGTTCTATTATGGGCTAGATTTTCACGATCTGGCCCCGGATTCCCTTCTTCACATCTCGACATTTATTGTCGTATGTGAGGCCTTCCTCCGCATTACACCTCACTTTGACCTGTGGCTCAAGACCTTCGATGTGAAGCCGAAGATGATCGAGGGGCAGCACACAGCATGCGGAGGCACTTTAATAAGCAAAATCGCCGATGCTCCATGGCCTGAGGGTTGCTTCCCAGAGGTGTCCCGATTGTGGCAGCGGGAGTGGTTCTACATCATAGCTCCCTGAAGTGCCAAGTGGGTAGTTGCCCCCACCTTTCGCTCAGGCCCCCCACCACAACTGATGTCATGGATCAGCAGGGGGCTGAGCTGGGGTCCAGCCAAGGACGTGCCAATACTGCAAAGCTGTATCCGAAATCTCTTTGAGAGAGATTTTAGTCTGGTGATGGTAGTGCAAGTTATGCTAGTACGTCAAGTCCAGCCTTGCAAACGCCGGCCCCTTCGCATGTGGGAATTTAACCCGGAAGGACCGTGAGTTATTCAACATCCTCGGCATGACGCACGAAGAGATGTACAAATTGTTCTTCGGACCACAAATAATGTGTCTGAACATCACTGAGGATGCAGGTCTGACCTGCAATCGCCCGTATACCCAAGTAAGTAGCCCCGCATCCGAACACACTGTTCGTTTATTTATCGCAACTTTGTCATAAAAAGCCGCTTTTTGACTAGGACTGGATAGCGAAGGCAAAGTTGATCAGGTGTCCGGCCCCCCTCCCTGAGACCTCACCGAATCCCATGCTAACCAGGATGCTGGAGATCGCGCCTTATCAAGCGCCCTCAGGAGAAGATAAAGGGGGGAACAAGGAGGCTAGCGCCTCCGCAAAGGAGGTTAGCCAAGGAGGAGGAACTGAAACTTCCTCTCCCCAGGGAAGGAAGAGAACCACCTCCAAGGACCCGGAGACAATGGTCTCCAAACGGGGGAAGAAATCTCCGCCGGAGGGTACTGCCCTGGGGGATACCCTGGTCACACTATGCCCTCAAGGGGATCAGCCCTCCATCGAGCTGTAAGTAAAAGGGTACTTAATAATGAAAATATCTCGCTTTACTTCTGAGGAAAATAATCGAAGCATTTATCTTGCAGTTTGGATCTTAGCCCTTCTCAACAGAGCTCGTCTTCAGGGGATCTTCTTCTAGAGATGATGGAGAGTGAAACGCCTCCCCCTGCCACACCGCCTCACCAGGCGGGCGACCCCGAGGTGTCATCGCAGAGGGTTTCTCCTGATCCGGTAAGGCCAGAAGGTAATAATATGGCCACCCGAAGTCCTCAATATCCGGCTCTTGAATAGAGCAATCAAAAGAGTCCAGCACCGTCTGGTGTGCGGTCGGACGTACTGAGGGATCTGCTAGAGCAAGCGGCTATCTCAAAAGAGCACCACACGTTGATAGGTACGGTGATTGAAAGGATTTCGTCTGCCGAAAGCGGGTTGCATGAAGCCTTTATGAGTCTACTGACGGGTTTTGAGGTACACGAAATGATGTACATTGTTGAAAGTACCGCACATTTTTAGATGTGCCCTGTGCAGATAGTAGACCCTGAGACTCTTGTTGTCGTCGAAAACGGCGGCAAACAGATGATCATAGTCCCAGGTAATAACCAGACCGCCTTTATGTGCAGGTGGTTGAAGCTCCGGTGGCTAGCCGTACTGATTGGTTTGCCGAACTGAGGCGGCAACTGGATGCGGCAGAGGCCGAGATCGTGCTTGTTAACAAGCGGCTTGACGAGGCACAGGGTAGGTGATTTTTCTGGTGATTGTCCCATAATAAGAGCAGCATGATGCCAGTATCTTTAATATGTTGTGACTGCAGATGGAGCTGCCACCGTGGAGACCCTTCGGGCGGAGCTTGCCCGAGCCAAGGAGCAAGCAAGGAGTAGCAATGCGGTTGCTTTAAAGGCGGCCGAAGAGTTAAGGGCCGAACAGGCCGCGCATTGCGAGAGCAAAGAAAAAATGGCCAAGATGGCCGTAGAGTTAAAAGATGTTGCTGACCGTTACCAGCTTCTTGAAGAAGAAAACTGGGCGAAGGCGACGGACCTGGAAAAGGCCCGGGTGGCTTCCAAGGAAGCTCGCTCCAAAATTAGAGCGACGAAGGAGGAGCTGCATCAAGCTGTGGATATTGTATCTGGGAAGCCCTTCTTGTTGCAGACTAAGTTCGGGGATCCGAAGTATGCACCTCTGACCGGCTATGGAGTTCTGTGGATGCCTACATGGATTTGGCTGCAAGTGCTGCTGATGCGGCCGAGTACTTCAATGATCGGAAAGATCACGAAGTGGAAAAACTGTTTTGGTCACAGTTTCATGCTCCAGCCCGTCCGCGGCTGTTGAACGAGCAAATGGCCGAGTGGGCCGAGCTCTATAGATTATCCGGACTTGCCATGAGGTCCGTTGTGGATCATCTGTGGCCGGGAGGGCCAATGCCGAATAGCTACTTTAGCTTAGTGCAACAATTCCTTGGTACTATGCCACACATCGATGCTGTAAAGAGGTCGGCATGCATAGAAGGCTCGCGGATGGCCCTTGCCCGTGTCAAAACATACTGGGCGGAGATGGATGCCACCACTGTTGCGGCACAGGGTTCGTCCATAGGCCGAGTGGCTACCGAGCACTACTTTGAAGAAGTTCTTGAAGGCGCTCGTTCGATAGAGGCTCAGTGCTCGAGGAATATTATGTTTGGGTGACATGTATTCCCATTGTAAAAACAATGTTTTATTGAGTTTATCAAGGTCGTATTTATACTTTTGCCCAAAAGTACTATGATGCCTCCTGTGCGGCCGTTTATGTATATATGTATATAACCTGAAAGATGGCAGTCGTCGGCTTCAGCCCCCACGCATATAATGCGGGGGTGTTCGCAGAAGACGCATGTTCACACTTGATCCAACGTCTTGGTCCATTAAGGAGGTGATAGCGCAGCGAACTAGGCAATCGGACTATAATGCTTTAACACTTTCACTTAGCAAGAGGAGTTTGACAGTGGGGCTACTATATAGCCCCTGGTGGCTCCGCGCTCATCCAAATTCGGGGCGCGTACATGCCTGGCCGGGAAACGGCCCTTCGTTAAGGCGGAGGAATCCCGAAGATTCTGCTAGGTCATCGAGTAGTTGACCAGTCTCACGCTATATCATGACTGTCGGTGTCAAAACCGGCGGATCTCGGGTAGGGGGTCCCGAACTGTGCATCTAGGCGGATGGTAACAGGAGGCGGGGGACACGATGTTTACCCAGGTTCGGGCCCTGTTGATGGAGGTAATACCCTACGTCCTGCTTGATTATTCTTAATAATATGAGTAGTAAAAGAGTTGATCTACCACGAGATCGAAGAGGCTAAACACTAGAAGCTAGCCTATGGTATGATTGTTGTTGTTCTTGGTCCTACGGACTAAACCCTCTGGTTTATATAGACACCGGAGGGGGCTAGGGTTACATAGAGTCGGTTACAAGGAAGGAGATCTACGTATCCGTATTGCCAAGGTTGCCTTCCAGGCCAAGGAGAGTCCCATCCGGACACGGGACGAAGTCTTCAATCTTGTATCTTCATAGTCCAACAGTCCAGCCAAAGGATATAGTCCGGCTGTCCGGATACCCCCTAATCTAGGAGTCCCTCAGTAGCCCCTGAACCAGGCTTCAATGAAGATGAGTCCGGCACGCAGATTGTCTTCGGCATTGCAAGGCTGGTTCCTCCTCCAAATACTTCATAGAAGATTTTGAACATGAGGATCATGTCCGGCTCTGGAAAAAAAGTTCCACATACAACCGTACAGAGAATAATATTTCCACAAATCTAATCTGCCGACGCGTTTCACAATGTAGCCTCACACCACAGCCAGGTCACCATTCGAATTGTTTTTCACAACCAAACTCAGCGTGTTTCGCGAGGCGGTTTCCTTGGCACGTCTTGTCGAAGCAGAGATCATGTCCCCTTATTACGGGATTCCCATCAATACAGACGTGGGTAACCCAACCGCGCCGTCAATTATGGTTGAGGGAGTCCAGGATTAGGGGGTATCCGGACAGCCGGATTATATCCTTCGGCCGGACTGTTGGACTATGAAGATACAAGATTGAAGACTTTGTCCCGTGTCCGGATGGGACTCTACTTGGCGTGGAAGGCAAGCTAGGCAATACGAATATGTATATCTCCTCCTTTGTAACCAACCTTGTGTAACCCTAGCCCCCTCCGGTGTCTATATAAACCGGAGGGTTTAGGTTCGTAGGACAACATACAATCATACCATAGGCTAGCTTCTAGGGTTTAGCCTCTCCGATCTCGTGGTAGATCAACTCTTGTAATACTCATATCATCAAGAATAAATCAAGCAGGACGTAGGGTTTTACCTCCATCAAGAGGGCCCGAACCTGGGTAAAACATCGTGTCCCCTGCCTCCTGTTACCATCCGCCTTAGACGCACAGTTCGGGACCACCTACCCGAGATCCACCGGTTTTGACACCGACATTGGTGCTTTCATTGAGAGTTCCACTGTGCCGTCGCCAGAAGGAAGGATGTCTCGTCTCGTCCTTAAACACGGTACTACTATTGGGGGAGCTTTGGCTGTCGGCCAAACTCTCCGTCTAGGCGGTTTCATCATGACCGCCTGTTCGGCCGCCGCGCCGACAATGACTTCTCGGGTCATCGAAAATAGCCTCCACGCCAAATCGGCACTCGCCGAATAGATGGATCCAATGGAGCTCGCTTCCTTAAACGAGCTCTTGGATCGCATCGCCGCCTTGGGAGTCGCTACGGACTATGATCGCTTCGGACTCAGTTCCACCCACCCACCCAAACATAAGCGATCTTTTCCACATCAGGCAAGAGCCCCAGGAAACAGTATATCACTATTGGGCCAGATTCCTCCTTGCGATGAACAAGGTTAAGGACTATCGCGAGGAAGACGCAATCTTATTTTTCTGCAATAATTGCATGGACAAGGGAATCCTTAACGCCATAAATCGCCATGAGATATCACGCTTCGCTGACCTGACGTCCATAGTACGAAAGTACTATGCGATGGAAAGTGCATGGAAAACCGAAACAAACTTTTGGGATAATCCGGCCCTACATACGAACCCAGTCCGAAATAAAAGGGTGCACTATCAAAAGACACCCGGGTCAACTACCAAAAAGCAAAAACCCTCTATAGGGCATGGAACCATACTGGAGGGATGGCTCAATGGACCCTGCAAAATTCATAGTACAGCGGATACAATACCAACGCACAGCCTTAGAGCATGTTGGATACTCCGGCAGGTGGCCAAAAGTGGTGAGGATCTTCTTATCCCAAATGCCATAGAGCACCATCCCGTGGATAACAATACGGTGTTAACAGTCTTTGAGACATTTGCGTCAAATAATAGGCGCAAGCGAACACTCTGCAGCATGGCCGAAATCTGCCACGTAGCAGCAATAAATCCATGGAGTGACACGGCTATTACCTTCAATGCCAGTGGTGAACCTAAATTCCGAACAGCCCGAGCACCATCCGCATTGGTCCTCAGTCCAATTGTGGATGACTTTCGACTCACCAAAGTAATCATGGACGGCGGCAACGGATTAAACCTCATCTACGAGGAAACTCTTCAAAAAATGGAAATAGACTGGAACCGCATTTAGCAAAGTAGCACAACCTTCAGAGGAATCATACCCAGTCGGGAGGCACGATGCGCTAGGAAAATCACACTAGATGTGGTATTCAGTACGCCAGAGAATTATAGGTCCAAAGAAATAACATTTCAAGTGGCCCCGTTCAGGAGTGGATACCACGCCCTTTTAGGACGTGAGGCGTTCACGATCTTCCAAGCTATACCCCATTATGGGTACATAAAGCTCAAAATGCCCGGGCCCAACGGAATCATCACTCTCGCCAGTGATCCGGACACAGCACTCCGCGCCGAAAACAAAACAGCCGCACTGGCCCTCGAGGCATTATCCGAAGCCCTCTCAGCCGAGGAATTAACCACGCTATGCTCCAAGGTGGACAGGGACGACGTGATACTCGATAAGAGATCCAAGTCCACCTCTTTTAAACAAGCGGATGAAATAGTCAAATTCCAAGTCCACCCAACGGACCCTACAAAAACAGCCTCCATCGGGGCACTGTTAAACTCCGAAGTGGACGCCGCACTACGAGAGTTCCTGCACGAGAATTGGGACATATTCGCCTGGCACCCCTCAGACATGCTAGGAATCCCACGCAGGCTGGCCGAGCATAGCCTCAATATCCTAAAGGGATTCAAGCCGGTCAAGCAAGCTCTTCGGCATTTCTTCGAACCTAAGAGACATGCCATGGGAGAGGAACTAGCCAAGTTATTGGAGGCCGGATTCATCAGAGAGATAAAACACCTAGACTAGCTAGCAAACCTGGTGATGGCACCAAGGAAGGATAAATCATGGCGCCTTTGTGTCGATTTCAAGGACCTCAATAAAGCTTTCCCAAAGGATCCCTTCCCCCTCCCCCGCATCGATCAAATTATTGATGCTACCGTAGGACACGAGTCATTGTGTTTCCTCGACGCATACTCCGGTTACCACCAAATCAAGATGGCGGAGTCTGACCAAGCCGCAAGGGCATTCATCAGACCATACGGACCCTTCTGTCTCAACACAATGCCTTTTGGGCTCAAAAACGCCAGCTCAACATATCAGCGCATGATTCAGACATGTCTGGAGAAACAAACCGGCAAAACAGTAGCGGCATACGTAGACGATGTGGTCGTCAAAACCAAGCATGTCGACTCTTTGATAGACGACTTGAGGCTCACATTTGACAACCTCTGAACATATGACATCAAGCTCAATCCGGAAAAATGCGTTTTCGGCGTACCGGCCGGAAAGCTCCTGGGTTTCTGTAATGCCCCGAGACCGATGTGCCAGGTGTCCTCCAGTTATTCGCTATTGTTGCCTTGTCATTGCTTGCGTGTCATGCATCTCATACCATGTCATCATGTGCATTTCATTTGCATACATGTTCGTCTCATGCATCCGAGCATTTTCCTCGCTGTCCGTTTTGCATTCCGGCGCTCCTATGTCACCCGGTGTCCTTTCTACCTCTTTTCGTGTGCGGTTGTTAAACGTTTTCGGATTGGACCGAGACTTGTCATGCGGCCTTGGTTTACTACCGGTAGACCGCCTGTCAAGTTTTGTGCCATTTGGACTTCGTTTGATACTCCAACGGTTAACCGAGGGACCGAAAAGGCCTTGTATGTGTTGCAGCCCAACACCCTTCCAAAGTGGACCAAAACCCACCTAAACCCCCTCCGTCATATCGGTCGTTCGATCACGATCGCGTGGCTGCAAACCGCACCTCATTTGGACTCTCCTAGCTCCCTCTACCTATATATATGTGGCTCTCCCCGAAATTTCCGCCCAGATCTAACCCTGGTCTTCTTCATCCTCGCGCCGCCGGACACGTCCGCGCCGAGCCAGACAAGTCCGCTGGACGCGTCACCCGAACCAATCAGAGGAGGCCACGTCGCCTTCCCCGCCGCTGCAGCCAACCAGGCGCCGCCACCTCAGCGCGCGGCCGGCTCCTCCCTCTCCCTGCGCCCGCCGCGGCCCGCGGAGCCCGGGCGGGGCCCGCCCGGCCCGGATCGCCAGCACCGCCGCCGTCTTCTCGCCGGCGCCGCCCCTAGCCGCCATCCGCCAGCAACCTTCGCCGCGCCACTGCTCCTCCGCCGCAGCGCCATCGCCCCGCCGCCTTGGGCCCCCCGTCGCCACCGCACCAGCGCCGCGCCGCCTGGCTCCCTTCGCCTCGCTGCGCCGTTTCCCCGCGCCGCCACCCGAAGCTGCTCGCCGGACGAGTCAGCCAGAGGAGTTCGCCGCAGCGCCGCCTCCTCCTCTGACGCCGGCAGCCGCGCCGCCCCGGCTCCTCGCCGGCCGGATCCGGTGAGATTCAGCCCAGGAGCATCTCCCCGCCTCGTCTTCGACAACTCCGGCAACGCCCGGCACTGTCCCGGCGATGAACTCCGGCGGTGCCTCAATCCGCGTGCGATCTGGATCTCAGATCCAAAATCACCTTGGGTTGACTTTTCCTTCGAACCCTATTTTTTTTGCATATTTCATCGCATCGTAACTCTGCACTCGTAGCTCCAATGTGTGCGTGTAGCATATAAAAATGTTCGTCTCGACGAGTACATCATTTCATCTCATTGCATCATTTTCATTTGAGGTCATCTTGATGCCTGAAATGCTTTTGGAAGAGGGCTATGTGATGAATTTGTCAGATGTGTTTCAGCAAATGGCATTTTGTCATTTTTGCCATGATTAATGTGTGCATGATATGGTCCTGAGCTCTTCATGTGTTTTGTTATATGCCATGCCATCTCTATAGAGGTGCTTTCCATGTATTTTTGTGATATTTGTGGTGACTAGCACAAGCTTGCAAAGTAGCGTAATCGGTAATGCTGATTTCAGGGACTTAGAATTTCACTAAGTCCTTGTTCTATTTTTGTCGTTATGCCATATGTTCATGTTGTTTCCTAGTGATCCGTGCCTCTTTTGAGGATGATCAGTAAGTATGTTTTGTTAACATTGTGGTGCTCTATCCATCCATGTCTTTGTTTGCATTTATGGAACAACCTAGCTTGAGTCAATCGAGCTCTACTTTTGATATATCGATGATCCTGGCAGATTGTTGACATGTTTAGCGATTTTGCCGAGGATGTTGCTATTGATCCGTGCATGATATGTTGTTGTTCTTTCCATGTCTAGCTTTTATGCCATGTATTTTTTTATGTTGTTGTTCTTTCCATCGTAAACATGCCTACTCGTTAACTGATTTGCATGCTCCAGTTTTTCACCAAGTCTGAATCTGTTTATGTTTTTAACATGTTCACATGCTTGCAATTGTATTTTCTGATCCCTTTTGGCTCCAGGTCACTAAGGGACTTTTGTTAAGTGCTTTGAGTAGCTTCATGCCATGCCTTGCTTTGCCATGTTAAGTTCCTGTAGCATGTAGTTTTCATGCTCTAAATTGTGCTTCCTCATGATAAATTCCAGACTTGTGTTAATTTCAAAGTCTGAAACCTGTTATCATTTGCACTTTTGCCATGCTTGTTTGAACCTGGTATTGAGTAAATTAGCCGTAGCTCAGTGTTCATCTTTTGTGAAGCATCATGAGTGGATCCCTGCCATGTATTTTGTTTCCATGTTTGAGTGCTGTAGCATATTTATCTTGATGCATTTAGAAGGCTACTTGCTGTTTATCGCAGACCGGTGCCATATTTGTTTTGCTTGCCATTTCCAAACCGTGCATCTGATTTCGGTGATCTTTATATCGATTTCAACCGAAATCACCTCACCTTTCCAGTGGCACTCTTGGATTTCCAGGTTGAGGCCAGATTCAATCATTCCTTTGCACATCATGCATATGCATCACATACCGCATCCCGCATATCATACCATGTTCGTGTGTTGGTTGTTTACTATGTTGTGTGCTTCTTTCCGGTGTTGTTTCTTCGGGTTGGTTCCGATAACGTCGCGTTTGTGAGGACCCGTTCGACTAAGTCCATTTGTCTTCTTCATGGACTCATTCTTCTTTCTTGCGGGATTTCAGGCAAGATGACCATACCCTCGAAATCACTTCTATCTTTGCTTGCTAGTTGCTCGCTCTTTTGCTATGCCTATGCTGCGATACCTACCACTTTCTTATCATGCCTCCCATATTATTGAACCAAGCCTCTAACCCACCTTGTCCTAGCAACCCGTTGTTTGGCTATGTTACCGCTTTGCTCAGCCCCTCTTATAGTGTTGTTAGTTGCAAGTGAAGATTGGAGCTTGTTCCATGTTGGAACATGGATATTTTGTTGGGATATCACAATATCTCTTAATTAATTAATGAATCTATATACTTGGTAAAGGGTGGAAGGCTCGGCCTTATGCCTAGTGTTTTGTTCCACTCTTGTCGCCCTAGTTTCCGTCATATCGGTGTTATGTTCCCGGATTTTGCGTTCCTTACGAGGTTGGGTTATAATGGGAACCCCTTGATAGTTCGACTTGAATAGAACTCCTCCAGCAATGCCCAACATTGGTTTTACCATTCGCAACCTAGCCTTTTCTTTCCCTTGGGTTCTGGAGACTCAAGGTACATCATTATTTTAACCCCCCACCCCCCGAGGCCAGTGCTCCTCTGAGTGTTGGTCCAAACTAGAGCCCCTTGCAGCGCCACCTCGGGGAAACTCGAGGGCTGGTTTTAGTTGTACGGACTGCTCATCTTAGTGTGCCCTGAGAACGAGATATGTGCAGCTCCTATCGGGATTTCTCGGCAAATTCGGGCGGTGTTGCTGGACTTGTTTTACCATTGTCAAAATGTCTTGTAACCTGGATGCCGAGCCTGATCGGATTGTCTTAGGAGAAGGAATATCCTTCATTGACCGTGAGAGTTTGTGATGGGCTAAGTTGGGACACCCCTGTAGGGACTTGAACTTTTGAAAGTCACTCCCATGGTTATGGGCAGATGGGAATTTGTTAATGTCCGATTGTAGAAAACCTGAAGTTGATCTTCATTAAAATACATCAACCGCGTGTGTAACCGTGATGGTCTCTTTCCGGCGGAGTCCGGGAAGTGAACACGGTGTTGGGAGTTATGCTTGATGTAGGTTGTTTTAGGATCACTTCTTGATCATAGTTGTTCGGCCGTGCTTTTGCCTTCTCTTCTCGCTCTTTTTACGTATGTTAGCCACCATATATGCTAGTCGCTTGTTGCAGCTCCACCTCATACCTTTTACCTTACCCATAAGCTTAAATAGTCTTGATCGCGAGGGTGTGAGATTGCTGAGTCCCCGTGGCTCACAGATACTTCCAAAACCAGTTTCCAGGTGCCGATGTTACCGAGCAGGTGACGCAACCAAGCTCAAGGAGGAGCTTAATGAAGATCTCGTCCTTTGTGTTGTTTCGCTCTAGTTGATCAGCAGTGGAGCCCAGTTGGGGTCGATCGGGGATCTGTGTAGCTTTTGGGGTAGTCTTCTTTCATTTTGTTTCCGTAGTCAGACCTTGATTGTATTTGGATGATGTAATGCTTTATTCATGTATTGTGTGGAGTGGCGAGTGTAAGCCAACTATGCATCTTTTCCCTTATGTATTACATGGGTTGTGTGAAGATTACCTCACTTGCGACATTGCTTTCAATGCGGTTATGCCTCTAAGTCGTGCTTCGACACGTGGGAGATATAGCCGCATCGAGGGCGTTATCGTTTCAATGTCTCCAGTATAGGTATTGAAGCTAATCAGGCCAAAATCCAAGCTTTGTCACAGTTGGCTACCCCAACAGACCTCAAACAAATCCAGAAGTTAACTGGATGCGTGGCGGCTCTAAGCCGCTTTATCTCCCTCTTAGGAGAAAAGGCTTTACCCCTTTATCGCCTCCTTCGGCGCACCGAACACTTTGAGTGGACGAACGCTGCCACAGCCGGATTGGAAGAAATAAAGGCTATTTTGGCAACCAACCCAATCCTGGCCGCGCCAAACATCGGCGAACCAATGCTGTTGTACATTGCGGCAACTCATCAAGTAGTAAGCACAGTGCTCATCGTCGAACGAGAGCTGCCGGACATAAATTCCCTCTTCAAAAGCCGGTATACTATGTATCCACTGTCCTCACTCCATGCAAATCACGGTACCCACATTATCAAAAGATAGCCTATGCGGTATTCATGACATCCCGGAAGCTGCGACTCTACTTTCAAGAGTGTTTGATTACAGTAGCCTTGGAAGTGCCACTTAATGATATTATAAACAACCACGACGCTACGGGCCGGTTTGCTAAATGGGCCATTGAGCTCCTCCCGTTCGACATAACATACAAACCTCGATGGGCCATTAAGTCGCAAGTATTGGCCGACTTTGTCGCCGAATGGAAGGAGGCCGAACTCCCTAAAGAGTACAACGCATACTCCAATTGGATCATGCACTTCGATGGTTCTAAAATGCTGGCTGGTCTAGGGGCTGGCGTCGTCCTGACGTCC
The DNA here is from genome assembly GCF_003073215.2 of Triticum urartu. Lineage (NCBI taxonomy): Eukaryota > Viridiplantae > Streptophyta > Magnoliopsida > Poales > Poaceae > Triticum > Triticum urartu. Next base: position 80,026,163 of record NC_053027.1, read on the forward strand.
CCAATCGGAGATACTGGTCAGCACGTACTGCAAATATTGTATACAGAATCCAACAACGCAGCCGAATACGAAGCTCTGTTGCATGATCTTCGAATGGCAGTCTCCATGGGCATTCAACGCCTGGAGGTGTGTGGGGATTCAAACCTTGCAATATCCCAAATAAATGGAGACTTTGATGCCAAAGATCCGAAAATGGCGGCCTATCGCAACGCCGTCCTAAAAATGTCAGCTCGGTTTGAGGGGCTCGAATTTCATCATGTGGCTCGGGAAAACAATCAGGCGGCGGATATCCTCGCCCGCATCGGCGCAAAATGCAACGCGGTCCCCCCCTCCCCAACATATTTCTGGAGAGGCTGTTCAAGCCATCCGTAGTATGGGAAGGGGACACCGGTAACAATAATCCGGATCCGGCCAAAATACCTGATACCGGACACTCTGACACAATCGGAGGCTCCGCCATCGAAATAACACCTTTGGCCCACGTAATAATGGCCATCATAGCCCCGTGGACAGAACCATTCCTGGCCTACCTAACTAGGCAGGAACTTCCGGAGGACCAAAATGAGGCACGCTGCATAGTGCAGCGATCTAAGGGCTACAGGGTCCACGAGGGAGAATTGTATAAAAAAAACACTACCGGAGTCCTTCAAAGGTGCATCTCTGAAGAGGAAGGGCGGAACCTTTTGGCAGAAATCCACGCCGGACTCGGCGGTCACTATGCTGCAGCCCGGGCTCTTGTACGCAAGGCCTTCCATACAGGTTCTATTGGCCAATGGCCCGGTCAGATGCACAGGACTTGGTCCAACGTTCCGCCGGTTGCCAGCTCTTTGCAAATCAAAGCCACATGCCACCCACCGCCCTCCAAACAATCCCCATTATGTGGCCCTTCGCGGTCTGGGGCCTTGACATGGTTGGACCCTTAAAGGGGGAACCCACAAGAAAAAATACTTACTGGTCATGGTGGATAAATTCACCAAATGGATAGAGGCCAAACCTGTTAAAACAGCCGAATCCGGACCAGTGATAGACTTCATATCTGGGGTCATACACCGTTATGGCGTCCCCCACAACATCATCACTGACAACGGCACAAACTTCACAGCCGATGAGGGAAAACTCTGGTGCAGCAAAATGGAAATTAAGCTCGATTATGCTTCAGTCTATCACCCACAAACCAACGGTCAAAGTCGAGCGAGCAAACCGTCTTATAATGAGCGTCATTAAACCCAGATTAGTGCGTTCCTTAAGGAGTCTAACAAGCACTAGGTAGAGGAGCTCGACTCCATACTCTAGGGGCTGCGGACCACGCCGAATCGTAGTACCGGATATACACCCTTCTTTATGGTGTACGGCGCAGAGGCAGTCTTGCCTTGTGACATAATTCATGACTCACCTCGAGTGCGCATGTACAAAGAAAGAGAAACCGAGCTCGATCGGCAGGACAGTATGGACACCTTGGAGGAGGAGCATGACATAGCCAAAGCCCGTTCCGCATTTTATCAGCAACAGGCTCGCAGATACCAAAGCAGAGAAGTATGGGCCAAAACTTATAATGTTGTCGAACTAGTTCTACGCCTGCAGGATAAGAAAAAGAACAAACTCGAGCCCAAATGGGAAGGTCCCTTCATTATTGACCAAGTTCTGACCGGTGGAGCGTACCGACTGTGGGATGCATCGACTAGTCGACTCGAGCCGAACCCATGGAACGCGGCCAGGCTCTGAAGATTCTACGCCTAGCACCGGACTCTATGTTCGTCCCCTCCCTTTGTCCATTTTTTGCATATACATTATCTGTCTTGTTTTTCTTTCTTTCTTCCTTTCTTTTATTCTTTCTCTAGGCCTTCAAGGGCCAACTTGTGCCTCGATTGCACATTATAGATGCACTAGCCGCGCTCATCATACCTGGGGGCTTCTTTCACAGAAGCTTAATTATTTATCTGGGCCTCAAGCCCCGCACATGTGTCATGCTTCCACATGTACCTTTTTTCGCCATTATATGCATCGATATGACTTAAGTTTTGGCCAAGCTGGGTTGCCTGGCTCTTGTATTTATGCCCTACGTTCCCGTTAATTTGGCTAGGGCATAAGGGGAGCACCTCTGCGATTGTTACTACCGGGTCAGCCGGATGTGTACCTCAGACTGGGTGAAATCGAAAGCTAGCGTTCTTAATGGAATATTCGGTCGGCGAACAAAAGATGATTTTTATTTATTTTCCATATCTGCCCCCAGATGTTTTTCCTGCGTTTCCTATCGCAGTCCGGACATGCACTTTAGGGCATGCTTACCCAGGGAAAGGAACCCTTAACGGAACTATTCTCCCTAGAAGATGTTTCTTACTACCCATGTAATATAACATAACTAGTTGGGCACTTGTCTGTTCAAACACTAATGACCCCTATGCCTGGTCTCCATGCATACCCCGGTTCTTATATAACTGAGCAGGTATTCGGATACACTCTGGACTATCGGGTCCCAAGGTTGAAACGAAAAGGTCCGCCAAGACAAATGATCTACAATCCGGCTAGAAGGCATTATACATGTCACTTTAATTACATAGTCATGCGGACTGACTAAATTCCTCTTCTATACCATCCAACAAACAGTCTAGCTTACAATCCTGTTGGGAATACTTTGCGGCTAATTCTACTTCCCATAAACTAAGCTGACGGGGATCTCTTTTCCGTCGGGCCCCACAGGTCCGACCTCGGCCATGTGATTTGGGTCTGCCTTGGTATACCGCATCTTCACCATGGCCCAGGCTTCTCTGGCACCCTGTCAGCAGGCTGATATCTTCCATAATCGGAAGCGCCGCCGTGCTCCCTTGAGCTTCTCCGCAAGCTCTGCAGCGCCCTCTGGCAGGGAGACGGACAGCCACAAGGCCTGGGCAATACCCTGCATCACCTGCCGAACTTGTTTGTGCAGATGTGACAGCTCGGATAGAAGATCACCCCCAGACTAGTGCATTTCCTCCGCGGGACGACCCGTCAGCATACCTACAGACATAACGCTGTTAGTCGGCTTCTTCGCCGAACTCCTTTAAAAGTATTCGTTCAAGCACTTACTGAAAATGCCGCACCGAAGCCGCTTATTCTCCTTCTCGGAGTCTGCAAGCTGGCCCCGAACGTCTTTTAGTTCCACGCTAAGCTTAATATTGGCGTCTTGGAGATTATTTTTCTCCCGCCTAACCTCAGTCAACACGCGTTTGCCAGCCTCTAGCTGTCGCATAACTTGCTGGTCCTCCGGATTTTCTCCGGATTCATCTGGAACATCTGTTGTTAGATCTGCAGCCGTGCCACACATTATATGGTAACCATCATTCTTTAAAGTAAATGTTACCAGTAGGTGACTTTTTCGGTTCTGCAATGCGGCCACAGCAGCCCACAGTTGGGTCTTGCATTCCTCTAGCTCCTGTGACAGCCTAGTATTCTTCTCTATAATAACCTGCACAACAAAGATGATCCTTAAATCAGTTCTGCTAACTGTTTCAAGTCTCAGGGGCTACTAATACATATAAATCGTCAGATTTACTTACCCGTACATCCTTTACATACTGATCCGTGGCTCTGGCTAGACCATCTTGAGCAGCTCGGAGGTACGCTTCTCTAGAATTGAAGGCATGAAATGCCTCCTGTGAGAAACAAGCGTCACGGAGTACGGCCCGGCGGCGCCTATGATTCATGGTGCTTTCCACCTCTGAGTTTGTAGCGGATAATCTATCTGCATCCTCTGTAGGGGGATTATCCGGCGCCCGCCCCATATCGGCTTCCGCCTCTATGTTCGGTCTTGGCGCCCGGCTGGTGGAAGCGTGATTAGTAACATCGCCGGACATGTTCCGGTGAGCGTTTTTTCTGTTAAAGACACACGGACGTCATTATATTTCGAGAAAGACGACAACCACGGAGCGGGGTTTGTTATACCTCTGCATCGGCGTCTCCGTCCTGACCGCCTTCCTTTTTGGCCTACCCGGCCTCGGTGCCTCCTGTTGGCGCGTTGCTGCGGGTTCGGCAGGGCGTCCCGAATGCCTTCCCTATAAAAATGCCATGTGTATATGATGGGTGAAGTGTCTAAAAGGGGATCCTAGTTTTGGAGTTGGGATTTTTGTTTTTTCTTACGTGCGATGCAGGGAGCAGTCTGGGATAGTCGGCCGTAATGCCCACCATGGCATCGTCGCAGCTTAACTGATAGAACTGCCGGTCTATCAGCTCCACGAATATAACCGAATCTTCTTGAAGTCCGGAGTCAAGGGCCCGGTCAAGGTCCTCTGGTTGTGGAGAAGGGTTGCTGACCTCCTTTATGGCTCTTCGCAGTTCCTGCCACAAAGTGGCAAGGTGAATACTTACGACAAAGAATGCGAGAAAAATGGGAGCAGGGAGATATAACTTACGCAGCTTGGAGGGTTGTACATGGAGAATCCATCACGTGGCTTGATGCGGGTGAACTCCTCTTGCTCACCCTTGAACAATTCAAACAGGATTTTCGCTAAAGCGGCAGCATTGTCCGGACCCTTACGCCCGCAGCGGGTGGCGTCATCCGCCCCGTTATAACACCACAAGGGGTGCCCACGATATTGAAGTGGTTGCACTCCCCGCATTATGCAAATCGACATAACTTCGATTACTGTCAATCCTGATCGAGCCAGTGCTTTAATTCGGTTCATCAGATAGAGGACTTCTCCATTGTCTTCCACCTGGGGGCTCCGTGGGCGCCAACTTCGGCGTTTCTTCAGAGGAGCATTGTTGAACTCAGGAAGACCCTGCCGAACAGGGTCCGGAAGGGGAACGTCCTCCATATAAAACCATTCTAAAGGCCAGTCTGCGGACGACTTCTTCGGGGTACCGGACAGGTATCCGGTATCGGCGATGCGCCATATTTCGGCTCCGCCCACTTGATAAAGTGATCCCCTCTGTGTGCGAGGGACGAGGCAAAATAGCCTTTTCCACAGCTCAAAGTGAGCCTCGCAGCCCAGGAACAACTCGCAGAGAGCAACATAGCCGGTGATATGTAGAATGGAGGCAGGGGTGAAATTGTGTAATTGGAGGTCGTAGAACTCTAGGAGCCCGCGGAGGAACGGATGAATGGGAAATCTAAGTCCCCTTAGTAAATAAGGAACAAGGCAGACCCGTTCCCCCATGGAGGTGCAGGGAAAGCTCTCTGCTTGCTCCCCGCCATTGTAGGTGGCAAGCCCGGCTCGAACGGGCACCATATACGCCGGAGGGAGATATCCCTTGGTCTGCAATTCGACCAATCGACTGTGTGGGACTGAACACATCTCCCAATCACCGGGCTTAGGGCTACGGGGGCGGGAGGAGGAGCTACGGAGGTCGGCCATGCTGGAATGAATCTTTCTGAAACGCGCTCTGATGGATTCTCGCTGAGGGGAGGATGGTGTGGATCGGATCTAAGAATCCCTATCCCTTTAATAGACAATTTATTTATCTAGCTAGGGGGGCAAATGTAAAAATGCCCTGGCGCCTCGTATTTATTCGACGCATGGGAGATAGCCCTTATTGGGCACAGAAGCCAAGAGGTTCAACATTTATGGGGCCGGACACTGCTTACAAACAGTTGGAAATTGGAGAAGAACCCGCCTTGCAATGCCGAAGACAATACTGCGCGCCGGACTCATCGTCATTGAAGCCTGGTTCGGGGCCTACTGAGGGAGTCCAGGATTAGGGGTTATCCGGACAGCCGGATTATATCCTTCGACCGTACTGTTGGACTATGAAGATACAAGATTGAAGACTTCGTCCTGTGTCCGGATGGGACTCTACTTGGCGTGGAAGGCAAGCTAGGCAATACTGATATGTATATCTCCTCCTTTGTAACCGACCTTGTGTAACCCTAGCCCCATCTGGTGTCTATATAAACTAGAGGGTTTAGGTCCGTAGGACAACATACAATCATACCATAGGCTAGCTTCTAGGGTTTAGCCTCTCCGATCTTGTGGTAGATCAACTCTTGTAATACTCATATCATCAAGAATAAATCAAGCAGGACGTAGGGTTTTACCTCCATCAAGAGGGCCCGAACCTGGGTAAAACATCGTGTCCCCTGCCTCCTGTTACCATCGGCCTTAGACGTACAGTTCGGGACCCCCTACCCGAGATCCGCCGGTTTTGACACCGACAATGGTGCTTGGGGGATAAGCGAGTTTTACCAGGCTGGTGGGGGCACATAGTTTCGTCCGGCCTTATGAAGGGATAAGGGTTCACCTTTTTCTTCCCATGCCTTCTTCCTCCTTGCAAATCCATTCTCGCGCACTCGAGCTCCAGCGCCCAAGTCCACATCCTGTTCCTCAACCCTGTCCAAACATGTCCGGAGCGGGAGGCAAGTGGATGGTCTCCTCCGTCACGGAGGGAGACATCAAAAAGCTGCGCGGGGCCAGATACTTGGCTGCGGATATCGCACACCGGCTGCCAGCCGCGGGGCAGATCGTCCCTACCCCGGAACCTTACGAAAGGGTGGTTTTCCTCACCCACTTCGTCTGCGGACTGGGGTTTCACCTCCATCCATTCGTCCGCGGCCTTATGTTCTATTATGGGCTGGAATTCCATGATCTAGCTCTTAATTTCATCCTCAACATCTTGGCGTTCATCGTCATGTGCGGGGCTTTCCTCCGCATCCGGCCCCACTTCGGCCTATGGCTGAAGACCTTCAATGTCAAACCGAATGTAGTAGGCGGCCAACAAGCAGAATGCGGCAGAGCCATGGTGGGCAAAATGCCCAACGTTACATGGCTCGAGGGCTCCTACGTGGAGACCATAAAGGGGTGGCAATCCAGGTGGTTCTACATCACCAAGCCGCGCGACACCAACTGGGCGGCGGCCCCCGAGTTTCGATCCGGAATACCCACGCGGCTCACTTCCTGGAAGGAGAAGGGCCTGTCCTGGGGCTCATCGGTGGAGCTGGATGGACTCCAAAAGTGTATCCGGAACATGATAGGCAAGAAACTCAATCTTGTCAACATAGTCCAGGTCATGCTCTTCTGCCGGATCCTCCCGTGTCAACGACGGGCTTTCAACTTATGGGAGTTCGACCCGGCCCAGCACCAGACTCTATGCGAGCTCTTTGACACGACGCATAAGGACGTCTGGAAGGTGCTGTTCAAGGGCGCCGAGGTCCCCCCCCCCCTTACTGAGGACCGCGGGCTAAGAGCGACGCGCCCTGCGAATCCGGTAAGTTCTTTACACCTCATAGGGTATTTATTTTCCATGGTTTAACCATGTGCGGGGTCTGAGCTCCCGTGCCTTTGACAGGACTAGGTGGAGACATCGGAGCAGATTGACTGCCCAGCCCCTCTGCCCGAAGACCCTGCAGACGCTCTCCTGACGGAGATGCGGACCCCGGCTCCTTATGAGGTACCGGAGAAGAAGATCAAGAAGAAGGCCATAGGAACCCGAAAGAGTTCCCGGCGCCAGGTGTTATCGGACTCATCGTTCGATAACTCCAAGACGCACTCCTCCCGTGAAAATGAGGAGGAGGAAGATGAAGATTCTCCCCCTCCAGCCGAGGGAGACAAGAAAAGGAAGGCCGCCCAAACCGGGGAGGCTGAAGGGTCCAAGAAGGGAAGGACTCTCCTTCCGGACTGTTCCACCATCGCCACCGACCGCGAAGACGAGTGGTTACTCAGGGCCAAGCCCATGGCGAAGTCATAAGTATTAGGATACCAGAGTAACTCATGGCATACTTTTACTGCACTCCTTCTCCTAACGTCGAATATGATCATGCAGTCCGCCCCGAGCCCGCATCGACGTATCCTCGTCGGACGGTTCCTTGGACTCGTCGGATATGAATAGCGAGTCACTTCCAACCGCCTCCTCTCCTCGCCCTATGGACAATGTCGAGGTATTGACTCAAGGGGCACCGAACCAAGGGGAGGTAGTCCTGGAGGCGCCTCAAGGCGACCTTCCGGACTCCAGGCGCAAAGGGAGCAAGACACCCAAGGGCTCCAAGTACGGCTCTCAGCCGAACACCGCGCCGGAACCTCCAGTGGTTCCGGACTCCGGCAGGCGGCCCCCTTCCAAGCGGGGAAAGCCGCCCGTGCCGGTGACCTCTGTCCATCCAGAGGCACTGGACAACCTGCTGGGAGCGCTTCGCGGCGCTTCCATCGACGAAGAGCACCGCACTATTATGAGTGCGGTGATCAAGAAGGTTGAGTCCGCCAAAAGCGGACTGACTGAAGCCTGTGCCAGCCTTCTAACAGGCTTTGAGGTAAGTATTTAAAATATAGGAAAATATTACCGCATAGACAGTAGCCCTGATGCTCTGTTTGGTGTTCACAAAGAAAAGCCGAATAGAGGATCAAATAATATCTGCAGGAGTCTAATATAAGTATCTCTGTATGCGTATGCAGGCTTCACTGCTGACCTCTGCCGCACTGACTGTGAAGGTCACCGCAATGAAGCAGAACCTTGAGCGGTCCAAGAAAGAGCTCGGCCTTGCCAAGAGGCAGCTCGATGAGAACAAAGGTAAGTAATACCTTGTCTATATAAGATGTGGTTGCAAAATGATAGGATCATCATGGATGTGCCAGGGGCCATGACCGGCGACCCTGAAGCGCGCGCTGTCCGAGGCTGAAAACAAAGCGGCCGAGGAGCGCACCGAGTGGGAGAAAGAAGAGGCATGGGTGGGCGAGGTGCAGCAAGAGCTCCAGGCTCTCGTGAAGAAGTACGAGACTTTGGAGCTTGACTTGAAGACGCGAGAGTCCGAGCTTGCCGCGGCCCTCGAGAGCACAAAACATGCCAAGGCTGAAGCCGAAAAGGCCCTCCAGGAAATTGAGGCGATGAGGAAGATAGCGGCGGGTAAGGCATTCATTATGCAAAGCAAGCATGTGAAAGTAAATTACTTGATACTTACCCGAGTCCGGAGCTCTCCCGGAGCATTCGTAGATTTGCCCCGCAGCGTGTCGGATGCCACAAAGTAGTACTAGGCCAAGGAGGGAAGCTCGACGGAGAAGTTGTTCTGGTATCAGTATCCTGGGACCGAACACCTAATGCTTGTGAGCGACCAGCTGAAGCAACTGGTCGAGCTGTACAAGGCGGCCGAACATGCCATGAGGGGCCTTATAGTCAGATGTGGCCTGGCGACTCCCTTCCCAATAGCTACTTCGTCCTGGTGAGGCGGCTTGTGGATGCCTGCCCATGGCTGGAAGTCATAAAGCGGTCTGTCTGCATCGAAGGTGCAAGCCGGGCTTTTACCCTTGCGAAGGTGCACTGGGCCAATATGGACGCCGAAAAGCTGGCAAAGGTGGGGCCGCCGCAGGGCAAGGAGCATCGCCACCCTGAAATGTATTATGAGGGTGTCCTGAAGGGTGCCCGTCTTGTGGCAGATGAGTGTGCGAAGGATGTAATTTTTGAATGAACTTGCTCGTGTGATCCTGTATTATGAAAACTTGTTCATGTGCGCTATGCAACACTTGTTTGAATTTAAAATATTACCTTCTGTGCAGCTGTTTATTAAATCTGAGAGATGGCCAGTCGTCGGCTTCTGCCCCCATGCCACGAGTGCTGGGGTGTTCGGGATAAATCTGAGCACTCTTTTTCCCATTGTTGGGTCCTTCGAGGGAGGTGCTCAGCATAACGAACAAGGCAATTGGACTATAATGCTTTATCACTCTCACTTTGCCATAGAAGTCTACAATTTTAAATTTTGGCAAAGCCCCTAGTATTCGGAAGGCCGAATTCGGGGCGCTATACACGCCTAAGCCGGACAAAGCCGACTCCTCGCCCTAAGCGGCATAAGTCTTTAGGGACTCGAGACCTCTCGAATAGCGACCAACTCTTGCCTTATCATGACAGTCAGTTTTAGCTTTCTCTACTGAGGTGCTTGCCCAGATGAACCGGGGCACAATCGCAATAGTTGTCCTAGTGTTACCTGAGCCGATATAGCGGAACGTAACGTACCAAAACATGGGAGTCGGGCAAACCCAACAATTGACCCAAGACATGATTCGGAGCTGATGCATATAATGATATAAGTTCGGGGTGCCACACTGTTGAAAGTGTTCGTACTTCTCACGCCGTATTATGGGGTACGCTTAAGCCCCTGGCGTATTGCCCGTACCAGAGTGTACGGGTGCTGAATGTCATGAATGAACATATATATATAAAAGAATAGAGAATGCGGTAATAGTCTAGTGCTTGCATTGTTTATTCAAAAAGGTGCGTCGAAGCATAATCATACAAGTAGTGCGATAAGCAAAAGGTTGGACTATTTAACATGTCCCCTCCAAGGGCAAGCTGTGGAATGGTATTTAAAGTAGGTATTTCACTCGTTACTAGAGACCACTTGGGAGTTCCATGGTGCGACATAGCTTTCTGCCTCCTTGGTTGTTGTATTGTGTGTCCAACAATCATACTGCCGGACGGGGTTTCCAGAGAGTAAAGTCCTGAAAGAGAGAAAAAGTAACAAAGCGGGAAGCCCCTAGTGCGGTTGAGCCGCGTTTTGAGGTGTGTCATAGTCGTGCCCCCCCCACCTATGCCCATGGTATTTTCAATGCGTAATTATGTACGTGTGGCACGGATTTCGCCATTTGGCTGGGACTGGGGTGGGGGCCGCATTGCTATGCGAGCTCGGAACATGCCAGGCGGTCTTGTTGCAGATTACTCCGGGCACGCTTGACGGTGCTCGGGTGTTTAATCGCCGAACAGGTGGATTGCCTTAAGAGGCTGCTTTGTGCTCCTGCTGCGAGGGCTGCGGTGTGCTCCTCCGTGCGGAGAGAGCGCTCTGTGTTTCCATTGACTGTGATGACCCCCCGAGGTCCTGGCATCTTGAGCTTGAGGTATGCATAATGCGGTACCACATTGAATCTCGCAAATGCGGTTCGCCCGAGCAGTGCGTGATAGCCATTGCGGAATGGGGCTATATCGAAGATTAACTCCTTGCTTCGGAAGTTATCCGGGGATCCGAAGACCACTTCCAGTGTGACTGAGCCTGTGCAATGGGCCTCCACACCTTGTAAGACGCCTTTGAAGGTCGTTTTTGTGGGTTTGATCCTTGAGGGGTCTATACCCATTTTGCGCACTGTGTCCTGATAAAGCAGGTTTAGGCTGCTACCGCCATCCATAAGGACTCGAGTGAGGTGAAATCCGTCGATGATTGGGTCTAGGACCAGTGCGGCAAATCCGCCATGACGGATACTACTGGGGTGGTCCCTGCGATGCGATCGAAGGTGATCGGACAGGAGGACCATGGGTTGAAGTTTGGCGCGACTGGCTCCAATGCATATACGTTCCTTAGCGCACGCTTCCGCTCCCTCTTGGGGATGTGGGTTGCGTATATCATGTTCACCGTCCGCACTTGTGGGGGAACCTCTTCTGTCCTCTGGTGTTCGGCGGCCGGGGCTCCTCCTTGTCATCTCTATGTAGCCCCTTATCCTTGTTTTCGGCATTTAACTTGCCGGCCTGCTTGAACACCCAACATTCCCTATTGGTGTGGTTGGATGGCTTGTCGGGGGTGCCGTGTATTTGACACGAGCGATCGAGTATACGGTCCAAACTGGACGAGCCCGGAGTGCTCCTTTTGAATGGCTTTTTCCGCTGACCGGGTTTAGAGCCTCTGAATCCGGCATTGAATGTCGTATCCTCGGTATTGTCGCTGTTGATGTGGCGCTTGTGTTTGTTGCGACGTGACCTGCCATTGCTATCCTTGGTATCCGAAGTACCATGGTTCTTTGATATGTTATTGCTGCGAGCCAGCCAGCTGTCCTCTCCCGCGCAAAACCGGGTCATGAGTGTCGTGAGGGTTGCCATAGATTTCGGCTTTTCCTGGCCAAGGTGTCGGGCGAGCCACTCGTCGCGGATGTTGTGCTTAAAAGCTGCTAGGGCCTCTACATCCGGACAATCGACGATTTGATTTTTCTTTGTCAGGAATCATGTCCAGAATTGCCAGGCCGATTCCTCTGGCTGCTGAATTATGTGGCTCAAGTCATCGGCATCTGGTGGTCGCACATAAGTGCCCTGGAAGTTGTCAAGGAATGCGGCTTAGATCTTCCCAACAGCCAATGGATTCTGCTGGCAGGCTATTGAGCCAATGCCGAGCTGGTCCTTTGAGTTTGAGTGGGAGGTATTTGATGGCGTGTAGATCGTCACCGCGGGCCATGTGGATGTGCAGGAGGAAGTCCTCGATCCATACCGCATGATCTGTTGTACCGTCGTATGATTCCATATTCGCGGGTTTGAAACCCTCTGGGATTTGGTGATCCATTACTTCGTCTGTGAAGCATAGGGGGTGTGTGGCGCCTCTGTACTGGGCTATATCGCGACGCAGCTCAAATGAGTCTTGTCCGCTGTGTTCGGCCCTCCCGGATTTACTTTTACTGTATCCGCCGTGCCGGTTATCGTCTCGCGTAGTGGCGCGCCCTCGTGATCCGTAGATCGATCTTGCGTGTTTTCCTTTGTCCTCCAATACGTCTCGCAGGTCTAGCGTGTTTCCCCATGCCTTGACATTTTTATTTGAGTGGCGTCGGGGTGCGGGCTGAGCTTTTGGCTGAAATGCCTCTCTGTCGCGGCCACGAGGTGGCCGATCAGCCGCGTCATACGCTGGAGATGTAGGTTTTAATGCTTCCTCCTCCAGTCGGGGTAGCAACCTGCGCTTTGGGTAACTCTTGGAGGGACGTTCGAGTTCATATTTCTCCGCAATAATGACTTCAGTCCATCTGTCAGCTAGCAAATCTTGATCAACTTGAAGCTGCTATTGCTTTTTCTTAAGGCTATTTGCTGTGGCTATAAGCCGGCGCTTGAAGCGCTCTTGCTCGACGGGATCCTCAGGCACGACAAATTCGTCATCGTCGAGGCTTGCCTCGTCTTTGGTGGGAGGCATGTAATTATCATCCTCCACCTCTCCATCTGCCGCTCTCTCAGGGGGGCTGGCTTCTCCATCCTCCTGCTCTAAATTTTGCTGGAGGGGATTGTCGTCTTCTTCGGTACTGTCCGGAGTGCTATTATCTCATGTGCCGGTATCTCCGCTTTTGCCTTGGCGAGACTTAGAGTGGCGCCGCTGTCATCGGTGCTTGGGTTGCTTCTTGGAGGGGTCATCCTCCGCTATCCCGTCGCCATTGCCTTCTTTGGGTGTGTCCACCATGTATATATCATATGATGAGGTGGCTGTCCAGTGCCCTGTGGGCAGTAGTTCCTGTTCGTCTCCTGCATCGTCGTCCATACCGTCGATGTCTTCGGAGTCGAAGTCGAGCATGTCGGTCAAATCGTCGATAGTGGCTACTAAGTGGGTGGTGGGTGGGCGGTGAATTTCTCCGTCATCCGCATCCCAATCCTGCCGGACATAGTTCGGCCAGGACTCTCCTGACAAGGAGAGAGACCTTAATGAGTTCAGTATGTCGCCGAAGGGCGAGTGCTGAAAGATATCCGCGGAGGTGAACTCCATGATCGGCGCCCAGTCGGATTTGATAGGCACGGGCGCAGGCGGTTCAGAGTCCGTGGTCGTGGAAGAATCCGGCAGTTTGGCGTTACGGCTCTTGTGAAAGGTAAGGTCGATACTTGGCTCGATCGCCGCTGAGAATGTGGCCTCCGTGGCGGGCTCTATCCACCCGTCCATGGATGGCGCAATTGGCTCCGAATTGAGGGTCAGAGCGGTTGCCGGTGCGGTCTCCTGAACACTGTCCGATGGTAGAGCTAAATCGTGCTCATCATGACCGTGCGGCGCACTCAGCAGGGGCTCGAATACGTCGAAGATCAAGTCTCCGCGGATGTCGGACGTGTAGTTTAAGCTTCCAAACCTGACCTGGTGGCTAGGGGCGTAACTCTCGATTTGCTCCAGATGGCCAAGTGAGTTGGCCCGCAGTGCGAAGCCGCCGAATATGAAGATCTGTCCGGGGAGAAAAGTCTCACCCTGGACTGCATCGCTATCGATGATCGAAGGAGCCATCAAGCCTGACGATGACGACACAGAGGAACTCTCAATGAAAGCACCAATGTCGGTGTCAAAACCGGCGGATCTCGGGTAGGGGGTCCCGAACTGTGCGTCTAGGCGGATGGTAACAGGAAGCGGGGGACACGATGTTTACCTAGGTTCGCGCCCTCTTGATGGAGGTAATACCCTACGCCCTGCTTGATTGTTCTTGATAATATGAGTAGTACAAGAGTTGATCTACCACGAGATCGAAGAGACTAAACCCTAGAAGCTAGCCTATGGTATGATTGTTGTTGTTCTTGGTCCTACGGAGTAAACCCTCCGGTATATATAGACACCGGAGGGGGCTAGGGTTACACAGAGTCGGTTACAAGGAAGGAGATCTACATATCCGTATTGCCAAGCTTGCCTTCCATGCCAAGGAGAGTCCCATCCGGACACGGGACGAATTCTTCAATCTTGTATCTTCATAGTCCAATAGTCCGGCCAAAGGATATAGTCCGGCTGTCTGGATACCCCCTAATCCAGGACTCCCTCAATGACAGTCAGTTTTCGGCTTTCTCTACTAAGGTGCTCGTCCGGATGAACCAGGGCACAATCGCAGTAGTTCTCCTAGTGCCGCCTTAGCCAATAGAGCGAAACGTAAGGCAGCAAAACACAGGAGCCGGGCAAACCCAACATTTGACCAAAGACATGATTCGGAGCTGATGCATATAAGGCCAAACTCGCGACGCCGAACACTCCCTAAGGTATTCGGTCTTTATGATGTAAACCGGGCTAAACAGTGCCCTTTGTAATAAGCCCCTAGTGTCCAGGTACGTGCAATATTCTGAGGTGGCCACATGCCAATACGTCAGCATCCTTCTCAATGGTACTGAGAATCCAGGGGATGAGTATCAACAAGAGACAGTAAAAAAGGTTTATGCAGGTTCTTAATCTAAAAAGAATCCTTGGAACAGGTCACTGTTGCACGTCTGCGCCTGTGTCTCCGTTGTGCCGTATCCTGGACGGGTGTAGCACGATGGTCATCTGTAAAAGAGAGGAACTTAGCTGAAAAGTTGTCGTGCAAAAGGTAGGTTATACTAAATAAACCATGTACAGTTCAAGGTGAGTAAAGTTGAGCCTAATTGTCACTTGTT
Source organism: Triticum urartu (assembly GCF_003073215.2). Classification (NCBI taxonomy): domain Eukaryota; kingdom Viridiplantae; phylum Streptophyta; class Magnoliopsida; order Poales; family Poaceae; genus Triticum; species Triticum urartu. The sequence goes on from NC_053027.1 coordinate 80,041,169, forward strand.
CACACGCGTTGAGCCCCTTGTATTGTTGTAGGGGTATAGCCATCAAACCTGTATCAATTATATATAGCTACACCGGACTCGTCTAACCATGTTCGTGGTCTTAACGACCTGTCAGATGCTCTAGTTGGTGAGGTCGTCTAGTGTGGGGCTGCCAAGGCAGCCGCACGGTCTTCCGCACGCAAGGAGCGCTCAATATTTCCATTTACTGTAATGATGCCACGTGGACCGGGCATCTTAAGCATGAGAGAAGCGTAATGCGGTATTGCGTTAAAGTGAGCGAAAGCTTCGCATCCGAGTAGTGCTTGATAGCCACTTTGGAACGGAGCGATGTGGAAGGTTAACTTTTCACTGCGGAAGTTATCTGGAAAGTCGAATATAACCTCTAGTAGCAGGGAGCCCATACAATGGGCTTCTGGGCCTAGCGTTGCTCCTTTAAAGGTAGTATTTCTATGGCTGATTTTTGTTGGGTCTATCCCCATTTTGCAGACTGTGTCCTGATATATTAGGTTTAAACTACTGTCGCGGTCCATCAGGACTCGTGTGAAGTGGTGTCCGTCAATTATCGGGTCTACCACCAAGGCAGCCCATCCTGCATGCCGGATACTTGCCGAGTAATCCCGATGGTCAAAGGTGATCGTTTGGACTCCTGGTGATAGGCCATGAGGCATGTGTCTCTAGGAGTGCCGCTTTGTTTCTCCCCTTCATCACGTGTAACACGTTTACTGTTTTGACTTCTGGTGGGAATTTCTTCTGTTCCCTAGTGCTTTGCTTGCGAGGCTCGTCCTCGTCTTCGCTTGGTGTATCCTGCCCCTTGTGTTCGGCATTGAGTTTGCCGGACTGCTTGAAGACCCAACATTCTCTATGGGTATGATTTGCAGGTTTATCGGGGGTGCTGTGGATCTGACATAGTTTGTCCAGAATCTTGTTCAGGCTGGAAAGTTCGTCTCTGTTGCCTTTGGAGGGCAGCTTTTGCTGACCTGGCCGAGAGCTTCTGAATCCAGCGTTTACCGCCGTGCTCTTCGGGTTGTCTTCTTTATTCTGGTGCTTGTTTTTGCTGCGTAGTGGCTTCACGTTTCCGTCCCTGACTTCGGATGTACTTGGGTCGCTGGTGTTGCATCAGGCTAACCAGCTGTCCTCGCCCGCGCAAAAGCGGGTCATGAGGCATTTTAATGCTGCCATTGTTCTCGGCTTTTCTTGGCCGAGGTGTCTGGCAAGCCATTCGTCTCGAACGCTGTGCTTGAAAGCTGCTAAGGCTTCGGCGTCCGGACAGTCGACTATTTGGTTCTTTTTAGTGAGAAACCTATTCCAAAGCTTTCGGGCTGACTCTCCGGGCGGTTGAGTTATATGACATAAATCGTCTGCATACGGTGGTCGGACATAGGTCCCTTGAGAATTTGCCCGAAAAGCGTCTTCGAGCTCTTCCCAGCTTCCAATGGAGTTTTCGGGGAGGCTTCTAAGCCAGTGCCGAGCTGGCCCTTTGAGCTTGAGGGGTAAGTACTTGATGGCGTGGAGATCGTCTCCTCGAGCCATGTGGATATGGAGGATGTAGTCCTCAATCCAGACCCCATGGTCTGTCGTTCCGTCGTACGCCTCTATGTTTACGGGTTTGAATCCCTCTGGAAATCCATGGTCCAGCACCTCATCGTTGAAACACAGGGGGTGTGCGGCACCCCTATATTTGGGTGTACCGTGGTGTTTGGATTTTTGTTGTGTTGCATTGCTTGCTGGAGCGCGCTTGCTTGGCCCGTAGATGGATCTGGTTGCGCCATCCTTTTGATGCGCGTCCTCACGTGGATCGCTTACTGGCTCGTGTGCAGCGTCGTTTGCCGCGCTATGTTGGCCACGAGGTCGTCTATCCGACCAGATGGCTATTTTGTTTTTTGATTTCAGGGGCTCTAAGGCCTCATCATCAAATTCAGGTTGCAGCTTTTGCTTCGGGTAGCTCTTTGTGTGGCGACTGCCGCCGTACTTTGCTGCGGTGTTGAGTACTTTACTCCATCTAATTCTGAGTATGTCTTGTGCAGCCCTGAGCCTTTGCTTCTGCTTTTTCAGACTCCTCGTAGTGGCAACAAGCCTTAGATGGGGATTCTGTTGCTCTGGGTGCCTGTCCGGTCTGATGTCATCCGGACTGCTATCTTTGCCGGAGACGGGTTGTTTGGTTTGATTCTCCATGTTGCCGTGGTCGGACGGTGGTTCAATGCCGTGTTCATCGTCCACTGGCTCACCCTGCTCTATCGCTGGGTCTATATGATCGCTGTTTCTGCCGAGGCGGGATTTGGAATGGGGCTTACGCCGCCGCTTTGACTGCTTCTCGAGGGATCGATCCTTCGCTGCGTCCTTCCATTCCTCGTCGTCGTTTTCTTTGGGTGTGTCCACCATGTACACATCATATGATGAAGTGGGCGTCCAGTGCCCTGTGGGCAGTGGCTCCTGTTCGTCTCCTGCATCATCGTCCATACCGTCGATGTCTTCGGAGTTGAAGTCGAGCATGTCGGTCAAATCGTCGACAGTGGCTACTAAGTGGGTGGTGGGTGGGCGGCGAATTTCTTCATCATCCGCATCCCAATCCTGCCAGACATAGTTCGGCCAGGACTCTACTGGCAAGGAGAAAGATATCCGCAGAGGTGAACTCCATGATTGGCACCCAGTCGGATTCGATAGGCACGGGCACAGGCAGTTCAGAGCCCGTGGCCGGGGAAGAGTCTGGTAGTTTGACGTCACGGCTCCCGTGAAGGGTAAGGTCGGTATTTGGCTCGATCGCCGCTGAAGATGCGGCCTCCATGACGGGGTCTATCCACCCGTCCTTGAATGGCGCAATGGGCTCCGTGTGGCGCACTCATGCTCATCATGACCGTGTGGCGCACTCGGCAAGGGCTCGAAACTGCCGAAGATCAAGTCTCCGTGGATGTCGGCCGTGTGGTTTATGCTTCCAAACCTGACCTGGTGGCTAGGGGCGTAACTCTCGATCTGCTCCAGATGGCCAAGCGAGTTGGCCCGTAGTGCGGAGCCGCTGAATATAAATATCTGTCCGGGGAGGAAAGTCTCACCCTGGACTACATCGCTATCAATGATTGAAGGGGCCATCCATCCTAACGATGACGACATAGAGAAACTCTCAATGAAAGCACCAATGTCGGTGTCAAAACCGGCAGATCTCGGGTAGGGGGTCCCGAACTGTGCGTCTAGGCAGATGGTAACAGGAGGCGGGGGACACGATGTTTACCCAGGTTCAGACCCTCTTGATGGAGGTAATACCCTATGTCCTGCTTGATTGTTATTGAAAATATGAGTAGTACAAGAGTTGATCTACCACGAGATCGAAGAGGCTAAACCCTAGAAGCTAGCCTATGGTATGATTGTTGTTCTCGGTCCTACGGACTAAACCCTCCGGTTTATATAGACACCGGAGTGGGCTAGGGTTACACAGAGTCGGTTACAAGGAAGGACATCTACATATACGAATTGAAAAGGTTGCCTTCCACGCCAAGGAGAGTCCCATCCGGACATGGGACGAAGTCTTCAATCTTGTATCTTCATAGTCCAATAGTCCGGCCAAAGGATATAGTCCGGCTGTCCGGATACCCCCTAATCTTGGACTCCCTCAATAACCTTCAGGAACAATAGGCAATTCGTATTTAGGGGGAGAATCTTCATCATCACTTTCATCAATATTATCAGTTTCAATAATTTCATTCTCTCTAGCCCTAGCAAGTTGTTCATCAAGAAAATCACCAAGTGGCACAGTAGTATCAAGCATAGAAGTAGTTTGATCATAAGTATCATGCATAGCAGAAGTGGCATCATCAATAACATGCGACATATCAGAATGAATAGCAGAAGCAGGTCTAGGTGTCGCAAGCTTACTCAAAACAGAAGGTGAATCAAGTGCAGAGCTAGATGGCAGTTCCTTACCTCCCCTCGTAGTTGAGGGAGAAATCTTGGTTCTTGGACCTTTCAAGTTCTTCATAATGATAAGCAGATATAAATCCCAAGTGACTCAAAGAATAGAGGTATGCTCCCCGGCAACGGCGCCAGAAAATAGTCTTGATAACCCACAAGTATAGGGGATCGCAACAGTTTTCGAGGGTAGAGTATTCAACCCAAATTTATTGATTCGACACAAGGGGAGCCAAAGAATATTCTCAAGTATTAGCAGCTGAGTTGTCAATTCAACCACACCTAGAAACTTAATACCTGCAACAAAGTGTTTAGTAGCAAAGTAATATGATAGTAGTGGTAACGGTGGTAGAAGGTAACGGTAGCAAAAGTAATATTTTTGGTGTTTTGTAGTGATGATAACAATAGCAACTGAAAAAGTAAATAAGCAAAGAGTAATATATGGAAAGCTCGTAGGCATTGGATCGGTGGTGGAGAATTATGCCGGATGACACAGAACTAGCTCCAATTCATCAATGTAATGTAGGCATCTATTCCGAATATAGTCATACGTGCTTATGGAAAAGAACTTGCATGACATCTTTTGTCCTACCCTCCCGTGGCAGCGGGGTCCTATTGGAAATTAATGGATATTAAGGCCTCCTTTTAATAGAGTACCGGACCAAAGCATTAACACATTGTGAATACATGAAGTCCTCAAACTACGGTCATCACCGGAAGTGGTCCCAACTATTGTCACTTTGCGGTGGCGGGATCATAACACATAGTAGGTGACTATAGACTTGCAAGATAGGATCAAGAACTCTCATATATTGATGAAAACATAATAGGTTCAGATCTGAAATCATGGCACTCGGGCCCTAGTGATAGGCATTAAGCATAGCAAAGTCATAGCAACATCAATCTCATAACATAGTGGATACTAGGGATCAAACCCTAATAAAACTAACTCGATTACATGATAAATCTCATCCAACCCATCACCGTCCAGCAAGCCTACGATGGAATTACTCACGCACGGTGGTGAGCATCATGAAATTGGTGATGGAGGATGGTTGATGATGACGATGACGACGTATTCCCCTCTCCAGAGCCCCAAACGGACTCCAGATCATCCCTCCCGAGAGAGTTTAGGTCTTGGCGGCGGCTCTGTATCGTAAAACGCGATGAATCCTTCTCTCCGAAAGTGAATATATGGACTCAAGGTTGAGGTCGATGGAGCGTCAGGGGGCGCGCCCCCACCCTCGTGGACAGGTGGAGGCCCCCCTGACATGGATCTTCCTTCCAGTATTTATTATATATTCCAAAATAATTCTCCGTTGATTTTCAGGTCATTCTGAGAACTTTTATTTCTGCACAAAAATAACACCATGGCAATTCTGCTGAAAACAGCGTCAGTCCGGGTTAGTTCCATTCAAATCATGCAAGTTAGAGTCCAAAACAAGGGCAAAAGTGTTTGGAAAAGTAGATACGACGGAGACGTATCATACTCACGGTTGCTTTGCTACTTTTTCCCGGTTATTGCGATCATATGATGGAGTCTAGGGGCCAGAGGATCCCGAGGCTGATTCTACGTGGAGTTCAGCTTCGAGGGGTAGTTAGGAGGTGCCACGCAAGAGGCCTTGCCTTTTCGATCGTTGCTAATTTTGTGCTAGCCTTCTTAAGGCAATCTTGGTTAACTTATGTCTTTGCTCGGATATTGTTGCTTTCGCTGACTCTTGTGTATTCCAGCTTATGTATTTGAGCCCTCGAGGCCCCTGGCTTGTAATATAAAGCTTGTATTATTTTAATTTGTTTCTAGAGTTGTGTTGTGGTATCTTCCCATGAGTCCTTGATCTTGATCGTACACATTTGCGTGTATGATTAGTGTATGGTCAAATCGAGGGCGTCACACCAGCTCCCCACGTGTATGGATGTGCATCTTTTTCTACTTCCATCAGCTCTTCTAAATCCACCTAAATTTTAAGTATTATTAGAGGTAAAGCTACTTCATGCATTCAAATTTAGGACTTGGTTCAAACAACGAAGGAAGGGGGAAAGTCATAGCATGAATCTAGGACTTGATTCAAAGAGGAAATAACAGGGGGGGTAGTAGAGACCGGATACCCAACCAGTCTCTTGGTTGAAAAGGGAAATAATGGGAAAACTCAGTACAAACTGGATAAGGAAATGATCTATTATTGGTTGAAAAATGGATAGAAAGTGGCGATTGGTAGACAAGTCAACAGAGTATGTCCCGGATTAGATTTGCTGCCCTCACATAGTAAAAGGTCTCCAGGATTAGATTTGCTGCCCTCACATAGTAAAAGGTCTCCAGGATTAGATTTCCTGCCCTAACATAGTAAAAGGTCTCCTCTATTGGATTTTCTGCCCACACTGAGCATGAACAAACTCGGCATCACCACTTTTTTCCTCCTTATAGGTACATTGTGCCGATGTGTCCACTGTCGCATGTCCTTATACCAACCTTTTGTTGTTGCTAATGTAAGGGCGCATGTAAAATGAAGCGATCACAATGTTACCTTAAGGACATGTCTAAGCAGTGTTATTGTTAATCTAATGCCTCTAGTGATTTGATGCAATTAAACTGTGTTACAAATGGCACTCCTGTTGTTTTCCCCAGTATGATAAGTAAGTTGCTTCTTTACGATGCTGAGTGACCTGGTGTCCCCACGGTCCCATGCCCTTAAACCGACTCTTTAGCTGCTGTTGATTTACTGTATCTGGTAAACAAGCAATGCCACCGTTAAAGTAATCACATATTTGACGAATGTCATAGTTGATCGTAATGCTTCCGTCAACATGAAGCATTGCTGACATTTTAAAATTTCTACTGTCCTTGCGTGATTGTCATGAACATAATTAAGATGCTTCTTTTCATTTCATGTATGTTCCGTATATTCTTATTGACCAGCAACTATTTATCCCGCACACCGGTCAGTATTGTCCTTTATCAACATGATTGTGCTTTGTCATACTGTGCTAATGTTCTATTTTTTAAAAATAAAGCTATTCTATCGCAATCTTTTCTCGTTTTGGAAATAAAGTTTGCTTCAATTAGTGCCACTATTATAGTAATGATCTTTCTTATCTGTGCAAACAGGAATACTCAATTATAGATGTTGTGATGGTCAAGAGCATTCACCAAGTTCTTGGGTTGTATGACACCTAGTCAAGATGGATTTAATCCCGATATTCAGTTTATCAAAAGGCTCTAATGGGTTGGTTCTGAATCTTGCAAGCTGGGAATCAATGAGATGTGTAGGCATCTTTGTTGTACTTATTGTTTGAATCTTATTTGTTGGTTCTGAATCTTGCAAGCTGGGAATGAATGAGATGTGTAGGCATCTTTGATGTACTTATTATTTGAATCTAATTTGTTGGTTCTGAATCTTGCAAGCTGGGAAACACGGCATAATGATGCAGAGGACAACAACCATAACAAATAGTTCAAACTTGGTAGTATTATCTGTTTGAAAGTGCGACAAATGTGTTGATCGTGTGCGTCCTGAGAATAATAATTCTAATTGTTGTGCCTGTTGATCTTGTGGTATTGATAGAACGAGCCAATGCATTGCTTGTTTTAAGAATAAATTTCTATTAAAGCTAATTAAATTTAAGTAAGAGACCACTAACACTTGTTATTACAGTACCAATACAGACCCGCTCGTGAACCGACGTGTGGCCGGAATAGGTTCCTTAATGGAGGCGTTTGAATGCGCCGAGGGTGCATGTTCTGCCGGGCATGCAGCAGGCGAGGGAGGGGTAGTAACTGTTGTCGCATGTACACACTCAGTTTACTGTTGAATCTAGTTCCCCAAGAGCTGAAAAATGAACTGCTGCCGCCGCCTATCCACTCGTTCACTTGAAGAGACTCCAATGGTGATCCGAGGGGTGAGCCTGCTGGATATGGACTTTAGCAAGGAGTTCACCTTTGAGTTTGCCGTTAAGTCCCATAGCTGCACCAAGTTGAATGTGATGTACACCAACGATCCGGGCTCGGTGAAACTTTGCCTCGCCGAGTTCAAGTAGTACCTACAGGAAAAGAAAGAACAAGGTCGCAAGACTAGACCTTGTGCCCATCCATTCGTCTCCTAACAGGGAATAGCGGATCGCGGTCACGCAGGTATGTGTGCAGGACGAGGTTCTCGTCTACCACTGCTGCAGGGCCATCAGAGGTTCTGGAGCATTCGCCCGTTTCATCGGAAGCGCCGACTGCACATTCGCTAACGTGGAGAGAAGGAAGAACGCGATGATTCGGCCATATGGTGCAACAAGCTTGTCGACATCCAAAAGAAATACAATATCATCGTCAACGGGAAGGAGAAGGACTCCGTGGTTGACCTCGTCGAGACCATCATCGACCCCTGCTACGACAACATGAAAGAAGACAATGATACCAAGGACCTGAACACGTGGGAGGTACCTCTGGATCTAGCCTACATAACCTACACAGCCAAGGACGCATACGCATGCTACGACATGTAAAGGCAGATCTTGGACATGAGGGCGTGTCTGCTTCCCGTAACCGTCGAGTACACGGACAGCCGGAATGTCATGAGCAAGCATGCCAGGAAGGTCTAGATGTTGTACTTTATCTGTTTATAAGCACCTTTATCATTTGAGTGTTTCATGCATTAGCCTATGTGTCGTAATTATCTGTTTTGTCCGAAATATTTCTTCTAAGAACTCATTAACATGTTTGCTTTTTTAGTGGCTGTTTGCTTATGTGTGTAACTAGTTCACTCGTCCGTTTCAAAAAAAACTAGTTCACTCGGCTGCCGTGCATTGAATCTCCTTCCTCCCAACGTATTCCACTTCTCAGGTGGACCCAGCAGGTCTCGTACACAGACATATGGGACCAACCACCTATCCATTTGTATTTCTTTATTTTGTTCAATCTTTCATCCTCTTCCTATACATCGGCTGGCCATCATAGCCTATGGCGTTGGCCAGGCCGTCCCTCTATCCCACACAATGTCCGGCGGTGGCAGCTCCACCGGCCCACCCTGCACCCGAACAAGTCAACCCTCATACTCCCCTCCGCTTGTGTCTTCCCCCACTCCGGTTTGTTCAGTCTGAGGTCTCAACGTCATCATCCGCCTTGGTGCTCTCCCCGCAGTGCCGCCGTCTGTCGTTCGCAACATGCTCAGCAAAACAAGAGGAATCAGGAGACAACTGTTCGTCGAGAGGCTGACAGTCCCGGGACCACCAGGTCCATGGCCTAGGTTTTGTTGTTTAACATGGGCAACCCATGACATGTTTCAATGTTTTTTGGATCCAACAGGTATCAAGCGGCCTCTGGGCCTCCCAACCTAGCTTGTCTATAACACCATCAGCCCAAGTTATGTTCGTTTTTTCAAGACGACGCATAGCTCAGTTCTATTTTCCTATAAGAATGCAAAACTGAAACTATGTTTTCCCTTCTATAATAGTATATATTTATATCTTATTTTATTACATATATATATAAAAGAAACAACATAAGGTTCCGTTAAACCAGTCGTTCGTCCAACCATTTTACAGACCATCCCACATCCTTTATTTTTTTGTTTTCATTAATCCTATATCTGAATTTTCTCCCACTTTCCTTTTCGACGTAAACTGAGTTTTCTCCCAGTACTTTTCCCTAGAACCAACTCAACTGTCCCACGTCTAGCCTAAAAAATAATAATACCCCACGTCCTATTAACTCATCAAATTAAAATGATATATTATTTCGTAAATTTAAAGTTCTTACAAAATATTAATAATAATAATTGTTTATATATAAATTGGCAAGTTAACTCGTAGTGATTGCGTACATAAGCTTGCAAAGATTTTACTGACCAATGCAGTAATAGACGTGCAATCATGTGTTTATGTTTTTATAACATTTCTCCGCCCAGCCCAACATGATATTTTCACCCAGCCCAGCAAGTCCGTGGATGTCAAGAAAAATGCAAATTGGCTTTAAATTCTACCATATATATAAACGGGCTGCATAGATTCTACATCATTATTTCACCCAGCCCACCAAATGGACTATAAAAAACAAATAGATAGGCTGACATGTGAGCCAGTAGGTTGCAGCCTAAGCAAGGCGTTGGATTTACATCCAACGGCCGACATTCTTCTTCAATATCTTGTCGTCTACCCCCAGCGCTGCCGGGACCGCCTGCTCTAGCCTCTGGCATCCAGCGGCATTGTTTTGCACGCCTCACAGTGAAATGCTACCCCGCCGATGGCCAGGCCATCCCTCCACTCTACACCTCCTGTTATTCACAGCCGAGTGTAGGCCCACCCCGCACCTGAACCAGTCAAGTTTCCCACTCCTCTCCGTCTGCAACTCCACTGTCGCGTCTTCCCCATCTCCAGGTCATTCCAGTCTGGGGCCTCACCGTCGTCCACCGCCTCGCTGTGCTCGGTGTGGCATGGTCAACAAACGAGAGTCATCGAAAGAGGACTGTACGTGGAGAGCCTGATGGCTGGGACCCACGAGGTCCATGGTCGCAGGCAAGGAAAGCTCCTCCTTATTAAGTTGTTTCCTCCCCCTGACAGCTGGGACCCACTGGCTATATCTTCGCACAGAAGGAAGTTCCTCCTTGTTATGCGAAAAACTATTCCTCCCGATGACAGCTGGGACCCGGTAGATTTGGTGGCTGACTTGCGGGCCTACTAAGCAGACGTGTACGCAGGGCTTTGTCAACTTAATCAACAAATGATTCTAGTAGCTGGACTGTTGGATGTTAATCCAACAGCTGTGCTCCTTCTTCAACCTCCCTTCTTGCTCCTATCTCCCGTAGGCGGCATCGCGGCAGTGCTTCCGCGCACCCGAAGCAGTCAAGTTTCCCACTCCTCTCCATCTGTGACTCCACTTACGTGTCTTCCCCATCTCCGGGTCATTCCAGTCTGGGGCCTCGCCGTCGTCCACCGGCCTTGGTGCGCTCGGCATGGTGTGGTCAACATGATCAACAAACGAGAGTCAACGGATGAGTAATGTACGTGAGAGGCTGACAATGGGGATGCACCATGCCCACGGACGCATGCATGCATCTGCATCCTTTTTACCCTGAAAAATAATGTTTTCGCCCCCTGACTGTTGGGACCCACCAGCTACATCTTCGAACACAAGGAAGTGCCTCCTTATTACTCACAAAATAAAGACGATTTCTCCCCTGACAGTTGGGACTGAGCAGCTATATATTCGCACGCAAGGAAGTGCGTCCTTATCCTCCCTGACCGCTGGGACCCACCCGTTCAAAGCGTACGTAGTGTTGTCTGTCTGGTCACGAAGGTGTATGTTCATACTGGTCTATCGGTCTCTCTGCAAGTATGAACCGTGGTCGAGTAAGTAGCGGCACATGTCATAGTAGAGCCCCCCATGTAGCTGTTTAGGTTGTCCCGTCTAAACAGTGTACACGTACATACAGCCACACGCCAAAAAATACGGCCATGTACGTACATACAAACGGGGTCTCGAACGCCTACTCGCGCATACATACGGCCAGGTCTCGTTGCTACCTCTTGACCACAGCGTTGGTTTTCCTGGAAGAGGAAATGGTGATGCAGTAAAGTAGCGTAAGTATTTCCCTCGGTTTTTGAGAACCAAGGTATCAATCCAGTAGGAGATCACGCTCAAGTCCCATGCACACCTACATAAACAAATAAGAACCTCACAACCAACGCGATAAAGGGGTTCCTGTCACATCCCTAGTTCTGGTATGACCTAGACCAGCTAGCCATTTGTGCATCATGTTTAAATTCCATTTAAATTTGAAATGGGGATTTGTGAAACCCTCGGAATTCTTTCTGGAAATAACCCAGATAAAAAATGCTCCAAAAGGGTCCAAGAAAATGTTCATGTTGCTCTCTGAAAATATTGGTCAGAGTTAAAATTCTAACGAATATTTTCAGGAGCTCATAAATATTTATTTTGGCCTTTTGGAATTAATCCAGTAATTATTTGTGTTGGATAAATATTTTGATATATAAAAAATATTGTCCAATATTTCTGAATTTTGGTGAGGGGCTTTGGAGTGGTCCAACTAGTCCCTACAAAAATTTACAGAACAAAATAAATTGATTTAGTATTATTACTAAATCATAACAACTGTCAGATAAATAGAAAAGAAACAGAAATGGTAAAAAACCCACATGTGCTTACCTGCGGCCCAGCTCCTGTGCTGGCCCAGCACTGTGCAGCCCAGCAGCAGCCCAGCCCACCTGTCTCCCTCCCCTGTCGTCTTCCTCCCGCCAGGAGGACAGTGCGTGTGGCCGCCGCGCGCGAGCACGCGCCTCGCCACCTCCTGCTCACCGCCGAGCCCCTGGACACGTGGATGAACGCCCCGGTGTCGTCCCGATCCGCCCGACCTCTCTCACTCTCCCCCTGCTCTCTCCCTCGTCGTTCCCCACCTCACCGAACGCGCCCGTCGCCGCCGACGAGCACCACCGCGGCCACCGCCTCCCCCTCGCCCTCTCCCCGTGCTCAGAAGCTCCACCACATCGCCAGCTACCCCCCATCAAGACACGCACCTCGGGAGGCCCTGGAGCGCCGCCATCGCCATCGTCTTCACTTCCGGCCACCGGCGATCGCCCACGCCGTTCTGCTCGCGTTCGACCTCCCCCGAGCTCGCTGAAGACTTCGATGGATTCGTTGTGAGCTTCTGCTCTGCTTCCCCCTCTCCGTTCTGCCGTTCCCGAGCCGTAGCCTGCACCCGCACGCCACCGAACTCCGGCCGCCGCCCCGAGCTTCCCTCCGGCGAGCTCCGGCCACCCCTCCTCCTCCTATCTACCCCATTAGATGCGGGAGAGCACGGGCTACGCCCCGGTGCTCTCCGCCGTCCTTTTCGTTGCCGGAACGGCGATCCCGAGCCCTCCGCTGCGTTCGGTCTCGCCGGTGGCTAAATGCCGGTGGGGTTGACCGGTCTAACCCCCCCAGTTGACCTGGGGTTTGACTACCCAGGGACAATGACAGGTGGGGCCCGGCCTGCTAATGTTTCTGTTAGGATTAGTTTAATATCTAATTAACTCTGTTAACTAACAATGAGCCAATGACATGTGGGACCCGGTCGTCAGGTTTGACCTGGTCAGCTCCGTTGACCTGCTAACGCAGGCATGACGCAATGCTGACGCAGTTATTCTTTTTCTGGAATTATTTTTAAACAGGAAATTCCAGAAAATGTTCAAAACTTCAAAAATTCATAGAAATTCAACCGTAGCTCAGATTGAAATAATTTATATATGAAAAATTATCAGAAAAATTCAATCTATCCATCTGTACCACTTTCATGCATGTTCAACCAACTTATAACACTGTGTAAGTGAAAACATGATAATGGCATTTTAAATGCTAAATATGGAGTTTGCATATGAACCCTTGGTCCATATGGACTTCATTTAAATGGTTGCTAGATGCATTATTGCAATCATAACATCATTACCATGTTCATTTATCATAATGTTGCATATGCTTGTGTTTTGATTTCCGACACCGTTCCTTCTCGATAGGTCCTGCTCCGGAGAGTGTTTGAGAGTACCTGTCTGACGAGCAGTGCCCCTCTGTTGATCTACCAGGCAAGCAACCCCCTTGTTCATTCCGATACAATCCACTCTCTTGCTCCTGCTCTCAATTATTGCATTAGGACAACAACGATTCAACTGCTACTTTATGCCGCGGTAGTTGAACCCATTCCTCTGCATGACCTGTCATTGCCATAGTAAATAGTTAAAACCCACTAGCATGTGTAGGAGTTGTTTGAGCCTTGTTGTGTTCCTACCATGCCATGCCTGCTATTGCTTAGAGTTGTGCCAGGTCTGATTCATCGGGAATGAATTGGAGTGTTATGATATGTTCTGGTGCTGAGAGTTAAGTGTGTGAACATGATTTGGTAAAGGTAGCGGTGAGGGGCCATGTAGGAGTACATGGTGGGTTGTCTCATTGGGACCGTCCTTAAGAACTGAGTTCTGTGTAAGTTGTCCAATGACTAGCTACTACCACACATTGGGCTCCGGGCGCTCCAAGCTCTCTCGACTTATTAACCGCCTTGTTCTCTGCCCAGGAGTTGCAAATAGTTTCTGGTGTTTGTAGGTAGTGCTATTCTTCTACCGAGTGGCACCCGGCAGGGTGGGCTCAGGACAGACTAGGCATAGGTGGCACGGTGTACCAAGTGGCACCCGGATGGTAGGCTTGGGAACCCTGCTCACATCGTTTGGGGCCATGAGCGACACCCCGGCCGGATCTCCTTGCGCGTGGAACCCAAATAGGTGATAAACCTGGATTAGAGTCTTGCGTGGTTAGTCAGGTCGTGGCCGACACCCTCGCCAGGCTTCCGCTTGAAGGTTGCCGAGATACATGACGTGTACATGGTGGTAAGTGGTGAGAGCGTGTGTGAAGAAGTACACCCCTGCAGGGTTATCATGATCTGTTCGAATAGCCGTGTCCTCGGTTATGGACTTCTTGGATGCTTACGTGGTACATAGACAACTTTAAGTGGATACTCTAAAATGCTCAAGACAAGTGTGAGTGCTATGGATGGCCTTCTCGTAGGGAGACGAGGATGAATCCATATTAGTGTATTGATGTGGTGATTAGTGGACTCGTGTGCGCTGCCTCATCTCAAAGAAGTTTCTCGTTGTCGTAGAACAGGATAACCACTGAGTCAAAGCTGGCTTGCTACAACTAAACCCCACATTACCTTCTTGATACAAATGCATATATGATAGGATCTGATGTAAGTCTTGCCGAGTACATTTGTACTCACATTTGCTTTATTTATGTTTTGTAGATGAGACAACTGTCTTACCAGTAGTTCCGCTTGGACTTCGACGAGTAGCTTGTTACCTCAGCTATGATCTTGTACCCTTGGGAGGGTCTTGTAGATAGTCAGGCTTCTCAGCCCTTTTCTTTTGTAGTTGTCTGTACACAGACATGTAATGCTTCTGTTGCTTGTATGCTCTGAATGATGGGTCATGTGACCCCTGTTTGTATTTATGCTATGTGGCTCTTCAGAGCCTTTATCTATATGAGTTTGCGTTATGTTGTGATGCCATGTTGTATAGCACATACTTGCATGTTATGCGTACGTGTGACGTGTACTGCTATGTGTGGGATCCGACAATCTAGTTGTTTATCCTTGGCAGCCTCTCTTATGGGGAAATATAGTTTAGTGCTTCCTTGAGCCATAGTAGTCCGCTACAGCCCGGTTCATCGGAGTCCTGCTAGCCCAGCACTACTTCTCAGAACACTTGACTGGCCGGCATGTGTTCCACTTCGTTCCTATGTCTGTCCCTTCGGGGAGATGTCACGCGGTGACTTCCGGAGTCCTGCCTAGCCTGCTACAGCCCGGGTTCTCGGGAGTCCTGTTAGCCCAGTGCTACAGCCCGGATTCATATGCTGCTGACCGACATGCTCGATGTGATTCATGTATGCCTGTCCCCATAGGTTAGCACCGCTTTGGGTTCACGACTAGCCATGTCGGCCCGGGTTCTCTGTCATATGGATGCTAGCGATACTATCACATACGTGAGCCAAAAGGCACAAACGGTCCCGGCCCATGGTAAGGCGACACCCGTGGGAAGACCGTGCGTGAGGCCGCAAAGTGATATGAGGTGTTACAGGCTAGATCGGTGTGACTTAGAATCGGGGTCCCGACAGTTCCCAATCCCTTCTCGGTCACTTACGAGAGTGAGATCTAATAGATATGATAAGTTAATATTTTGGTATTTTTATGATAAAGAGAGATAAAGATGCAAAGTAAAATAAATGGTAATGGAAATAACTAAGTATTGGAATATTAATATGATAAAAGATAGACCCCAGGGCCATAGGTTTCACTAGTGGCTTCTCTCAAGAGCATAAGTATTACGGTGGGTAAACGAATTATTGTCGAGCAATTGATAGAATTGAGCATATTTATGAGAATACCTAGGTATGATCATGTATATAGGCATCACGTCCGAGAAAAGTAGACCGAAAAGATTCTGGATCTACTAGTATTACTCCACACATCGACCGCTATCTAGCATGCATCTAGAGTATTAAGTTCATAAGAACGGAGTAATGCTTTAAGGAAGATGACATGATGTAGCGGGATAAACTCATGCAATATGATATAAAGCCCATCTTTTTGTCCTCGATGGAAACAATGCAATATGTGTCGGTTCCCTTTCTGTCACTGGGATTGAGCACCGCAAGATTGAACCCAAAGCAAAGCACTTCTCCCATTGCAAGAAAGATCAATCTAGTACGCCAAACCAAACTGATAATTCAGAGAGACTTGCAAATATAAACCAATCATACATAAAAGAATTCAGAGAATAATCAAATATTGTTCATAGATAATCTGGATCATAAACCCACAATTCATCGGATCTCGACAAACACACTGCAAAAGAAGATTACATCGAATAGGTCTCCAAGAAGATCGAGGAGAACTTCGTATTGAGATCCAAAGAGAGAGAAGAAGCCATCTAGCTAATAACTATGGACCCGTAGGTCTGAATTAAACTACTCACACATCACCGGAGAGGCCATGGAGTTGATGTAGAGGCCCTCCGTGATCGATGCCCCCTCCGGTGGAGCTCCGGAAAAGGCCCCAGGATGGGATCTCTTGGGTACAGAAGGTTTTGGCAGTGGAATTAGGTTTTCATGGTGCTCCTGGATATATATAGGAGGAAGAAGTATGTCGGTGAAGCAACGGAGGGCCCACGAGGGTGAAGGGCGCGCCCCCTGCCTCGTGCCTTCCTCCATTGTTTCTTGACGCATACTCCAAGTCTCCTGGATCATGTTCGTTGAGAAAATCACGTTCCCGAAGGTTTTACTAAGTTTATATTCCTTTTCTTCAAAACCCTAAAATAGGCAAAAAAAATCAACAATTTCGGCTGGGCCTCCGATTAGCAGGTTAGTCCCAAAAATGATATAAAAGTGTAAAATAAAGCCCATTGACATCCAAAATAGATAATATAATAGCATGGAGCAAGCCAAAATTATAGATACGTTGGAGACGTATCAAGCATCCCCAAGCTTAATTCCTGCTCATCCTCAAGTAGGTAAATGATAAGAGAAGAATTTTTTATGTGGAATGCTTTCTAACATATTTCTCAATGTATTTTTTCTTTATTGTGGCATGAATGTTCAGATCCATAAGATTCAAGATAAAAGTTTAATATTGACATAAAAATAATAATAGTTCAAGAGTACTAACTAAGCAATCATGTCTTCTCAAAATAACATGGACAAAGAAAGTTATCCCTACAAAATCATATATTCTAGCCATGCTCTATCTTCACCACACAAAATATTTAAATCATGCACAAACCCGATGACAAGCCAATCAATTGTTTCATACTTTTGATGTTCTCAAACTTTTTCAATCTTCACACAGTATATGAGCATGAGCCATGGATATAGCACTATATAGTGGAATAGAATGGTGGTTGTGGAGAAGACAAAAAGGGAGAAGATAGTCTCACATCAACTAGGCATATCAACGGGCTATGGAGATGCCCATTAATAGATATCAATGTGAGTGAGTAGGGATTGCCATGAAACGGGTGCACTAGAGCTATAAGTGTATGAAAGCTCAACAAAAGAAACTAAGTGGGTGTGCATCCAACTTGCTTGCTCATGAAGACCTAGGGCAGTTTGAGGAAGCCCATCATTGGAATATACAAGCCAAGTTCTATGAAAAATTCCCACTAGTATGTGAAAGTGATATCATAGTAGACTCTCTATCATGAATATCATGGGGCTACTTTGAAGCACAAGTGTGGAAAAAGGATAGTAACATTGTCACTTCTCTCTTTTTCTATCATTTTTTTATTCGAGCCTTTTTTATTTTTTGGCCTCTTTTTTTCGTCCAAAATCTCATCCCGACTTGTGGGGGAATCATAGTCTCCATCATCCTTTCCTCACTGGGACAATGCTCTAATAATGATCATCACACTTTATTTACTTACAACTCAAAAATTACAACTCGATACTTAGAACAAAATATGACTCTATGTGAATGCCTCTAGTGGTGTACCGGGATGTGCAATGATGCATGAGTGACATGTATGAAAATTATGAATGGTGGCTTTGCCACAAATACGATGTCAACTACATGATCATGCAAGCAATATGACAATGATGAAGCATGTCATAATAACGGAATGATGGAAAGTTGCATGGCAATATATCTCGGAATGGCTATGGAAATGCCATAATAGGTAGGTATGGTGGCTGTTTTGAGGAAGGTATATGGTGGGTTTATGGTACCGGCGAAAGTTGCGCGATACAAGAGAGGCTAGCAATGGTGGAAGGGTGAGAGTGCGTATAATCCGTGGACTCAACATTAGTCATAAAGAACTCACATACTTATTCTAAAAATCTATTAGTTATCGAAACAAAGTATTACGCGCATTCTCCTAGGGGGATATATTGGTAGGAAAAGACCATCGCTCATCCCCGACCGCCACTCGTAAGGAAGACAATCAATAAATAAATCATGCTCCGACTTCATCACATAACGGTTCACCATACTTGCATGCTACGGGAATCACAAACTTTAACACAAGTATTTCTCAAATTCACAACTACTCAACTAGCATGACTCTAATATCACCATCTCCATATCTCAAAACAATTATCAAGTATCAAGCTTCTCATAGTATTCAATGCACTTGTATGAAAATTTTATTATTGCCATGTTGTTCTAAAGGTCTCTCAAAATAATATAAGTGAAGCATGAGAGATCAAGTATTTCTACAAAATAAAACCACCACCGTGCTCTAAAAGATATAAGTGAAGAACTAGAGAAAAAACTATTTAGCTCAAAAGATATAAGTGAAGCACTGGAGCAAACAATTATATAGCTCAAAAGATATAAGTGAAGCACATAGAGTATTCTAATAAATTCCCAATCATGTGAGTCTCTCTCAAAAGGTGTGTACAGCAAGGATGATTGTGGTAAACTAAAAATAAAATACTCAAATCATACAAGACACTCCAAGCAAAACACATATCATGTGGTGAATGAAAATATAGCTCCAAATAAAGTTACCGATAGACGAAGACGAAAGAGGGGACGCCTTCCGGGGCATCCCCAAGCTGAGGCTTTTAGGTGTCCTTGAATGTTATCTTGCAATGATATGGACATCCCCAAGCTTAGGCTCTTGACACTCCTTGTTCCATAATCCATCAAATCTTTACCCAAAACTTGAAAACTTCACAACACAAAACTCAAAATAGAAAATCTCGTGAGCTCCGTTAGCGAAAGAAAACAAAACACCACTTCAAGGTGCTGTAATGAACTCATTCTTGATTTATATTGGTGTTAAACCTAATGTATTCCAACTTCTCTATGGTTTATAAACTCTTATACTAGACATAGATTCATCAAAATAAGCAAACAACACGCGAAAAACAGAATCTGACAAAAAGAGAACAGTCTATAGTAATCTGTAGCTAACGCAAACTTCTGCAACCCCAAAAATTCTAAATAAATTTCTGGACGTGAGTAATTTATCTATTAATCATAAAAAAATAACTAAATAGCACCTCCCAAATAAAAATGGCAGCAATTCTCGTGAGCGCTAAAGTTTCTGTTTTTTTACAGCAAGATCAAAAAGACTTTCCCCAAGTCTTCCCAACGGTTCTACTTGGCACAAACACTAATTAAACACAAAAAACACAACCAAAACAAAGGCTATATAAATTATTTATTACTAAATAGTAGCAAAAAGCAAGTAACAAAAATAAAATTCGGTTGCCTCCCAACAAGCGCTATCGTTTAACGCCCCTAGCTAGGCATAAAAGCGAAGATAGATCTAGGTATTGCCATCTTTGGTTTTAGGGAAGAAAAGAGCAAACTTATTATCTATGGCATTAATCTTTCTATTTTGATAAAGCACATGGTTGTTAATGGTAGAAGAAAGAGTAAGCATTTTACGGAAATTTGCATCTAAGCTACCTTTCATCTCTTTGATAGATTCATTTTGGTAGGAGAGCAAAAGAGATGTAGATTCAACTTTCTCATTCATGGGGTGCCCAAATATGGTTTTCATATTTTTCATAAGTATCTACCGCACCCACTTCAAGAAAACCTTCTTCAAAAATAGAATCTAGGACATGCTTAAACGAAGAAGGTAGGGCAATATAAAAGCTCTTTAAGTAAACTTCAATTTGGTATTGGGGCACATAGCTGGCCCGATCCTTAATAGTCTATCTCAAGCATCTTTCAAAGATTCATCAAGTAAATAACAAAAAATTCCTGAATCATCTTCATCAAAATTATTAAGATTCTCATTGATAACTTCAGTAGGTCTTTCCATAGCATCATTTTTTATGAGTTTAGAGAGAATAGAAGGATTGTCAACAATACTAAAACTCGGAAGAAAACCCCCAACCCTTTTTGATTCTGACATGGCGAAAGAAAGGAAAGCGGAAAAGAAAGGGCAAATAAAATGGCAAGGGTGGAGTGGGGGAGAGGAAAACGAGAGGGAAATGGCAAATAATGTAATGCGAGGGATAAGAGTTTGTGATGGGTACTTGGTATGTCTTGACTTGTGCTTGAATCTCCCGAGCAACGGCGCCAGAAATCCTTCTTGCTACCTCTTGAGCACTACATTGGTTTTCCCTTGAAGAGGAAAGGGTGATGCAGTAAAGTAGCGTAAGTATTTCCCTCAGTTTTTGAGAACCAAGGTATCAATCTAGTAGGAGATCACGCTCAAGTCCCACGCACCTACACAAACAAATAAGAACCTCGTAGCCAACGCGATAAAGGGGTTGTCACTCCCTTCACGGTCACTTACGAGAGTGAGATCTGATAGATATGATAAGATAATATTTTTGGTATTTTTATGATAAAGAGAAATAAAGATGCAAAGTAAAATAAATGGCAATAGAAATAACTAAGTACTGGAAGATTAATATGATAAAAGATAGACCCGGGGGGCCATAGGTTTCACTAGTGGCTTCTCTCAAGAGCATAAGTATTACGGTGGGTAGACGAATTACTGTCGAGCAATTGATAGAATTGAGCATAGTTATGAGAATATCTAGGTATGATCATGTATATAGGCATCACGTCCGAGACAAGTAGACCGAAACGATTCTGCATCTACTACTATTACTCCACACATGGACCGCTATCCAGCATGCATATAGAGTATTAAGTTCATAAGAACAGAGTAATGCTTTAAGGAAGATGACATGATGTAGAGGGATAAACTCATGCAATATGATATAAACCCCATCTTTTTGTCCTCGATGGAAACAATACAATATGTGTCGGTTCCCTTTCTATCACTGGGATCGAGCACCGCAGGATTGAACCCAAAACTAAGCACTTCTCCCATTGCAAGAAAGATCAAACTAGTAGGCCAAACCAAACTGAGAATTCGAAGAGACTTGCAAAGATAAACCAATCATACATAAAAGAATTCAGAGGAGAATCAAATATTGTTCATAGATAATCTGGATCATAAAGCCACAATTCATCGAATCTCGCAAACACACCGCAAAGGAATATTACATCGAATAGGTCTCCAAGAAGATCGAGGAGAACTTTGTATTGAGATCCAAAGAGAGAGAAGAAGCCATCTAGCTAATAACTATGGACCCGTAGGTCTGAAGTAAACTACTCACACATCATCGGAGAGGCCATGGAGTTGATGTAGAGGCCCTCCGTGATCGATGCCCCCTCCGGTGGAGCTCCGGAAAAGGCCCCAAGATGGGATCTCTCGGGTACAGAAGGTTGCGGCGGTGGAATTAGGTTTTCGTGGTGCTCCTGGATGTTTGGGGGTATGTGGATATATATAGGTGGAAGAAGTACGTCAGTGGAGCAACGGAGGGCCCACGAGGGTGGAGGTCGCGCCTAGGCGGGTAGGCGCACCCCCTGCCTCGTGCCTTCCTCCGTTGTTTCTTGATGCACACTCCAAGTCTCCTGATCATGTTCGTTGAGAAAACCATGTGTCGTGGTTCTAGCTCTGACAGTGATGTAGGGGGGTATGTATGGAGAGGCTAGATCTCAGCTATTGGGAAGTTGTAAACACACCAAGATGTACGAGTTCAGGCCCTTCGCGGAGGAAGTAACAGCCCTACGTCTCGGTGCCCGGAGGCGGTCGACTGGATTACTGGCTTGTGAATAATAGGGGTGCGAACCCTTCATACTGAGGTGGGGGGTGGCTTATATAGAGTTCGTCGGCCCTCTCCTGCCCTCAGTAATGCAGGGTTTAAGGTACATTTAAGGTTGGGCGTTACTGGTAACGCCCCTAATAAAGTGCTACAATGACCATAAAGACTACTCAATAGCCGACCGTTTGCCTGCGGAGTGAATTTAGGTCTTCTGGGCGTCGAGTGATAGCTTCTTGGTCGAGTGTCTTGAATCCGTCGAGTGGGATACCTTCAAGTCGATTGAAAGGTGACTTCCTCTAGGGACGTCCTTGGGTAGGGCTCTTTGGACAGGTCCGTGCCCCTACCCTAGGTACGTAGCTTCATCATTAGCCCCCGAATGGATTGAGGTTTTGAGTGGGGAAAGAGTTGGAGAACTTTCCGACTGACTCTTTGGGCTACGTGAGTGCCTCGTTTTGGGTCAACCGCCACGGATGACGTTGCCAACCTTTTTCAGTCGCCTTGATCCATTCCAGGCCTTTCGTCGAGTGAATTTATTTATTTGTGACATACCGAGCGTCGGCACGGGCGGGGTCTTCCGTTTTGACAAGTTGTTCTGCAGCCCGCGGATGTCATGGGATTTCAGATTTTGGGAAGCGCGCGGGACGGGAGCGGCCGCAGTAATCGGAAGCGATACAGCGGAAGCTCCTCGATCCCTGTGTCGCCTTTTTCACCACGTACTGCGCGCGTGTCCGCTGCGGGATTTGACTGGATAGTTTGGGCCTACCAGTCAGCCACTCGGGAGCGGCCCCTTATAAATCGCCGGCTCGGGGTTTCCAAGCCGTGCGCTCTCTTCTCCTCCTTTCTTCTTCCTCTCTCCCTTCGCAAGTCCTTCCGCCACCCCCGTTCTCGCCCCAGCGCAGCAGGCCCGTGCGAGACTTCGCCGGCGACGATGACGAAGGGCAAGACCTCTGCTCTGGAGTGCGCGAAGAAGGCGGCGGCCTAGGGGAAAGGGAAGAGGTCTGCTCGGGGCGGATCTTCCTCCAGGACCGCCCTGCCCAAAGGTTGGATCCAGGGCGACTGGATGCCGTCGGTGCTCTGGCAAGAGGATCTCGACGACATGGTCGAGGGGGGAGTCATTCCCCACGAAGCCGCGCGTCTTCCGGGGGGAGAGATCGAACCTCAACCCCGCGACAGTGAGTGCGTGCTCCTAGCCACCCACATCGACTGAGGGTTTTCTCTGCCGCCCCATCCTTTTTTCCGGAGCTTCTTGAACTTCTTCGGAGCGCAGCTCCACCACTTTACTCCCAACTCCGTTGTATACCTTGCCGCTTTCATTTCCATGTGTGAGGCTTTCTTGGGTTGCCGCCCCCATTGGGGGCTTTTCAAGCACATCTTTACCTGCCGTTCTCAATCGGTCAAGAAGGCCAAGTCGAGTGACGAGAGGACGCAGGTGATCTAGTTGTGCGGGGGCTTGGCGATCCAGACGAGGGGGAAGAGCTGTTTTCCATCCATTACTTTCCCGGAGTCGGTCCGTGGTTGGCAGGCGACCTGGTTCTACTGTCAGGACCAGGCGACCCCAGGACAGTCGACTGGTCTTCCTCCTTTCTCCCTCGACCGAGCTGAAAAACCCGCTTCTCTGAAAGTGACGCCGAAGGAAAGGGCCCAAGTCAAAGTGTTGGCCGGTTGAGTGGTTGAGGTTGTCCGTGAGGGTGTGACTGGGATGGACCTGCTGGAGGTCTTCCTCCAGAGGCGCATCCAACCGCTCCAGGCCCGTGACCACCCGATGTGGTTATACTCGGGTCTCGATGACACCACTCGGATCCACCCGGAGAAGGTCACCGACGAGATGCTGGAGCGGTGGCTGTCGAGCATCACGGGGAACAAAGACAACCCCCGAGGAGCCAGGAGGGTAACTCCACTCGACAACTCGTATGAAGTGGACCAGGTATGTCTTTATGCTCCCGACTGAAATCTTGTTTTCTGCATTGGTCTTCTTTGAGTTGGTCGATTGACTTTCGTCTTGTCTATTGTTTTCCAGGCGACCACCGAGATGTACTCGACGCCCAACGGGGCTCAGGAGCCAACTGAGGAAGGGGAGGCGAGCGGAGGTGAGAGTGGGGACGACCAAGGCGAGTGGGAGTCCGACGGTGAAGGAGAGGGAGACGACAATGTCGACTCCAGCGAAGAGGAGGAGGAGGAGGTCGAACCCCCTCACCCAGAGGGGCGGTCCAAGCACACACAAGACCCAGCACGGGAATGTGGCAAGGCGACTGCTTCTGTTGGGCAGTCGTCGAAACACCCTCAGACCTCTTCTCCTACGCCGACTGGGAAGGTCCCCGAGCATCCACGCACGACGCTGTCCAAGCTGCCCAAGGCTCTGCCCAAGATCAAGATAGCTGTCCCTACCATTTCTGGGTAATAATAAAACTTGCTTTCCTTCGTCGAACATGGACAGATCCTTGGTCGATTCATTGAGCCAACTGACTGACTTTCGAGATTTGCAGCGCTGCTACTTCTGAGATCTCCGCCAAGGACGACGACCAAGAGATGGAGGATGCTGTTACCTCCAACCCTGGTACGATTTACTGACGTTCTGCTTTGAGTCGACTGATCATTTATTGCAACTCTGGTCGATTGAATGTTTCTCTTGCAGCCCCTCCTCATGTTATCGACCTCTCGGATGACGACGACAACAGTCCGTTGAGAGTGAGGAGGCACAAGAGGACGTCGGCTGACAAGACCCCCAATCTGCTCCAGCGTCCGAGGCCGTGGCTCGGGATGGTGGTGACACCACTCGGGCTTCTGTGACCTTCGTCGTTCCTCTAGCGAGTGCGCGGCCCTCGTCGTCGACTGCGGATCCGTCTTTGCTTTTTGCCGCATACCCCGTCCCTGAGGACCAAGCGGCTGCTGCAAAAGAGGCTATACGTCAGGCGGGGATCATGATGGAGCAAGTGAAGATGGCTTGGGAGGCCAGCCAAGCAGCCTATGACGCGAGTTCGGCTCTTCAGAGCAACGTCCAGGTCAGTCGACTCAACACTTGGTCTGTTATGATATGCTGATTGAAGAGTCTCTTTTCCGAAGATCTTTTGTATCTGTATCTGTACACCCACTGGGTGTGTCTGCCAATCTTTGGACGAGTGGGGGCACGCTAAGTGCACCCACTGGGTGTAGTCCCCGAGACTACGGTGGACTGCTGGCAGTCGACTGTAGTCTTTACATTGTGTTGCTGTAGCTGTATTTCTTCACTCGGTTTCGTCGGGCCAGGTCGAGTGGAACTGTATCTGGTCGACTGCGGGCAGTCGACTTTTTCTCTCTTTCTCTTTGTTTTTTTTGGTCGAACCAGTGGGGGCACGCTGAGTGCACCCACTGGGTGTAGTCCCCGAGACTACTGTCGAATGTTTTTGATTCGGCTGTGGTCTTAGAAACATCATCATTGTCTCTTAGTTACTTGGAAGCAACTTATCTTGGACGTCTGTCGACTGATTTTTCTTTTTACAGAAATCTTGCGAACTTGTAGCTCGCTATACTGAGTTGGAGAATCAGCAGATCCAGCTCAACCTTAACTTGAAGCTTGCTCAGGAGAATTTGAAGAAGGCGCAAGAAGAAGCAAAAGGTATGGCTGGTGAGGTTCTCCATTCTTAACGGGTGGCTTTTCTTTCTTGTCCATTCTTGATGTTGGTTCCACTCGACGCTCCGCAGATAAACTGGAGGAAGCTCTGTAGAAGAAGGATAAAGATCTTGCAGAGGCACAGAAGGAGGCCTCGAGCAAAACGAAGCTCACAGAAGAGAAACTGGCTTCGGTCGGAGCTCTTGAACAGGAGAACTCCAGACTGAAAACTGCTCTCGAGGCAGCTAATCGAGATGCCAGTCGACTGAAGAAAGAAAAGATGGCTCTGCACGACAAGGCGGGTGAGCTGGCGGGGAAGGCAAAAGACCTAGAGGCTTATCTCGGAGGACTCTCCAAGAAGTTGTTCGTCATGCTCGAAGGTAAATATTCCAACCCGGTTGTCTTGTAGTTGCCGAGCCCGCGTACGGCCACTGTCTTATTCTTGAATCGTGTTTGCAGAATTCTGCCAGAGCTTTGAAGAGGAAACCAGTCGAGTGGAGCCAGGCTTGGATCCCGCCAATTCTCTTGTGAAGGACGAGGCTGCTATGAACGTGGTCCGACTGGAGTCTCGTGTTACCGGCGTCGTTGATTATCTTGCTCGGCTGAAGGTTGCGATGTCGCGGATCGACACATCACTCTGGCCCGGAACGACACTTCAGAACGACCTCGAGTCCCTGATGGTCCGAATGAATGAAGTACCGGGTCGAGTGGCGGAATGGAAGAAATCTTCTGCTAGATGTGGTGCTGATGTCGCTCTGTCTCTGGAGTCCATTGCAAGGAGGCGCGGGAAGAAAAGCTGGCCGCCATCCAAGTTGCCAATACCAGGAAGCACAACTTTCAGGACTTCATGGAGACTTTTATTGCTGCTGCGACTCGTATTGCAGACGGGATCGACTTGGACGAGTTCGTCGCCCCTTCCAGTCCTCCTCCTGAGGAATGAAAAACTTCTATGCTTCACTTTAAATTTGCGTCGGAATGCCAAGTGGATTTGTAACCGTTAAACTCCGCCGAGCTGAGGGCTCGAGTACTTTGATCTGAGGTCTGGGACCATTTAGGATTTATCTGATCTTGATTTCTCGTTGACTATCTTAATGGTTTGATTCGTCGAGTGGATCTTGATCTTCACTTGGAATAACCTTGTATTTGCGGCGCAGCTCTGAAGGGGAAGGTAGCAGTCGACTCGCGGATTGGGTTGTGTCTTGTACTTAGGCGAGCACTAGGCTGCAGCTAAGCCTCCGAGTGAGAGGTTTGCTCTCCACTCGGTAGGATTTTTAAACACTTAGGCGAGCGCTGGGCTGCAGCTAAGCCCCCGAGTGGGAGGTTTGCTCTCCACTCGGTAGGATTTATAAACACTTAGGCGAGCGCTGGGCTGCAGCTAAGCCCCCGAGTGGGAGGTTCGCTCTCCATTCGGTAGGATTTTTAAACACTTAGGCGAGCACCGGGCTGCAGCTAAGCCCCCGAGTGAGAGGTTTGCTCTCCACTCGGTAGGATTTTTAAACACTTAGGCGAGCGCTGGGCTGCAGCTAAGCCCCCGAGTGGGAGGTTTGCTCTCCACTCGGTAGGATTTTTAAACACTTAGGCGAGCGCTGGGCTACAGCTAATCCCCCAAGTGGGAGGTTTGCTCTCCACTCGGTAGGATTTTTAAACACTTAGGCGAGCACAGGGCTGAAGCTAAGCCCCCGAGTGGGAGGATTGCTCTCCACTCGGTAGGATTTTTTCAAACTTAGGCGAGTGCCTGACTGCAGCTAAGCCTCTAAGTGAGAGAACTTAGGCGAGTACTGGACTGCAGCTAAGCCCCCGAGTGGGAGGCTTGCTCTCCACTCAGTAGGATTTTTAAACACTTAGGCGAGCGCTGGGCTACAGCTAAGCCCCCGAGTGGGAGGTTTGCTCTCCACTCGGTAGGATTTTTAAACACTTAGGCGAGCGCTGGGCTGCAGCTAAGCCCCCGAGTGGGAGGTTTGCTCTCCACTCGGTAGGATTTTTTCAAACTTAGGCGATTGCTTGACTGTAGCTAAGTCTCTAAGTGGGAGAACATAGGCGAGTACTGGACTGCAGCTAAGCCCCCGAGTGGGAGGATTGCTCTCCACTCGGTACGATTTTTTCAAACTTAAGCGAGTGCCTGACTGCAGCTAAGTCTCTAAGTGGGAGAATTTAGGCGAGTACTGGACTGCAGCTAAGCCCCCGAGTGGGAGGATTGCTCTCCACTCGGTAGGATTTTTTCAAACTTAGGCGAGTGCTGGGCTGCAGCTAAGCCCCCGAGTGGGAGGTTTGCTCTCCACTCGGTAGGATTTTTTCAAACTTAGGCGATTGCCTGACTGCAGCTAAGTCTCTAAGTGGGAGAACTTAGGCGAGTACTGTACTGCAGCTAAGCCCCTGAGTGGGAGGATTGCTCTCCACTCGGTAGGATTTTTTCAAACTTAGGCGAGTGCCTGGGCTGCAGCTAAGCCCCCGAGTGGGAGGTTTGCTCTCCACTCGGTAGGATTTTTTCAAACTTAGGCGATTGCCTGACTGCAGCTAAGTCTCTAAGTGGGAGAACTTAGGCGAGTACTGGACTGCAGCTAAGCCCCCGAGTGGGAGGATTGCTCTCCACTCGGTAGGATTTTTTCAAACTTAGGCGAGTGCCTGACTGCAGCTAAGTCTCTAAGTGGGAGAACTTAGGCGAGTACTGGACTGCAGCTAAGCCCCCGAGTGGGAGGATTGCTCTCCACTCGGTAGGATTTTTCAAACTTAGGCGAAACGGATTCGCAGCTAAGTCAACCACTGGGGGATTTCATATGCAAACAAGAGTGACAGCAATTATTGGGACGCTCTTGTCTTTGGTAAAAATGAACTGCAGAAATTTTTTCTTATTACATCTCGTCCAAGGGAGAACTTAAGTGTAAAACGGGCGGAGTAGTTCCGCATTCCAAGCCCGTGGCTCGTCGATCTGGTGATCAACATTGTAGAGGTGATATGCTCCATTGTGGAGGACTCTGGTGACGATGAAGGGGCCTTCCCAAGTAGGAGCAAGCTTGTGTGGTTTCTGTTGATCCACTCGGAGGACCAAATCTCCTTCTTGGAAGGCTCAACTCTTCACATTCCGGGCGTGGAATCGACGCAAGTCTTGCTGATAGATGGTCGATCTGATCATGGCCATCTCCCTCTCTTCTTCTAGGAGGTCGACTGCGTCTTGCCGGGCCTGTTCTGCTTCATCTTCGGTGTAAAGCTCGACTCGGGGCGCGTTGTGAAGAAGATCACTTGGCAGAACTGCTCCGGCTCCATAAACCAGAAAGAATGGAGTTCTTCCAGTCGATCGGTTCGGGGTGGTCCTCAGCCCCCACAAAACTGACGGAAGCTCGTCGACCCAAGCACCTGCCGCGTGCTTGAGATCACACATCAGTCGAGGCTTTAGTCCTTTGAGAATCAGACCATTTGCTCTTTCAGCTTGTCCATTCGACTGGGGATGGGCGACCGATGCGTAGTCGACTCGAGTGCCTTGAGAGGCGCAAAAAGCTCTGAACTTGTCCGAATCGAAGTTTAACCCATTGTCAGTGATGATGCTATGCGGGACTCCATATCTAAATCTTAGCCTCTGATGAAACTGATAGCAGTGCAAGCATCGAGATTCTTGATAGGCTTAGCTTCAATCCATTTGGTAAACTTGTCGACTGCCACAAGCACATGAGTGAAACCACTTCTGCCTATTCTCAGTTGACCAACCATGTCTAGTCCCCAAACAGCAAAGGGCCAGACGAGTGGAATGGTCTTCAGGGCTGATGCAGGCTTGTGTGACATGTTGGAGTAGAACTGGCACCCTCCACACTTGTCGACTATCTCTTTTGCCATCTCATTTTCTCTTGGCCAGTAAAACCCTGCTCCGTATGCTTTAGCCACAATGGTCCGAGAGGACGCATGGTGACCACAGGTCCCCGAGTGGATATCATTAAGGATTATCCAGCCCTCTTCTGGTGTTATGCACTTCTGACCAATTCCAGTCGAGCTTTCTCTATACAACTGCCCCTTTATGACTTTGAAGGCCTTGGATCAGCGGACGATCTGTCGAGCCTCTTCCTCGTCCTCTGGGAGTTCTTTCCTTAGGATATACGCGATGTACGATGTCGTCCAGTCAGGAGTGATTGCCAAGACTTCCATGATCAGGTCGACCATAGCAGGAACTTCGACTTCAGTCGGATCTGTGGCACTTTTCGGCTATGGGGCTTCTTCTGTAAAAGGATCCTCCTGGACTGACGGCGAGCAGATGTGCTCCAAAAACACATTGCTGGGAATGGCTTCTCTCTTGGAGCCTATCTTTGCCAGATCATCAGCTGCCTGATTTTTCAGTCGGGGGATGTGATGAAGCTCCAACCCCTCGAATTTCTTTTCTAGCTTTCTCACTGCATTGCAATAACCAGTCATAGCCGGAATTCTGACGTCCCACTCCTTCATCACCTGATTAACCACCAAATCTGAGTCGCCATAGACCATGAGGCGACAGAAGCCGAGTGAAATGGCCATGCGCAATCCGTACAAAAGTGCTTCATATTCTGCTTCATTATTGGAGGAATCAAAGTGAATCGGGAGAACATATCTGAGCTTATCTCCTCGGGGGGAGACTAGAACTACCCCAGCACCGGAACCATTCAGCATCTTAGATCCATCGAAGAACATGGTCCAGTGCTCCGAGTGAACTTGAGTCGGAAGTTGTTGTTCAATCCACTCGGCGATGAAATCTGCGATTGCTTGGGACTTGATAGCCTTCTTTGCTTCAAACTTGATATCTAAGGGATGGAGTTCAATCGCCCACTTGGCCACTCGACCAGTTGCATCTCTGTTATGCAGAATCTCTGACAGTGGGGCGTCGCTGACGACTGTAATGGAGTGGTCAGAGAAGTAATGTGCAACCTTCTTCATGGTCATGTAAATCCCGTATACAAGCTTCTGATAGTGAGGGTATCTTTGTTTTGAAGGGGTCAAAACTTCAGACAGATAATAGACTGGGCGCTGAACTCTGAAGGCCTTTCCTTCTTCTTCCCGCTCGACCGTAAGTACTATACTGACAACTTGTCCTGTGGCTGCAATGTAAAGCAGCAGAGGCTCTTTGCTGATTGGGGCAGCAAGCACCGGCTGGGTGGAGAGCAGAGCTTTGAGCTCTGCAAATGCTGCGTCAGCTTCTGGAGTCCACTCGAACTTGTCAGACTTCTTCATCAGTCGGTAAAGAGGCAACCCCTTTTCACCGAGACGAGAAATGAATCGACTTAGAGCGGCCAAGCAGCCTGTAAGCTTTTGGACATCGTGCACGCGTATAGGACGCTTCATCCGGAGTATGGTGCCAACTTTTTCAGGATTGGCATCGATCCCCCGTTTGGAAACGAGAAAACCGCGTAACTTTCCACCTGGAACTCCGAACATGCACTTTGATGGATTGATCTTGATATCATACCTCCTGAGGTTGGCAAAGGTTTCAGCAAGGTCAGCCCGCAGGTCGGAACCTTTCCGTGACTTGACCACAATATCATCCATGTATGCCTCCACATTCCGACTGATTTGAGTGAGTAGACACTTCTGAATCATTCTCATGAACGTGGCTCCGGCGTTCTTGAGGCCGAACGGCATGGTGACGTAACAGAAGCATCCGAATGGAGTGATGAAAGCTGTTTTGATCTCGTCGGGTCCATACAGACGGATCTGATGGTACCCAGAATAGGCATCTAGAAAATACAATCTCTCGCACCCCGCAGTCGAGTCGACTATTTGGTCGATGCGAGGGAGGGGAAAATGATCTTTCAGGCAGGCCCGATTGATATGTTTGAAATCAATGCACATGCGAAGTGACTTGTCCTTCTTGGGGACCATGACAACATTGGCGAGCCACTCGGAGTGGTAAATCTCTCGGATGAACTCCGCTGCTAAGAGCTGAGCCACCTCCTCGCCAATAGCTTTCCTCTTCTGGACGGTGGACCGTCGAAAATGTTCTTTCACGGGCTTGAACTTCGGGTCGACTCGTAGACGGTGCTCAGCCAGCCCCCTGGGAACTCCAGGCATGTCAGAAGGCTTCCAAGCGAAGACATCCCAGTTCTCACGGAGGAACTGGATGAGCGCTTCTTCCTATTTGGAGTCGAGCGTCGTCGAGATGTGAGTCGGAGCAGCGTCGGGGTCGGTCGGGTGAATGTGAGCTGTCTTAGTTTCACCGGACGACTGAAAAACAGATTCTGAAGCAGGCTTCTTGGCTCATAGCAATTCACTCGGATCAGTAGTCTTCTGGTACTCTTGCAGCTCAACAACTGCCATCTGAGCGTCAGCAATCTTCCATCCTTTCTGAAAACACTCCTCAGCTTTCTTCCTATTGCCGGTAACGGTGATCACACCTCTGGGGCCGGGCATCTTCAACTTGAGATACACGTAGCATGGTCGAGCCATGAAGCGTGCATAAGCCGGCCGGCCCAGGATAGCATGGTAAGCACTTTGGAAGTCCACAACCTCAAATGTCAATTTTTCCTTGCGGTAATTCTCTGGATCACCGAAAACCACGTCGAGAGCAATCTGGCCGAGTGACTCGGCTTTCTTTCCAGGAATGACTCCATGGAAGCTCATGTTGCTGGCACTAAGCCTGGACATCGGAATGCCCATCCCTTTCAATGTTTCAGCATACAATATGTTCAGGCCACTGCCGCCATCCATCAGGACTTTGGTCAGTCGAGTGCCTTCGACAACTGGGTCGACCACCAAAGCTTGCCTCCCAGGGGTGGCAATGCGCGTAGGGTGATCGGACTGGTCAAATGTGATGGCAGTCTGAGACCACTTCAGATAACTGGGTGTCGCCGGAGCAACCATATTCACCTCACGGTTAATTACTTTCAGTCGACTTTTGCTTTCGACATCAGCAAAAATCATCAGGGTGGAATTGATTTGGGGGTATCCATCGTCACTGTCTTCCTTGTCCTCGACTCTGTCCGACTCTTTTTCCTTATCCTTGGACTGTTTGCCTTGAAACTGCTGGATTAGGAGCCGGTACTATCGAGTGGTATGCTTTGGGTAAATAAAATTACCCTCTTCATCGTTCTTGGTGTGGATGTGACACGGCAGATCCAAAACATCGTTTCCATCCTGATCCTTGACTTTCTTGGGCTTCCAGGGGCCTTTGAGTTTTCCCTTGAAGTTTCCCTGGGCTACGGCTAGGGCCTCCCCAGGAGCGGCTGGCTCGGCCTTCCGCTTCTGTTTCCGACTGGAGTTCCCTCCGGTTTCATGGGCGACTGCCTTGTGCTTGCCACTCAAGAGTCGGTCCTCGTCTTCACCATTAGCGTACTTGGTGGCAATCTCCATCATCCGATTCAGGGACATCTCTCCAGTTCGACTGAACTTCAGATTCAACTCTCTGTATTTAACGCCTTCCTTGAAGGCACAAACTGCTTGATGGTCTGGCACATTCTCAACCGAGTGATCCAGTGTGATCCACCTCTGGATGTATTCCCTTAGGGTTTCATTCGGCTTCTACACGCAAGACCGCAACTCTGTAAGGCCTGCAGGTCGCTTGCATGTTCCTTCAAAGGTTGTGATAAACACTCGGGAGAGATCCTCCCAAGTGTAAATGCTGCTGGGTGCCAACTGATTTAGCCACGCTCTGGCTGAGCCCTCTAGCAGGAGAGGCAAATGCTTCATGGCCACCTCATCATTGCCACCGCCAATCTGTACAGCCACTCGGTAATCTTCGAGCCAAGTGTCAGGCTTAGACTCACTAGTGAACTTGCTAACTCCAATCGCCAACCGAAAGTTGGGAGGAATCACCGCGGCCCTGATGGCTCGACTGAAACACTCTGGCCCTGAAACTCATATTCTGCTGCTGGCGGGCACATCTCTGTTCTGGCCTTCCTGATGAGCCCTGTTCCTGTCAACCAAGCCTTGAACGAGGACAAATCTCGCGTCAAAGCCCGGGTCCCTGGGGTCGACAGGAATCCTCTGCCCAACGCTATGAGGGCGTCTGTCATCTCGATGTCGAGGCGCATATGACCCACTCCTCGGGGGAGGGGTTGGCACTCGACGTCGATCATCATGATCAGATCGGTGATCACACTGCTCATTCCTTCTGTACTGATCATGCCGGTCGCCACGTCCCTCACGCCTCGGGGGCGACCGCGGGCTGTGAGCCGACTAGACTGTATCTGTTGCAACGGATCGACTATGGATCTTGTTCCGTGACTGAGAAACGGCGGAATTCTGGTTTCCCGCCGCCCGGAGCAACGCTCTGATCTGCAACAAGCCCCTGCCAGCCTCCGACTGGGAGGGCTGAATTGATTCTGCTATACGGGCCGCAGCGGCTAAATTCTGAACTGGGGTTCAATATACCTGCGTCGGCGGGAAGAGTTGGCGTCGACTAGACTCGGGAGCCCGCTGACGCGCTCGCTCGTTGAGTGCTCGCTGGAGATTCTCCAGTCGAGTGCGCTCGGCCAAATTAGCCAAGCGCGCATCCTCCAAGGCCCGGGCCTCGGGGGACTCTCTGACGATAGGGGTGCGGAGGGCGTCCGTGTTCCGGCGGCGAAGCTCCTCTCGCTGTGATGACGTGAGAGGTTCGGGGAGATACTCATCGTGGGGATGCGACGGGTCGCCCCCACCCGCACCTCCATCAGCGCGAGGGAAACCGCGAGGACTGTGCGTTCCATCGACCGCCAGGATCTCAACCGCTGGGTCGCTGCTGTCGCACTCGGATGCGGTCTCCGCGGAGCCAGTCGACAGGTCGAACAGGCCGCAGAGGGATTCGTTGGGCTCGATTGCCGCGACTTGCGGGGCGGCCGACTGGCGAGCCATGGCATGCCCCACCCACCTCTGCAGTCTCGACCGACCGGAGCGCTTGCGCCGGTGGGAGATAGAGCGGGGAGACGATACGGGGGCCGACCGATACTGGGTCGACGGTTGCCGCAGGAGGACGCCACGAACGCATGCGCGGAAATGCGTCGCACCGCGGACAGGGAGTGCGTCGACGTCGAGTGGCGCCTCCTGAAGCCAGGCGGAGTCGTCGGCGATGAACGTGAGCGCGTCGAGGCGGATCTCGCGGCCCTCCACCAAAACTACGCACGAAACCATGATCAAAGGGATCGGGAAAATCGCAACTTCTCCAATCAGGCGCTAAGATTCCTGCCCCACGGCGGGTGCCAACTGTCGTGGTTCTAGCTCTGACAGTGATGTAGGGGGTATGTGTGGAGAGGCTAGATCTCAGCTATTGTTAAGTTGTAAACACACCAAGATGTACGAGTTCAGGCCCTTCGCGGAGGAAGTAACAGCCCTACGTCTCGGTGCCCGGAGGCGGTCGACTGGATTACTGGCGTGTGAATACCAGGGGTGCGAACCCTTCATACTGAGGAGGGGGTGGCTTATATAGAGTTCGCCGGCCCTCTCCTGCCCTCAGTAATGCAGGGTTTAAGGTACATTTAAGGTTGGGCGTTACTGGTAACGCCCCTAATAAAGTGCTACAGTGACCATAAAGACTACTCAATAGCCGACCGTTTGCCTGCGGAGTGACTTTAGGTCTTCTGGCCGTCGAGTGATAGCTTCTTGGTCGAGTGTCTTGAATCCGTCGAGTGGGATACCTTCAAGTCGATTGAAAGGTGACTTCCTCTAGGGACGTCCTTGGGTAGGGCTCTTTGGACGGGTTCGTGCCCCTACCCTAGGTACGTAGCTTCATCACCACGTTCCTGAAGGTTTCATTCCGTTTGGATTCCATTTGATATTCCTTTTCTTCAAAACCCTAAAATAGGCAAAAAAACAGTAATTTGGGCTGGGCCTCCCGATTAGTAGGTTAGTCCCAAAAATGATATAGAAGTGTAAAAGAAATCCCATTGACATCCAAAATAGATAATATAATAGCATGGAGCAATCCAAAATTATAGATATGTTGGAGACGTATCACTCGTCTACATGGCTGGGTCGGAACAGAGAAACTGCGTCGTCATCGTGTTCATGGGGAGGCAACGGAATGCGACGTGTTCATCGGGAGGCAACAGAATACGTGGTGTTCATCGGAAGCCAACGGGCTTGGATGGAATAGACGATGGAAACGAGGCCTGGCGTACCACAGAACAGAGGAAACAACCTTGTGTTCAGTTGGCCACAGTCGAAATTCATCGGGAGGGGTCTGGCGTACCGCAAAACGGAGGAAACAGACTTCTCTTGGACCTCCTACGATCGAAACGGGGTTTTGTTGATCGGGAGGGGTGTGGCATGCTCCAAAATGGAGGAAATGTACTTGTGCTGGAGCGCTACGGTCGAAATGGGGGTCCTGTTCATCGAGAGGGGTGTGGCGTACCGCAAAACGGGAGTCCATAGGATACTATTCATCTCCACCGTCGACCTCCTCCAGCCACCACGGGCTACTGTTCATCCACCGTCGACCTCCTCCAGCCTCCACCTGCGACTGTTTGTCCACGGGCTCCTGTTCATCCAGCCTCCACAGCTCCTTCACCGGCTACTGTTCAACCAGCCCTCTCCACGGGGTCCTGTTCAACCACCCCTCCACGGGCTACTATTCATCCAGCCCCCCACCGGCTACTGTCCAACCATCCCTCCACGGGGTCGTCCTGTTCATCCAGCCCTCCATGGGGTCCTGTTCATCCACCCCCAACCGGCTCGATCGATCGGTGTACTGTTCATCCAGCGGCAACGGCCTCTACTACCACGAGGTCCTCTTCATCCACCCCACCCCCACTAGGAACTGTTCATCCAACCCCCCCCCCCCCAACAACACTCACTATTCATCCAGAGGCAGCAAGTTTCGATCGGCTTCAGTTAGCAGCAGTAGCGAAGGAATCACTCGATCGGGTTCAGTTAATAGCCATCGATCGATCTCTCGGGTTCAGTAATGCGTAGCCTGCAGTGCAATCGCTCGGGTTCAGTAGGCGAACGCCTCGCTCGGATTCAGTTAGATCCCAATGCCTCGCACCCACATGTGTACGTGTACGAGAGAAACGCGCATCACTCGGCCCCGACCACCCACCATAACAGGGAACTCCCCGATATTTTCCTTGCCCTCGCTTCTACCATAGTTTTTTCCGTCATGGACGGCCCAAAGAATGTCATGCAGCTGCGTCTCTGGCCCGCCCAGGACGAAAAGCCCATTTTATGTCATGATTTTTTGTCATAGAAGTAGGATCCCACCACATCTATGATGATACTGGATTTTGTCACAATTATCATCATAGAAGTGTCATAAGCATGACAGGAAAAAAATGTTTGGCCCAAAATGTCACCGATGTGTCATTTTTTTGTAGTGCGGTCATCGGGCAAGTCCACCAAAGTCCATACTTTGTTCTCATACATGGATCCCATCTCAGATTTCATGGCCTCAAGCCATCTGTCGGAATCTGGGCTCATCATTGCTTCTTCATAGTTCGTAGGTTCGTCATGGTCTAGTAACATGACTTCCAGGACAGGATTACCGTACCACTCTGGCGCGAAACATACTTTGTTTAACCTACGAGGTCCCGTAGTAACTTGATCTGAAGTTTCATGATCATCATCATTAACTTTCTATCTAGTTGGTGTAGGCATCATGGGAACATATTTCTCTGATGTGCTACTTTCCAAATTGAGAGAAGGTACAATTACCTCGTCAAGTTCTACTTTCCTCCCACTCACTTCTTTCGAGAGAAACTCCTCTAGAAACGTTCCATTCTTGGCAACAAAGATCTTGTCTTCGGATCTTTGGTAGAAGGTGTACCCAATTTTTTCCTTACGGTATCCTATGAAGACGTACTTCTACAATTTGGGTTCGAGTTTATCAGGCTAAAGCCTTTTGACATAAGTGTCGCAACCGCAAACTTTAAGAAACGGCATCTTAGGTTTTTGGCCAAACCATAGTTCATACGGTGTCATCTCAATGGATATAGACGGTGCCCTATTTAATGTGAATGCAGCCGTCTCTAATGCAGAACCCCAAAACGATAGTGGTAAATCGGTAAGAGACATCATAGATCGCACCATATCTAGTAAAGTACAGTTACGACGTTCGGACACACCATTACGCTATGGTGTTCCGGGTGGCATGAGTTGTGAAACTATTCCACATTGTTCTAAATGAAGGCCAAACTCGTAACTCAAATATTCGCCTCCACGATCAGATCGTAGAAACTTTATTTTCTTATTATGATGATTCTCCACTTCACTCTGAAATTCTTTGAACTTTTGAAATGTTTCATACTTGTGTTTCATTAGGTAGATATACCCATATATGCTCAAATCATCTGCAAAGGTCAGAAAATAAAGATACCCGTCTCATGCCTCAACACTCATTGGACCGCGTACATCGGTATGTATTATTTCCAATAAGTCATTGGCTCGCTCCATTGTTCCCGAGAACGGAGTTTTTAGTCATCTTACCCATGAGGCATGGTTCGCAAGTATCAAATGATTCATAATCAAGTGATTCCAAAAGCCCATCCGCATGGAGTTTCTTCATGCGCTTTACACCAATATGACCTAAATGGCAGCGCCACAAATATGTTGCACTATCATTATCAACTTTGCATCTTTTGGCATCAGTATTGTGAATATGTGTATCACTACGATCGAGATTCAACAAAAATAGACAACTCTTCAAGGGTGCATGATCATAAAATATATTACTCATATAAATAGAACAACCATTATTCTCTGATTTAAATGAATAACCGTCTCACACTAAACAAGATCCTGATATAATGTTCATGCTCAATGCTGGCACCAAATAACAATTATTCAGGTCTAAAACTAATCCTGAAGGTAGATGTAGTGGTATCGTGCCGACGGCGATCACATCGACCTTGGAACCATTCTGGACGCGCAGTCACCTCGTCCTTAGCCAATCTTCGTTTAATCCGTAGCTCCTATTTCGAGTTACAAATATGAGCAACCGAACCAGTATGAATAACATGTATATCAAATATACCTTTGTTCACTTTGCCATCCTTCTTATCCGCCAAATACTTAGGGCAGTTCCGCTTCCAGTGACTAGTCCCTTTGAAGTAGAAGCACTCAGTTTCAGGCTTGGGTCCAGCTTTGGGCTTCTTCCCGGGAGTGGCAACTTGCTCTCCATTCTTCTTGAAGTTCCCCTTCTTTCCCTCGCCCTTTTTTTTAAAACTAGTTGTCTTGTTAACCATCAACACTTGATGCTCCTTCTTGATTTCTACCTCTGCGGCCTTGAGCATTGCGAAGAGCTTGGGAATTGTCTTGTCCATCCGTTGCACATTATAGTTCATCACGAAGCCTTTGTAGCTTGGTGGCAGTGATTGAAGAACTCTATCAATAGCACTACCAAATAGAAGATTAACTCCCAGCTGAGTTAAGTGATTGTGATGCCCAGACATTCTGAGTATGTGTTCACTGACAGAACTATTCTCCTCCATCTTGCAGCTACAGAACTTGTTGGAGACTTCATATCTCTCAACCCGGGCATTTGCTTGAACATTAACTTCAACTCCTGGAACATCTCATATGCTCCAAGACATTTAAAATGTCTTTGAAGTCCCGGTTCTAAGCCATAAAGCATGGCACACTGAACTATCGAGTAGTCATCAGATCAAGCTTGCCATACGTTCAAAACACCAGCATCTACTCCTGCAGCAGGCCTTTCAACTAGCGGTGCCTCAAGGACATAATTCTTCTGTGCAGCAATGAGGATAACCTCAAGTTACAGACCCAGTCCATGTAGTTGCTTCCATCCTCTTTCAACTTAGCTTTCTCTAGGAACGCATTAAAATTCAGGGGAACGGTAGCACGGGCCATTGATCTACAACATAGATATGCAAATACTATCAGGACTAAGTTCATGATAAATTAAGTTCAATTAATAAAATTTCTTAACAACTCCCACTTAAATAGACATCCCTCAAGTCATCTAAGTGATACGTGATCCAAATCAACTAACCCATGTCCGATCATCACGTGAGATGGCGTAGTCATCAATGGTGAACATCTCTATGTTGATCATATCTACTATATGATTCACGTTCAACCTTTCAGTCTCCAGTGTTCCGAGGCCATGTCTATACATGCTAGGCTCGTCAATTTTAACCCAAGTATTCCGCATGTGCAAAACTGTCTTGCACCCGTTGTATGTGAACGAAGAGTCTATCACACCCGATTATCACATGGTGTCTCAACATGACGAACTGTAGCAACGGTGCATACTCAGGGAGAACACTTTTACCTTGAAATTTAGTGAACGGATCATCTTATAATGCTACCGCCATACTAAGCAAAATAAGATGCATAAAAGATAAAAATCACATGCAATCAAAATATGTGACATGATATGGCCATCATCTTCTCGTGCTTTTGATCTCCATCTCCAAAGCATCATCCTGATCTCCATCATCACCGGCTCAACACCTTGATCTCCATTGTAGCATCATGGTCATCTCGCCAACTATTGCTTCTACAACTATCACTAACACATAGTGACAAAGTAAAGCAATTACATGGCGTTTGCATTTCATACAATAATGAGACAACCATAAGGCTCTTACCGGTTGTCAATAACTTACAAAACATGATCATCTCATACAGTAACATTTATGACATCATGTCTTGACCATATCACATCACAACATGCCCTACAAAAACAAGTTAGATGTCCTCTACTTTGTTGTTGGAAGTTTTACGTGGTTGCTACGGGCTTCTAGCAAGAACCGTTCTTACCTACACATAAAACCACAACGGTGTTTCGCCAAGTTTGTTGTTTTAACCTTCTTCAAGGACCGAACAAAGTCAAACTCGGTTCAACTAAAGTAGGAGAAATAGATACCCGCCAGCCACCTTTATGCAAAACTAGTTGGATGTCTGTCGGTGGAACCGGTCTCATGTGCGTGGACATGTAATGGTGATCCACGCTGCTTCATCCCACAATACCGCCGAATCAAAATAAGACATTGGTGGTAAGAAATATTGTCGGCGTTCTGGGAACGGGGGTCCCCAAACTTGCCTGCCTGCGGCCTGCGGCGTGGCTCAAATTGGGGCCCAGCACGGCCCATCTTCACCAACACAGACCCAAGACCCTCGCGAGGGGCCAAGCCTCGCGGGGCGGATGACGCGGAGCTTCCTCGGGCACGGCCTCACCAGGCTGGCTTGCGAGGAGGCGGAGAGATCAAGGTGGGTACCTCACGAGGTGCCCGTGACGCAAGCCATGACGACCAAGGGCGCCAGGCGGGTGCCAACCCGCGTAGTGTCCTCCTTTCCTCTTTGGTGCAAAGGGGGCAAGCGCAGCCGCGGAGTACCGAGCAATCAGGCAAAGGTTGCGATTTCGGTGCAATAAGACCAAGACCAGGAGGACTGCAAGATGGAGGTCATTGTGGAGCCCAAGACGGCGTCACCACCAGAGCTTTGTGCAGGCGAAGACTATTTTTGTCAGGATAGCTGGTACTAGCTATCCCCCTTCAAATTAGCCCGCCATTGTTGGCTCCCTTCCCGCTCGATATTTGGGAAGAGGACCAGGGCCTCTATAAATAGGACTAGCCACACCCAGGGGAGAGGGGCATCAACAATCGGGAAGAGAGAGAGAGAGAAGGGTGACTGAACTCCTCCCAGCAGTTCATCGCCCCAGCCAAGAACAGACCCTCGCGAGGCTGTTCTTCCTTGTATTGCTCATCACCATCAGCCCAAGAGGCAATCCACCACACCACACACTGGAGTAGGGTATTACACCACAACGGTGGCCCGAACCAGTATAAACCATGTGTCTCTTTTGTTGTTCCTTCCATAGCTTAGATCTTAGCGAGGCAGAGGGGTGCAGGTAGGTAGAACACGAAATCTCCGCGCGCACCCTAGTGTTCGAACCTCAAGGGTCTCCCGAAACCCGAAATCCGACATTTGGCGCGCAAGGTAGGGGTGCGCCGGAATCCACCTTCTACCGCTTCGTGCCCCGTCGCGTCGTCATCACCATGTCCGGCAACAAGGCGGGCAACCCAGATCCATGAGCGGCGTGGCCCGCCTGCGCAGAGCCACTCGCCTCGGGCGACCCCGTGCCCCAGGCGACTCACGGTTCGCGGGGCGCTGCGGGCCGCGGGCGACGCGGACAGGCTTCGACAGCTCTCACACCGCGGCAGGCGTGGTCGGCAGCAAGGGCCTCCAATCACGCCGCGACCACGACACCGAACACCCGCCGGGAGCAGGCGAACTCGAAGGCCGCGCTCATGGTGGACCTAGAGCTGTTGCAGTGCAGGCTGCTGGAGGGCGGCGGCGACGTGCTGCTGGAGCGGGTGGCAGAGCTCCTGTGCTACGCCGCCTCGAGAGCTCACCCCTTCAGCACCCTGCTCTCATCTCAAGCCCCGGGCGGCCCGCGCGGGGGCTCCGCGCGCGCCCGCGGGCTCCAAGGCTACTCCAACGCCAGCGAAGCTGTCAGCACCGGACCGGCGGCGGCGTAGCCCCCGCTCCCGGTCTGCGAAGAAGAAGGACGCGACGTGACCCACGGCCCCAGTGGACAGCCGCGCTACCACCCTGCGGTGGGCGCGTCAAGCAGAGCTGCGTGGCCTTCGGGATGACGGCGCCAGAAGAATACGTGCCCCTCATGATGGACGAAGGACACACTGACGAGGGCGAACAAGGCTCGCTCCTCAGCCCAAGCTAGGGGGACGAGGCGCCAGAAGCAGAGCCCTTCCAGGAGTCCCGGGACGGTCCCACTGGACACGCTGGAGGCAACGATTATCGGGTACCACTAATTCCTCAGGAGCAGGCATACGCTAATCATGGATCGCAGGAGGTGCAGGTCGCCACAGCGAGCAGCTGCCCCGCTCCTACAGTCTCCTACCCCTCGGGAGGAGGGCGCAGGGGGCTGCAGGAGAGGGGCCGAGATCCGACATCACCACCGCAGCATTCGGAGCAAGGTGTTCTTAGGAGGTAGGCCCTCTGCTGGGGAGGTGCCTTAGGGCCTGCCCCTGGCGGAGGACCCGTGGTCGTCGGGGGAACCATTGGCGACCGCTCT
This sequence comes from Triticum urartu, assembly GCF_003073215.2. Lineage (NCBI taxonomy): Eukaryota > Viridiplantae > Streptophyta > Magnoliopsida > Poales > Poaceae > Triticum > Triticum urartu. The sequence goes on from NC_053027.1 coordinate 80,083,667, forward strand.
ACCCCATCGGCGGCGTCCTGGTTTCCGGTCGTCGTTGATGGCACTAGAGTGTGGCGCAAGGCGGGGCCCTCGTCTGGCGATATGAAGCAAGGCCGGTACCTGTGAAGAAGGCCCAGTGCCTGTGAAGCTCGCCGCCCCGTGACACTCTCACGTAATAATGAGTGGGGCTGTACATGCCCCGGAGTCTCAGGGGTGCCGGTGTCAGGCCCTGGGGCTCCCTCCCACGCCCAGTGGCAGCACTTAGCTCCACGCTGGTGAGAAGACGTCCAAGACTAGATTAGGTGCCGGACGCGGCCTTTTGTCTGCTTTCGTTGCTTTTCCCTTTGGTTGTCGCTTTCCCCCGCTGGATTCAAGTTGGATTCGAATTTGAGATTTGCGTGTGTTCGGGGAAGGGGTGCTTAGTCTCGTTCGAGCAATTTCTCGCGTTTTGGTTACCACTTCGCCTCAGCTGCCTCCCCTCGTGAGCCCCTCGCGAGCCGGGTCAGGCCTAGCTTGTGCGCAGCCCAAACTGCCGCCGCCGCGTCCTCTCAGGAGGGTGTTTTACTGCAGGTCCTACGGATCCAATTAGGGAACACTCAGGGCACCACAACCTCCCACAGGCTACCTTAGGGCCAGCACGGGACCAAGGTAAACTAGCCGACCGGCGCGTCGCTTAAGCCAACCACTTGGCACGGGTGCATGGGCAATGTAGCATCTACTGATACGATGAACACAAGTTTTACATGAGGGGCTCCCTATCCAAAATGCTCTCACAGCCATCAGGCCAAAACCTGAGTTCTATTCATGTAGGGTAAGGAAATAGGAACGATACACAATCAGTCGGATAAATCCCCCAATGCGTCCTCAGGAGCACCACCCGAGCCGTTGCTGGCGTCGCTGAACTCGCCATCACTGTCCGCGTCGCCGCCAGCGGCGTCAGGGCCGTTCATCACGCCGTCGTTGTCTGAAGCGAAGGCCCTGATAAGAGCATCCACATTGTCTTCCACCCAGTGCGTCAGGTCGTCTCGGACGGCCTGGGGGACTGGGGCGATGGCGGCGTCGAAATCGAAGTGGGGATCCATGTTCCCGAGATGGTTGAAGACGCGAGAAAAGGCGCGTCCGAGCAGGGCGCGGCTCCTCTCCTCCACCAACCTGTCAGCCCTGACCGACCGCGCCTCCAGCTGCGTCACCACGTCAGTGAAGAACTGAAGATTGCCGGCGTAGTTGACTGTGTGCGGCTCGCCAACAGCCGCCTCGCAGATGTTTCCCAAGGCTGTGTTCGTTCTCTCCCGGAGCGTGGTGAGCATGGGGCCGTGCTCATGCTCCAAGATCTGCCGCTGACGTATCTTGTCTGCATTCTGGCGCGCGACGGCCTCAGCCTCCTCCACCCGCTGGCGAAGAAGGAGCACCTCGGCCTGGGAGGTGGTTAACTCACCTTGCGCCACCTCAAGGGCGGCCCGGAAAGCATCGGACCGCCGTGTCGCCTCCTCCAGCTTGGCCCTCAAGGCAGCAGTCCTGCCTTCAGCCTCGGCCCGGATCAACCCCAGCTTCTCCTCGAACTCGTGGTCGAGGTTCAAACGCGCCATCGCCACCCGATGTCCGACCTCCTCCAGGACACGGGCTTCCTGTGCAGCGACATCATCCTCCGCCTGCGTCACCAAGCGCTCCCTCGTCTCCAGACGCTCGTACTCGCGAGTACGTTCGGCGGCTTCCAGCGTCAGCGCCTCCTCATGCTTATGGAGCTCTGCTGAGTCGCTAGAGGCCACCTTCATCGACGCGAGGGCTGCCTCGCACAGCTCCACTTGCTCCTCCAGTGAGTGGCACCAGGCCAGGAGCTCCCGAGCCCGCTCCTCCGCCGCCGGTCGGCTTCTCGGGCCTCCTCAGCGGCCCAAGATCAGGCCTCCCGAGAGGCCACCACCGACGCCTTGGCCTCTGCGTCGTCAAGATTGCGCTGACGGCGCGCAAGGGCGATGGCGCCCTCCAGCTCGCGCCTCTCTGCGGCCAGGCACAGGCCCTCAGCCTCAAGGCGTGCGTCTTCATCAGCAAGCTCCTCACCAAGCAGGCTCACCGCGTCATTCGCCCTTCGAAGGAATCCTTGGCGGAGAGTGCGACACTCCCGAGCGCGCTCGAGCACGTCTTCCACACCATCATCTGCCCCAAGCAAGCACCGGGGGCCACGAATCAGCACTCCCCCTCCGGGCTAGGGGCTGGGGGCTGGCACCCTCGCGACGGCCGGGCACGCCGCGCCAGAAGCCCAGCCTGGAGCCAGCCCGCCCCCAGGTGAAGAGCGCAGGGAGCGCCTAAGCCAATCGCAGTCCACAACCAAGCGAGAAGCCCACGGCAGGCTGGCTATTCCACGAGAAGGCCCCCGGAAGAGGATCACGAGGTGCGCAGGGCCACGGTGCGCCTCGAGACGGTCCGCCTCTTTGATCGCCCTCACCACAAGGGCTCTGCTGCTCGGAGCGCTTGAGGACGGTGGAGGAGGCGAAGCCAAGGGGGACGGCACCTCAGCCGTCTCCGCAAGATCGGCTGGAAGGGGCCTGCGGAGCAAGGGTCAGTAAAAACAACAAAAGGATCGGAAGCTAGGAAAGGAGAAGGCTTACTCATCAGTGGCGAAGTACTTCCTACGCTTCAGTAGGCGACAAAGGTAATCGTCACCCAGGGCCTCCCTTCTCTTCCAAAGGGCCTCAAAGTCCATGCGGAAGCGGCCCAAGAGTTGGGCGCAGGGATCAACCTACGACGAAGACGGAGCGTCAAGGCGATCTGTGTCAGGGGCGCCTGCCTTATGCGCGCTGCCAATCGCCTCGCCAAGAGAAGTAGCCGGAGCCTCAGGGGCCTCAGCCGCAGGCACTGAGGGCAGCTGCTCGTCACCCTCAGCCTCAGCGGCACGGGCCCCAAGAGCTACTCCCTCATGAGCATCGCCTGGCGCTGTCACCCCACCGAGCGCCCCCTCGGCCTCTGGCGCCTCATGCCTCCCTGCTCCGCCGCTCGAGGAGGAGTCGCCTTGGCCGACTGGAAGGGCAGTCACCACCACTGGGTTCTCGCGAGGCCCCTGGAGGCTGGCGGGGCGCGACCCCCACTCATCAAAGATAGGCATCTGCTTCACAAAATCTCACTTGCTCTGGCAGAGGTACAGCAAGGCTCCTCCCTACTGGATGCTACCAGGGTTGGGGTCCCCAGTCAGGGTCAAGAGCGCTGTCCTCAGCACTTCAGGAGTCAGGTCCTCTTCCTGGAGCCTCGTACGATCATCGCGCTCGCTGAAGGCCCACATCCGACGGGAGTGGCGTTGGAGTGGAGCAACGCGGCGTAGCAGGAACTCCTTCACCACCTTGGGCGCTGTCGCGCCAAGCGACCTCAAGAACGCGAAGCGGTGCCAGAGGAAGACGAGCCGGGGGCTCTCAAGCGTCTCCTGGCCCCAGCCCAAATTGGGGACAGCAGGCGAAGTTGGCTCCGATAGCAGGGGGCTGGGCACCCCTGCATCCACATACAGCCACCGCTCATGGAACCCAGCCGCGGGCAGAGGGAGCTTGAAGTCAATCCCAGAAGCTGCTGTCTCAGACGCGACAACGAAGCTCACGCACGCCCAGCATTGGGTAGGGTCGACAAGGCGCAGCGAGAAGAAGTGGCGCAGCAAGGCAGCCGAAGGAAGGATGCCCATCATAGCCTCGCAAACAAAGGCGAAGACCAAAAGGAGGGTGATGGATTCAGGACCCAGATGCATCATGTGGATCTGATAGTGGGAAAGCACGGCATTAAAGAAATCAGAAAAGGGAGGAACCAGACCCGCCCACAGGGCGTCGGCAAAATACGGGACCTCGGTGACTATCCTGTCGATGGAGAAGTGGGACGCGGGCCAGGCCGTCGTCCTCCCGCATTCGTTGAAGATAGTGGCCAGAGCCGAGCTAACCTTGCCTAAGCCCTCAGCGGGGGCCGCCAACGGCGGCGGACAAGGCGGAGGCATGGGTTTCTTCACTCTTCCCTTCTTCGTCGGAGCCATGGTGATGGGAAGGGGGGGAAGGTTCGAGATTGGGTTGAAAACAGAAGCTGGAGTTCGAGCGGAGGAAGGACAGGGGGCGCTCGAGCAACAGAAAGGGGAGCGGCTGTGTACAACCACGAGTCCGCCTAGCATGGCGCAAAATAAGGGGGGCGTGGGGGAACAGTGCCGCCCACGTCCAATCAAGCGCCACGCGGCGCCCAAGGCCGCAGGCTGTTAGGGCCCACAGCGCTTCGCTCTTGCCCTTCCGCCTCCCTGCACGGCCAAGTTCGGGCACGCCTTGGGCCCGGGGGCTACTGTCGGTGTTCTAGGAATGGGGGTCCCCAGACTTGCCTGCTTGCGGCCTGCGGCGTGGCTCAAAAGGGGGCCAAGCCTCGCGGGGCGGACGACGCGGAGCTTCCCCAGGCACGGCCTCACCAGGCTGGCTCACGAGGAGGCGGAGAGATCAAGGCGGGGTACCTCACGAGGTGCCCGTGACGCAAGCTATGACGACCAAGGGCGCCAGGCGGGTGCCAGCCCGCGCAGTGTCCTCCTTTCCTCTTTGGTGCAAAGGGGGCAAGCGCAGCCGCAGAGTACCGAGGCATCAGGCAAAGGTTGCCATTTCGGTGCAACAAGACCAAGACCAGGAGGACTGCAAGACGGAGGTCATTGTGGAGCCCAAGACGGTGTCACCACCAGAGCTTTGTGCAGGCGAAGACTACTTTTGTCAGGATAGCTGGTACTAGCTGTCCCCCTTCAAATTAGCCCACCATTGTTGGCTCCCTTCCCGCTCGATATTTGGGAAGAGGACCAGGGCCTCTATAAATAGGACTAGCCACACCAAGGGGAGAGGGGCATCAACAATCGGGAAGAGAGAGAGAGAAGGGTGACTGAACTCCTCCCAGCAGTTCATCGCCCTAGCCAAGAACAGACCCTCGTGAGGTTGTTCTTCCTTGTATTGCTCATCACCATCAGCCCAAGAGGCAATCCACCACACCACACACTGGAGTAGGGTATTACACCACAACGGTGGCCCGAACCAGTATAAACCCTGTGTCTCTTGTGTTGTTCCTTCCATAGCTTAGATCTTAGCGAGGCAGAGGGGTGCAGGTAGGTAGAAGGCGAAATCTCTGCGCCCACCCCAGTGTTCGAACCTCAAGGGTCTGCCGGAACCCGAAATCCGACAAATATGACTATCACCGCCCACAACTCTTTGTGTTCTACTCGTTCATATCATCTACGCATAGACCTGACTCTTGATGCCACTATGGGAATCATTGCATGGAAAACAAAAATATTCTACGCACACACAATTATCTATCCATGGAGATGCATAGCAATGAGGGGGAGAGTGTGTCTACGTACCCTCGTAGACTGTAAGCAGAAGCGTTTCACAACGTGGTTGATGTAGTCGAACTTCTTCGCGCTTCAACCGATCAAGCACCAAACGCACGACACCTCCGCGTTCTCTACACGTTCAGCTCGATGACGTCCCTCGCCTTCTTGATCCAGCAATACGTTGAGGTAGTAGATGAGTTCTGTCAGCACGACGGTGTGGTGACGGTGATGGTGATGAGTTTCGTCAGCACTACGAAAATATGACCGGGGGTGTAAACGGTGGAGGGGCGGCGCACACGGCTAAACAATTGTCTAGGGTGTGCTAGGCACCCCCCACCTATATATATATATATATATATATATATATATATATATATATAGGTGGGAGGGGGAGGGGAGAGGACAGGAGGCGCCTCAAGTAGGACCGAATCCTACTTGGGCTCCTTCCAAGTTGCGCGCCCCCTGCCATATTTGTCGGAGGGGGAAGGAAAGAGGGGGATAGGGAAGGGAAGGGGAATCATATTCCACTCTTTCCTTTCCCTTCCCCTCGTTCTTTCTCCTCTTAGGCCAGCCCATATGGGGGGTGCAGCAGCCCCTTGTGGCTGGTGCGTTTCCCCTCTTGGCCCATAAGGCCCATATCTTTTGGCGTGGGTGCCCGGAACCCCTTCCAGTAACCCGATAAGTACTCGGTACCCCCCGAAACACTTCCGGTGTCCGAATACCATCGTCCTATCTTTACCTCTCAACCATTTCGAGACTCCTCGTCATGTTCGTGATCTCATCCGGGACTGCGAACAACATTCGGTCACCAAATCACATAACTCATGTAATACTATATCGTCATCGAACGTTAAGCGTGCGGACCCTACGGGTTCGAGAACTATGTAGACATGAACGAGACACCTCTCCAGTCAATAACCAATTACGGAACCTGGATGCCCATATTGGCTCCTAGATATTCTATGAAGATCTTTATCGGTCGAACTGTTATGACAACATATGTAATAACCTTTGTCCATCGGTATGTTACTTGCCCGAGATTCAATCGTCGGTATCTTCATACCTAGTTCAATCTCATTACCAGCAAGTCTCTTTACTCGTTTGTAATACATCACCTCATGACCAACTCCTTAGTCATTTGCTTGCAAGCTTATGATTTGTATTACCGAGGGGGCCCAAAGATACCTCTCTGATACTTAGAGTGACAAATCCTAATCTCGATCTATGCCAACTCAACAAACACCTTTGGAGATACCTGTAGAGCATCTTTATAATCACCCAGTTACGTTGTGACGTTTGATAGCACACAAGGTATTCCTCCAGTATCCAGGAGTTGCATAATCTCATAGTCGAAGGAATATGTATTTGACATGAAGAAAGCAATAGCAATAAAATTAAACGATCATAATGCTAAGATAACGGATGGGTCTTGTCCATCACATCATTCTCCTAATGATGTGATCTTGTTATCAAATGACAACTCATGTCAATGGTTAGGAAACCTTAACCATCTTTGATCAACGAGCTAGTCTAGTAGAGGCTCACTAGAGACGCGGTGTTTGTTTATGTATTCACACATGTATCAAGGCTTTCGATCAATACAGTTCTAGCATGAATAATAAACCTTTATCATGAATAAGGAAATAAAAAATAAAAACTTTATTATTTCCTCTAGGGAATATTTCCTTCAACACCGTGCTCAAAAATATATAAGTGAAGCACTAGAGCAATTCCATAGCTCAAAAAAATTAAGTGAAGAGTAAAGAGCAATTCTAACAAATCATAGCATAATTTTGGCTCTCTCTCAAATAGGTGTGTCCAGCAAGGATAGATGACACAAACTAAAAAGAAAAACAAGCAAAGACTCATATAATACAAGACGCTCCAAGTAAAACTCATGATATGTGACGAATAAAAATATATAGCTCCAAGCAAAATACCGATGGTCGTTATACGAAAGAGGGGATGCCTTCCGGGGCATCCCCAAGCTTAGTTGCTTGTTTCTCTTTGAATAGTAACTTGGGGTGCCATGGGGGCATCCCCAAGCTTAGGCTCTTTTCACTCCCTATTCCTTCATCCATCGTGATCTCACCCAAAACTTGAAAACTTCAATCACACAAAACTTAACAAAACCTTCGTGAGATCCGTTAGTATAACTAAGCAAATCACCACTCTAAGTATTGTTGCAAGCCCATTCATATTTTATTTTGCCATAATATATACTGTATTCTAAATTTACCATGGCTTATACCCTCCAATACAAACCATAGATTCATCAAAATAAGCACACAATGCAAAGAAAACAGAATCTGTCAAAAACAGAACAGTCTGTAATAATCTGAAAACTTCATATGCTTCTGTAAATTCAAAAATTCTGAAAAATTAGGACAACTTAGGAAATTTTTATACCAATATTGCGTAAAAAATTCAGAAATTTATCACGCTTCTGTGATTTTAAACAATTATGTTACTAGCGCACAAAGTTTCTATTTTTCAACAAGATCAAAGCAACTATCACCCAACATGATCCTAAAGGCTTTACTTGGCACAAACACTAATTAAAACATAAAAAACACAATCATAACAGTAGCACAATTGTGCAAACACTCTATAACAGAAAGAAAAAAAAGGAGAAAATAAAATTTATTCATTGGGTTGCCTCCCAACAAGCGCTATCATTTTATGCCCCTAGCTAGGCATAACGCATAGATTCAAGTATTGTCATCTTTTTCTTCCAATTCCTTAATCACACAATCAAAATTCCTCAAGGATTTAGCATCTAAATTTTCAATAACAATGTTCCTAGGAACGAGATTTAAAAATACATTCTTGCAAGTAGGCTCTTTTATCACTTCCACAAAATCGAGATGAATACTAATCATTTTAAGATCTTCCCTGTCCTTATTAGAAGTGGCACCCTTGTTCTTAGTGGATTGAGTAAACTTGCAAATTTTTACGGGATTTTTTTAATAGTTTTAATGGAAGAGAAGGCGAAGCTTAAGTTACTAAAGATTTCTTCCAACTTATCAATCCGAGAAGGGCTTTCTTCAACTCTTTCATTGATTATGGTTTCTGTTTCCTTTGATAACTTAAAAACCTCTCCTACTTTTGACCCAAATTTATTAGCAATATTATGCATTCTTTTATCCAAATTTTCAATTTGTTCCTTAGTAATCATCTTCTTTTCAATAGCATCTAATCTTTGCATAACATGCTCGAAGGTCAAATTTGTGTCATTAACAATGATAGGTGGTGAACCCACTAGATTTCCCAGAGCATTAAAAGAATCCAAAGATGGACACATTAAGAAATTTCCACCGGTAATTATATCAAGGTCAAATCTATACCAAGTGGTAATGCCCACATAAAAACTACGGAGAAGAACAACGGTAGATTGCTTATGGATAGATTTATTGTGAGCATTGCAAATTCTATACCAAGCATCTTTTAGGTTCTCCCCTCCCCTTTGTTTAAAATTAAGAACCTCATTCTCGGGGGTACACGCAACAGAGGAAGAACTAGCCATAACAACAAAGCAAGCAAGATTGCACACAAAACAGATTTGATGAGAAAACAGCAAACGAAAAAGAGGGCGAATAAAATGGCAAATTTTTGTGAAGTGGGGGAGATGAAAACAAGAGGCAAATGGCAAATAATGTAACTTGCAAGGAGATGCGATTTGTGATTAGGAACCTGATAGATGTTGACGGTGTCTCCCCGGCAAAGGCGGCAGAAATTCCTTTTGATGTCCCTTGAACTACGTCGGTATTTCCCCAAAGAGGAAGGGATGATGCAACATAGCTACGGTGGGTATTTCCCTCAGCTATGAAACCAAGGTATCAATCTAGTAGGAGAACCAAGAAACACTATGTAAACGGTACCTGCACACAAAGCACAAATACTTGCAAGCCGACGCTTATGAGGGGTTGTCAATCCCTCTTACGAGTAACAGCATAGGAAATTGTCAAGTTGATAGGATAAAAATTTTGATAGATTGGATAAATAGATCTCGAATAAACGTGAAATAAAATATGCAAATAAAAAGTCTAGCAAAGTACTTTTGGATTTTTGGAATAATATATTTTGTTGGGGATATTACTAATGGATATAAACCGGCCGAAGAGGCCGGGTTAACTCTATGTTGATTACTATTTGAAGCCCAGGAAGACAAAGGATGGTGGCGCTTCATGAAGGCCCAAGGCCCAAAGGTGGGTTAAGACCTGTATACATAAACCGACATTTTCATGTAACTTGTATTGTAAGATAGAATGAATAGAGACCATGTTGGACACGTTGATGATCCAGCCTCGGGACTCTGTAAACCGACGGGCGTCAACCTATGTATATAAAGGGGTGACCCGGCAGCGGTTTATGGACAACACACAACAACTCGAGAACCAGGCAAAGCGGATTCGCTCCCTGGTCATTGAAACCTTAGCAATTCCATCACAACTGGAGTAGGCTTTTACCTTCATCGTAAGGGGCCGAACCAGTATAAACTCTTGCGTCCTTTGTCCGATTTAAACCCCTTTAAGCTAACCCGTAGCGATGGTTCCACGACTAAGTCCTTTCATGAGGACATCTGCCGTGACAAAACCACAACAGTTGGCGCCCACCGTTGGGCTATCACATGATGGTTTCGAGTTCTTGAAGGGCGGCTTCGAATGGCTCAAGGGATACGCTGTGGGCCGGATGACTAAAAGTCGTCGCGGCAAACTCTACATCGACGATGTAGGATGGAGTCCCGAGGCCAGCTTAATTGAGTATGGGTATCGGGTCCCCTTTGATGGAATTCACGTCTTCATCGGCAAGATCAGTGAACCGGGCCCTGAGCCAGACATCTGCACCGACATCATCAAGACGGCTCAGCGTGCAAGGCCTGCCCGGGCTCAGCCTGCCGTAAAGCATGCCTTCGTAGGTGTCATCCATGGAGCGAAATATGAGGATAGATCGGCATTTGGTGGCGAAACCATTATCTGTTCTGATGATGAGTCTTCAACCGGAGAGACCGAGTCACTGTATCGGCTGCAGGATGGTCGGATTAGTGGTGGTTCCTATGGCGACAGTATTCCGGACCCCCTTGATCTGCCGAGTCGGGTTGCAGTCTTCATGGCCGATACACAGGCAGTGCAACACTCTTCTACCGCCACGGCAATGATCTCTGGTTCAGCAATAGCAACACCAGCAGGAGCAGGGGGCTCTGTGTCGCCTCCGACTCAGGTTTTGTCTGACATGTTCGACGCTTTGGCAACGCTGCTGGCAGCAGAGGTGGACGCGGCAAACCGGGATCAACACAATGTAGAGATTGTAAAGGTGAAGGATCAGATAGCTCAAACTAAAGCGGACCTAGCAGCGGAGAACACCAGGCTGGCTATGGAGCGGGCCGAGTTAGAGGCTCAGGCTTACCGGCTTAGGCTAGATCAGAGTGCGTCAGAGGATGTCATGAGGAGAAGATACTGGTCGCACCTTCCGCTGGTCTTTGAGGCAAGGAATCTCTTTAACACTCCAGGAGCAGGTACCAGCAACCAGCCAGTAGTAAACCAGGCGGAGGCACCTGGGACCGGGACATCGATTCAGCCGGATGCGATGGATCTGCCGCTTCAGCCTCGTCAAAACAATGTGCCATCACGACACGTCTCAACACCTCCGGGTCATTACTATAACCCGTTGGATAACATCGTTGCCGCCGCTTCACGATTGGCAGCTCTCCCGATTGATGGCGAGTCCGCAGTAGCAGTTGAAACACGATGGGCTAGGGAGCTCCTTCAGACGGCTCTAACTCAGCAGCAGGCTTATTCATGTAGTCGCGAAAGGATTCACTCTACTCCCCGCCTGAGCCAAAGTTATAGCAGGCATATCGATGAACCGGCCGTATCAAGCAGTGCACGGAATCGTAATCCACCCCGTGGCAATAACCCGACAGGGGGCGGTGGCAATGCTCAAGATGTAGTGGATCGCGCTAGGGAACGTCGAGAAGCCGAGTTAGCGGCACAGCACGAAGCTCCGGTTCGTCAAATCACTCTGGTTCATCAGTTCACTCCGGTTCATACGACAGCGTCGGTAGAGCCAGGGGTTACCTCCAGTTCTTTGGGAGTGCCATGTCTTGTCCCCGCATTACGCAATGTACGGCTGCCCAAGGATTTCAAAGGCCCACGCAAAGTGTCGAATTACACCGCCGATTTATCCCCCGAGTCATGCGTGGAAAGCTATGAGATGGCAATGGAGATGCTGGCTGTGGACGAAGTGGCGTGTGCCAAATACTTTACCATGATGTTGGAGGGAACAACTCGCACATGGTTGAAAAATCTGCCAGCCAACACTATTGGATCATGGGCCAATTTGAGGGTCCGGTTTATCCAGAATTTTAAAGATACATGCAAGCAGCCCATGTCAATCGTAGATTTAGCCGCCTGTATCCAGGAGGAAGGGGAATCAACAACCCACTGGGTGCACCGGGTTTCGGAGATTTTTCATTCATCAGACCGCATCAACGCTGACACGGCTGTTTTAACATTGGAAGGCAATTGCCGGTTTGGGCCTTTGAAGCTGAAATTGGGACGGCTCAAACGCCATTGTAATGACATGGGAACACTTATGGCGGCTTCGATGAAGTATGTCGACTCTGATAGTACCAAGGACCCTAAGTCTGAGGATGACAAGACAGGGAAGGGAAAGAAGAGTGGCAGCACCAAAGGGCAGCAGCATAACCCGGCGGGTCATGGGAACAATGGTAAACGTAAGGCGGATAATAGTTTGGACTTTGTGGCTAACACCAACGCCCAGGATAACGGTCAGCGGCGTAAGGGTAAACCGCCCCAGCGGGGTGGAGGGTCAGGCCCCAATCTGGAGCGCCTGTTAAATCAGCTTTGTCCAAAGCACGGATCAAAGGAGAGACCCGCTACACATCTTTCGAAGGATTGCTTCATTATGCGGGAGTTCAAAAATTCAAATCTTTTTCAATATGATAATGGACCGCCTGGCGGTTCAGGAGGCGGTTTCCATGGGTCGGGTTATGGTGGTGGCAATTCCGGTTCAGGATTCCAGGGCAACCAAATCGGACATGGCAATCAAAATAGCCAGGGCAATCAGGGAGGTTACAACCATCAGGGGAATCAACAGCAGCAGCAGTCAGGTTATCAGAGCGATCCGAAGCAGTTGAATAGTGGGCAGTATCATGTCTTCACCACTAGCTTATGTAAGCGTGATCAGAAGCTTCATAAGAGAGTCATGAACTCCGTTAAACTAGCAATACCTCGTTATCTGCGCTGGTTTGAGCAGCCCATCATGTGGAGTCGAGAGGATCATCCACCCCGGGTTGACAATCTGGGTCATCTAGCCTTGGTAGTGGCACCTCAGGCTGGCGGGTATAAATTTAACAAGGTGCTTATGGGGTTGACAGATAAGAATCTTAAACCGTCGAACACCGTATTTCATGGTGTGGTGCCTGGTAAAACGGCGTACCCAGTTGGCAAGATAGCTCTGGAAGTTGCTTTTGGAGATGATCATGATTCCAGATCAGAGGTGTTGACTTTTGAAGTGGTGAAAATCAAGATTCCATATCACGCCCTATTTGGACGACCGGCTTATGCTAAGTTCATGGCAAAGCCCTGTTATGTTTATCTGCAGCTTAAGATACCGGGTCAAAGGGGACCATCACGGTGCATGGGAGCAGGAAGATCAGTTTGGAATGTGAAGAAGGGGATGCGGCTTATGCTGAGTCGGTTTGTGCCACAGAGGAACTGAAATTTTATAAGGACAATGTTGATCCGGCAGATATGACTTCTCTGAAAAAGCCAACTACTGAGCATGACCCGGCGCTGAAATTTAAATCGGCCGAGGAGACTAAGCTGGTTGACTTTGTTCCTGGCGATTCATCCAAACAGTTCAGCATTAGCGCTAATCTGGATCCGAAATAGGAATGCGCGATCATCGAGTTCATCCGTGAGAACTGGGACATCTTTGCATGGAAGCCTTCTGACATGCCAGGTGTACCGAGGGAACTTGCTGAGCACACTCTTAATATAGATCCTAAGTTTAAATCAGTCAGATAATTTCTCCGCCGCTTCAATGAAGAGAGGCGCAAAGCTATTGGTGAGGAGGTAGCCCGGCCGTTGGCAGTGGGGTTTATCGTGGAGGTCTTTCACCCTGAGTGGCTAGCTAATCCGGTGCTAGTGCTTAAGAAAAATGACACTTGGCGGATGTGTGTGGATTACATACACTTAAATAAGGCATGTCCAGCCGACCCCTTTACTCTCCCTCGTATCGATCAAATTATTGATGCTACGGCAGGTTGTGACCGTTGGAGTTTTCTGGATGCTTATTCTGGTTATCATCAGATCAAAATGGCAGTTAAGGACCAGGAGTAGACAACCTTCATAACTCCCTTTGGAGCCTTCTGCTATGTATCTATGCCTTTGGGATCAAGAGTGCACAGGCAACTTATCGGCGTTGTGTCCAGAATTGCCTACACAAACAGATTGGGCGCAGTGTTCATGCATATGTGGATGATATTGTGGTGAAGTCCAGAAAGGAGGAGACATTGATAGGGGACTTGAAGGAAACTTTTCATAATCTCCGTGTTTATTGCTCCGATCTGGTTTTGACTACAAGTCACCAGTTTTTATATGGATAAAGCCGGTGTTTATCATAACCCGGTACGGTTTTATCATAAACCGGCAAACTTGGAAGGAGTCATCAATACTCCAGATTGGTGTTATCACCTCTTTTTTAAACAGCCATGGGTCAAACGAACGAGGTAACAGGTATTTTCTATGTTATAAACAGCCTTCGTTCTACATCCAGGTTCTGTATTTGGGCATCATGACCCGTCCAGCGGTAAACCGCCAGGACCCTTTTCAATCTCTTGTATGCAGGAACAAGTTAACATACAACCATTGCGGATTATGCATATAATAAAAATCCCAAAAGCATGGCGAGTTATCAGTATCCAGCAAAATAAGTACGCTTGATGGCATAACAGACAAAGTGTTTGAACTAGCCTATTACAAGGCGTTTTTATGCCCACACAGGATAATTGTTTCAGCAAGAATGGTAGGCTACGACGGACTAAATCGTCCTCTGGGTCAGGATTCATCACCAGGACGACTTGAAGATTGCGGGTCATCTTGAGTCGGTGCATCCTCCTCCTCTCTACCCAGTGGCTGGAAATCAATCGTTGTCCAATCGATTCTAGTTAAAGCTTGGAACACAGCTTCTTCACTGATATGGGGGGAAGGATCAATGTCAGGGGCATAAGTGTGCTTACGAATTGGCAGAACAAGATCCTCTACATCATGTATCGGCGTAGGGTATCTTTTCTGATCAACATCATAAACCGGCTGATAATGAGACATATCTGTTTCATCGGCCAATTTGCTTACTATGGGTCGCATTTCCCTTGTCAGCCTTCGGAGATCATCATTGTTAAATTCTAAACCATCTTCCTTCACGCCAGGGTAGCCTTGGCCAATATCTACCGATTCAAGATCTGGAATCCATGCCTTGGCCCAGACTAGCGCAGTCAGCGCGCCTGACCTTGCAGCTGATTTCTTAAGTTCATCCAACCAGGCAGGCAACATTGACAACTTCTCGATGGTTTCCTTTATCAAATTTGGAGGAGGCTGTTATTAGCAGCAGTGCAAATAGCCCATTGGGATCCGGAATATAGCTGCTCTATCAAAGTATAGGCAGCCTTCAGTTTCATCCGCATATCGGAGCCCAGATGGGTAATACGGGTCCCTGTACATTGCAAGCATCAGTAAACCGGTAACTGATAAGGTAAAGGTGACTTGAAAAACATCAAATGAGGGCGCTTACCAAATACAGTAGAGGTCATAGAATTTATTTGCCGCTTTAAACCGGTCAGTTCCTCAACCACCGGTTTAAGATCTTCTTCTGCGTCCTTGGCCTTCTTTGCTAAAGCGGCCTTCTCTGTATCCCAATCTGCACATTCCTTCTTAAAGGTTTCCTTCGTCTTTTCCATGGTTGCTAAGGCATTAGTCAGTTCCTCCTTGGCCTTAGAAGCCTCTGCTTGCTGAGATTTAATGTTGTCCTGAAGATTAGCGGTTTGGCCGTCATTTTTGCTCAGCTCAGCCTATAAAGGAAAGACATATCATCAATGGGTTGTATATATTTGAAGTACCAAGCGTATAACAAGTTATGCCCTTTGCACTTGGGGACTAATGCCTACTCGATCAATTCTAGAAAATTATTTCAAGTCCCAAGTGTAATGCAAGCATTATTCTTGGCACTTGGGGGCTAATGTAAATATGTTCAACGTAACAATGGTTAAAGTCCCGGTTCACCTTGGAAAGACAAACCGGCCCTTGGGGACTACACAGGAGAAAGTTGCAGGTTTACAATGCTAGCATACCGGTTCATTTCAAAACGATCAACCGACCCTTGGGGGATAAGGACGCAGAGTTGCGCTATTATAAAGTCCCGGTTTTCAATTATCATCATAAATCGGCCCTTGGGGGCTACTGGAATTGGTACTTACAATTGGACTTCGGAGAGAAAAAGTTATTACCTCATAACGTTCCTTCATTAAGTTCACTAAACTAGCTTCATAGTCACGGTTGGTGTGGAGACGGTTTAAAAACCCAGAATGGAATTCTTGAGCATTGAGATGAGCATAGCTGGATAAATCGGTGCTCCATTTTCCCTTTTCCATGACAGAACGTTCCTCCTTGGCGCTATGTTTTGACAGTGCAATAGGGTTACCATGGGAGGTCTGGCCAACGCCAGTGATGATAACATCATCCTCCTTGTCACCGGTAGTTGGCACTGGAGTGGACGGGATGTTATCAGTCTTAGCCGGACTGGACGGACCAACTTCAGTATGGACCGGGCTTGTCGGTTCATCAGTAAGGTTTGCTGTTTCAAACTCTGCTTGTTCATCAACATTACGATCTTGTGGGGGCGGTTCATCAAACGTGGCCTCAGTATCTGTACCTTCCGGTTCTGTAGTCGGCTTCGGTTCAACCACCACATGGTCATCAGGCCGGTTATTCGCCCGAGCCTTCTTGCTGGGTCTAGCCTTGGCTCTGAAAGAAAAAGATGCACATGTTAGCATAGCATACAAAGTGTAAAGCGTCAAAAGATTGAGTTGAAATACTTACCCAGCAATGGTCTTAAGAGGAGGGAGTTGTGTGGCCGTCGATTCGTCGGATGATGAATGAGGTGTTCCCTGATAATTTGAATCGGGCGGATTAAGAGGTTGTCGGAAATAGCCAGCCTTGGGATAAGAAGTATCAGAAGTGGGTGAGACCTCAGGTCGACGTTTTCGAACCAGGGTGTCTGGTAAACCGGCCGAAGTGACCATTTGGCTGCTGTGCCGGGTTGTGCGGGCGAGCCTTGTGCTGCTGCTTCTTCAAAAGAAATTTTGGATCCAAGTGAGCAAGAGGGTGAGAAAATTTTATTTTCCGGATTGCTCGATGGATTTTCTGTGTTGACAGAGTGCTTGAACCAGATGGAAGAGTAATTACCTCTACGTCGTGGGCCTGGCTGCCCTCAGCGTCATCCTGATAATAATCATTGTCAATGAGGTGTATGAAAAGTGAACCAAGAGAGTCAAGTTCTACCTCTAGGTCCAGTTCATCAGGGTCATCATCAAGCTCTAAACCGATGGTTTCAGTTGCCCTCCAATTCACAGGTTTCTTGACAGCCTTCATTTTATGACAAGAGGTCTTCACCATTTTCTCCTTTGATTTCTTTTTCCAGAATGGGTCATCACCCTGTTTAAAGGATGGGCAGAGGGTATTAAGAGTTGAACAGTTCAAAGAATATCATATATAAAGCAGAAGCAAAGGAATTCTTACAGCGGGCGGTTTGTTCCGGGTGTAAAAGGGACTTAGCCCGGTTTTACTAAAGACAGCTTTTGAATCATTCAGCATTTTCTTGACAGAATCAGTGACTTCATCATCTGTTAGCTGAATGTCAATATGACGTTGAGAGTCTTTTAAGTCACCAGTGTACTCGCACATTAAGCCAGAGCGGCAACTTAATGGCAAGATACTCCAGGTCAGCCAGCAACGAACAAAGTCCACACCTGTCAAACCGTTGGCCATGAAAGCTCTAAGCTTGGCGAGTTGTGGTGCATATGAGGCCCGTTCCCTGGCAGTTAACCGTTGCGGAAGTGGATGTGTGTTCATAAGCCGGTGAGCATGGTAACCCGGCATAGGGTTCTCATCTTCAGGAGAAGTGTCCTTACAATAGAACCAAGTTTGATTCCAATCCTTTGGGTGACTGTGAAGTTTGGCATTAGGAAAGCTGACGTCTGTCCTTTTCTAAATAGAGATGCCACCAAGGTCAGTGTTGGGTCCGTCTACGAATTCAGTGCGACGGATTAAGTGGAAGAAATCCCGGAACAACTCGACAGTCGGTTCTTCTTGTAGATAGGCTTCGCAAAACACCTGAAAGTTGCAAATATTGGATACAGAGTTGGGTCCAATATCTTGAGGGTGGATCTGAAAGCTGGCAAGTACATCACAGAATAACTTGGATCCAGGCGGTTTAAAACCACGGCCCATGTGATCAGAAAATACTACTACTTCGCCGTCTTTGGGGGTAGGAGGGCATTCAGGACCACGAACTCGCCAATGGATTTCATCCTTCTTCGGCAAGGTGCCAATTTTGACACATCCATTCAGTTACTCCTCAGTAACCCAGGAAGGGACCCAGTTATAGGAATAAAATTGTTTGGCCATTGCAAGTGAAGAGCTAGAAAGGAATAATGCCAGTTTATGATTCATGAATGACAACGCATAAAGGTGCAACAAGTTAAGAAAAAGGAATTCAAGCATGTAATATTGTTAATCCAGAGGCTGATGCAGTAATAAATGGTAAAGCGATGAGCAGTTTACAAGGGGACTAATGGCATATGACAGATTACTTTCTACAAGGATAAACCGCCTACGCAGATAAGGAAGATGCAGATCTTAGGCAAAAATGACTAAGTGAGGAAAAACAGGTTTCATAAAAACACATTGATATTTTGGATCTACCACAAGTCAAGAAAAGGAAAAAGATTTCGACCTAAAACAGTGTGGTCCTGAAGGAGTTCACAACAGGTCTAGATCAAGTTTCTATGTGTATAAGGATTCGTTTAATGGCTGAGATAAGGACTAACATAGCTAATGCACGAAATGCATCAAGTCTTAGGTCTGCTATCTATGGACTGATGAAGAACAGGAAGAGAGAGCCATGAACTCGTATGAACCCTAAATAGATCTACAGAGAAAAGGGGGAAGGACTTACTATAGCCGCGGAAGTAGCGGAGGTGCGCTGCGGTTCTCTGGTGCGAACAGGTTGATGCAGCGGCCGACGGTGAGGCAGAGGCGAGGCTTGACGATGGCGGCGGTGCCCCGGTGCAGAGACGTCGCGAGGAAGAAGAAGGGATGAAGAGGCAGCGGGGATCCTCCACCTCTATTTATAAGGACAAAGAGATAAGTGGCAGGCACGGGAATCGAGGAGCCCAAAAAATGGATAGATAATGAGATTGTTGCCTCGATTGTTGGATGCTCATTAATCAAAGGAGTATCTTCGGCTTTAAATGAACAGGTGATGTCACGGCGTTTTACTACAAATCCAGAGGATGACGTCAGCGCGGTTTATAAGATCTATGCGAAGGTGCAAGGGAAGGAATTTTTCTAAGTGTTGAAGAGTGACATGAAAAAGTTCAAATCAATCTAGGGCCTGATGTTGGGGATATTACTATTGGATATAAACCGGCCGAAGAGGCCGGGTTAACTCTATGATGATTAGTATTTGAAGCCCAGGAAGACAAAGGATGGTCGCGCTTCATAAAGGCCCAAGGCCCAAAGGCGGGTTAAGACTTGTAGACATAAACCGACATTATCATGTAACTTGTATTGTAAGATAGAATGAATAGAGACCGAGTCGGACACGTTGATGATCCGGCCTCGGGACTCTGTAAACCGATGGGCGTCAACCTATGTATATAAAGGGGCGACCTGGCGGCGGTTTAGGGACAACACACAACAACTCGAGAACCAGGCAAAGCGGATTCGCTCCCTGGTCATCGAAACCTTAGCAATTCCATCACAACTGGAGTAGGCTTTTACCTTCATCGTAAGGGGCCAAACCAGTATAAACTCTTGCGTCCTTTGTCCGCTTTAAACCCCTTTAAGCTAGCCCGTAGCGATGGCTCCACGACTAAGTCCTTTCACGAGGACATCTGCCGTGACAAAACCACGACAGATTTCAAAATAAAAGCAAATAAAAATAGATCTCAAAGGCAAATAATAGATCGGAATGCAAATATGACAAAGAATAGACTCGGGGGCATATATTTCACTAGTGGCTTCTCTCAAGAAATAGCACATGGTGGGTAAACAAATTACTGTTGGGCAATTGATAGAAAATGAATCGTTATGATGATATCCAGGAAATGATCTATATATACAGGCATCACGTCCAAGATTAGTAGAACGACTCCTTCCTGCATCTACTACTATTACTCCAGACATCGACCGCTATCCAGCATGCATCTAGTGTATTAAGTTCATGGAGAAATCGAGTAATGCAATAAGAACGATGACATGATGTAGACGAGATCTATTCATGTAGGAATAGCCCCCATATTGTTATCCTTAATAGAAACAATACATGCATGTCTTGCTGCTCCTTTTGTCACTGGGAAAGAACACTGCACGATCGAACCCATCACAAAGTATCTCTTCCCATGACAGGAAAAATCAATCTAGTTGGCCTAACTAAACCAAAGATTCGAATAAGACATATGAGGCTATAAATAATCATGCATATAAGAGATCAAAGAAGACTCAATTAATATTCATGGATATAGATCTGATCATAAACTCAAAGTTCATCGGATCCCAACAAACACACCGCAAAAAGAGTTTCATCAAATAGATCTCCAAGAGACAATTGTATTGAGAATCAAAAGAGAGAGAGAGGAAGCCATCTAGATACTGACTACGGATCTGTAGGTCTATGATGAACTACTCACGCATCATCGGAGAGGCACCAATGAGGATGATGAACCCCTCTGTGATGGTGTCTAGATTGGACCTCATGGTTCTAGAACCTGCGCCGATTGAAATTGTGTTTCGTTGACTCCCTTGGGGTTTCTGGAATATTTGGAGATTTCTAGTGCGAAGGGGCAGTGTGGGAGGCCACCGAGGTGGGCACAACCCACCTGGGCACGCTTGGGCCCCCAGGCATGCCCTGGTGGGTTGTGCTCCCCTTGGATCCCCCTCTGGTACTTATTTGTCCCAACAGGTGTCTTCTGGTCCTGAAAAAATATCCAAAAAGTTTCGCTGTGTTTGGACTCTGTTTGGTGATTTTCTGCAATGTAAAAAACAAGCAAAAAACTACAACTAGCACTGGGCACTATGTCAATAGGTTAGTCCCAAAAAATGATATAAAGTTGCTATAAAATGATTGTAAAACATCCAAGAACGATAATATAACAGCATGGAACAATAAAACTTATAGATACGTTGCAGACGTATCACACCTCGTTAGTAGTACCTACACACAAAATAACAAATACTTGCACCCAACGCAAACATGGGGTTGTCAATCCCTTGGTGGTTAATTGCAAGGATCAAATCTCGTAGTGATAGATAGATAAATAGAACACAAAATAAAATAAAGAAAGGAAATTGCAGCAAGGTAGTTTTGGATTTTAATATATGATAAAAATAGACCCAGAGGCCATAGTTTTCACTGGAGGCTTCTCTCTTGAAAATAGCATACGGTGGGTAAACAATTACTGTTGCGAAATTGATAGAAAGGTGAATAATCATGACGATATCCAAGGCAGTCATCATGTATATAGGAATCATGTTTGAGATAAGTAGACCGACTCCTACCTGCATCTACTACTGTTACTCCACACATCAACCGCTATTCAACATGCATCTAGAGTATTAAGTTCATAAAGAACAGAGTAATGCCTTAAGCAAGATGACATGATGTAGACAAAGTAAACTCACGCATGAATAAACCTCATCGTTTTATCCTTAATGGCAACAATACA
Organism: Triticum urartu; assembly: GCF_003073215.2. Lineage (NCBI taxonomy): Eukaryota > Viridiplantae > Streptophyta > Magnoliopsida > Poales > Poaceae > Triticum > Triticum urartu. The sequence continues at coordinate 80,104,984 of NC_053027.1, forward strand.
AATACGTGTCTTGTCCCTTTCTACCACTGGGATATAGATCACCACAAGATTGAACCTATCACAAAGAACCTGTGCCATTGCAAGAAAAATCAGTCTAGTTGGCCAAACCAAATCAATATCTCAGAGAGGATTACATCCAAACCCCGTGATATGATATGCTCTATCACACATAAACCTCCTTATATCTTCCTCAAAATATCCACCCTACCTACCTATTATGGCATTTACATAGCCATTCCGAGATATATTGCCATACAACTTCCACCGTTCCGTTATTATTACACACATCATCATTGTCATATTACTTTGCATGTTCATATAGCTGACATGGTATTTGTGGCTTAGACGCCGTTTATCATTTTTAATACATGTTATGCTAGATCATTGCACATCCTGGTACACTGCCAGAGGCATTCATATCGAGTCATATTCTGTTCTAGTATCGAGTTGTAAGTAAATAGAAGTGTGATGATCATCATTATTCATTATTAGAGTATTGTCCCAAGTTAGGAAATTAAGAAAAAAGAGGCAAAAAAGAGCCCAACAGAAAAAATGAGAGAAAAGAGATGGGACAATGTTACTATCTTTTTCCACACATGTGCTTCAAAGTAGCACCATGTTTTTCATAAAGAGAGTCTCCTATGTAGTCACTTTCATATAACTAGTGGGAAGTTTTCATTGTAGAACTTGGCTTGAATATTCCAATGGTGGGCTTCCTCAAATGCCCGAGGTCTTCATGAGCAAGCAAGTTGGATGCACACCCACTTAGTTTTGTTTTTAAGCTTTCATACACTTATAGCTCTTAGTGCATCCGTTGCATTGCAATCCCTACTCCTTGCATTGACATCAATTGATCGGCATCTCCATAGCCCGTTGATTAGCCTCGTCGATGTGAGACTTTATCCTTTTTTGTCTTCTCCACATCAATCTCTACCACCACACACTATTCCACCCATAGTGCTATATCCATGGCTTGCGCTCATGTATTGCGTGAGGGTTGAAAAATTTGAAGCGTGTTAAAAAGTATGAACCAATTGCTTGGCTGACACCGGAGTAGTGCATGATTTATATTTTGTGTTAAGAAGATGGAGCATGACAAGGATGTATGATTTTGTAGGGATAACGTTCTTTAGCATTGATATTTTGAAAGGCATGATTGTTTGTAGGTATGCATGAGTATTTATATTTTTATGTCAAATTATAGAATATTGCTTTAAATCATTCTAATCTAAATATTCATGCCATAAAAGAAGGATTACATGATGAACATGTTAGGTAGCATTCCACGTCAAAAATTCTGTTTTTATCATTTACCTACTCGAGGACGAGCATGGGTTAAGCTTCGGGATGCTTGATACACCTCCAATGTATCTATAATTTTGTATTGCTCCATGCTATTATAGTGTCAATCTTGGATGTTTTATAAGCAATTATATGCAATATTAGATCATTTTTTGGGACTAACCTATCAACTTAGTGCCAAGTGCCAGTTGCTGTTTTTTTGCCTATTTTGGGTTTTCCAGGAAATCAGTACCAAACAAAGTGCAAATGTCACAAAACTTTTTGACAATTTTTTTATGGACATAAGAGAGCCTAGAAGCTTAGGGAGTAGGCCACAAAGCACTAGGGCGCACCGGGGGGCAGGCATGCCCTAGTACATTGTGGGCCCCTTGTACCTTCATTTGACCTAATTCTAACTCTATAAATTCTCTAAAGTCAGGAAACCAACAAAGAGCCACCCAAAATACATTTCCCGCCACCGCAAGTCTCTGGTCTTGCGAGATCAAATCTAAAGGCCTTTTTTGGTACTCTGCCAAAGGGGGAATCGACCACGGAGGGCTTATACATCAACCGCTTGCCGCCCTTCCGATGATGTGTGAGTAGTTTACCACGGACCTACAGGTCCATAGCTAGTAGCTAGATGGGTTCTTCTCTCTCTCTCTTTGATCTTCATACAGTGTTCTCCTCGATGTTCTTGGAGATCTATTTGATGTAATCTTCTTTTGCGGTGTGTTTGTTGGGATCTGATGAATTGTGGGTTTATGATCAGATTATCTATGAATATTATTTCAGTCTTCTCTGAACTCTTTTTACGCATGATTATTATAGCTATGTATTTCTCTTCGATCTATCTGTTTGGTTTGATCAACTAGATTGATTTATCTTGCAATGGGAGAGGTGCTTTGTAATGGGTTCAATCTTGCAGTGCTCTATATCCCAGTGAAAAAAAGGGATAAGACATGTATTTGTATTGTTTCCATTAAGTGGAAAACGATGGGGTTTATTCATATTGATTGGATTTACTTTGTCTACATCATGTCATCTTGCTTAATGTGTTACTCTGTTCTTTATGAACTTAATAATCTAGATGCATGTTGGATAACGGTCGAGGTAGGGAGTAATAGTAGTAGATGCAGGGAGGATTAGGTCTACTTGTCTCGGACGTGATGCCTATATACATGATCATTGCCTTGCATATCGTCATAACTATGTGTTTTTCTATCAATTGCCCAACAGTAATTTGTTTACCCACCATATGCTTTTTGTTCGACAGAGAGAAGCCTCTAGTGAAAACTATGGCCCCCGAGTCTATCTTTATCATATGTTAAAATTCAAAAATACTTTGATGCAATTTATTTACCGTTATTTTATTTTGTGTTTTTCTTTATCTATCTATCACTATGATATTTTATCCTTGCAATTAACCGCCAAGGGATTGACAACCCCTTGATCGTGTTGGGTGCAAGTATTTGTTATTTTGTGTGTAGGTGTTGTCCCCGAGGTCTTGCGTGGTTCTCCTATTGGATTGATAACCTTGGTTCTTAATTGAGGGAAATACTTATCTCTACCGTACTGCATCATCCTCTCCTCTTCGAGGAAATCGAACGCAGCTCACAAGTAGCAAATCTAAGATTGCATCTTGAGGTAAAACATGTCCCCAACATTCAGAATTCTTTCAGTTTACTTCCTGCCAGCGAACATTTTCATGTGGGCATGCGCTGATGCCAGGTTTGACTTCAGTTGCTGCCACATAGAGTTTCTGTGAGTGAGTAATTCAGTTGCTTCATTGGTTACACTTGGAGTGGCAGTCGTGGGTTGATATCATGGTGTGGATAGCCATACATAGCTTCAAATGGAGTCTTTTGGGGGCGGAAAGAAGTGTTGTACCCGTACTCTCCATAGCTAGGTCCTTTGTCCATTTTCTCGGTTCAGTGGATGCCACACACTTTAAGTAGTTTCCTATGCACTGGTTGAGACGCTCATTTTGGCAGTTGTGTTGTGGGTGATAAGCTGAACTATACCTGAGTTCAGTGCCCATGGCAGAAAAAAATGTATTGTCACAATTTACTTGTGAAGATCATGTCTCTGTTAGACTCTATATCAAGAGGTGGACCATGCAATTTGAGGACATTGTCAATGAATGCTCTTGCAATTGTTTGCACTATAAATGGATGTGCCAATGGGATAAAAATGGGCAAACTTGGGGAGTCTGTCCACCACCACAAATATGACATTTTTCCATCTGATTTGGGGAGGCCCTCAATAAAATCCATGCTCACATGTGTCCGAATCCTATCTAAAATGTGCAAGGGGTCAAGAAACTAGGGCAGGGACAAGTTTCTCCCTTGTTCTTTCGGCCGACTAGACACAAAGTGACAAAATGATCCATATCTCTTTTCATACCACTCTAGTAAAAGATTTGCTTAAGTCTATGGTATGAGGCCTTCATACTAGAGTGTCCACCCGTTGCAGAGGAATACAAGGCTTGCATTAATATTCTCATCAAGTCCAAGTCTTTTCCCAGATAGATTTTCCCTTTATGTCTTATGATGCCATCTTGTAGAAGATTTTTATTCACGGTATGGTCAAGTGTCAGCACTAATAGCTCAAGTAGTTGTTGGCAATGAGGGTCATTTGTATATGATCCTTACACTACAGAAATCCATTTAGGAGTAACCATAGAAATTGCCAGGCAAGAGCATTCCCTAGAGAGAGCATCTGCCACTATGTTGTTCTTTCCTTTCTTGTACTCTAACTGAAAAATGGAACTCCAGTAATTTAAGCATAACTTTGTGCTGAATACCACTAGAAAGTTACTAATCTATCATAAATTGTAAACTCTAGAGGCTTGTTCTTATGACCGGGTCATTTCCTTGGAAATAATGCCTCCATCTTTTCAGTGCTTCAATTATAGCAAGTGCCTCTTTTTCATAGATTGATAGTGCCGCATTTTTGGGGCATAAGGAAGGACCATAGTAGGCTAGAGGTCTTTCTTTTTGCATCATGAAAGCACCCAATCCAGTCCCTAATGCATTAGTCTCCAAAACATAGGGAGCAACAAAATCGGGAAGAGCCAATACTCGTGTTGAAATCATAGCTTGCTTTAGTTGATTGAAGACTATTGTCTGACCATTAGTCCAATAGAAACTATCCTTTTTAACATATCATGTAGTGGTCTAGTAATAGTGCCAGAATTTTGAACAAATCTCCTGTAATAGCCACATAGGCCTAGGAATCCTCTAAGTTGAGCAGTTGTGGTTGGAACTGGCCAATCTACAACTACAAATATCTTTGATGGTTCAGTAGCAACACCAGCTCCAGAGATGATGTAGCCTAGATACTCCACTTGTGAAACTGCAAAACACACTTAGTGATTCTGGCCGCCAGCTCATGTTCATTGAGGAGTTGAAGAGCAATTCTCAGGTGCTCTACATGTTCCTTAGGTGTCTTAGTGAAGATTAATATGTCATCAAAGAATACTAATATAAACTTCCTTAAGTAAGATCCAAAGATGATGTTCGTGAGGGCTTGAAAGGTGCCAGGAGCATTGATGAGACCAAATGGCACAACTAAGAATTCAGAGTGCCCAAAGTATATCTGTCCTAAATGCAGTCTTGGGTATGTAATTTTCGTCCATTCTGATCTGGTGATAGCCTGATCTGAGGTCTACCTTGGAAAATGAGAAGAATAACTGTGTGACTTTCTTTGATTACCTTGGATTGTAGTGGCTGGTGAACTTGTAACCAACATCGATTATTCTGTTGAACAACTGTACCTACACTTTACAACTAATAGCGCATATGCCAGTTTGATTCCTATACAAAACGTGTTCCCCGTTAGAACCCTAGCTCCAATTTCGATCCCAATCTTGACATTGAGTGTGACAGGAGACCGCCGGAGATGGCCCGAATCTGCCAGCACTCGTGGCGGCAGCGTGAGGGGATTGAGAGAGAAAGGTACGAGAGAGGGAGAGGGCATGTACATGTAGTATTTTTAATTAAACTAGTAGTATGCGCGTAGCCAATGGGGTGAAATATTTTTATTTCAATAATTCGGTATCCTGATTCGTGCATGGTAAGTAAATTAGTACTATGATCAGTGGCGGGTCTACCAAAGAAAAGTTGGGTGGACCAAATACTACAACAGTGCTATCAAACTAAAAAGTGAAAAACAGTGCATTGTTGTGGGTTGGGCTTCATATAAAATGTTTTTTTGCTTCAGTCTTGGTGGGCCACGGGCCATATGGCCTTGACGTAGCTCCACATGTGACTACGGTTGATCAACGTACGAGGAAGGTGCGGTGAAATGTGTGTGTAATCGAATGGCCCAATTCCATGTTATTGAAAAAGGTAAGTTACTTAAGGTAGAGTACATGTAGTGCTGCAAAAGGTAAGTGTCGTGGTTTTGTCACGGCATATGTCCTAGTGTGAGGCCTTAGTCATGAGGCCATCACAGTCGTGCCAGGTTATCATACCGATGATAATCCGGTTATTCAAATATATATCTTGTTAAAAGAAACATCAGGTAGTTCCCAAGGGCCGACTCATCTCATGTAGAGGTGTCTGATGTCTACTACACAACTTTATTCTTGTAGACTCATGTTGGTCCTCCAAGCGCAGAGTTTTTTTGGACAGTAGCAATTTTCCCTCAAGTGGATGACCTAAGATTTATCAATCCGTGGGAGGTGTAGGATGAGGATGGTCTCTCTCAAATGACCCTGCAATTAAATACAAGAAATCTCTTGTGTGCCCAACACACCCAATACAATGGCAATATGTATAGGTGCACTAGTTCGGCGAAGAGATGGTGATACAAGTGTAATGTTGATGGTAGAAATATATTTTTATAATCTAAATAAATAAAAACAGCAAGGTAGCAAATAGTAAATGGGCACAAAAACGGTATTGCAATGCTTGAAAATGAGGCCTAGGGTCCGTACTTTCGCTAGTGCAATCTCTCAACAATGCAAATATAATTGTATCATATAACCATCCCTCAACGTGCAACGAAGAATCACTCCAAAGTTCCTATCTAGCGGAGAACATACGAACAAATCGTTTGTAGGGTACGAAACCACCTCGAAGCTATTCTTTCTTATCGATATATCCCAGAGTTCATACTAAAATAACACCAAATAACTTTAGATTCATAATACTCAATCCAACACAAAGAACCTCAAAGAGTGCTCCAAGATTTCTACCAGAGAAACAAAAGATGAGAACGTGCATCAACCCCTATGCATAGATTACCCCAATGTCACCGCAGGAATCTGCGAGTTGAATGCCGAAACATATATCGAGTGAATCAATATGATACCCCATTGTCACCACGAGTATTCATATGCAAGACATATATCAAGTGCTCTCAAATCCATAAAAGTATTCAATCCGATAACAATGAAATCTCAAAGGGAAAAACTCAATTCATCACAACAAGATAGAGAGGGGAAAACACCATATGATCCGACTATATTAACAAAGCCCAAGATACATCAAGATCGTGACATCTCAAGAACACGAGAGAGAGAGATTAAACACATAGCTACTGGTACAAACCCTCAGCCCCGAGGGTGGACTACTCCCTCCTCATCGTGGTGGCTACCGGGATGATGAAAATGGCCACCGGAGATGATTCCCCCCTCCGGCATGGTGCCGGAACGAGGTCTAGATTGGTTTTTGGTGGCTACAGAGCCTTGTGGCGGCGGAACTTCTAATCTAGATTAACTTCTGATTGTTTCTCTATTTATAGGATTTTTTGGCGTTGGTTTCACGGGAAGATGGGCCTCAAGGTGAGCACAACCCACTGGGGCAAGCCAGGCCCACCAGGCGTGCCCTGGTGGCCTGTGCCCTCGTCGTGGCTCTTCTGGCCCTCCCATGAAGCTTCGGGGTTCTCTTTTGTTTCAAAAAAATCATCAAAAAGTTTCAAATCATTTGTAGAACTTCCATTTCTGCACAAAAAACAAAACCACGGTCGTTTTGCGGAAAACAGCGTCAGTCCGGGTTAGTTCCATGCAAATCATACCAAAACCATGTAAAATTGTTGTAAACATGGCATGAATACTTCATAAATTATAGATACGTTGGAGATGTACCAGCATCCCCAAGCTTAATTCCTACTCGTCCTCGAGTAGGTAAATGATAAAAGAAATAATTTATGAACTGTGAATACTAGCAAAGTGCATAAGTTTGATCAATGATAATTTCAATCACTTTTCCTAGCATCATAGCATCAACTCTTTCTCATAAAACTCATCATGTTAAAGTAGCAACCAATTCACATGTTAAGGTTCAAACAATGAATTCTCTTGAAAGTCAACAACCTATGTTCTCAGTCACCAAGCAATTGTAGTTCAACTTATTCAACAGAGTTTAAGTAAGAGATCCACATACTCAACCATCATATAGTCTTCTATGATTGCTAACACTCACCGCATACACATGAGCAAAACTTTTCAACCGTACACATAGAAAGATAGGGTTACAATTTCGCCTCCCAACATATTCACCTCTAGGGTGATGTCAACAATAATAACTCATGCTACCCAGATCCAACTGGATATATGTGCCTAGATCTTTCCTCACCACATGATGCTTGCCAAAAGAGAAAAGTAAAAAGGAATAGAGAGAAAAACTTTGACTCTTGCATGAAAGTAAATACATAAAATTAAAAGATAGGCCCTTCGCAGAGAGAAGTAGAGGTTGCCATGCGCTTGCTTGTTTGTACGCTCAACCCCTTAGTGCAAAAGAATGTCATGTTATATTGCCCCTTATGGTAGCAACCTTTATTATGCAGTATGTCGCTTTTATTCTTTGCCATCACAAGTTCATACAACGCTCAATTTTCTCTTACACTAAATGATCTAACACTTCTAGAAGCAATTTTTATTGCCTTATTGCATCGATGACAACTTACTTGAAGGATCTTATTCAATCCTTAGGTAGGTATGGTGGACTCTTGAAAATAAGATTTGAGTTTAAGGGTTTTTGGATGCACAAGTAGTATCTCTACTTGGTGCGGAATTTTGGGATAGCAAAGATGGGACAAGCAACAGATGTTGAATATGAGTATGAACAAACATTTGGGCTAAATTCTATGTGAACATGAACAAACATAAACCATTACGTTGTCTTCCTTGTCCAACGTCAACAATTTTGGCATATAATATTTGGATGGGGGCTCACAATCACAAAAGATTTCCAAGATAGTGTATTTGCATGTGAAAGTTCTCTTCCTTATACTAATTATTTGTGAATTGCTTGTATGACCAATATTGTGATTGTCAAGCCTCAAAAGATTCACTTTCTAAACCCAATGTGAAGCTACCACTAGGCATGATATGATTTCAACTTCATGACATTCAATTTATTCAACAATTTACTCATAGGATATTAGTGAAGCACAAGAGTGAATGACAAGCTACTCCAAAAAGATATAACTGAAGATCATGCGAGTAGTTAAGTAAATGGGTAGCTAATTGAGGACTCTCTTATTTAAAAACTTTCAGATCTAAGTATTTTATTAAAAAATCAAGCAAAAACAAAATAAAATGTCATTCTAAGAACAGCACAACTCATGTGAAGAAGCAAAAACTTAGGCTCAACTGATACTAACCGATAATTGTTGAAGAAGAAAGGTGGGATGCCTATCGGGGCATCCCCAAGCTTAGGTGCTTGAGACTTCTTGAAATATTATCTTGGGGTTCCTTGGGCATCCCCAAGCTTGAGCCTTTGTGTCTCCTTAATTCCTCTCATATCACGGTTTTCCTAAATCTCAAAAGCTTCATCCACACAAAACTCAACAAGAACTCATGAGATAAGTTAGTATAAATCGATGCAAAAACTTTATCATTCTCTACTGTAGCAAATCACTAAAATTATTATTCAACATTGCATACTAAATGCCTCTGCTTATTTAATACTCCTATCCTCAAATAGAATCATTAAACAAGCAAACATATGCAAACATAACAGCAATCTGCCAAAACAGTATGGTCTGTAAATAATGCAAGAGTATCAATACTTCTCTAACTCCAAAAGTTATGAAAATTTGCCACACTGTAGAAAATTTATCAGTTCTAATTTTGCAAAAGTTTCAACATTTTATCACATTCTTACTTTTCTAGGGAAATTTTGCAACATTGATAAACTTTCTGTTTTCAAAAAGCAACATGTAGACTTGCAAAATAAGCTTAGTAAAGGCTATCATTGCCATTTTTATAGAAATAAAAGATGCAAAATATTATTCCAAATAACAGCAAAAAAATCCTAACAAAATAAAATTATGCTCCAAGCAAAACACATATCATGTGACGAATGAAAACATAGCTCCAAGTGAGGTTACCGATGATGTTGGAGACAAAAGAGGGGATGCCTTTCGGGGCATCCCCAAGATTAGTTGCTTGGATCTTTCTTGAATATTACCTTGGGGTGCCTTGGGAATCCCCAATCTTAGGGTCTTGTCACTCCTTATTCTCCTCATATCGACATCTCAACCAAAACTTGAAAACTTCAATCACACAAAACTTAACGGAACTTTGTGAGATAGGTTAGTATGATAAAGAGCAAACCATTTCACTTTTGGTACTGTCAAAGACAAGATTCCTAATTGTTCTCACACAATGCCAACTATATCATATCATTTCCACAATTTATATTGAGTAAAAGCCATGGAAACTAGAAAACAAGCAGACTATGCATTGAAAACAGAATCTGTCAAAAACAAAATAGTCTGTAGTAATCTGTACTCAAATCATACTTTTGCTACTCCAAAAATTCTAAAAAATAGGAAAACCTGGGAAATTTGTCTATTAATATTCTGTAAAAAGAATTAGCATTTTATCACGCCTTTGTTAAAAATGAGAATTGTTTTCCTGAGCATAAAAGTTTCTGTTTTTCAGCAAGATCAAATCAACTTTCACCGTAATCCATCCCAAAGGTCTTACTTGGCACTTTATTGAAATGGAAGCAATAAAACATGATCACTACAGTAGCATAATCATGTGAACACACAAAAACAGTAGGTATAAGTATTGGGTTGTGTTGACACCAGATTTTGGCATGGTCAAAAACAAAATTAAGATGGCCTAAAATGGAAAAGTGCTCAAAGTGAGAAAGTGATGTATTGTCAAAAGGAGAAACTTTGATATTCGGGCGATAGCCATCCGATCTCATCTCTAAGGCCGAAGTTGTGCCCGAAGTACTGAGATTTTGTATTCAGAACACTATTCGGCTGATTACACCCCAGAGAATGCCTCATATGGAAAAATGATCTACAAGAATTGTCTTTGTCTCGTCGAAACGGTTGATTTTGATATAAAAATCGTCCCAATCCAAGTTCGTATGCAAAAGTTAGAGCCATCCGAATACAACTCTGTCACGAGCCAAAAGTGGCGCGCCCCATCAGGCACTATGTCTGATGGGTAGCGCGAATAGTAGTCTGTTTTGCGCGAGCGATTTGACCCTCCAGATGATCTCTGATCAAAAAACATTCAACATGAAAGATGTACGTCTCATCGAAGTGGTCAAGATTGCTTTTGCGATCGTTTCCATCTGAGGTCGTCTACCACCTCAAAAAGACCCTCAAGGTGCAGCCAGTTTTAAACCGAACAGTTTTGGAAAGTTTGGACAAAACCAATCCGAATTTGACTAGGGTTTTGGACGTGAATCCAAACCTTTTCCTTGCACGGGAAGTCCAGCCGCCTCTTATATACCTAAGAGGTGGCGGCCGATTGAACAACACACAATCGATCAAATCATCTACCATTTTTTATCTTTTCTCTTCTCCCTTGTTCTTCTTCTTCCTCGTTCTTCGTTCATTCTTCTTTTGCAGGGTGGCGAACCTCGAGGCCCTAAGGGCGGTCAGGCCGACCTAAGTCAGCCCATAGCCGACGTGCGCCCTTACGGGGTCCCTCCTGGGCGTGTGAGGTTTCGGGTCCTCAAAAGCACCCGTCGGATTGCTTGCGTATCGCGCTTCCGGACGGGTGTCCTTCGACGTGAGCTGCGGTGCATCACCCTCGGCGTTGGAGGTACAGGCTGACGTGTTCGTGTGTGAACAGGTTTTCTTCCAACAAGCACTTTTATTTAATGCATTTTAGCTAGGCATGATGATTTGAGTGATGCTCACATAAGAGAGCATCATGAATCACATGGCAAGCACATTTAAGCCTAACTCACTTCCTATGCATAGGGATTTTGTGAGCAAACAATTTATGGGAGCAAGAATCAACTAGCATAGGAAGGCAAAACAAGTTTAACTTCAAAACTTTCAACACATAGAGAGGAAACATGATATTATTGAGATACATAGAAGCATGTGTTCCTCTCTCATAATAATTTTTAATAGCATCATGAATGAATTCAAAAAATAGCTATCACATAAAGCATTCTTTTCATGATGCATAAGCATAGAAATTTTATTACTCTTCACATAAGCACTCATGTATAGTAGTGGGAGCAAACACAACAAAATAACTATCATGGGATTGAAAAATAAGAATCATGATGACAAGTTTCATGGTTATCATTATTCTTTATATCATACATGTCATCACCATAATCATCATAGATAGCAACTTTGTTATCATAATCAATTGAAGCCTCATCCAAAATGGTGGATTCATCGCTAAATAAAGTCAGGACCTCTCCAAATCCACTTTCATCATTATAATCATCATAAATAGGAGGCATGCAATAATTATAACAAATTTGCACATCAAATCTTGGGGGACTAAAAATATCAACTTAATCAAGCATAGCATCCCAAAGCTTATGGCTTTTCATATCATTAGCATCATGGATATTCAAAGAATTCATACTAACAACATTGCAATCATGCTCATCATTTATACCAAACATTCTATCAAATTCTTCTTCTATCAATTGAGCACAATTATCCTTTCCATCATTTTCACGGAAGACATTATAAAGATGGATAATATGATGCAACATCAATTCGATTTTTTGTAGTTTTCTTTTTATAAACCAAACTAGTGATAAAACAAGAAAGTAAAGGAATCAATTGCAACATCTAAAGATATACCTTCAAGCACTCACCTCCCTGGCAACGGCACCAGAAAAGAACTTCATTGATGGGGTGTGAGTGCCACTTACCTAACCTCCCCGGCAATGGCGCCAGAAAAGAGCTTGATGTCTACTATGCAACTTTATTATTGTAGACTCATGTTGGGCCTCCAAGCGCAGAGTTTTGTAGGACAGTAACAATTTTTTCCTCAAGTGGATGACCTAAGGTTTATCAATCCGTGGGAGGTGTAGTATGAGGATGGTCTCTCTCAAACGACCCTGCAATCAAATACAACAAATCTCTTGTGTCCCTAACACACCCAAAACAATGGCAATTTGTATAGGTGCACTAGTTCGGCAAAGAGAAAATGATACGAGTGTAATATTGATGGTAGAAATGTATGAGTGTAATATTGATGGTAGAAATGTATTTTTATAATCTGATTAAATAAAAACGGCAAGGTAGAGAATAGTAAATGGGCACAAAAACAGTATTGCAATGCTTGAAAATGAGGCCTAGGGGTTCGTACTTTCGCTAGTGCAATCTCTCAACATTGCTAATATAATTGGATCATATAACCATCCCTCAACGTGCAACAAAGAATCACTCCAAAGTTCCTATCTAGCGGAGAATATACGAAGAAATTGTTTGTATGGTACGGAACCACCTCGAAGCTATTCTTTCCGATCGATCTATCCAAGAGTACGTACTAAAATAACACCAAATAATTTCAGATTCATAATACTCAATCCGCCACAAAGAACCTGAAAGAGTGACCAAGATTTCTATCGGAGAAACAAAAGACAGAGAACGTGCATCAACCACTATGCATAGATTACCCCAATGTCACCGCGGGAATTCGCGAGTTGAATGCCAAAACATATATCAAGTGAATCAATACGATACCCACTGTCACCATGAGTTTTCATATGCAAGACATATATCAAGTGCTCTCAAATCCCTAAAGTAATTTCAATCCGATAACAACGAAATCTCAAAGGAAAAAACTCAATTCATCACAACAAGATAGAGAGGGGAAAACGCCATATGATTCGACTATATTAACAAAGCCCGCGATACATCAAGATCGTGACATCTCAAGAACACAAGAGAAGAGAGAGAGAGATTAAACACATAGCTATTGGTACAAACCCTCAGCCCTGAGGGTGGACTACTCCCTCTCATCGTGGTGGCCGCAGGGATGATGAAGATGGCAAATCGAGATGATTCCCCCCTCCGGCAGGTGCTGCGTGGAAAGGGTCTAGATTGGTTTTCGATGGCTACAGAGCCTTGCGGCTGGCGGAACTTATGATCTGGTTAACTTCTAATGGTTTCTCTATTTACAAGATTTTTTGGCGTCGATTTCACGCGAAGATGGGCCTCGAGGTGAGCACAACCCACCGGGGCAAGACAGGCCCACCAGGCGCGCCCTTGTGGGTTGTGCCCTCCTCGTGGCTCTTCTGGCCGTCCCACGAAGCTTCGGGGGTCTCTTTTGTTCCAAAAATTGTCAAAAAGTTTTAGCTCATTTGGAGAACTTTCATTTCTGCACAAAAACAACACCACGGTAAGTTCTGCTGAAAACAGCGTCAGCCGGGTTAGTTCCATGCAAATCATACCAAAAACCATATAAAATTATTGTAAACATGGCATGAATACTTCATAAATTATAGATACGTTGGAGACGTATCAGTGACCTATAGCCCCCATGCGCCGACTTAGTTTATAAACTGAGTCGGATATTCTTTTGTTATTAATGAAGGAAAAATGACATGCATTAGCCCCCAATTGTTAAGCATATTGCTTGCAATCTGCTTGGGACTTCAATAATAATATGAAGTTGCTTGTCATAACCTCCAAATACCGGGTTAGATATTATTGTCGTCTTGATTCAAGAATTTATAACTGAATGACCTCTATCTTGCAGGAAGCTTTGAGTACGGCCGAGTCAAATTTTACCGGCTTGAAAAAAGAACTTGAATCTGCACAAGCTCTACGATCGAAGGATGAATCAAGCCTGCAATCTTCTTTGGAAGAATTGGAGAAGATCAAGGTGGGCTTTGAAGTAGAAAATAAGTCCTTGAGACTTGAGAAAGCCTCCCTGATCAAGCGTGCAGAAGCCGTTGACGGCCAATTGACAGGTTACTGAAGAGGGAGGTTAACGCTGATATCTCCAACGTATCTAATTTTTTATTGTTCCATGTTGTTATATTATCATTCTTGGTTGTTTTAAAATCATATTCAACTTTATATCATTTTTTGGGACTAACCTATTGACATAGTGCCCAGTGTCAGTTGCTGTTTTTTGCTTGTTTTTTACTTGGCAGAATATCCCTACCAAATAGAGTCCAAATGCAGAGAAACTTTTTGGAGATTTTTTTGGACCAAAAGACAACTTGGGGGCCAAGGAAGGACCAGAGCGGAGGCCCGTGGGGACCACGAGACACCAGGGCACACCCGGGAGCCCAGGCATGCCCTGGTGCATTGTGGGGGCCCGGGGGTCTCCTGCACTGCCTCTTCGCCCTATAAATTCCCAAATATTCCAGAAACCCTAGGGGAGGAGAAGAAACACAATTCCAGCCGCCATAAGTTCCAGAACCACGAGATCCAATCTAACACCATGAAGGGGTTCATCATCCTCATTGGTGCCTCTCCGATGATGCGTGAGTAGTACCTAGGACCTACGGGTCCATAGGAAGTAGCTAGATGGCTTCTTCTCTCTTTTTGCTTCTCAATACAATGGTCTCTTGGAGATCTATTTTGATCCAACCTTTGGGATCTGATGAACTTTGAGTCTATGATCATATCTATATCCATGAATATTATTTGACTTTTTCATCTCTTGTATGCATGATTATTTATAGTCTCCATATTTCGATTTGAATCTTTGGTTTAGTTAGGCCGAGTAGATCGATTTTTCTTGCCATGAGAAGAGGTGCTTTGTGATGGGTTTGATCTTACGGCGGTGTCCTCACCAAGTGACAAAAGGTGTAGCGAGGCACGTATGTATCATTGCTATTAAGGATAACAATATGGGGTGTATTCCTACATGAATAGATCTTGTCTACATCATGCCATCGTTCTTATTGCATTACTCCGTCTATCCATGAACTTAATACATTACATGCATGCTGGATAGTAGTCGATGTGTGGAGTAATAGTACTAGATGCAAGCATGAGTCGGTCTACTAATCTTGGATGTGATGCCTATATATTGATCATTGCCTTGGATATCATCATAATTATTCAATCTTTTATCTATTGCCCAACAGTAATTTGTTTACCCATCGTATGCTATTTTCTCGAGAGAAGCCACTAGTGAAATCTACGGCCCCGGGGCTTATCGGGGTCTATCTTTTATCATATTTGATCTTAGATCCATTTTTCATCGCATTTTTTCAGATCTATTATGACAAAAACCCAAAAATACTTTGCTGCACTTTTTATTTGCATCTTTTATTTCGCGTTTTATTCAGATCTATTTATCCAAACACATATAAACTGACATATCTTTTTACTGAGGGATTGACAACCCCTCTTACTTGTTGGGTTGCGAGGATTTGTTCTTTGTGTGTAGGTACCGTTTACATAGTGTTGCTTGGCTCTCCTACTGGATTGATACCTTGGTTTCATAACTGAGGGAAATACCTACCTTAGCTTGATACGTCCATTTTGCATCATGCTTTTATATTGATATTTATTGCATTATGGGCTATTATTACACATTATATCACAATACTTATGCATTTTCTCTCTTATTTTAGAAGGTTTACCTGAAGAGGGAGAATGCCGGCAGCTGGAATTCTCGACTAGAAAGGGCGAAAATATTAGAGACCTATTCTGCACAACTCCAAAAGTCCTGAAACTTCATTGAGAATATTGTTGTAATATATAAAAAATATTGGAAGAAGAAAGTACCAGAGGGGGGCCACCAGCCACCCACAAGGGTGGAGGGCACGCCCCCCATCCTTGTGGGCCCCCTGGCAGGCCTCCGATGCCCATCTTCTACTACATTATGTGTTTTGAGATGGAAAAATCAGAAGGAAGCTTTGGGGACGAAGCGCTGCCGTCTTGAGCCGGAACCTAGGCAGCACCAATCTAGGGCTCCGACGGGGCTGTTGTGCCAGGGAAACATCCCTCCAGGAGGGGGAAATTGAAGCCATCATCATCACCAACGATCCTCACATCGAGATGGGGTCAAGCTCCATCAACAAATTCACCAGCATCATCTCCTCTCAAACCTTAGTTCATCTCTTGTATTCGATCTTGGTCCCAAAACCTCGGATTGGTACCTGTGGGTTGCGAGTAGTGTTGATTACTCCTTGTAGTTGATGCTAGTTTGTTTATCCGGTGGAAGATTATATTTTCAGATCCTCAATGATAATTAATACTCCTCTGATCTTGATTATGAATATCCTTTGTGAGTAGTTACGTTTGTTCCTAAGGACATGGGAGAACTCTTGTTATAAGTAATCATGTGAATTTGGTATTCGTTCGATATTTTGATGAGATGTATGTTGTCTTTGTATGTTGTCTTTCCTCTAGTGGTGTTATCTAAACATCGACTACATGACACTTCACCATTGTTTCGGCCTAGGGGAAGGCATTGGGAAGTAATAAGTAGATGATGGGTTGCTAGAGTGACAGAAGCTTAAACCCTAGTTTATGTGTTGCTTTGTAAGGGGCTGATTTGGATCCATATGTTTCATGTTATGGTTAGAGTATGATGATACAAGTGTAATATTGATGGTAGAAATATATTTTCATAATCTGAATAAATAAAAACTGCAAGGTAGAGAATAGTAAACGGGCACAAAAATGGTATTGCGATGCTTGAAAATGAGGCCTAGGTCCGTACTTTCGCTAGTTCAATCTCTCAACAATGCTAATATAATTGGATCATATAACCACCCCTCAATGTGCAATGAAGAATCACTCCAAATTTCCTATCTAGCGGAGAATATACGAAGAAATTGTTTGTATGGTAAGAAACCACCTCGAAGCTATTCTTTTCGATCAATCTATCCAAGAGTTCATACTAAAATAACACCAAATAATTTCAGATTCATAATACTCAATCCGCCACAAAGAACCTGAAAAGTGCCCCAAGATTTCTATCGGAGAAACAAAAGACGAGAACGTGCATCAACCACTATGCATAGATTACCCCAATGTCACCGCGGGAATTCGCGAGTTGAATGCCAAAACATATATCAAGTGAATCAATACGATACCCCATTGTCACCATGAGTTTTCATATGCAAGACATATATCAAGTGCTCTCAAATCCCTAAAAGTATTCAATCCGATAACAACGAAATCTCAAAGGAAAAAACTCAATTCATCACAACAAGATAGAGAGGGGAAAACACCATATGATTCGACTATATTAACAAATCCCGCGATACATCAAGATCGTGACATCTCAAGAACACAAGAGAGTGAGAGAGAGAGAGAGATTAAACACATAGCTACTAGTACAAACCCTCAGCCCTGAGGGTGGACTACTCCCTCCTCATCGTGGTGGCCGCCGGGATGATGAAGATGGCCACCGGAGATGATTCCCCCCTCCGGCAGGGTGCCGGAACGGGGTCTAGATTGGTTTTCGGTGGCTACAGATCCTTGCGGCGGCGGAACTTCTGATCTAGGTTAACTTCTAATGGTTTCTCTATTTACAGCATTTTTTGGCGTCGGTTTTACGCGAAGATGGGCCTCAAGGTGAGCACAACCCATCGGGGCAAGCCAGGCCCATCAGGCGCACCCTTGTGGGTTGTGCCCTCCTCGTGGATCTTCTGGCCCTCCCACGAAGCTTCGGGGGTCTCTTTTGTTCCAAAAAAAATCGTCAAAAAGTTTCAGCTCATTTGGAGAACTTTCATTTCTACACAAAAACAACACCACGGTAGTTCTGCTGAAAACAGCGTCAGGCCGAGTTAGTTCCATGCAAATCATACCAAAAACCATATGAAATTATTGTAAACATGGCATGAATACTTCATAAATTATAGATACGTTGGAGACATATAAGTGACCTATAGCCCCCATGTGCCGACTTAGTTTATAAACTGAGTCGGATCTTCTTGTGTTATTAATGAAGGAAAAATGGCATGCATTAGCCCCCAAGTGCTAAGCATATTGCTTGCAATCTGCTTGGGACTTCAATAATAATATGAAGTTGCTTGTAATAACCTCCAAATACCGGGTTAGATATTATTGTCGTCTTGATTCAAGAATTTATAATTGAATGACCTCTATCTTGTAGGAAGCTTTGAGTACGGCCGAGTCAAATTTTACCGGCTTGAAAAAAGAACTTGAATCTGCACAAGCTCTACGATCGAAGGATGAATCAAGCCTGCAATCTTCTTTGGAAGAATTGGAGAAGATCAAGGTGGGCTTTGAAGTAGAAAATAAGTCCTTTGAGACTGAGAAAGCCTCCCTGATCAAGCGTGCAGAAGCCGCTGACGGCCAATTGACACCGGTTACTGAAGAGCTGGCCGGGTTAAAACACTGATACGTCTCCAACGTATCTATAATTTTTGATTGTTCCATATTGTTATATTACCATTCTTCGTTGCTTTAAAATCATTTTATATCAACTTTATATCATTTTTTGGGACTAACCAATTGACATAGTGCCCAGTGCCAGTTGCTGTTTTTTTCTTGTTTTTACTTGGCAGAATATCCCTACCAAATAGAGTCCAAACGCAGTGAAACTTTTTGGAGATTTTTTTTGGACCAAAAGACAACTTGGGGGACAAGGAAGGACCAGAGGGAGGCCTGTGGGGACCACCAGACACCAGGGCACACCCGGGAGCCCAGGCGTGCCCTGGTGGGTTGCGGGGGCCCATGGGGGTCTCTTGCACTGCCTCTTCGCCCTATAAATTCCCAAATATTCCAGAAACCCTATGGGAGGAGAAGAAACACAATTCCAGCTGCCGTAAGTTCTAGAACCACGAGATCCAATCTAACAACATCACGAAGGGGTTCATCATCCTCATTGGTTCCTCTCCGATGATACGTGAGTAGTCCACAATAGACCTACGGGTCCGTAGGCAGTAGCTAGATGGCTTCTTCTCTCTTTTTTCTTCTCAATACAATGGTCTGTTGGAGATCTATTTGATGTAAACCTTTGGGATCTGATGAACTTTGAGTTTGTGATCATATCTATATCCATGAATATTATTTGAGTTTTTTTTCATCTCTTATATGCATGATTATTTATAGTCTCATATTTCTTCTTTGAATCTTTGGTTTAGTTAGGCCGAGTAGATCGATTTTTCTTGCCATGGGAAGAGGTGCTTTGTGATGGGTTCAATCTTACGGTGTCCTCACCCAGTGACAAAAGGTGTAGTGAGGCACGTATGTATCATTGCTATTAAGGATAACAATATGGGGTGTATTCCTACATGAATAGATCTTGTCTACATCATGCCATCGTTCTTATTGCATTACTCCGTTTATTCATGAACTTAATACATTACATGCATGCTGGATAGTAGTCGATGTGTGGAGTAATAGTACTAGATACAAGCATGAGTCGGTGTACTAATCTTGGACGTGATGCCTATATATTGATCATTGCCTTGGATATCGTCATAATTATTCAATCTTTTATCAATTGCCCAACAGTAATTTGTTTACCCATCGTATGCTATTTTCTCGAGAGAAGCCACTAGTGAAATCTACGGCCCCCGGGTCTATCTTTTATCATATTTGATTTTAGATCCATTTTTCATCGCATTTTTTCAGATCTATTATTACAAAAACCCAAAAATACTTTGCTGCACTTTTTATTTGCATCTTTTATTTCACGTTTTATTTAGATCTATTTATCCAAACACATATAAACTGATATATCTTTTTACTGAGGGATTGACAACCCCTCTTACGCGTTGGGTTGCGAGGATTTGTTCTTTGTGTGTAGGTACCGTTTACATAGTGTTGCTTGGCTCTCCTACTCGATTGATACCTTGGTTTCATAACTGAGGGAAATACCTACCTTAGCTTGATACGTCCATTTTGCATCATGCTTTTATATTAATATTTATTGCATTATGGGCCGTTATTACACATTATATCACAATACTTATGCATTTTCTCTCTTATTTTAGAAGGTTTACATGAAGAGGGAGAATGCCGGCAGCTGGAACTCTTGACTAGAAAAGGCACAAATATTAGAGGCCTATTATGCACAACTCCAAAAGTCCTGAAACTTCATGGAGAATATTGTTGGAATATATAAAAAATATTGGAAGAAGAAAGTACCAGAGGGGGGGCACCAGCCAGCCACAAGGGTGGAGGGCGGGCCCTACCCGCTGGGCGCGCCCCCCGTCCTTATGGGCCCCCTGGCAGGCCTCCGATGCCCATCTTCTGCTATATGGTGTGTTTTGACATGGAAAAATCAGAAGGAAGATTTGGGGACGTAGAGCTACCGTCTCGAGACGGAACCTGGGCAGAACCAATCTAGGGCTCCAGCGGAGCTGTTCTGCCAGGGAAACATCCCTCGAGGTGGTGGAAATCAAAGCCATCATCATCACCAACGATCCTCTCATCAAGAGGGGGTCAATCTCCATCAACATATTCACCAGCACCATCTCCTCTCAAACCCTAGTTCATCTCTTGTATTCGATCTTGGTCCCAAAACCTCGGATTGGTACCTATGGGTTGCTAGTAGTGTTGGTTACTCCTTGTAGTTGATGCTAGTTGGTTTATCCGGTGGAAGATTATATTTTCAGATCCTTAATGATAATTAATGCTCCTATGATCTTGATTATGCATATGCTTTGTGAGTAGTAACGTTTGTTCCTAAGGACATGGGAGAAGTCTTGTTATAAGTAATCATGTGAATTTGGTATTCGTACGATATTTTGATGAGATGTATGTTGTCTTTGTTGGGTTTCATAGTAATTTCAAAAAAATTCCTATGCACACGCAAGATCATGGTGATGCAAAGCAACGAGAGGGGAGAGTGTTGTCTACGTACCCTCGCAGACCGACTGCGGAACCGTTGACGAAACGTAGAGGAAGTAGTCGTACGTCTTCACGATCCAACCGATCAAGCACCGAAACTACGGCACCTCCGAGTTCGAGCACACGTTCAGCTCGATGACGATCCCCAGACTCCGATCCAGCAAAGTGTCAGGGAAGAGTTCCGTCAGCACGACGGCGTGGTGACGATCTTGATGCACTACAGCAGCAGGGCTTCGCCTAAACTCCGCTACAGTATTATCGAGGAATATGGTCGCTGGGGGCACCCCACACGGCTAAGGAATAGATCACGTGGATCAACTTGTGTGTTCTAGGGTGCCTCTGCCTCAGTATATAAAGGACTAGAGGCGGGAGGCTGGCCAGCCAAGGTGTGGCACGCCAGGAGAGTCCTACTCCCTCTGGGAGTAGGATTCCCCCCCCCCCCAATCCTAGTTGGAATAGGATTCGCGGAGGGGGAAAAGAGAGAGGGGGGGCCGGCCACCTCTACTAGTCCTAATAGGACTAGGGGAAGGGGGAGGCGCGCAGCCCATGTAGGGCTGCCTCTTCTCTTTTCCACTAAGGCCCATCATGGCCCATTTAGCTCCCGGGGGGTTCCGGTAACCTTCCCGGTACTCCGGTAAAATCCCGATTTCACCCGGAACACTTCTGATATCCAAACATAGGCTTCCAATATATCAATCTTTACGTCTCGACCATTTAGAGACTCCTCGTCATGTCCGTGATCACATCCGGGACTCCGAACAACCTTCGGTACATCAAAATGCCTAAACTCATAATATAACTATCATCGTAACCTTAAGCGTGCGGACCCTACGGGTTCGAGAACAATGTAGACATGACCGCGACATGTCTCCGGTCAATAACCAATAGCGGGACCTGGATGCCCATATTGGCTCCTACATATTCTACGAAGATCTTTATCGGTCAGACCGCATAACAACATACGTTGTTCCCTTTGTCATCGGTATGTTACTTGCCCGAGATTCGATCATCGGTATCCCATACCTAGTTCAATCTCGTTGCTGGCAAGTCTCTTTACTCGTTCTGTAATACATCATCTCGCAACTAACTCATTAGTTGCAATGCTTGCAAGGCTTATGTGATGTGCATTACTGAGAGGGCCCAGAGATACCTCTACGACAATCGGAGTGACAAAACCTAATCTCGAAATACGCCAACCCAACATGTACCTTTGGAGACACCGGTAGTAATCCTTTATAATCACCCAGTTACGTTGTGACGTTTGGTAGTACCCAAAGTGTTCCTCCGGTAAACGGGAGTTGCATAATCTCATAGTTACAGGAACATGTATAAGTCATGAAGAAAGCAATAGCAACATACTAAACGATTGGGTGCTAAGCTAATGGAATGGGTCATGTCAATCAGATCATTCTCTTAATGATGTGATCCCGTTAATCAAATAACAACTCATTGTTCATGGTTAGGAAACATAACCATCTTCGATTAACGAGCTAGTCGAGTAGAGGCATACTAGTGACACTTTGTTTGTCTATGTATTCACACATGTATTATGTTTCCGGTTAATACAATTCTAGCATGAATAATAAACCTTTTATCATGATTATAAGGAAATAAATAATAACTTTATTATTGCCTCTAGGGCATATTTCCTTCAGTCTCCCACTTGCACTAGAGTCAATAATCTAGATTACACCGTAATGATTCTAACACCCATGGAGCCTTGGTGCTGATCATGTTTTGCTCGTGGTAGAGGCTTAGTCAACGGGTCTGCAACATTCAGATCCGTATGTATCTTGAAAATATCTATGTCTCCCACCTGGACTAGATCTCGGATGGAATTGAAGCGTCTCTTGATGTGCTTGGTTCTCTTGTGAAATCTGGATTCCTTTGCCAAGGCAATTGCACCAGTATTGTCACAAAAGATTTTCATTGGACCCGATGCATGAGGTATGACACCTAGATCGGATATGAACTCCTTCATCCAGACTCCTTCGTTCGCTGCTTCCGAAGCAGCTATGTATTCCGCTTCACATGTAGATCCTGCTACGACGCTTTGTTTAGAACTGCACCAACTGACAGCTCCACCGTTTAATGTAAACACGTATCCGGTTTGCGATTTAGAATCGTCCGGATCAGTGTCAAAGCTTGCATCAACGTAACCATTTACGACGAGCTCTTTGTCACCTCCATATACGAGAAACATATCCTTAGTACTTTTCAGGTATTTCAGGATGTTCTTGACCGCTGTCCAGTGATCCATTCCTGGATTACTTTGGTACCTCCCTGCTAGACTTATAGCAAGGCACACATCAGGTCTGGTACACAGCATTGCATACATGATAGATCCTATCGCTGATGCATAGGGAACATCTTTCATATTATCTCTATCTTCTGCAGTGGTCGGGCATTGAGTCTTACTCAATTTCACCCCTTGTAACACAGGCAAGAATCCTTTCTTTGCTTGATCCATTTTGAACTTTTTCAAAATTTTGTCAAGGTATGTTGTTTGTGAAAGTCCAATTAAGCGTTTTGATCTATCTCTATAGATCTTTATGCCTAATATGTAAGCAGCTTCACCGAGGTCTTTCATTGAAAAACTCTTATTCAAGTATCCCTTTATGCTATCCAGAAATTCTATATCATTTCCAATTAGTAATATGTCATCCACATATAATATCAGAAAAGCTACAGAGCTCCCACTCACTTTCTTGTAAATACAGGCTTCTCCGAAAGTCTGTATAAAACCAAATGCTTTGATCACACTATCAAAGCGTTTATTCCAACTCCGAGAGGCTTGCACCAGTCCATAAATGGATCGCTGGAGCTTGCACACTTTGTTAGCTCCTTTTGGATCGAAAAAACCTTCTGGTTGCATCATATACAACTCTTCTTCCAGAAATCCATTCAGGAATGCAGTTTTGACATCCATTTACCAAATTTCATAATCATAAAATGCGGCAATTGCTAACATGATTCGGACGGACTTAAGCATCGCTACGGGTGAGAAGGTCTCATCGTAGTCAATCCCTTGAACTTGCCAAAAACCTTTTGCGACAAGTCGAGCTTTGTAGACAGTAACATTACCATCAGCGTCAGTCTTCTTCTTGAAGATCCATTTATTCTCAATTGCTTGCCGATCATCGGGCAAGTCAACCAAAGTCCATACTTTGTTCTCATACATGGATCCCATCTCAGATTTCATGGCTTCAAGCCACTTTGCGAAATCTGGGCTCACCATCGCTTCTTCATAGTTCGTAGGTTCATCATGATCTAGTAGCATGATTTCCAGAACAGGATTACCGTACCACTCTGGCGCGGATCTTACTCTGGTTGATCTACGAGGTTCAGTAGTATCTTGATCTGAAGTTTCATGACCATCATCATTAGCTTCCTCACTTATTGGTGTAGGTGTCACGGAAACAGTTTTCTGTGATGTACTACTTTCCAATA
Source organism: Triticum urartu (assembly GCF_003073215.2). Taxonomy (NCBI): domain Eukaryota; kingdom Viridiplantae; phylum Streptophyta; class Magnoliopsida; order Poales; family Poaceae; genus Triticum; species Triticum urartu. The sequence continues at coordinate 80,129,698 of NC_053027.1, forward strand.
AAGGAGCAGGTACAGTTACCTCGTCATGTTCTACTTTCCTCCCACTCACTTCTTTCGAGAGAAACTCCTTCTCTAGAAAGAATCCATTCTTAGCAACGAATGTCTTGCCTTCGGATCTGTGATAGAAGGTGTACCCAACAGTCTCCTTTGGGTATCCTATGAAGACACATTTCTCCGATTTGGGTTCGAGCTTATCAGGTTGAAGCTTTTTCACATAAGCATCGCAGCCCCAAACTTTAAGAAACGACAACTTTGGTTTCTTGCCAAACCACAGTTCATAAGGCGTCGTCTCAATGGATTTTGATGGTGCCCTATTTAACGTGAATGCGGCCGTCTCTAAAGCATAACCCCAAAACGATAGCGGTAAATTAGTAAGAGACATCATAGATCGCACCATATCTAGTAAAGTACGATTACGACGTTCGGACACACCATTACGCTGTGGTGTTCCGGGTGGCGTGAGTTGCGAAACTATTCCCAGATTGTTTCAAATGTAGACCAAACTCGTAACTGAAAAATTCTCCTCCACGATCAGATCGTAGAAACTTTATTTTCTTGTTACGATGATTTACAACTTCACTCTGAAATTCTTTGAACTTTTCAAATGTTTCAGACTTATGTTTCATTAAGTAGATATACCCATATCTGCTTAAGTCATCTGTGAAGGTGAGAAAATAACGATATCCGCCACGAGCCTCAATATTCATCGGACCACATACATCGGTATGTATGATTTCCAACAAATCTGTTGCTCTCTCCATAGTACCGGAGAAGGGTGTTTTAGTCATCTTGCCTATGAGGCACGGTTCGCAAGTACCAAGTGATTCATAATCAAGTGGTTCCAAAAGTCCATCAGTATGGAGTTTCTTCATGCGTTTTACACCGATATGACCTAAACGACAGTGCCACAAATAAGTTGCACTTTCATTATCAACTCTGCATCTTTTGGCTTCAACATTATGAATATGTGTATCACTACTATCGAGATTCATCAAAAATAGACCACTCTTCAAAGGTGCATGACCATAAAAGATATTACTCATATAAATAGAACAGCCATTATTCTCTGATTTAAATGAATAACCGTCTCGCATCAAACAAGATCCAGATGTAATGTTCATGCTCAACGCTGGCACCAAATAACAATTATTTAGGTCTAATATTAATCCCGAAGGTAGATGTAGAGGTAGCGTGCCGACCGCGATCACATCGACTTTGGAACCGTTTCCCACGCGCATCGTCACCTCGTCCTTTGCCAGTGCCCGCTTATTCCGTAGTCCCTGTTTCGAGTTGCAAATATTATCAACAGAACCAGTATCAAATACCCAGGTGCTACTGCGAGCTCTAGTAAGGTACACATCAATAACATGTATATCACATATACCTTTGTTCACCTTGCCATCCTTCTTATCCGCCAAATACTTGGGGCAGTTCCGCTTCCAGTGACCAGTCTGCTTGCAGTAGAAGCACTCAGTTTCAGGCTTAGGTCCAGACTTGGGTTTCTTCTCCTGAGCAGCAACTTGCTTGCTGTTCTTCTTGAAGTTCCCCTTCTTCTTCCCTTTGCCCTTTTTCTTGAAACTAGTGGTCTTGTTAACCATCAACACTTGATGCTCCTTCTTGATTTCTACCTCCGCAGCTTTCAGCATTGCGAAGAGCTCGGGAATAGTCTTGTTCATCCCTTGCATATTATAGTTCATCACGAAGCTCTTGTAGCTTGGTGGCAGTGATTGGAGAATTCTGTCAATGACGCAATCATCCGGAAGATTAACTCCCAATTGAATCAAGTGATTATTATACCCAGACATTTTGAGTATATGCTCACTGACGGAACTGTTCTCCTCCATCTTGCAGCTATAGAACTTATTGGAGACTTCATATCTCTCCATCCGGGCATTTGCTTGAAATATTAACTTCAACTCCTGGAACATCTCATATGCTCCATGACGTTCAAAACGTCGTTGAAGTCCCGATTCTAAGCCGTAAAGCATGGCACACTGAACTATCGAGTAGTCATCAGCTTTGCTCTGCCAGACGTTCATAACATCTGGTGTTGCTCCAGCAGCAGGCCTGGCACCCAGCGGTGCTTCCAGGACGTAATTCTTCTGAGCTGCAATGAGGATAATCCTCAAGTTACGGACCCAGTCTGTATAATTGCTACCATCATCTTTCAACTTTGCTTTCTCAAGGAACGCATTAAAATTCAACGGAACAACAGCACGAACCATCTATCTACAATCAACATAAAGAAGCAAGATACTATCAGGTACTAAGTTCATGATAAGTTTAAGTTCAATTAATCAAATTACTTAAGAACTCCCACTTAGATAGACATCCCTCTAATCTTCTAAGTGATTACATGATCCAAATCAACTAAACCATAACCGATCATCACGTGAGATGGAGAAGTTTTCAATGGTGAACATCGTTATGTTGATCATATCTACTATATGATTCACGCTCGACCTTTCGGTCTCCGTGTTCCGAGGCCATATCTGCATATGCTAGGCTCGTCAAGTTTAACCTGAGTATTCTGCGTGTGCAAAACTGGCTTGCACCCGTTGTAGATGGACGTAGAGCTTATCACACCCGATCATCACGTGGTGTCTGGGCACGACGAACTTTGGCAACGGTGCATACTCAGGGAGAACACTTCTTGATAATTTAGTGAGAGATCATCTTATAATGCTACCGTCAATCAAAGCAAGATAAGATGCATAAAAGGATAAACATCTCATGCAATCAATATAAGTGATATGATATGGCCATCATCATCTTGTGCTTGTGATCTCCATCTCCGAAGCACCATTATGATCACCATCGTCACCGGTGCGACACCTTGATCTCCATCGTAGCATCGTTGTCGTCTCACCAATCTTATGCTTCCACGACTATCACTACCGTTTAGTAATAAAGTAAAGCATTACATCGCGATTGCATTGCATACAATAAAGCGACAACCATATGGCTCCTGCCAGTTGCCGATAACTCGGTTACAAAACATGATCATCTCATACAATAAAATTCAGCATCATGCCTTGACCATATCACATCACAACATGCCCTGCAAAAACAAGTTAGACGTCCTCTACCTTGTTGTTGCAAGTTTTACGTGGCTGCTACGGGCTTAAGCAAGAACCAATCTCACCTACGCATCAAAACCACAATGATAGTTTGTCAAATAGACTCCGTTTTAACCTTCGCAAGGACCGGGCGTAGCCACACTTGGTTCAACTAAAGTTGGAGAGACAGTCGCCCGCAAGCCACCTGTGTGCAAAGCACGTCGGGGGAACCGGTCTCGCGTAAGCGTACGCGTAATGTTGGTCCGGGTCGTCTCGTCCAACAATACCGCCGAACCAAGTATGACATGCTGGTAGGCAGTATGACTTATATCGCCCACAACTCACTTGTGTTCTACTCGTGCAAATAACATCAAACCATAAAACCTAGGCTCGGATGCCACTGTTGGGTTTCGTAGTAATTTCAAAAAAATTCCTACGCACACGCAAGATCATGGTGATGCAAAGCAATGAGAGGGGAGAGTGTTGTCTATGTACCCTCGCAGACCGACTGCGGAAGCGTTGACACAACGTAGAGGAAGTAGTCGTACGTCTTCACGATCCAAACGATCAAGCACCGAAACTACGGCACCTCCGAGTTCGAGCACACGTTCAGCTCGATGACGATCCCCGGACTCCGATCCAGCAAAGTGTCGGGGAAGAGTTCCGTCAGCACGACGGCGTGGTGACGATCTTGATGCACTACAGCAGCAGGGCTTCGCCTAAACTCCGCTATAGTATTATCGAGGAATATGGTGGCTGGGGGCACCGCACACGGCTAAGGAATAGATCATGTGGATCAACTTGTGTGTTCTAGGGTGCCTCTGCCTCAGTATATAAAGGACTAGAGGGGGGAGGCTGGCCGGCCAAGGTGTGGCGCGCCAGGAGAGTCCTACTCCCTCTGGGAGTAGGATTCCCCCCCCCCCAATCCTAGTTGGAATAGGATTCGCGGAGGGGGAAAAGAGAGAGAGGGGGGGCCGGCCACCTCTCCTAGTCCTAATAGGACTAGGGGAAGGGGGAGGCGCGCAGCCCATGTAGGGCTGCCTCTTCTCTTTTCCACTAAGGCCCATCATGGCCCATTTAGCTCCCGGGGGGTTCTGGTAACCTTCCCGGTACTCCGGTAAAATCCCGATTTCACCCGGAACACTTCCAATATCCAAACATAGGCTTCCAATATATCAATCTTTACGTCTCGACCATTTCGAGACTCCTCGTCATGTCCGTGATCACATCCGGGACTCCGAACAACCTTCGGTACATCAAAATGCCTAAACTTATAATATAACTGTCATCGTAACCTTAAGCGTGCGGACCCTATGGGTTTGAGAACAATGTAGACATGACCGAGACATGTCTCTGGTCAATAACCAATAGCGGGACCTGGATGCCCATATTGGCTCCTACATATTCTACGAAGATCTTTATCGGTCAGACCGCATAACAACATACGTTGTTCCCTTTGTCATCGGTATGTTACTTGCCCGAGATTCGATCGTCGGTATCCCATACCTAGTTCAATCTCGTTGCCGGCAAGTCTCTTTACTCGTTCTGTAATACATCATCTCGCAACTAACTCATTAGTTGCAATGCTTGCAAGGCTTATGTGATGTGCATTACCGAGAGGGCCCAGTGATACCTCTCCGACAATCGGAGTGACAAAACCTAATCTCGAAATACGCCAACCCAACATGTACCTTTGGAGACACCTGTAGTACTCCTTTATAATCACCCAGTTACGTTGTGACGTTTGGTAGTACCCAAAGTGTTCCTCCGGTAAACGGGAGTTGCATAATCTCATAGTTACAGGAACATGTATAAGTCATGAAGAAAGCAATAGCAACATACTAAACGATCGGGTGTTAAGCTAATGGAATGGGTCATGTTAATCAGATCATTCTCTTAATGATGTGATCCCATTAATCAAATAACAACTCATTGTTCATGGTTAGGAAACATAACCATCTTCGATTAACGAGCTAGTCTAGTAGAGGCATACTAGTGATACTTTGTTTGTCTATGTATTCACACATGTATTATGTTTCCGGTTAATACAATTCTAGCATGAATAATAAACCTTTTATCATGATTATAAGGAAATAAATAATAACTTTATTATTGCCTCTAGGGCATATTTCCTTCAGTCTTTCCTCTAGTGGTGTTATGTGAACATCGACGACATGACACTTCATCATTGTTTGGGCCTAGGGGAAGGCATTGGGAAGTAATAAGTAGATGATGGGTTGCTAGAGTGACAGAAGCTTAAACCCTAGTTTATGTGTTGCTTTGTAAGGGGCTGATTTGGATCCATATGTTTCATGCTATGGTTAGATTTATCTTAATTCTTATTTCATAGTTGCGGATGCTTGTGAGAGGGGTTAATCATAAGTGGGAGGCTTGTCCAAGGAAGGGCAGCACCCAAGCACCGGTCCACCCACATATCAAATTATCAAAGTAACGAACACGAATCATATGAGCATGATGAAAACTAACTTGACAACAATTCCCATGTGTCCTCGGGAGCGCTTCGCTTTACAAAAAGGATTGGGACACCTTGCTGCACCTTGTTTACTTTTGTTACTTGTTACTCGTTACGAATTACCTTATCACACAACTAGTTGTTACCGATAATTTCAGTGCTTGCAGAGAATACCATGCTGAAAACTGCTTGTCATTTCCTTCTGCTCCTCGTTGGGTTCGACGCTCTTCCTTATCGAAAGGACTACAATAGATCCCCTATACTTGTGGGTCATCATAGTTGTACTGCATCATCCCTTCCTCTTTGGGGAAATACTGATGCAGTTTCAAGCCACATCAAACGCCATATCTCCCAAATGCCCCAAGCCATATTTGGTAAGTAAATCCATCAGCTTATGTAAACAACTCGCCTAACAAGTCATGTATAAGTCATAGCTCTCCTGGCGGCTCACATATTGCAACTGTTCAGGTGATAGAACTCACAATCTCCAAGATAATTAATGAAAATGAAGGCTGTATACTCTCTCATAGAGCAATTATATGCTGGAAGCATCTTTACTAGCAAGTCTGTGATGGGGGAAAAGACTCGCCACAATTCATAAAAGATGTGATGAAGTGACTGTCAACCATTCCAAGGCAGATCAAAGAGCTGAAGAGGTCAGCCGCCCACGCAGGAGCAATTATCGTGCTAAGCCGGGCTATAGCTTATCCAACAAAGTTGGATCCTTTGGAGTTGGCCGGAGGGTTCCAACAATACAAAGATGATGGAACTGAATTCTCACCAGTTGATTACGCCCGTTCTGTGTGAGGGAGAACCGACTGTTGGCGAGTCAACTTGTCGCAGAGATGGAATTGAACAAATACCGCCAGCTTATGACGGCAAAAACACACGAGTTCCATAGCTAATATTGAAATCTTTGACTTGACTCCACAACAGCGTAAGCATCTCTTTGCACTCGATGTTGACCCGTCTCCTATCATGCATGATGAAGCCATCTTTGAAGCCTTGACCAATGTCGACTAGAATCTAAATAACCTTCAGATAAATGACACGGAAGAGTCGGTGCAGGATGATCTGGAGCTGTCAACTGTGGAGTGTTGGCAAGGAGTTAACCCAGAGAGGGACAACCCGGACGGCACAGAAACCGGCTTACAGGAGTAGTTTATATTCCTCAAAAACATGATCGAATATTTTGAGCTCAGCTGGAGCCTTGTAATAGGATTAGCTAAAACACTTGGTTGTTCTGTCGTGCCTTCGTGCATGTTAATTGTTGATCAAAAATCAATTTGGTGATGAAGAACTGTAGACCAATGCGTTTTGGTAATCCGTCTTGAATGTTCTGTTTTGAATATCATACAACCATTGTTTGTACTTATGTCTGATAAGCCGGTTGTAGCCACTTGTAAATGCAAAGACTTTTGACGTCTACAGAAATTTCCAGCAAGTTATAATTGATGTGATATAACCCGGCGATTTATCCACCGGCAACTTATAGTCATGATAATTGCTTGCTAAAAAAGCAATTGTGAAATGGCGACTCATGGCCAATAAAAGCTCAATACTCATCACAAGCAACCCGGAGTTCCTTTGACTCAGAGATGTATAGTCATTTCCATAACATGATGAAGAGCAAAAGATTCCTGCAGAAATAGAGAACCAATGCTAACATATAAATATTGAATGAATTATAAGTTGGCTTTCGAGGCTCGACAAAAGACTGGATTTCGAGGCTCAAGTCTTGCTTTAGTGAAGCTGGCATGATAGCCTTGGTTTATCCTCACGTTCTGTAAGCTGGCTCTCACGTGACTTAAGCCACTGTTTTAACCTTGACAAGTTCAGGGTCATAAAGATTGACTGTCAAGAGTACGGTGGGTCACCTTTTCAGAGTAGCATCAAGCAGACAGGCGGGTTTAACCAATATATTGTGGCATTTTTGCCGGGTCAAGAGGGTGAGTAAGCTAAACTCGGTGAGTTGGAAGCCCCCAAGTGACTTATGATCAACAAATAGAAGACTCATGCACAATATATGAGATGAAACGACAGAGGCCACGAGTTTCGGGGATACCGGCTTTATTATATTTGGCCATAAAATATATATACATGATATAGATATGTATAATCACTGGAGCCAGTGGCTTAAGTATAGTAAGGCCAAAGATGAGCAATATTCCAAGGCTTGTTAGTCTCCTCCTTAGAGGTACATGATTTATTGTGTTCACATATGTCAATGAGATAATATGACCCGTTGTTGAGGTTTTTGCTGACCACAAAGGGCCCTTCCCAAGGAGGTGAAAGCTTATGGATGCCTGTCTGATCTTGAATCAAACAGAGCACTAAGTCGTGCTCCTAGAAATGGCGGCTTCGAACCCTGTGGCTATGATAACGATGCAAGTCTTGCTGATAAATCGCAGATCGAGCCGCCACAAGATCATGTTCTTCTTCCAAAGCATCCAAGGCATTTTGACGAGCCGTCTCATTATCTGTTTTGACGTAAGCCGCCACCCTGCGCGAGTCATGCCGAATGTAGGAGAACTGCCTCTACGCCATAAACCATGAAGAATGGTGTGTGGCCCGTTGATCTGTTGGGTGTGGTTCTGATGTTCCAAAGAACAATAGGAAGCTCTTCAACCCAACAACACGGAGTAAGCTCCAAGGGAACCATGAGTCAAGGCTTGATCCCACGTAATATCTCCTGATTAGCACGCTTGGCCTGGCCATTGGACTGTGGATGACCCATTGATGAAACATCAAGCCGGATGTGTTCCCTCTGATAGAACTCTTTCATAGCACCCTTAGACAGATTTGTCCCATTATTAGTGATGATACTATCAGGATAACCAAAGCAGAAGATCTGCTTTTTATGAACTGAACTATAGTTGCCGCCTCACAATTGCTGACTGGCTCTACTTCAACCCACTTTGTAAATTTATCAACTGCTACCAACAGGTGAGTTTTTTTGTCCCAAGATCTCTTAAAGGGCCCGACCATATCAAGCCCCCAGACCGCAAACGGCCAAGTTATTGGGATCATCCGCAACTCTTGAGCCGTCACATGAGCTTATCGTGCAAATTTCTGGCAACTGTCATACTTGCGAACAATATCCTCTGCATCAGCGTGAGCCGTCAACGAGAAAAAACTATGTCGAAAAGTCTTGGCCACTAGAGATCTTGACCCGGCATGATGACCACAGTCCCCAGCATGAATTTCTTGGAGAATCTCATGGCCTTCCTCATGGGAAACACAATGTTGGAACACGCCGGTCACATTGCATCTGTGTAACTCGCCATTGACAATTGTCATGGACTTAGACAGCTAGATGATCTATTGCGCCAAAATTTCATCTTCTGGCAGCTCACCCCGAGTCAGGTAAGCCAGATAAGGCATCGTTCAATCTGGAATAGAACGTAGAGTTGCCACCAATTGTCCTTCCGAGTCAGGGATAGCAAGATCTTCCTCTGAAGGCTACTTCACCGAAGGATTATGCAATACACCAAGGAACACATTGGGGGGTACCGGCTTACGCTGAGAGCCTAGTCGAGACAAAGCATCAGTTGCCTCATTATGCCATCGGTCTATGTGATCCACTTGATAACCTTTGAAGTGACCTGCAATATTAGTCACTGCTTGTCGATAAGCCTCCATGAGCGGGTCTTTAGAATCCCACTTCCCTGAAACTTGTTGTGCAATGAGATCTGAATCACCAAGGCATCTAACCCGGCTCAAGTTCATCTCCTTGGCCATGCAGAGCCCATGTAGCAAAGCCTCAAACTCAACTTCATTATTAGTACAGGGAAACATAAGCCTCAAGACATAACAAAATTGGTCACCTCGCGCGGAACATAAAATAACTCTAGCCCCGAGCCTTCCAATTGCCTTGATCCATCAAAGTGTATCGTCCAGTACATATTATCCGGCTTCTCCTCGGGTGCTTCCAGTTCCGTCCAATCATTAATAAAATCCACTAGAGCCTGAGACTTGATGGCAGTTCTAGGCACATATTTCAGATAATGTGGCCCAAGTTCAATTGCCCACTTAGCAACTCTGCCTGTGGCTTCTCTGTTTTGAATGATATCCCCTAGAGGAGCCAAACTGACCACATTGATTGGATGCCCAAGGAAATAATCCTTCAACTTGTGGCTAGCCATGAACACCCCAAACACCAACTTCTGCCAATGTGGGTGTCTCTGCTTGTACTCCATCAAGACTTCACTGCCACAATAAACTGGCCGCTGGACTAGATACTCTTTGTCTGCCTCCTTGCGCTCCATGACAACTGATGTCGCTTGAAGCTACGTTGGTATTTCCCCAAAGAGGAAGGGATGATGCAGCACAGCGGCGGTAGGTATTTCCCTCAAATATGGAACCAAGGTTATCGAACCAGTAGGATAACCAAGCAACACAATGTAGACAGCCCTTGCACACAAATAACAACCACTCACAGCCCGACGTGTTAAAGGGGTTGTCAATCCCTTTCGGGTAACAGCGCCAGAAATTGGTGCGCGGATGGGATAAAGTTGTAATAGATTGAATAAATAGATTGCAAATAAAATAAAGTGCAGCAAAGTATTTTGAGATTTATGGATTGACAGATCTGAAAATAAATGCAAATAAAAAGTAGATCGCAAAGGCAAATATATCAGAAAGACACCCAGAGGCCGTAGGTTTCACTAGTGGCTTCTCTTGAGAAAAATAGCAAACGACGGGTAAAAATATTATTGTTGGGAAATTGATAGAACTTCAAATAATCATGACGATATCCAGGCAATGATCATTACATAGGCATCACGTCCAAGATTAGTAGACCGAATCCTGCCTGCATCTATTACTATTACTCCTCACATCGACCGCTTTCCAGCAAGAATCTAGTGTATTAAGTTCATGGAGAAATGGAGTAATGCAATAAGAATGATGACATGATGTAGACAAGATCTATCTATGTAGGGATATACCCCATCGTTTATCCTTAGTAGCAATGATACATACATGTCGGTTCCCCTTCTGTCACTAGGATCAAGCACCATAAGATCGAACCCACTACAAAGCACCTCTTCCCATTGCAAGATAAATAGATCAAGTTGGCCAAACAAAACCAAAATATCGGAGAAGAAATACGAGGCTATAAGAGATCATGCATACAAGAGATTAAAGAAACTCAAATACTATTATGGATATAAAAAGATATATCTGATCATAAACTCAAAGTTCATCCGATCCCAACAAACACACCGCAAAAAGAGTTACATCATATGGATCTCCAAGAGACCATTGTATTGAGAATTCAGCGAGAGAGAGGAAGCCATCTAGCTACTAACTACGAACCCAAAGGTCTACAAAGAAATACTCATGCATCATCGGAGAGGCGCCAATGGAGGTGGTGAACCCCATGCGAGATGGTGTCTAGATTGGATCTAGTGGTTCTGGACTCTGCGGTGGATGGATCAATATTTCGTTGACTCCCCTAGGGTTTTGGAAATATTGGGGTATTTATAGAGAAAAGAGGCGGTCCGGGGGCAACCGAGGTGGGCACAACCCACCAGGGCACGTCTGGGCCTCCTGGCGTGCCCTGGTGGGTTGTGCTCTCCTCGAAGCACCCCCCAGGCGCATCTAGAGCCCACTAGATGTCTTCTGGTCCATAAAAAATCTCTGTAAAGTTTCGTGGCATTTGTACTCCGTTTGGTATTGATTTTCTGCGATGTAAAAAACATGGAAAAAACAGCAACTGGCACTTGGCACTATATCAATAGGTTAGTACCAAAAAATGATAAAAATGACTATAAAATGATTATAAAACATCCAAGATTGATAATATAACAACATGGAACAATCAAAAATTATAGATACATTGGAGACGTATCAGCATCCCCAAGCTTAACTCCTACCCGTCCTCGAGTAGGTAAGTGATAAAAACAGAATTTTTGATGTGGAATGCTGCCTAACATGTCGTATCATATTCTTTCTTTATAGCATGGATATTTGGACTTTTATATTGTTCAAAACAATAGTCTAGTCTTGACATAATAATTTAAATACTCAAGCATATCAACAAGCAACCATGTCTTTCAAATATCAATGCTAAAATAAGCTATCCCTAGCCCATCATGCTCAATCATTGATCCATTCATGAAACACACTCGCATATTAACTACACCCAATACTCAAGTACGATCATATTGCCTCCTAGTTGGTGCTTTTATAGGAGAAGATGGAGACTCAAATTCAAAAATAAAAATTGCATAAAGTAAAAGAAAGGGCCTTCGCAGAGGGAAGTAGGGATTTCTAGAGGTGCCAGAGCTCAAAGCGAAAAAAATAGAGATAAAAAAATTTGGGAGGTGTATCCATCCCACCAACGAAAACGACTTAGAGTTCCCAACACTTTCCATGCTAGATATATCATAGGCGGTTCCCAAACAGAAAATAAAGTTACTCCTTTTTCCACCATACTTTCAGTTTCCATGGCTAACCGTATCCACGGGTGTCTTCCATACCAACACTTTCCAAGGAATTTATTATTTGACAACATAAAGTAAATTCAATTTTTTATTTCGGTACTGGGCATCCCTAATACCTTTGCCTTACTCTCATGCAATGACAAGTGAACAAACACTCATCGTCAGAATAACACATCTAGCATGGAAAATATTAGCCACCTCTCACTGCTCTGCGAGCGAAACAAACACACAGAAGAGAAATTTATTTTGAAAATTAGAGATGGCACATACAAATTTGCTTAGAACGGCAAAAGAATACCGCATATAGGTAGATATAGTGGACTCATGTGGCAAAACTGGTTTAAAGGTTTTTGGATGCACAAGTAGAGATCATACTTAGTGCAAAATGAAGGCTAGCAAAAGATTGAGAAGCGACCAACCAAGAAACGAATTATCTCATAAGTGAGCATTAAGCATAATTAACACCGAATAATGCACCACAAGTAGGATATGATTTCATTGCATAATTATTGACTTTCATGCTTTCATAGGGAATCACAAACCTTAACACGAATATTCTTACAAAATCATAGTTACTCATCAACATAACTCACATATCACATCATCGTATCTCAAAACTATCACTAAGAATCAAGTTTATTTTGTCCAATGGTCTTCATGAAAGTTTTTATTATATCCTTCTTGGATATCTATCATTTTGGAACTAATTTTCATATGTTGCTTTTGAGAAGCTCAAACAAATATAAGTGAAGATCATGAGCATAGTTTTTTATTTCTCTCAGAATAATTTAAGTGAAGCAAGAGAGATTTTCTTGAAAATTTTATTGACTCCCAAGAAAATATAAGTGAAGCAAGAGAGAATTTCTTCAAAAATACTAAATCACACCATGCTCAAAAAGATATAAGTGAAGCACTAGAGCAAATCCATAGCTCATAAAAATTTAAGTGAAGCATAGAGAGCAATTCTAACAAGTCATGACATAATTTTGGCTCTCTCAAATAGGTGTGTCCATAAAGGAATCAAGACTTAAAACACAAAATAAAACAAGCAAAGACTCGTATCATACAAGACTCTCCAAGCAAAACACATAGTATGTGACGAATAAAAATATAGCTTCGAGTAAAATACCGATGGTCGTTAGAAGAAAGAGGTGATGCCACTCTGGGGCATCCCCAAGCTTAGTTGCTTGATCTCTTTTGGATAATAGCGGCCAACCTTAGGCTCTTCTTACTCCTTATTCCTTCATCCATCGTAAGATAACCCAAAACTTGAAAACTTCAGTCACACAGAACTCAACAAAACCTTCGTGAGATTCGTTAGTATAAGAAAAATAAATCACTACTATAAGTGTTGTATAAAACCAATTCATATTTTGTTCTTGCATTATATCTACTGTATTCCAACTTTTCTATGGCAAAAACTCATCAAAGAAAACCATAGAGCTATCAAAACAAGCAGACAACGCAAAGAAAACAGAACCTGTCAAAACAGAACAGTCTGGAGCAATCTGACTATTTCAAATAGTTCTGTAACTCCAACAATTCTGAAAAACTAGGACAACCTGAGAAATTAGTATATTGATCTACTTCAAAAGGAATGGGTATTTTATCGCTCTCTTGTTAAAATGAGAACTATTTTCATGAGCGCAAAAGTTTCTCTTTTTTCAGCAAGATCAAACAACTATCACCCAAGAAGATCCTTAGGGCTTTACTTGGCACAAACACTAATTAAAACACAAAAAACACAATCATAACAGTAGCATAATTGTGCTAACACTCAAAAACAGGAAGCAAAAAGAAAAAATAAATTGTATTCATTGGGTTGCCTCCCAACAAGCGCTATAGTTTTACACCCTTAGCTAGGCATAAAGCAAAGATCTAAGTTTTGTCATCCTTGTCTCGAGATCCATAAGATGCTCTCATGATTGATTCATATGGTGGCCTAATTCTTGTTCTAGGGAAGTGTTCCATACCCTTCCTCAAAGGAAATTGGAACTTAATATTGCCTTCTTTCATATCAATCACGGCACCGATAGTGCGTAAAAACGGTCTACCAAGAATAATTGGACAAGACGGATTGCAATCAATTTCAAGAACAATAAAATCTATGGGCACATAATTCCTATTTGCAAGAATAAGAACATCATTAATTCTTCCCATAGCTTTTTAATAGTAGAATCCGCCAAGTGCAAATTTAAAGAACATGATTCACGATCGGTAAGACCAAGCACATCGCATAAAGATTTCGTAATTGTGGAAACACTAGCACCCAAGTCACACAAAGCAAAACACTCATAATTTTTAATCTTGACTTTGATAGTAGGTTCCCATTCATCATGCAATTTTCTAGGAATTAAAACTTCTAATTCCATTTTTTCATAAAAAAGCTTTCATCATAGCATCAACAATATGTTTAGTAAAAGCTTTATTTTGTTCATAAGCATGGGGTGAATTTATCATGGATTGCAACAAAGAAATACAATCAATCAAAGAGCAAATATCATAATTAAAGTCTTTGTAATCCAATAGATTGGGCACATCACTAGCTAAAATTTTGACCTCTTCAAACCCACTTGTATCAATTTTCTCAACAAGATTTTCACCCTCCGAAATATCGGGACGCTTTATAGCTAAAGTTGACTCCTCTCTAGCCCCTTTCTCATCAATCTTAACTTTACTAAACAAGGAATCAATAGAAGAAACACCAATCATTTTAAGATCTTCATCACTTTTGTTCTCTAGTGAGATTGGTTTAGCAACCATTTGATTTACTAAAGTAGCTTGTGCATCGGATATTTTCCCTAACAAACTTTCAGCACAAGCATACCTAGATTGGAGATTGCAAACTTCTCTACTAATATCATCTAGTTGTTTTCTTATAGCATCAAGCACAACGGGGTGCTCCTTAAGTTCTTCGGTGAAATACTTATTATGCTCAAATTCTGTAGTCATATATTCCTTAGTACTTTTCTCAATTTCAAGCAAAATATTTGGGTAAGGAACATCGTAATGTTTTCTTTGAGGCATCATGACTACGCAAACAAGAACACACGCAAAAACAGATCTGGCAAGAAAACGGCGAACGAAAAAGAGAGGCGAATAAAACGGCAAATTTTGTGAAGTGGGGGAGAGGAAAATGATAGGAAAATGGCAAATAATTTAAATTGCGAGGAGAAGAGATTTGTGATTAGGAACCTGGTATATGTTGAAGATCCTCCCCGGCAACGGTGCCAGAAATTCCTTTTGATGTCGCTCGAAGCTACGTCGTTATTTCCCCAAAGAGGAAGGGATGATGCAATACAGCGGCGGTAGGTATTTCCCTCAGATATGACACCAAGGTTATCGAACCAGTAGGAGAACCAAGCAACACAACGTAAACAGCCCCTGCACACAAATAACAACCACTCGCAACCCGACGTGTCAAAGGGGTTGTCAATCCCTTTTGGGTAACGAAGCCAGAAATTGGTGCGCGGACGGGATAAAGTTGTAATAGATTGAATAAATAGATCACAAATAAAATAAAGTGCAGCAAAGCATTTTTGTATTTTTGGATTAATAGATCTGAAAATAAATGCAAATAAAAAGTAGATCGCAAAGGCAAATATATGAGAAAGAGACCCGGGGGCTGTAAGTTTCACTAGTGGCTTCTCTCTCGAATAGCAAACGGTGGGTAAACAAATTACTGTTGGTCAAGTGATAGAACTTCAAATAATCATGACGATATCCAGGCAATGATCATTACGTAGGCATCACGTCCAAGATTAGTAGACCGACTCCTACCTGCATCTACTACTATTACTCCTCACATCAACCGCTATCCAGCATGCATCTAGTGTATTAAGTTCATGGAGAAACGGAGTAATGCAATAAGAACAATGACATGATGTAGACAAGATCTATCTATGTAGAGATGGACCCCATCGTTCTATACTTAGTAGCAATGATACATACGTGTCGGTTCCCCTTCTGTCACTGGGATCAAGCACCGTAAGATCAAACCCACTACAAAGCACCTCTTCCCATTGCAAGATAAATAGATCAAGTTGGCCAAACAAAACCCAAATATCGGAGAAGAAATACAAGGCTATAAGAGATCATGCATAAAAGAGATCAAAGAAACTCAAATACTTTCATGGATATAAAAGGATAGATCTAATCATAAACTCAAAGTTCATCCGATCCCAACAAAAACCCCGCAAAAAGAGCTACATCATATGGATCTCCAAGAGACCATTGTATTGAGAATTCAGCGAGAGAGAGGAAGCCATTGATACGTCCATTTTGCATCATGTTTTTATATCGATATTTATTGCATTATGGGCTGTTACAACACATTATGTCACAATACTTATGCCTATTCTCTCTTATTTTACAAGGTTTACATAAAGAGGGAGAATGCCGACAGCTGGGATTCTTGGCTGGAAAAGGAGCAAATATTAGAGACCTATTGTCCACAGCTCGAAAAGTCCTGACACTTCACGGAAGTTATTTCCAGAATATATAAAAAATATTGAGCACAAGAAGTACCAGAGGGGGGCCACTCACCAGCCACGAGGGCGGGGGGCGCGCCCTACCCCCCTGTGTGCGCCCCCTGCCTCGTGGGCCCCCTGGTGCCCCTCCGATGCCCATCTTCTGCTATATGGAGTCTTTCGTTGAGGAAAAAATCATAAGCAAGCTTTTGGGACGAGACTCCACCGTCACGAGGCGGAACCTTGGCGGAACCAATCTAGGGCTCCGGTGGAGCTGTTCTGTCGGGGACACTTCCCTCCAGGAGGGGGAAATCATTGCCATCGTCATCACCAATGCTCCTCTCATCGGGAGGGGGCCAATCTCCATCAACATCTTCACCAGCACCATCTCCTCTCAAACCCTAGTTCATCTCTTGTATCAAATTCTTGTCTCTAAGTCTGGGGTTGGTACCTGTAGGTTGCTAGTAGTGTTGATTACTCCTTGTAGTTGATGCTAGTCGGTTTATTTGGTGGAAGATCATATGTTCAGATCCTATATGAATATTAATACCCCTCTGATTATGAACATGAATATGCTTTGTGAGTAGTTACGTTTGTTCCTGAGGACATGGGAGAAGTCTTGTTATTAGTAGTCATGTGAATTTGTTATTCGTTCGATATTTTGATGAGATGTATGTTGTCTCTCCTCTAGTGGTGTTATGTGAACGTCGACTACATGACACTTCACCATTATTTGGGCCTAGAGGAAGGCATTGGGAAGTAATAAGTAGATGATGGGTTGCTAGAGTGACAGAAGCTTAAACCCTAGTTTATGCGTTGCTTCGTAAGGGGCTCATTTGGATCCATATGTTTCATGCTATGGTTAGGTTTACCTTAATACTTCTTTTGTAGTTGCGGATGCTTGCAATAGGAGTTAATCATAAGTGGGATGCTTGTGCAAGTAAGGACAGCACCCAAGCACCGGTCCACCCACATATCAAATTATCAAAGTACCGAATGCGACTCATATGAACATGATGAAAACTAGCTTGACAATATTTCCCATGTGTCCTCAGGAGCGCTTTATTCTATATAAGAGTTTGTCCAGGCTTATCCTTTGCTACAAAAAGGGTTGGGCCACCTTTCTGCACTTTATATACTTTTGTTACTTGTTGCTCGTTACAAATTATCTTATCACCAAACTATCTATTACCTATAATTTCAGTGCTTGCAGAGAATACCTTGCTCAAAACCGCTTATCATTTCCTTCTGCTCCTCCTTGGGATCGACACTCTTACTTATCGAAAGGACTACGATAGATCCCCTATACTCGTGGGTCATAAAGACTCTTTTCTGGCGCCGTTGCCGGGGAGTGAAGCGCCTTTGGTAGGTGGAATTTGGTAAGGAAAAATTTATATAGTGTGCTGAAATTTACCATCACTTGTTACTATGGAAAGTAATCCTCTGAGGGGATTGTTCGGGGTATATTCACCCCGACCAGTAGAGCAAAGAGTTGCTCCTCAACCTACTGAATCTACTGAAAATGAAAACGTCTACTTTGAAATTCCTTCGGGTATGATAGAAAAACTGCTAGCTAATCCTTTTGTAGGAGATGGAACATTACATCCTGATGAGCACCTAATATATGTGGATGAAGTTTGTGGATTATTTAAGCTTGCAGGTATGCCCGATGATGTTATCAAGAAGAAGGTCATCCCTTTATCTTTGAAGGGAGATGCATTGACATGGTATAGGCTATGTGATGATATGGGATCATAGAACTACAAACGATTGAAATTGGAATTTCATCAGAAGATTTATCCTATGCATCTTGTTCATCCTGATCATAATTATATATATATATAATTTTTGGTCTTGCGAAGGAGAAAGCAGCGCTCAAGCTTGGGGGAGGCTTAAATCAATGTTATATTCATGCCCCAATCATGAGCTCTCAAGAGAAATGACTATCCAAAAAATTTATGCTCGGCTTTCTGATAACAATCGCACCATGCTCGATACTTCTTGTGTTGGCTCTTTTATGATGAAGACTATTGAATTCAAACAGGATTTATTGGAAAGAATTAAACGCAACTCTGAAGATTGGGATCTCGATGAAGGTAAGGAGTCAGGTATGACACCTAAGTTTGATTGTGTTAAATCTTTTATGGATACCGATGTTTTCCATAAATTTAGCACTAAATATGGACTTGACTCTGAGATAGTAGCTTCTTTCTGTGAATCTTTTGCTACTCATGTTGATCTCCCTAAGGAGAAGTGGTTTAAATATCATCCTCCCATAGAATTAAAAGTAGCTGCACCTATTAAAGTTGAAGAAAATACTACACTTATAATGATCCTATTATTCCTACTGCTTATGTTGAGAAACCACCTTTTCTCGTTAGGATAAAAGATCATGCTAAAGCTTCAACTGTGGTTCGTAAAAGCAATATTAGAACCTATACACCTCCTGAGAAAGTTAAAGTTGAACCCAATATGGCTATTGTTAAGGATCTCTTGGCTGATAATATTGATGGGCATGTTATTTATTTCTGTGATGAAACTTCTAGAATTGCTAAACCTTGTGCTAAAGATAAACATAGACGTGTGGTAGGCATGCATGTTATTTCTGTTAAAATAGGAGATCATTGTTATCATGGCTTGTGTGATATGGGTGCTAGTGCTAGTGTAATACCTATTGACTTATACAAAGAAATTATGCATGATATTGCACCTACTGAGTTAGAAGATATTGATGTCACAATTAAACTTGCCAATAGAGATACTATTTCACCAATTGGGATTGTTAGAGATGTTGAAGTATTGTGTGGGAAAACTAAATATCCTACTGATTTTCTTGTTCTTGGTTCCCCACAAGATAGCTTTTGTCCCATTATATTTGGTAGACCCTTCTTAAACACTGTTAGTGCTAGGATAGACAGCGAAAAGGATGTTGTTACTATTGGTTTAGGTGATATGTCTCATGAGTTCAACTTTTCTAAATTTCGTAGACAACACTGTGAAGAGGAATTGCCTAGTAAAGATGAAATTATTGGTCTTGCTTCTATTGACGTACCTCCTAGTGATCCTTTAGAACAATATTTGCTAGACCATGAAAATGATATGCTTATGAATGAAAGAAGGGAAATAGATGAAGTGTTCTTTAAACAGGGACCTATTATGAAACACAACTTGCCTGTTGAAATCTTAGGGGATCCTCCTCCACCCAAGGGTTATCCCGTGTTTGATCTTAAACCACTGCCTGATACTCTTAAATATGTTTATCTTGATGAAAAGAAGATATATCCTGTCATTATTAGTGCTAACTGATGACCCACAAGTATAGGGGATCTATCTAGTCCTTTCGATAAGTAAGAGTGTCGAACCCAACGAGGAGCAGAAGGAAATGATAAGCGGTTTTCAGCAAGGTATTCTCTGCAAGTACTAAAATAAGTGGTAACAGATAGTTTTGTGATAAGATAGATTGTAACAAGCAACAAGTAACAAAAGTAAATAAAGTGCATCAAGGTGGCCCAATCCTTTTGTAGCAAAGGACAAGCCGGAACAAACTCTTATAATAGGAAAAGTGCTCCCGAGGACACATGGGAATATCGTCAAGCTAGTTTTCATCACGTTCATATGATTTGCGTTCGATACTTTGATAATTTCATATGTGGGTGGACTGGTGCTTGGGTGTTGTTCTTACTTGAACAAGCATCCCACTTATGAGTAACCTCTATTGAAAGCATCCGCAACTACAACAAAAGTATTAAGGTAAACCTAACCATAGCATGAAACATATGGATCCAAATCAGCCCCTTACGAAGCAACGCATAAACTAGGGTTTAAGCTTCTGTCACTCTAGCAACCCATCATCTACTTATTACTTCCCAATGCCTTCCTCTAGGCCCAAATAATGGTGAAGTGTTATGTAGTCGACATTCACATAACACCACTAGAGGCTAGACAACATACATCTTATCAAAATATCAAACGAATACCAAATTCACATGACTACTCATAGCAAGACTTCTCCCTTGTCCTCAGGAACAAACGTAATTACTCACAAAGCATATTCATGTTCATAATCAGAGGGGTAATAATATGCATATAGGATCTGAACATATGATCTTCCACCAAATAAACCAACTAGCATTAACTACAAGGAGTAATCAAAACTACTAGCAACCTACTCGCACCAATCCCGGACTTTGAGACAAGAATTGGATACAAGAGATGAACTAGGGTTTAGAGATGAGATGGTGCTGGTGAAGATGTTGATGGAGATTGCCCTTTCCCGATGAGAGGACCGTTGGTGATGACGATGGTGATGATTTCCCCCTCCTAGAGGGAACTTTCCCCGGTAGAACAGCTCTGTCGGAGCGCTAGATTGGATCCGCCAAGGTTCCGCCTCGTGGCGGCGGGTCTCGTCCCGAAAAGTTCCTTCTTCTTTTTTGTCATCGAAAGACCTCATATAGGAGAAGATGGGCATCGGAGAGCCACCAAGGGGGCCACGAGGTAGGGGGCGTGCCCTAGGGGGGCGCCCCCCACCCTCGTGAGAAGGGTGTGGGCCCCCTGGCCTTCATCTTTGGCGTGGATTTTTCTTTATTTCTTTTAAGATGTTCCGTGGAGTTTCAGGACTTTTGGAGTCGCGCAGAATAGGTCTCTAATATTTTCTCCTTTTCCAGACCAGAATTCCAGCTGCCGGCATTCTCCCTCTTTATGTAAACCTTGTAAAATAAGAGAGAATAGCCATAAGTATTGTGACATAAAGTGAAATAACAGTCCATAATGCGATAAATATCGATATAAAAGCATGATGCAAAATGGACGTATCAACTCCCCCAAGCTTAGACCTCGCTTGTCCTCAAGCGAAAGACCGATAACAATAAATATGTCCTCATGTTTAGAGGTAGAGGCGTCGATAAAAATAAAATACAGACATGAAGGCATCATGATTATTCTCATAACAGCAACATATATAGATTTTGTCATATGATTACTTATGTTCAAATGATGATCTATTCACAATGCAAAAGTATAAATCATAAACCTTCATTACAAGAAATATGTCAACTTGTGACCACCACTATTGGTCACTGAATGGTCACAAATTTCCATTTCTGACATTTTCGTGACAAAAAACATAAGGTCAAAAGCTGGCCGTCATAAACTGACTATAGCGACCTTTCTTCTGGAATGGTCGAAGACGTTTATGACCAAAATACGTCTATTGTGGCATTTTGGTCACTAGCAACCTCCCCAGGCCACGTAGGCATCCAGCGTGGCAATCTGACGTGGCACAAGATTCAGCCCGGTCCAATTCGATTTTCTACATGGGCCTAGCCCAACAATTTGGCCTTTTTAATGTATTTTTTCCTGTGCTTTTATTAGCTACATGGGTCTGGCCCAACAATTCAGCCTTATTGATTTCTTTGTGTGGCCCTTTTAACAGCATATTTTCTTTTTGATCATGTATTTTTTTGGGCCATTTCTTTGCTGGGCCTCTCATGTTTTTCCCTCAAAAATAATTGTCCAATATAACTTGGGCCTAGCCCAGTTCCGAAAAAATTGATCCAATACAAAAGAAGTTATTATGCCACTGAGATTACAACACATCACACCACAAGCTATCTTGGGCAACGTGCAATGTTATTATATTACAACCATTCATTCCAGCAATACATATCTACGATATCTTTACATCCCAGGAACAGTAACCGCCAAACAAACTATTCTACAACAAAGAAAATTAAAACAAAAATTTAGATGCTAAGACATAACAGAAGTTCCTATTGTCCTCCTCCTTCCAACATTTGAAAACCTCATTCACCTGCAGTAGATCAATCATGAGTGAGAAACTATATAGCAGAAAAAATGTTTAAATGATGCAAAAATATCAATCATTACACATGGTATTCGGGTACAAATTCATTAGTCATTCCACATGGTATGGCAGGTACAGATTCATCAGCCATTAGAGTAGATAATAACATCACTGGCAACAATTAATACGGCTTGGATCAAGTCTCAAGCATAATAGAGTACAGATTAGTCCAGTTTATACTCCTCTTTTAGAGGTACAGATTATAGCTAATGGGAGCTGATGTCCAGGAGTATTTGCAAATGATACAACATCATGGAGTTGGATAACATGTTTAGCAGTACAGGTTATATAGTAAGCAAGCAATTTGGCAAGCTATGTTGCAAGATAATTGTTGTGTCACTAACAATCACCATGTAAGAATGCTTTGTTGTACTAATACATGCACATCAAGCGAGAGTGGTGTTCTATTCTTACCACATAGGCACAAGTGAGATGATGTCCGATTCGCCCTACTTCTCCACAAGACTCGACTAGGAGCACAAGAAAGTAGGCTGGTAACAAAATAACAAGCCACTCATAAAACTGTTATGCACTAGATAACTACAGAGAAGAAAGCAAAAGTAACCAGAATAGTAGAGGTGCGGTGATCAAGTATATAAACACTCCTAGCAGCTAATTATATAAGGGCATTGCTCATAATGAAGAGCAAAGTATTTTTATGGGGAGGAAAGGCTCCCAGCTTCACCACCCCCAGGATATGCATTCAAACAAGAATTTATTAGTGAAGAACAAAAAGAGCGGCTCCCCTGTTTTTTGCTGGAACTACAATAGCCTAGCTTAGCTTCAAACAAGAATAACGAATTTGTAAGACATGTATATCTGCCATAACCAAGCAAGCAGATTCAGTAGCTACTTAAACAGTTTAATAGTTGGACTCCGGAGACAATTCTTAGTGCTTCAAATCATTCAGTTATCTGAATTAACAGTACAGAAAAGAATTGAAGATCTCAATGACAGTAGTAATCGGAGGGATAAATCAACACTTGTTCTAAGGACAATAAGATGATTGGTGCCAGGCAGTGTGGGGTCTCATCAGTCACCAAGCTGAACATGAGTGCTTAAATTTGCCAACTAGGACTAACAAAAGTGCCAAACAGAGCTTTTCAGGCTACAATAGCAACATATTAAACTATCATGGACCTACCTAACTCTCAAAGCACTAATCCATCCCCAATTAGTTCGGATAAAAAAATCCCACATGGCTAAATGGGCATGCACCTCTCTGTAATTCTGCAGATAAACCTTGAGGGGCTCAATGTACTCCTGAAAGCCTAGCGTGGCCATCGCCCAGAGCAGGTCATCGATGTTGATGGTCTTGCACTTCTCCCTCTAGCACTTGTCGCTCGCCCTACAATACAGACAAGACAAAACGGCGACAGGTCAGCACCAGACCACACTTGATTCGGGCAGGCAAAACAGAGCGGCAGCGGTCAACAGAGGCACTCACTCGCTGGCGATGAAGCAATGAACTCCGAGATGCACTCCCGCACGGTCTCCTTGGCGTCCTTGGCGATCTTGCCATTGGCCAAGATGGCCTTCTTCATGATGCTGCTGATGTTGGCGATGGGCAGGAACCTGTCCTGCTCCCTGACGCTGCCGAAGCCGCCGCCCGGCGGGCTCGTCAGCGTGTCCGACATCCGGACGCCCTCCTACAGCCCACCAGCAACCCCGCCAGATCCATCAGCGTACTGGCGCACCAAACCCTAGACCCCGACTTCCGGAAGCGCGGGGAGAGAGGTGAGGGGAGAGGGAGGCGTACCTTATATAGACGGGCGTGTAGAGGGAGGGAGGGAAGGTGGTGGAGGGGAATGGAGGTGCGGTGAGGGCGGCGAGCGACGTCCCCGTGCTCCGCGAGCCTCCGCGGCGCCTTTCTGGCCACCGGAGGAGCTGAGGGCCGAATCCGCTGCGGTTGGCTCGCCTGCCCAAGCCCCGTCGGTGGAGAGCGCCTGCTCGATCCAGATCGAGGTCCTGATTGGCGTGGGGTTGCCTGCGAATCTTGGGGGCGGCTCTGGGCATGGGCTCGATCTTGGGTCGGCCTCAACCTCGTCTACGGCGAGGGTCGTCGATGGTGGCGGTGGCGGTGGGGTTGGGGGTGGTGGCAGATCGAGATCTGAGGGAAGGAGAAGGGGGTGGGGTTGGGGGCGTGGGCGGAGGAAGAAGAGCTGGGAGCGGGAGCGAGGTTCGGGTGCAGCGCGAGGGAAGGAGGGCGCCGCCGGTGACAGAAAGGAAGGAGGGCGCCGCCGGTGCCAGCGCGAGGGAAGGACGGCGTGGCGCGAGGGGTGAGGGAGAGGCCAATCTGGATCGGGGACAGAGAGAGGGAGGCGGCAGGTGAAAGGAAGGGACGAGAGGTGAGAGAGAGGTAGGGTTTGGTGCGGTGGGTTTTTTTCCTTTCTTTGCATGGACGGATGGATGGACGTTGGATTGCTAGCAATGGATGGTAGGATGTCTGCCATCTCATCGATCCGTGCCACAAACGGTTCCACCAATCACAATGTAGTACACACTTTGACGATTTTATAACCATCTAAATTGGTCGTAGTCAATTAAATAATATGCTAAATCATGTCACCTATTTTATAACATCATAGAATTAGAAAAAAAAAATAAGAACAATAGCATCGTGTCACAAGTGAGACTTGTTTTTCAGAAAAATAACAAACCTGGAATAATACAAATATCTTTAAAAATTGATCTCAAAAATGAGTTTTATTTGCAAAAAAACATTTTCAACCTTTGGAGTGTCGAAAATGGTATATCTTTTTGAAGCACCTACCAATATTTGTTGCAAAATGGCACCACTCTATTTTTCAATAATATTAGATAATATTTTAGGTACAATTGACCAAATGCTTGTGTCTCAATAGCTGTCTATCCACCTCTCGTCAATAATTGAGGAGGTTTTTCAAGTGCCCATTTTTCATTCTTCAAGTGTCCAAAAGGGGTTTTTTGTGAAGAACCTACCAAATAATTGTTGCGAAATTGGACCAAATCATTTTTCTAAAATGCTATGCCATATTTAATGCACAATTGACCAAATGGTTGGGTGTAAAGAGTTTTGATCCTCCTCTCGTGAAAAAGACAAATTTTCGCCGATTCAGCTGGAAGCGGGTCAAATTTGAACTATAGCTGCCTTATAGTCTGCTTTTTATTTTTTCCAAAAATCATTTCTAGGTACATAAGTTTCTATTAATCAGAGAAACACCAAAAAAATTGCAAGATTCAACCACTAGCTAGGAACGGTCATTCCCGCCGTTTTGACCGCATTTTGAAATGGGCATAAAAAATTCAAAAAAAATCAAAAAAATGGGAAACCTTCGCATTGTGTCATTATATGTGGCCAAGTTCCCAGGAAAAATAACAAACTTGTAATATGGCAATTATTTTAAAAAAGTGTTCTCAGAAACGAGCTATCACGTGTGAGATCAATGGCTTTCAAGCCAAATGATCAATCTTATGGCCACATTCATGGCATAGTTTGTTCAAATGATCTCATATTGTGCACAAGGGTGCATATTGGAATGACAAACAATATTGCCTAAGGAAGTTTTCATTTTCCTTGGACGGAAAAACCATTTTCAATTTTTCGAGTGCCCAAAAGGGGTTTTTTTGTGAAGGACCTCCCAAATAATTGTTGCAAAATTGGACCAACTCATTTTTCTAAAATATTAGGCCATATTTAATGCACAATTGACCAAATGGTTGGGTGTAAAAAGTTTTGATCCTCCTCTCGTGAAAAAGACAAATTTCCGTCGATTTAGTAGGAAGCGGGTCAAATTTGAACTGCAGCTGCATCATAGTTTGCTATTTATTTTTTACAAAAATGATTTCTAGGTACATAAGTACCTATTTAATCAGAGAAACACCAATAAAATTCCAAGATTCAACCACTAGCTAGGAACGGTCATTCCCGCCGTTTTAACCGCATTTTGAAACGGGCATAAAAAATTCAAAAAAATTCAAAAAATTGGGAAACCTTCGCATTGTGTCATTATATGTGGCCAAGTTTCCAGGAAAAATAACAAACTTGTAATACGGCAATTATTTCAAAAAAGTGTTCTCAGAAATGAGCTATCACGTGTGGAGATCAATGGCTTTCAAGCCAAATGATCAATCTTATGGCCACATCTATACCTATACTAATTAGAGACTCCCAAGAAATTCCCATGTTAATCAGTAATTAGGAGCCGTTAATCTGGTGGGCCCGAGTTATTATGGTGTAGATCAATCCTAGAAACTCCCATGTCACAAAAATTCCCTATTCCCACGTTAATCAGTAATTAGGAGCTGTTAATCTGGTGGGGCCGAGTTATTATGGTGTAGATCAATCCTAGAAACTCCCATGTCACAAAAATTCCCTAGAAAAAAATCTGGTGGGGCTGAGTTATTATGGTGTAAATAAATCCTAGAAACTCCCATGTTACAAAAATTCACGTTACAAAAATTGCCTAGAAAAAAAGGTGTAGATCAATCCTATAAACTCCCACCTCACAAAACTTTCCTAGAAAAAAAATAGGCGCGCTCTGCCTCTCTCCCAATCTCTCACGATTCTCTTCTCTCCTATCAATCAGCCCCATCTATCTCAATAGGCCAAACAAAAATAGATCGATCAATAGGGGCTCTTCTCCTCAAGCTCCATGTACGCCGCCGCCATGGCCGCCCCAAGCCTTCGATCGATAGGGGCTCTTCTCCTCACGCTCCATGTATGTCGCCGCCCTGGATGCCCCAAGCCTTCTATTTCAATCAGCCAAACAAAAGAGATCAATCAAGGGTAGACTTTTCTCCCCATGAGGTGTGCACAACGCCATGGTGGCCGCCCCATGCCTTCAACAAGTTGACCCTTGATGTTTTGCCTATACATCTACAACCCGATGACCGGTGATTCTCCGCCATATGTCTCTGCGTTAGCACGTTCTGCCCATGAAGACATAGAGGACGTGAAGATCCATGACACCACGTGTGATTCGCTGGCGACAATATGTATGGTTTCCCGGCAGCAGGAGCAAGGTTTCCTCGATTCCTCCCACCCATACATTCTTACCTTTCCTTTATACATAGCTTAGCTGCCTCTGATCATCTGATGGATAAAAGCATGGATGGATGCGTCTACTTGCATCGTCTATTTAACTTAATATGAGGAGATCCGCTGTGAGATAAGTTGCTGACTTGCTATCACCTGTAGAAAAATTAAGGTAATTCAATCAGCTATATCTACAAAGGGAATCTATTACCTTTGATACTTAAGCATGCATGTGACCGATTAGATTGAGGCTAGGAACGTAGAATCACATCGATAATACCAATGGCCATCATCAATAAAAAAGACTCGGACACGTTCAACCCATGTCGTAGTGCCCCAAGGATGGGCCGTTGCTACTTAGACGAAGGCTTAGGTAAGGCCTGAATGATGAGAGTATACATTGTATGTCGCTGAATGTACGGAAAAATGACTCATTTTAAGCTATCCAATTTCCAGGTTAGCAGACCGATGTGCGTGCTTGGTTCTATGTTCTTCACATCAAAGACCGACAGGAGTAACTTATGATGGAGTCCGAAGAAAATTCCCACAAAGAACTGTACTCCAGCATGTGCTATTGTCTCATTTGCGGAGAAAAACTGCTTTTAAAATTGAGACCCCTCAAGATGGTACGTCATGTTTTAGTTCTTTTGTTTGTTAGTCTTTTTTCTGAGTTCTAATTCGTGTAGTTCCGTTTCTTTCCTTTTTTTACAGAATAGTATATGCATTATATAAATTAATTTATGCCCTGAGAGAGCCATAGCACCGGTGGCCTAGCTGTTTGGGTCTCGGGCGTGAGACAACTTTGGATTGTTCAGGTCAGCGCTGCTGGAGCCGTTGTGTTGGAAGCCACACCTGCCACCGCCCAGTTTAATAGACCAGGAAAATCAGGAGCTTCATACATGCATGTTGAGGCATCCAATCGTAATGTACATAGTAATTTCAACTGTGCAATATTGCCGCATGCATTGAAGTATGTGTAGGTCGATCTATCCAGGGCACACTATAGCAGGTACATCATAATTAAAATAACACATTTTATAGCTTCCATTATTTCAATATTTCATTTGATTATTCAAGCTTTATCAGTGCGTGTTACCGGATCTCCATTTCTCTTAATTATGTTGTGGCGATTGCATCGCGTTCAGGCAGGAGTAGCCCCATCGCTCGCAACACAGGATGTGTGGCAGCCTAGAAGCAGCTTCACTCCCAGGCTCACGTCCATGTCTGTAGCATAAATATCATGCATGTCTTTGATGCATGCATTGTACAATGGTGATACGTGATTAACAAGCTAGGACTGATCCATATATCTTCCATTGTGACATTTATCTCTCCCACTACATGGAGCTGGAATCTATATAAAATCGGTTTGGCGGCGTATATGCGTGATATTAAATCTAACATAGATGAAAAATCTAAATATGAAAAGTAGTATTTGCACATGATATGTTCTCCTTCAGAACATGGTCTGATTATCACATATTTGATCTGCTACAAGTTATTTCTTCTTCTCATGTCGAAAGTTTGACCCTAACAGAATTCTTATGTAGTTTTCCTCTAAATTACTAATCTACACAATCGAGTTGCCACAATGATCGTGACCGGACCTTCTTTGTCCTTGACGTACATGGAGGCGAAGTCGTACGAGACGGTGCGCAAGTGGTTGTTTCAGGCGTACTGATCTACGCCTCTGTCGTAGTCAATGTGCATCAAGTTATGGTCCCGAGTCTAGAAGGAGCCTGTCCAATTGCAAGCAATAGGTTTGATATAGTGATTTTTAATTTTTGACCAAATTTTCTCCTAGAGGTTTTTAAACCAGATGGATACAAGATTGTAGTGAAATAGAAGGACAACTTTGATGTTCTTTGTTATTCTATTTCATTGTTCTAAAACATCAAATATTTGGGTGATCTGTATAAGGATACTTAGAACATGATTTGCCAACTACATGACAAGTAGACTATTTAACATTTATAATTAGAAATGTATATTTGTAGTTCGTCATAAGAGTATCGCAAGTGTTGTAAAAAGCACAAGATACAAAAGTTTAGACCAAAGATCCAAGAATGATGGTAGACATGATTGCAAATATTTAGATTTTCTTGGCAACTACTTTCATTGTGGTCAAGAAAGTGAAAGCATACTAAATCTTTTAGTCGGGACCAAAGTTTTAGGTAGGCATCATGGTTCTTCGGATGGTGAAAATCTGTAAATTAGAATTATCAACATGATTTACAGCTTTGGCAATATATTAACAAATCTTCAATTATAAGAAATCGGTGTATTAGCTACTTATGTAGGACAGATCAACGGAACACATGAAAGTCATGAAATTTACATGTTTGGTAGATGGACATTAATTGTGAACGGTAGGAAAATCTACTATGTAAATTTATCTATTAATATGTCATTTTGATTTTCATGTTAATGAGGGATTTGGACATCCCAGGAACTGTGGAAATCTAAAATAGATGTTATGACTTCCTTACAATTACAGTCACCTTTCTTATTCTGCTACATATATAAATATTTTTGTACATACAAAACCAGGGAGAAGTGATGTTCACGACAATTTGCATAGTGCTGGAGAAGAAAAATGAATTTTTAATTGAGAACATTCTAGAAAAGCTAAATTTCATACTGCATTTTAACAAGTATGTCATTTTTATGATCGGACTTTCTAATATTGCCAGTAAATTATATGTGTGTACCATTTGTTGGCATAATTTATCAAAGAAACTGTAGGATAATGATTATTGTAAAGCAAGCTATTACATGAAGATGTTAAGATGAGATATTACTATCACCAACAGTTTTGTTCAAATATCGATAAAATAAATAATAACTAATACTGATTTACTTCCAATGTTAATATTGTATTAACTCCAACTTTCTAATTTTACTGTGTTTATTCGAAGAATTATTACCATCTACAATACCATATTAAAAGGTAGATGCCTCACTAAATATATATATTTATCATAAACATTCATAGTCTTCTCTACAAAATTTTGATTTAGTAAAATTCTAATATTAGGGTAAATTGAAAGGCTGTCCAAGAAGGCAACCTAATGAGTTTAATTAATCAGGACATAAAATTCTAATTCACATTCATTGTTGTAAGCTAGCCCGTGCGAATGCATGGGTTGACGACTAGTTCATGGAATAGTTTGTTCAAATGATCTCATATTGTGCACAAGGGTGCATATTGGAATGACAAACAGTATTGCCTAAGGAAGTTTTCATTTTTCTTGGACGGAAAAACCATTTTCAATTTTTCGAGTGCCCAAAAGGGGTTTTTTGTGAAGGACCTCCCAAATAATTGTTGCAAAATTGGACCAACTCATTTTTCTAAAATATTAGGCCATATTTAATGCACAATTGACCAAATGGTTGGGTGTAAAAAGTTTTGATCCACCTCTCGTGAAAAAGACAAATTTCCGTCGATTCAGTAGGAAGCGGGTCAAATTTGAACTGCAGCTGCATCATAGTTTGCTATTATTTTTTACAAAAATCATTTCTAGGTACATAAGTACCTATTTAATCAGAGAAACACCAATAAAATTCCAAGATTCAACCACTAGCTAGGAACGGTCATTCCCGCCGTTTTGACCGCATTTTGAAACGGGCATAAAAAATTCAAAAAATTGGGAAACCTTCGCATTGTGTCATTACATGTGGCCAAGTTCCCAGGAAAAATAACAAACTTGTAATACGGCAATTATTTTAAAAAAGTGTTCTCAGAAACGAGCGATCACGTGTGGAGATCAATGGCTTTCAAGCCAAATGATCAATCTTATGGCCACATTCATGGCATAGTTTGTTCACATGATCTCATATTGTGCACAAGGGTGCATATTGGAATGGCAAACAATGTTGCCTAAGGAAGTTTTCATTTTCTTTGGACGAAAAAACCATTTTCCATTTTTCGAGTGACCAAAAGGAGGTTTTTTTGTGAAGGACCTCCCAAATAATTGTTGCAAAATTGGACCAAAACATTTTTCTAAAATACTAGGCCATATTTAATGCAAAATTGACAAAATGGTTGGGTGTAAAAAGTTTTGATCCACCTCTCGTGAAAAAGACAAATTTCCGTCGATTCAGTAGGAAGCGGGTCAAATTTGAACTGCAGCTGTCTCATAGTTTGCTATTTATTTATTCCAAAAATCATTTCTAGGTACATAAGTACCTATTTAATCATAAATACATGGTTTGGTGGCGATACATCGAGGTTTGGGCGGTGGCTGAGGGCCCCAACTCTAGAGCGCGTAAACTCGCATGCCCGCCGCGTGGTCACTGCGTGACCCTGGCATTGCCATGTGTTCTGGGCGGCATAGGCATGTCTAGTGGGTTGGGCACTCCCCAGGTAGGTTCTACGAAGAAAATTACAACTTAAGATTCTCACGAGGAGACCGATCGATGCTCAAACATGAATAAGCAGCCAAGTGTTTGATTAGCGGTACGGGAAATGCACATGGCCAATGGGCGTGAGTTTTGGCCGAGGATGATCATCTACTAAGGAGAATGTATTCACAAATTTTCAGCTCAAAAGGAGGATCCTAGTTGGTACTTGCTTTGCAAAGTACCACACTGGACAAAAATATGAATGTTGAAGCTGGGCTCAAAATAATGAATGGATTGAGCTGAAATTTGGTAGAGGATGGTTATTTGGGCATAGGAAAGCATTGTAGAAAATTGATATCATTTTGACATGCCAAAGTAGTACTTCCTTCACAATGCTCTTCTATGGACAAAAACTTGGGAAAACTAGTGAGAGAGATTGGATGAATGAAATGAGCTAAAAATTGGTGTAGGTAAGTTACATAGGTATGGTCATGCGCTGGTAAATTTTCAGATCATTTGGGTAAGCCTAGCTAGTACTTACTTCACAAAGCTTCTCTCGAGGTAGAAACTTTGGAAATTTCCTGAGAAAGATTTACTAGGAAAATTGAGCTGAATATTTTCATGTGGCAATGATTTGGGTATGGAAGAGTGCCTGAAAAGTTTGAGGGTAATAGGAGGGGTCTATATAACACTTGCTTTGCAACGTGTCAATTTGGCCATAAAATATAAATTGAACCTGGGCTCACATAGATGATTTGACTGAGCTGCAATTTGGAGGAGGGTGATAATTTGGGCATATGAAGGAACTGTATAAATTTCATGTCATTTAGAGATAAAAAAAGGTACTTCCTTCACAATGCTTCTAGGTGGACAAAAACTTTGGAAATTTGCCGAGGAAGATTTGCTAGGCAAATGGAGCTGAATTTTGTCATGCGGTAATGATTTGGATAGGAAAGAGTGCCCAAAAATTCCAAGGGCAATCAAGACTATATAAATAGCACTTCCTTCATAAAGTGTTGTTGTGAACAGAATAGGAAAATGAATATTGTTGAATTAGTTTTGAACTAGGCAAGGAAGGATTTTTACATATTTGATGAAGATATGCCCCAAAGAATTTATGAGATTTTTTTTGGGAATTTTGGGAATGATAGAAATATAGGTTGCTTCACAACCTAGGGCAAAAACTGCCACATGGACATGACACATAGGCAAAACTGATGAGATGGCGCCTAGTCATCACAACCCACCACAATCTACAAGGCTATGACCATCTATATTGGTCATTAACAACTAGAAATAAGGCAGCGAACTAGCACTGTTTGCTTTGTGACCATTTCGTGTAAGGAAATTACGACCTTTCTAACCAAAATGGTCGCAATGGTTTAGGGTTTGGAGCCCCCTGAACAGCTTTTGACCAATTGGTCTAAAATGGTCATAAATTTATGACCAATTCTTCGAGGGTCACTGACAGAAGGTCATAAGTTGACATATTTCTTGTAGTGCTTATTGGGCTCCGACAAACTATAATCTCAGTCATTGAAGCAATTGCAATTTATCATAACATCGGAAAGAGTCTATGTCAGGGCTAAAAAGCAAGTCCACATACTCAACTATCATTTAGTCCTCCATAATTGCTAACACTCACGTGATACTTGTGGTTACGGAGTTTTAATCGGACACAAAGAAAGATAGGGGCTTATAGTTTTGCCCCACAACCTTTTACCTCAAGGGTAATGTCAACAATAATGGTTCATGCTCCCCTACATCCAATTAGATATATATATATATCATGTTCTTTCCAACATGCTGAGCTTGCCAAAGGATAAAATGAAAAAGAAAAGGTGAAGATCACCATGACTCTTGCATAAGGTAGAAGATAATAATAAAGGATAGACCCTTCACAGAGGGAAGCAGAGGTTGCCATGCGCTTTTATGGTTGGATATATAAAATCTCAATGCGAAAGAACGTCACTTTATATTGCCCCTTGTGATATGAACCTTTATTATGTAGTCTATCGCTTTTATTACTTCCACATCACAAGATTGTATAAAGCTTATTTCTCCCACACCAATAAATCATACATATTTAGAGCAATTTTTATTGCTTTGCACCGATGACAACTTACTTGAAGGATCTTACTCAATCCATAGGTAGATATGGTGGACTCTCATGGCAAAACTGGTTTAAGGGTATTTGGAAGCACAAGTAGTATTTCTACTTGGTGCTGAGAATTTGAATAGCATGAGGGGGACAGGCAAGCTCAACAAGTTAGAGGATCCATGACAACATACTTTATCTCAGATATAAGAAAGACATGACTCATTACGTCGTCTTCCTTGTCCAACATCAATTCTTTAGCATGTCATATTTTAATGAGGGCTCCCAATCATAAAAGATGTCAATGATAATATATCTATATGTGAAAACCTCTCTTTCCTTATTACTTCCTATTAATTGCAACAATGACCAAAGCTATGTCTGCCAACTCCCAGCAACTTTTAATCATCATACTCTTTCTATGTGAAGTCATTACTCTCAATAAGATCAATATGAACCTTTTGTTTCTTTTTATTCTTTTTCTCTTTCTTTTATTCACCCAATATCATGGCAAAATAATCAAGCCCTTGACTCAACACTAATCTTTATTATATATAGCTCACGGACTCGATTACATAGAGAGGTCATAAAGCAAAACTCAAAACTAGATCATCCATAAACTTTATTCTACTGGATCAAGATACTACTAATAGGATCGAACTAAGAAAAACGTTAAAGATAGGAGTTGTGATTGTGATACGATACCGGGGCACCTCCCCCAAGCTTGGCAGTTGCCAAGGGGAGTGCCCATACCCATGTGATCATGTCTCCTTCTTTGTTGTTGGTGTAATATTCTTGGCGATTATTCCTCTCAGGATACGGTTCTCCTCCTCGAGCTTATTGACTTGCTGCTTGAGGTCCATTATTTCCTTACGAAGCTTTCCTGTGACAGCTAAAGCTCCTTCCACCCAAGGGTGTTGCATAGCTGCGGGAGAACAAGTGACACTCCTCTTCATATTTTCATAAATAAGATATCTAACATTAGAAGGGATAACCGAGTTTGGAATAGCTGAGCTCTGTAGTTCCCCCATTGTGAACCCAGCTCGGAGGCGAGAGGTGACTTCTTGATCCTCCATAGCATCTACTCTCATCAAGTCAGCCTCCATCTCCTCCTACGTTGCTGGACCAAAGTGGTCAGCATCGCTGTTTGCCCTTGGCTCCGGTGCTGGATTAGATACTCGGCTCTCCCCGATTGACTCTTGAGAAGACATCTTGCTCTAATCTGCAGCAGCAACAGCTCGAAAACAAAAATAGAGGAAATTTGTGTGATACGGGATTCAAAACCCCCGGGAGATTATATAATGAATTTTTACCAACCAAAATACGTATCGTGCAAGAAAACGGAACCCGGAAGGCACACGAGGTGCTCACGAGGTAGGGGGCGCGCCCAGGGGGGTAGGGCGCGCCCACCACCCTCGTGGGGCCCTCGTTTCCTTCCCGGACTGCTACTTATTTTTCTATTTTTCTAAATATTCCAAAATGGAGAAATATTGCCTTAAAAGTTGTTTTGGAGTCGGTTTACTTACCGTACCACATACCTATTCCTTTTCAGAGTCTGAAACGTTCTGGAAAGTGTCTCTTATGTATTCCTCCGGGGTTACGGTTTCAATAATATTAGTTTCAACATTTATGGGATTACCTGAGATATAATGTTTGATTCTTTGACCGTTTACCACCTTCGGATTTGTGCCCTCGAAGTTGTTGATTTTTATGGCACCGGAACGATAGACCTCTTCGATAACATAGGGGCCTTCCCATTTAGAGAGAAGTTTCCCTGCAAAAAATCTTAAATGAGAGTTGTATAGCAATACATAATCATCTACATTAAACTCATGCTTTTGTATTCTTTTGTCATGCCATCTTTTAACTTTTTCTTTAAACAACTTGGCATTTTCATAAGCTTGGGTTCTCCATTCATCAAGTGAGCTAATATCAAATAGCCTCTTCTCACCGGCAAGTTTAAAATCATAGTTGAGCTCTTTAATAGCCCAATATGTCTTATGTTCTAGTTCGAGAGGTAAGTGACATGCTTTTCCATAGACTATTTTATATGGAGACATACCCATAGGATTTTTGTATGCAGTTCTATAAGCCCATAACGCATCATCAAGTTTGTTAGACCAGTTCTTTCTAGACTTATTAACAGTCTTTTGCAAAATTAATTTGAGCTCTCTATTGCTCAACTCTACTTGACCACTAGGCTGTGGGTGATAAGGAGATGCAATTCTATGATTAACATCATATTTAGCAAGCATTTTACGGAAAGCACCATGAATAAAGTGTGAACCACCATCAGTCATGAAATATCTAGGGACTCCAAACCTCGGGAAAATAACTTCTTTAAGCATTTTAATAGAAGTGTTATGATCAGCACTACTCGTTGGAATAGCTTCTACCCACTTAGTAACGTAATCAACAGCAACTAGAATATGTGTGTATCCCTTAGAGGCAGGAAAGGGTCCCATATAATCAAAGCCCCAAACATCAAATGGTTCAATTACAAGAGAATAATTCATAGGCATTTCTTGACGTCTACTAATATTACCAATTCTTTGACATTCATCACAAGACAAGATAAACTTACGGGCGTCCTTGAAGAGAGTAGGCCAATAAAAACCAGATTGCAATACCTTATGTGCAGTTCTATCTCCAGCGTGGTGTCCTCCATAAGATTCAGAATGACACTTGCGTAGGATCTGTTCCTGTTCATGCTCAGGTACACAACGTCTAATAACACCATCTACTCCTTCCTTATAAAGATGTGGGTCATCCCAAAAGTAATGTCTCAAATCATAGAAGAACTTTTTCTTTTGTTGGTATGTGAAGCTAGGTGGTATAAATTTAGCAACAATATAATTAGCATAATCAGCATACCATGGAGTACTACGAGAAGTACTTATAACATTTAATTGTTCATCAGGAAAGTTATCATTAATAGGTAGTGGGTCATCAAGAATATTTTCTAACCTAGACAGGTTGTCTGCAACGGGGTTCTCAGCTCCCTTTCTATCAACAATATGCAAATCAAATTCTTGTAGCAAGAGAACCCATCTAATAAGTCTAGATTTAGCATCTTCCTTTTCCATAAGATGTTTAATAGTCGCATGATCTGTTTGAATAGTTACTTTAGAATCAACAATATAAGATCTGAACTTATCACAAGAAAATACAACTGCTAAAAGCTCTTTTTCAGTAGTAGCATAATTTCTTTGAGCGTTGTCTAGAGTCTTACTAGCATAATGAATAACATTTAATTTCTTATCAACTCATTGCCCTAGAACAGCACCTACAGCATAATCACTAGCATCAGACATAATTTCAAAGGGTAGGTTCCAATCAGGTTGTTGAACAACAGGTGCAGAGACTAATGCTTTCTTAAGTATTTCAAATGCTTCTACACAATCATCATCAAAGACAAATGGTATATCTTTTTGCAATAAATTAGTCAGAGGCCGAGAAATTTTTGAGAAGTCCTTAATGAACCTCCTATAAAATCCAGCGTGACCAAGGAAACTTCTTATACCTTTGATGTCCTTGGGACATGGCATCTTTTCAATAGCATCAACCTTGGCTTTATCAACTTCAATACCTCTTTCAGAAACTTTGTGCCCCAAGACAATACCTTCATTAACCATAAAGTGGCACTTTTCCCAATTCAAGACAAGATTAGTTTCTTCACATCTCTGCAAAACTCGATCAAGATTGCTCAAGCAATCATCAAAAGAGGAACCATAGACGGAAAAGTCGTCCATGAAAACCTCACAAATCTTTTCACAAAAGTCAGAGAATATAGACATCATGCATCTTTGAAAGGTAGCAGGTGCATTACATAAACCAAAAGGCATACGTCTATAAGCAAAAGTACCTAAAGGGCATGTAAAAGTAGTCTTTGATTGATCTCTAGCCGACATAGGTATTTGAGAGAAACCAGAATAACCATCTAGAAAGCAGTAATGTGTATGTTTGCATAATCTTTCTAGCATTTCATCAATAAAAGGTAAGGGGTAATGACATGTATTAGTAGCTTTATTTAATTTGTGGAAATCAATTACCATCCTATAACCTGTGATAATTCTTTGTGGAATCAATTCATCTTTATCATTAGGAACAACAGTAATACCTCCCTTCTTAGGGACACAATGGACAGGACTTACCCATTCACTATCAGCAATGGGATAGATTATACCTGCCTCTAGAAGCTTTAGTATTTCTTTTCTTACCACTTCTTTCATTTTAGGATTCAAACGTCGTTGAGGATCACGAACTGGTTTGGCATCTGCTTCCAAATTTATTTTATGTTGACATAGAGTGGGACTAGTGCCCTTAAGATCATCAAGAGTATATCCAATAGCAACACGATGCTTCTTCAGAGTTTTCAATAGTCTTTCTTCTTCATGCTCTGAAATGTTAGCACTAATAATAATAGGATATATCTTCTTTTCATCAAGATAAGCATATTTAGGATTATCAGGCAACGGTTTAAGCTCAAACATGGTATCACCCTTGGGTGGAGGAGGATCCCCTAAAATTTCAACAGGCAAGTTATGATGCAGAATAGGTTCCTGTTTAAAGAATACTTCATCTATTTCCCTTCTTTCATTCATGAACATATCATTTTCATGGTCTAGCAGATAATGTTCTAAAGGATCACTAGGAGGTACGGAAATAGAAGCAAGACCAATAATTTCATCCTTACTAGGTAATTCTTCCTCACGATGTTGTTTACTAAATTTAGAGAAATTAAACTCATGAACCATATCATCCAAACCAACAGTAACAATATTCTTAGTGCAGTCTATGGTAGCATTGACAGTGTTTAAGAAAGGTCTACCAAATATAATGGGACAAAAGCTATGTTGTAGGGAACCAAGAACAAGAAAATCAGCAGGATATTTAGTTTTCCCACACAAGACTTCAACATCTCTAACAATTCCAATTGGTGCAATAGTATCTCTATTAGCAAGTTTAATAGTAACATCAATATCTTCTAGCTCAACAGGTGCAATTTCATTCTTAATTTCTTTGTATAAGTCAATAGGTATTACACTAGCACTAGCACCCATATCACATAAGCCATGATAACAATGATCTCCTATTTTAACAGAAATAACAGGCATGCCTACCACAGGTCTATGTTTATCTTTATCACAAGGTTTAGCAATTCTAGCAGTTTCACCTTCGAACTGAATAACATGCCCATCAATATTATCAGACAAGAGATCTTTAACAATAGCAATATTAGGTTCTACTTTAACTTGCTCAGGAGGTGTATAAGTTCTAATATTGCTTTTACGAACAACAGTTGAAGCTTTAGCATGATCCTGTATTCTAACAGGGAAAGGTGGTTTCTCAATATAAGAAGTAGGAACAATAGGATCATTATAAGTGATAGTATTTTCTTCAACTTTAATAGGTGCAGCTACTTTTACTTCTATGGGAGGATGATATTTAAACCACTTCTCCTTAGGGAGATCAACATAAGTAGCAAAAGATTCACAGAAAGAAGCTAATATCTCAGAGTCAAGTCCATATTTAGTGCTAAATTTACGGAAAATATCGGTATCCATAAAAGATTTAACACAATCAAACTTAGGTGTCATATCTGACTCCTTACCTTCGTCGAGGTCCTAATCATCAGAGTTGCGTTCAATTCTATCCAATAAATTCCATCTGAATTCAATAGTCTTCATCATAAAAGAGCCAGCACAAGAAGTATCGAGCATGGTGCGATTGTTTTTAGAAAGTCGAGCATAAAAACTTTGCATAATTATTTCTCTTGAGAGCTCATGATTGGGGCATGAATATAACATTGATTTAAGCCTCCCCCGAGCTTGAGCGATGCTTTCTCCTTCGCGAGGCTAGAAATTATATATATAATTGCGATCACAATGAACAAGATGCATAGAGTAATACTTTTGATGAAATTCCAGCTTCAATCTTTTATAGTCCCATGATCTCATATCATCACATAGCCTATACCATATCAATGCGTCTCCCTTCAAAGATAAAGGGAAGACCTTCTCCTTAGCAACATCATCGGGTATAACTGCAAGCTTAAATAATCCACAAACTTCATCCACATATATTAAGTGCTCATCAGGATGCTTTGTTCCATCTCCTGTAAAAGGGTTAGCTAGCAGTTTTTCCATCATACCCGAAGGAAATTCAAAAGGAGTTTCATTTTCAATAGGTTCAGTATGTTGAGGAGCAACTCTTTGCTCTCCTGGACGGGGTGAAGATACCCCGAACAAGCCCCTCAGAGAATTACTTTCCATAGTAACAAGTGACAGTAAATTTCAGCATACTATATAATTTTTTCCTTACCAAATTCCACCTACCAAAGGCGCTACACTCCCCGGCAATGGCGCCAGAAAAGCAGTTTTTCCATCATACCCGAAGGAAATTCAAAAGGAGTTTCATTTTCAATAGGTTCAGTATGTTGAGGAGCAACTCTTTGCTCTCCTGGACGGGGTGAAGATACCCCGAACAAGCCCCTCAGAGAATTACTTTCCATAGTAACAAGTGACAGTAAATTTCAGCATACTATATAATTTTTTCCTTACCAAATTCCACCTACCAAAGGCGCTACACTCCCCGGCAATGGCGCCAGAAAAGCAGTTTTTCCATCATACCCGAAGGAAATTCAAAAGGAGTTTCATTTTCAATAGGTTCAGTATGTTGAGGAGCAACTCTTTGCTCTCCTGGACGGGGTGAAGATACCCCGAACAAGCCCCTCAGAGAATTACTTTCCATAGTAACAAGTGACAGTAAATTTCAGCATACTATATAATTTTTTCCTTACCAAATTCCACCTACCAAAGGCGCTACACTCCCCGGCAATGGCGCCAGAAAAGAGTCTTGATGACCCACAAGTATAGGGGATCTATCGTAGTCCTTTCGATAAGTAAGAGTGTCGAACCCAACGAGGAGCAGAAGGAAATGATAAGCGGTTTTCAGCAAGGTATTCTCTGCAAGTACTGAAATAAGTGGTAACAGATAGTTTTGCGATAAGATAGATTGTAACGAGCAACAAGTAACAAAAGTAAATAAAGTGCAGCAAGGTGGCCCAATCCTTTTGTAGCAAAGGACAAGCCGGAACAAACTCTTATAATAGGAAAAGCGCTCCCGAGGACACATGGGAATATCGTCAAGCTAGTTTTCATCACGTTCATATGATTCGCGTTCGATACTTTGATAATTTGATATGTGGGCGGACCAGTGCTTGGGTGCTATTCTTACTTGAACAAGCATCCCACTTATGATTAACCTATATTGCAAGCATCCTCAACTACAACAAAAGTATTAAGGTAAACCTAACCATAGCATGAAACATATGGATCCAAATCAGCCCCTTACGAAGCAACGCATAAACTAGGGTTTAAGCTTCTATCACTCTAGCAACCCATCATCTACTTATTACTTCCCAATGT
The DNA here is from genome assembly GCF_003073215.2 of Triticum urartu. Classification (NCBI taxonomy): domain Eukaryota; kingdom Viridiplantae; phylum Streptophyta; class Magnoliopsida; order Poales; family Poaceae; genus Triticum; species Triticum urartu. The sequence continues at coordinate 80,170,900 of NC_053027.1, forward strand.
CATCCTCTAGGCCCAAATAATGGTGAAGTGTTATGTAGTCGACGTTCACATAACACCACTAGAGGCTAGACAACATACATCTTATCAAAATATCAAACGAATACCAAATTCACATGACTACTCATAGCAAGTCTTCTCCCTTGTCCTCAGGAACGAACGTAATTACTCACAAAGCATATTCATGTTCATAATCAGAGGGGTAATAATATGCATATAGGATCTGAACATATGATCTTCCACCAAATAAACCAACTAGCATCAATTACAAGGAGTAATCAACACTACTAGCAACCTACTAGCACCAATCCGGGACTTTGAGACAAGAATTGGATACAACAGATGAACTAGGGTTTGGAGATGAGATGGTCCTGGTGAAGATGTTGATGGAGATTTCCCTCTCTCGATGAGAGGAGCGTTGGTGATGACGATGGTGATGATTTCCCCCTCCCGGAGGGAAGTTTCCCCGGCAGAACAGCTCTGTCGGAGCTCTAGATTGGATCCGCCAAGGTTCCGCCTCGTGGCGGCGGAGTCTCATCCCGAAAAGTTCCTTCTTCTTTTTTTCTCATCGAAAGACCTCATATAGGAGAAGATGGGCATCGGAGAGCCACGAGGGGGCCCACGAGGTAGGGGGCGCGCCCTAGGGGGGCGCCCCCCACCCTCGTGAGAAGGGTGTGGGCCCCCTGGCCTTCATCTTTGGCGTGGATTTTTCTTTATTTATTTTAAGACGTTCCGTGGAGTTTCAGGACTTTTGGAGTTGCGCAGAATAGGTCTCTAATATTTGCTCCTTTTCTAGACCAGAATTCCAGCTGCCGGCATTCTCCCTCTTTATGTAAACCTTGTAAAATAAGAGAGAATAGCCATAAGTATTGTGACATAAAGTGAAATAAAAGTCCATAATGCGATAAATATCGGTATAAAAGCTTGATGCAAAATGGATGTATCACTAACCTTTCAGAAAAGGAGGAAGAAAAATTATTGAAAACTCTGAAGAAGCACAGTGCTGCTATTGGATATACTCTTGATGGTCTTAAGGGCATTAGTCCCACTCTATGTCAGCACAAAATAAATTTGGAGAAAGATGCCAAACCAGTTATTGATCACCAACGATGGCTGAATCCTAAGATGAAAGAAGTGGTAAGAAAAGAAATACTAAAGCTCCTTGAGGCAGGTATAATTTATCCCGTTGCTGATACTCAGTGGGTAAGTCATGTCCATTGTGTTCCTAATAAGGGAGGTATTACTGTCGTTCCTAATGATAAGGATGAATTGATTCTGCAAAGAATTATTATAGGTTATAGGATGGTAATTGATTTCCGCAAATTAAATAAGGCTACTAAAAAAGATCATTACCCCTTACCTTTCATTGATCAAATGCTAGAAAGATTATCTGAACATACACATTTTTGCTTTCTAGATGGTTATTCTGGTTTCTCTCAAATACCTGTGTCAGCTGATGATCAATCAAAGACCACTTTTACTTGCCCTTTCGGTACTTTTGCTTATAGACGTATGCCTCTTGGTTTATGTAATGCACCTAATACCTTTCGGAGATGCATGATAGCTATATTCTCTGATTTTTGTGAAAAGATTTGTGAGGTTTTCATGGACGATTTCTCCGTCTATGGATCCTCTTTTGATGTTTTCTTAAGCAACCTTGATCGAGTTTTGCAGAGATGTGAAGAAACTAACCTTGTCTTGAATTGGGAGAAGTGCCATTTTATGGTTAATGAAGGTATTGTCTTGGGCATAAAATTTCTCAACGGGGCATTGAAGTTGATAAAGCTAAAGTTGATGCTATCGAAAAGATGTCGTGTCCCAAGGACATCAAAGGTATAAGAAGTTTCCTTGGCCATGCCGGCTTTATAGGAGGTTCATTAAGGACTTCTCAAAATTTTCTCGGCCTCTAACTAATTTATTACAAGAAGATATACCATTCATCTTTGATGATGATTGTGCAGAAGCATTTGAAATACTTAAGAAAGCATTGATCTCTGCACCTATTGTTCAGCCACCTGATTGGAATTTACCTTTTGAAATTATGTGTGATGCTAGTGATTATGTTGTAGGTGTTGTTCTAGGGCAAAGAGTTGATAAGAAAGTAATGTTATTCAATATGCTAGTAAAACTCTACACAATGCCGAGAGAAATTATGCTACTACTGAAAAAGAATTCTTAGCAGTTGTATTTGCTTGTGATAAGTTCAGACCTTATATTGTTGATTCTAAAGTAACTATTCACATGGATCATGCTGCTATTAAATATCTTATGGAAAAGAAAGATGCTAAACCTAGACTTATTAGATGGGTTCTCTTGCTACAAGAACTTGATTTCCATATTATTGATAGAAAGGGAGCTGAGAACCCCGTTGCAGATAACTTGTCTAGGTTAGAAAATGTTCTTGATGACTGATACGTCTCCAATGTACCTATAATTTTTGATTGCTCCATGCTATATTATCTACTGTTTTGGACTATATTGGGCTATATTTTCCACTTTTATATTATTTTTGGGACTAACCTACTAACCGGAGGCCCAGCCCAGAATTGCTGTTTTTTTTTGCATATTTCAGTGTTTCAGATAAACAGAATATCAAACGGAGTCCAAACGGAATAAAATCTTCGGAACGTGATTTTCTCGCCGAACGTGATCCAGGAGACTTGGACCCTACTGCAAGGGATCAAAGACGAGGTCACGAGGGTGGGGGCGCCCCCCCCTAGGGCGCGCCCCCCTGCCTCGTGGGCCCCTCGGTGCTCCACCGACGTACTCCTTCGTCCTATATATACACACGTACGCCCAAACGATCAAAACAAGAGCCAAAAACCTAATTCCACCGCCGCAACTTTCTGTATCCACGAGATCCCATCTTGGGGCCTGTTCCGGAGCTCCGTCAAAAGAGGGCTGTCATCACGGAGGGCTTCTACATCATCATAGCCTCTCCGATGAAGTGTGAGTAGTTTACCTCAGACCTTCGGGTCCATAGTTAGTAGCTAGATGGCTTCTTCTCTCTCTTTGAATCTCAATACAAAGTTCTCCCCCTCTCTTGTGGAGATCTAATCTTCTTTTTGCGGTGTGTTTGTTGAGACCGATGAATTGTGGGTTTATGATCAAGTCTATCTATATATGAATAATATTTGAATCTTTTCTGAATTCTTTTATGCATGATTGGTTATCTTTGCAAGTCTCTTCGAATTATCTGTTTGGTTTGGTCAACTAGATTGGTAGTTCTTGCCATGGGAGAAATGCTTAGCTTTGGGTTCGATCTTGCGGTGTCCTTACCCAGTGACAGAAGGGGCAGCAAGGCACGTATTGTATCGTTGCCATCGAGGATAACAAGATGGGGTTTATTTTATATTGCATGAATTTATCTCTCTACATCATGTCATCTTGCTTAAGGCGTTACTCTATTTTTAACTTAATACTCTAGATGCATGCTGGATAGCGGTCGATGAGTGGAGTAATAGTAGTAGATGCAGAATCATTTCGATCTACTTGTCACGGACGTGATGCCTATATACATGATCATGCCTAGATATTCACATAATTATGCTCAATTCTATCAATTGCTCAACAGTAATTTGTTCACCCACCGTAGAATACTTATGCTCTTGAGAGAAGCCACTAGTGAAACCTATGGCCCCCCGGTCTATTCTCATCATATCAATCTCCATCACTTTTATATTGCTTTGCTATTTACTTTGCTTTTACTTTTTACTTTGCATCTTTATATCAAAAATACCAAAAATATTCTATCTATCAGATCTCACTCTCGTAAGTGACCGTGAACGGCTTGACAACCCCTAATCGCGTTGGTTGCGAGTAGCTATCGCTTTGTGCAGGTACGAGGGACTTGAGTGTGGGCTCCTACTGGATTGATACCTTGGTTCTCAAAAACTGAGGGAAATACTTACGCTACTCTGCTGCATCATCCCTTCCTCTTCGGGGAAAACCAACGCAAGCTCAAGACGTAGCAAGAAGGATTTCTGGCGCTGTTGCCGGGGAGTCTACGCAAAAAGTCAATATACCAAGTACCCATCACAATCCCTATCTCTCGCATTACATTATTTGCCATTTGCCTCTCGTTTTCCTCTCCCCCCAATTCACCCTTGCCGTTTTATTCGCCCTCTCTCTCTCTCTCTCCCTTTCCGATTGTCTTTCCGTTACCATGGCCGAATCAAAAATAACAAAGGGTCCTTTCCAGGGTCTTAGTACCTTGGATGACCCCTCTATCCTCTCTAAGTTCAAGAATAAGGATGCTATCGAAAGACCCACCGGGGTTACTAATGAGAATTTAAATGATCTTGATGAAGATGACTCTGGAATTTTTCGTTATTTAATTGATGAGTCTTTAAAAGATGCTTGGGATAGATTATTGAGGATTAGGGCTAGCTACATACCACAATATCAAATTGAGGTTTATTTAAGAGGTTTCTATGTTGGACTACCTACTTCTTTCAAACAAGTTCTAGATTCCATTTTTGAAGAGGGTTTTCTCGAAGGGGTGCTATAGATACCTATGAAAAGATGAAAGCTATATTTGGGAACCCCATGAATGATAAAGTTGAATCTACCACCCTCTTATGCTTCTATCAAAATGAAATTATTAAAGCGATGAAATCTAGTATAGATGCAAATTTCCGTAATGTGCTTAATCTTACTTCTTCCATTAATGGTCATGTGCTTTCCCAAAATAGGAGAATAAATGCCATAGAAAGGAAATTTTCTCTTTTATTTCCTACCACCAAAGATGGCAATACCTAGATCTATCCTTGCTCGTTATGCCTAGATAGGGGCGTTAAACGATAGCGCTTGTTGGGAGGCAACCCAATTTTATTTTTATTCCTTGCTTTTTTCTCCTGTTAGTAATAAATAAATTATTTAGCCTCTATTTTGGTTCTGTTTTTGGTGTTTAATTAGTGTTTGTGCCAACTGCCAAGTAGAACCGTTGGGAAGACTTGGGGAAAGTCTTGTTGAACTTGCTGTAAAAAACAGAAACTTTAGCGCTCACGAGAACTGCTGTAATTTTTATTTGAAGAGTGATATTTAGTTAATTCTTTTTGAAGATGATTAATAGATAAATTCCTCACGTCCAGCAATTTATTTTGATATTTTTGGGGTTCCAGATCTTGCGCTAGCTACAGATTACTACAGACTGTTCTGTTTTGACAGATTCTGTTTTTCGTCTGTTGTTTGCTTATTTTGATGAATCTATGGCTAGTAAAATAGTTTATAATACATAGAGAAGTTGAAATACAGTAGGTTTAACACCCATATAAATAAAGAATGAGTTCATTACAGTACCTTGAAGTGGTGTTTTGTTTTCTTTCGCTAACGGAGCTCACGAGTTTTCTATTTTGAGTTTTGTCTTGTGAAGTTTTCAAGTTTGGGTGAATTCTTTTGATGGATCATGGAAAAAGGAGTGGCAAGAGCCTAAGCTTGGGGATGCCCATGGCACCCCCAAGATAATCCAAGGACACCAAAAAGTCAAAGCTTGGGGATGCCCCGGAAAGCATCCCATCTTTCGTCCACTTACATCGGTAATTTACTTGGAGCTATATTTTTATTCACCAACATGATATGTGTTTTTCTTGGAGCGTCTTGTATTATTTGTGTGTTTTTTTGTTAGTATACCACAATCATCCTTGCTGTACACACCTTTTGATAGAGCCATACATGAATTAAAATTTGATAGAATACTCTATGTGCTTCACTTATATCTTTTGAGCTACATAATTTTGCTCTATGTGCTTCACTTATATCTTTTGAGCCAAGTAGTTTTGCTCTATGTGCTTCACTTATACCTTTTGAGCATTATAATTTTGCTCTATGTGCTTCACTTAGATCTTTTAGAGCACGTTGGTGGATATGTTTTAAAGAAACCATTGATCTCTCATGCTTCACTTAAATTAATTTGAGAGTCTATTAATAGCATGGTAATTTCCCTAGTAATAATATGCTTGGTATTCAAGATTTGTGAAACTTTCTTTTGAGTGTGTTGAATACTAAGAAAAGATTGAAGCATGATAATTGTTTTGAGATATGGAGGTGATAATATTAAAGTCATGCTAGTTGAGTAGTTGTGAATTTAAAGAATACTTGTGTTAAAGTTTGTGATTCCCGTAGCATGCACTTATGGTGAACCGTTACGTGATGAAGTCGGAGAATGATTTATTTATTGATTGTCTTCCTTATGAGTGGCGGTCGGGGACGAGCGATGGTCTTTTCCTACCAATCTAGCCCCCTAGGAGCATGCGCGTAATACTTTGCTTTGATAACTTCTAAATTTTTGCAATAAGTGTTGGGGAACGTAGCATAAATTCAAAATTTTCCTACGTGTCACCAAGATCTATCTATGGAGTCATCTAGCAACGAGGGAGGAGTGGATCTACATACCCTTGTAGATCGCGCGCGGAAGCGTTCAAGAGAACGGGGTTGATGGAGTCGTACTCGTCGTGATCCAAATCACCGATGATCCTAGCGCCGAACAGACGGCACCTCCGCGTTCAACACACGTACGGTTAGCGTAACGTCTCCTCCTTCTTGATCCAGCAAGGGGGAAGGAGAGGTTGAGGAAGATGGCTCCAGCAGCAGCACGACGGCGTGGTGGTGATGGAGCTGCAGTACTTCGGCAGGGCTTCGCCAAGCACTATGGAGGAGGAGGATGTGTTGGAGAGGGAGAGGGAGGCACCAAAGGCGTGTTCTGAGAGGCCCTCCTTTCCCCACTATATATAGGGAGTCCAGGGGGGGTGCCGGCCCTAGGAGATCCAATCTCCTAGGGGGGGTGCGGCCAAGGGAGGAATCCCTCCTCCCCAAGGCACCTAGGAGGTGCCTTCCCCCTTTGGGACTCTTCCCTTCCTTGAACCCTAGGTGCATGGGCCTCTTGGGGCTGGTGCCCTTGGCCCATATAGGCCAAGGCGCACCCCCTACAGCCCATGTGGCCCCCCGGGGCAGGTGGCCCCACCCGGTGGACCCCCGGGACCCTTCCGGTGGTCCCGGTACAATACCGGTGACCCCGAAACTTGTCCCAATGCCCGAAATAGCACTTCCTATATATAATTCTTTACCTCCGGACCGTTCCGGAACTCCTCGTGACGTCCGGGATCTCATACGGGACTCCGAACAACATTCGGGTTACTGCATATACATATCCCTACAACCCTAGCGTCACCGAACCTTAAGTGTGTAGACCCTACGGGTTCGGGAGACATGCAGACATGACCGAGATGACTCTCCGGTCAATAACCAACAGCGGGATCTGGATACCCATGTTGGCTCCCACATGTTCCACGATGATCTCATCGGATGAACCACGATGTCAAGGACTTAATCAATCCCGTATACAATTCCCTTTGTCTAGCGGTACGATACTTGCCCGAGATTCGATCGTCGGTATCCCGATACCTTGTTCAATCTCGTTACCGGCAAGTCTCTTTACTCGTTTCGTAACACATCATCCCGTGATCAACTCCTTGATCACATTGTGCACATTATGATGATGTCCTACCGAGTGGGCCCAGAGATACCTCTCCGTTTACACAGAGTGACAAATCCCAGTCTCGATTCGTGCCAACCCAACAGACACTTTCGGAGATACCTGTAGCGTACCTTTATAGCCACCCAGTTACGTTGTGACGTTTGGCACACCCAAAGCACTCCTACGGTATCCGGGAGTTGCACAATCTCATGGTCTAAGGAAATGATACTTGACATTAGAAAAGCTTTAGCATACGAACTACATGATCTTGTGCTAGGCTTAGGATTGGGTCTTTGTCCATCACATCATTCTCCTAATTATGTGATCCCATTATCAATGACATCCAATGTCCATGGTCAGGAAACCGTAACCATCTATTGATCAACGAGCTAGTCAACTAGAGGCTTACTAGGGACATGGTGTTGTCTATGTATCCACACATGTATCTGAGTTTCCTATCAATACAATTCTCGCATGGATAATAAACGATTATCATGAACAAGGAAATATAATAATAACTAATTTATTATTGCCTCTAGGGCATATTTCCAACAATAAGTATATGAGTTTTTTATGACTAATGTTGAGTCCATGGATTATACGCACTCCCACCCTTCCACCCTTGCTAGCCTCTCTAATACCGCGCAACTTTCGCCGGTATCATACACCTACCATATACCTTCCTCAAAACAGCCACCATACCTACCTATTATGGCATTTCCATAGCCATTCCGAGATATATTGCCATGCAACTTTCCACCATTCCGTTCATGACACATCCATCATTGTCATATTGCATATCTCGGTACACCGCCGGATGCATTCACATAGAGTCATATTTTGTTCTAAGTATCGAGTTGTAATTGTTGAGTTATAAGAAAAATAGAAGTGTGATGATCATCATTATTAGAGCATTGTCCCAGTGAGGAAAGAATGATGGAGACTATGATTCCCCCATAAGTCGGGATGAGACTCCGGACGAAAAATAAATAAAAGAGGCCAAAGAAGCCCAAACAAAAAAAAGATGCCATAAAAAAATAGAAAAGGCCCAAATAAAAAAATGAGAGAAAAATAGAGAAGGGACAATGTTACTATCCTTTTACCACATTTGTGCTTCAAAGTAGCACCATGATCTTCATAGTAGAGAGTCTCTCATGTTATCACTTTCATATACTAGTGGGAATTTTCATTATAGAACTTGGCTTGTATATTCCAATGATGGGCTTCCTCTTCCCTAGGTCTTCATGAGCAAGCAACTTGGATGCACACCCACTTAGTTTCTTTTTGAGCTTTCATATAGTTATAGCTCTAGTGCATCCGTTGCATGGCAATCCCTACTCACTCACATTGATATCTATTGATGGGCATCTCCATAGCCCGTTAATACACCTAGTCGATGTGAGACTATCTTCTCCTTTTTGTCTTCTCCACAACCACCATTCTATTCCACCTATAGTGCTATATCCATGGCTCACGCTCATGTATTGCATGAAGATTGAAAAGGTTTTGAAAAAGTTAGAGTATGAAACAATTGCTTGGCTTGTCATCAGGGTTGTGCATGATTTAAATACTTTGTGTGGGGAAGATGGAGCATAGCCAGACTATATGATTTTGTAGGGATAACTTTCTTTGGCCATGTTATTTTGAGAAGACATAATTTCTTTGTTAGTATGCTTGAAGTACTATTAGTTTCTATGTCAATATAAAATTTTGTCTTGAATCTTTCTAATATGAATATTCATACCACAATTAAGAAGATTCGCATTGAAATTATGCGAAGTAGCACTCCCCATCAAAAATTCTCTTTTTATCATTTACCTACTCGAGGACGAGCAGGAATTAAGCTTGGGGATGCCTGATACGTCTCCAACGTATCTATAATTTTTGATTGCTCCATGCTATATTATCTACTTTTTGGACTATATTGGGCTTTATTTTCCACTTTTATATTATTTTTGGGACTAACCTATTAATCGGAGTCCAAAGGGAATAAAATCTTCGGGAATGTGATTTTCTCACCGAACGTGATCCAGGAGACTTGGACCCTACTGCAAGGGATCAAAGAGGAGGTCACAAGGGTGTGGGGCGCCCCCCCTAGGGCGCGCCCCCCTGGCTCGTGGGCCCCTCGGTGCTCCACCGACGTACTCCTTCCTCCTATATATACACACGTACCCCCAAACGATCAGAACAGGAGCCAAAAACCTAATTCCACCGCCGCAACTTTCTGTATCCACGAGATCCCATCTTGGGGCCTATTTCGGAGCTCCGTCGGAAGAGGGTCGTCATCACGGAGGGCTTCTACATCATCATAGCCTCTCCGATGAAGTGTGAGTAGTTTACCTCAGACCTTCGGGTCCATAGTTAGTAGCTAGATGGCTTCTTCTCTCTCTTTGAATCTCAAACAAAGTTCTCCCCCTCTTTTGTGGAGATCTATTCGATGTAATCTTCTTTTTGTGGTGTGTTTGTTGAGACCGATGAATTGTGGGTTTATGATCAAGTATATCTATGAATAATATTTGAATCTTCTCTGAATTCTTTTATGCATGATTGGTTATCTTTGCAAGTCTCTTCGAATTATCTGTTTGGTTTGGCAACTAGATTGGTAGTTCTTGCCATGGGAGAAGTGCTTAGCTTTGGGTTCGATCTTGCGGTGTCCTTACCCAGTGACAGAAGGGGCAGCAAGGCACGTATTGTATCGTTGCCATCGAGGATAACAAGATGGGGTTTATTTCATATTGCATGAATTTATCTCTCTACATCATGTCATCTTGCTTAAGGCGTTACTCTGTTTTTAACTTAATACTCTAGATGCATGTTGGATAGCGGTCGATGAGTGGAGTAATAGTAGTAGATGCAGAATCGTTTCGATCTACTTGTCACGGACATGATGCCTATATACATGATCATGCCTAGATATTCTCATAATTATGCTCAATTCTATCAATTGCTCAACAGTAATTTGTTCACCCACCATAGAATACTTATGTTCTTGAGAGAAGCCACTAGTGAAACCTATGGCCCCCGGGTCTATTCTCATCATATCAATCTCCATCACTTTTATATTGCTTTGCTATTTACTTTGCTTTTACTTTTTACTTTGCATCTTTATATCAAAAATACCAAAAAATATTCTATCTATCATATCTCACTCTCGTAAGTGACAATGAAGGGCTTGACAACCCCTAATCGCATTGGTTGTGAGTAGCTATCGCTTTGTGCAGGTACGAGGGACTTGAGCGTGGGCTCCTACTGGATTGATACCTTGGTTCTCAAAAACTGAGGGAAATACTTACGCTACTCTGTTGCATCATCCCTTCCTCTTCGGGGAAAACCAACGCAAGCTCAAGACGTAGCAATGACCCACTACCTATTGATGATAGCTTTCTTGATGAACAATTAAATGTCATAAACGCTTCTCATACTGCTGCATGGTATGCTGATTATGCTAATTACATTGTTGCTAAATTCATACCACCTAGTTTCACATACCAGCAAAAGAAAAAGTTTTTCTATGATTTAAGACATTACTTTTGGGATGACCCACATCTCTATAAAGAAGGAGTAGATTGTGTTATTAGACGTTGTGTACCTGAGCATGAACAGGAACAGATCCTACACAAGTGTCACTTTGAAGCTTATGGAGGACACCACGCTGGAGATAGAACTGCACATAAGGTATTGCAATCTGGTTTTTATTGGCCTACTCTCTTCAAGGATGCCCGTAATTTGTCTTATCTTGTGATGAATGTCAAAGAATTGGTAATATTAGTAGACATCAAGAAATACCTATGAATTATTCACTTGTTATTGAACCATTTGATGTTTGGGGCTTTGATTATATGGGAGCTTTTCCTGCCTCTAATGGGTATCCACATATTTTAGTTGCTGTTGATTACGTTACTAAGTGGGTAGAAGTTATTCCAACTAGTAGTGCTGATCATAACACCTCTATTAAGATGCTTAAAGAAGTTATTTTTCCGAGGTTTGGAGTCCCTAGATATTTAATGACTGATGGTGGTTCACATTTTATTCATGGTGCTTTCCGTAAAATGCTTGTTAAGTATGATGTTAATCATAGAATTGCATCTCCTTATCACCCACAGTATAGTGGTCAAGTAGAATTGAGTAATAGAGAACTCAAAATTAATTTTGCAAAAGGCTGTTAATAGATCTAGAAAGAATTGGTCCAAGAAACTTGATGATGCATTATGGGCCTATAGAACTGCATATAAAAATCCTATGGGTATGTCTCCGTATAAAATGGTTTATGGAAAAGCATGTCGCTTACCTCTCGAACTAGAACATAAGGCATATTGGGCTATTAAAGAGCTCAACTATGATTTCAAACTTGCCGGTGAGAAGAGGTTATTTGACATTAGCTCACTTGATGAATGGAGAACCCAAGCCTATGAGAATGCCAAGTTGTTTAAATAAAAAGTTAAAAGATGGCACGACAAAAGGATACAAAAGCGTGAGTTTAATGTAGGTGATTATGTATTGTTATACAACTCTCGCTTAAGATTTTTTGCAGGAAAACTTCTCTCTGAATGGGAAGGTCCTTACGTTATCGAGGAGGTCTATTGTTTCGGCGCCATAAAAATCAACAACTTCGAAGGCACAAATTCGAAGGTGGTGCACGGTCAAATAATCAAACATTATATCTCAGGTAATCCTACAAATGTTGAAACCAATGTTATTGAAACCGTAACCCCGGAGGAATACATAAGGGACACTTTCCAGAATGTTTCAGACTCCGAAAAGGGAGAGATATGTGGTACGGTGAGTAAACCGACTCCAAAACAGTTCTAATGGCATTTTTTCTCCGTTTTGGAATATTTAGAAAAGTAGAAAAATAAGAAGCGGTCCGGGAAGGACACGAGGGAGGAGGGCGCGCCCTACCCCCCTGGGCGTGCCCCTGCCTCGTGGGAACCTCGTGCGCTCTCCGGACTCCGTTTTCTTGCACATTACATATTTTGGTCGGTGAATATTCATTATATAATCTCCCGGAAGTTTTGACTCCTGTATCATGCAATTGTCCTCTACTCTTGTTTCGAGCTGTTTTTCTGATAGATATAGATCATCATAACGTCTCCAAGTGCCCCCAAGGACAAGTTTTTCGAGAAGGTCATCAACCCCTACCTCACGGAGGTGCTGCAACACACTCAAACCATTGAGATGCGTGACGGGTTGCTACACATCCGCGATGTTGGGGGACCAAGGAGGACCAGAAGCGTGGAGAAGAGGCTCGAAGCAATGGAGCAGTGATATGTCTCCGTCGTATCTATAATTTTTGATTGTTCCATGCCAATATTATTCAACTTTCATATACTTTTTGGCAACTTTTTATATTATTTTTGGGACTAACATATTGATCCAGTGCCCAGTGCCAGTTCATGTCTGTTGCATGTTTTTGGTTTTGTAGAATATCCATATCAAACGGAGTCCAAACGGCATAAAAATGGACGGAGCTTATTTTTGGAAAATATGGAAAATTCGGAAGGAAAATCAACGCGAACCAGTGCCCGAGGTGGTCACGAGGCAGGGGGGCGCGCCCCCTACCCTCGTGAGCCCACTGTAAGGCGGTTGACGCTCTCCTTTTGCCACAAGAAAGCTAATATTCAGAAGAAAAAAATCACGGCGAAGGTTTCAGGCCAATTGGAGTTACGAATCTCCATATATATGCGAAACGGTGAAACAGAGCCAGGGAGAACGCAGAACCAGAGAGAGACAGAGAGATAGATCCAATCTCGGAGGGGCTCTCGCCCCTCCCACGCCATGGGAGCCAAGGACCAGAGGGGAAACCCTTCTCCCATCTAGGGAGGAGGTCAAGGAAGAAGAAGAAGGAGGGGGGCCCTCTCCCCCTTGCTCCCGGTGGAGCCGGAGTGCCTCCGGGGGCCATCATCATCACCGTCATCTTCACCAACAACTTCACCGCCATCATCACCAACTCTTCCCCCCTCTATGCAGCGGTGTAACCTCTCTCTTACCCGCTGTAATCTCTACTTAAACATGGTGCTCAACGCTAGATATTATTTCCCGATGATGTATGGCTATCCTATGATGTTTGAGTAGATTTGTTTTGTCCTAATGGCTATTTGATGATCGTGGTTGGTTTGAGTTGTATGTTTTATTATTGGTGCTGTCCTATGGTGCTCTCCGTGTCGCGCAAGCGTGAGGGATTCCCGCTGTAGGGTTTGCAATATGCTTATGATTTGCTTATGGTGGGTGGCGTGAGTGATAGAAGCACAGACCCGATTAAGTAGGTTGTTTGCGTATGGGATAAAGGGGACTTGATACTTTAATGCTATGGTTGGGTTTTACCTTAATGAATCTTTAGTAGTTGCGGATGCTTGCTAGAGTTCCAATCATAAGTGCATATGATCCAAGTAGAGAAAGTATGTTAGCATATGATCCGATATGAAGTGTTCGATGATTGAGAAGGTTTCAATGTGAGAAGAAGGAAGAGAGGCAAGAGCTCAAGCTTGGGAATGACCGAGGCACCCCAAGTAAATATTCAAGGAGACTCAAGCGTCTAAGCTTGGGGATGCTGAGAAGGCATCCCCTCTTTCTTCAACAAATATCGGTATGTTTTCAGATTCGTTTCGTTCATGCGATATGTGCAATCTTGGAGCGTCTTTTGCATTTAGGTTTTCATTTTTATTTTATGCACCATGCTGGTATGAGATGGTCCTTGGTTGATTTATAGAATGCTCATTGCACTGCACTTATATCTTTTGAGTATGGCTTTATAGAATGCTTCATGTGCTTCACTTATATCATTTGAAGTTTGGATTGCATGTTTCTCTTCACTTAGGCAACCGCCATTTGTAGAATGCTCTTTTGCTTCACTTATACTTGATAGAGCATGGGCATATCTTTTGTAGAAAGAATTAAACTCTCTTGCTTCACTTATATCTATTTAGAGAGAGGACAGGAACTGGTCATTCACATGGTTAGTCATAAAATCCTACATAAAACTTGTAGATCACTGAATATGATATGTTTGATTCCTTGCAATAGTTTTGCAATATAAAGATGGTGATATTAGAGTCATGCTAGTGGGTAGTTGTGGATTGTAGAAATACTTGTGTTGAGGTTTGTGATTCCTGTAGCATGCACGTATGGTGAACCGTTATGTAACGAAGTCGGAGCATGAGGTGTTTATTGATTGTCTTCCTTATGAGTGGCGGTCGGGGACGAGCGATGGTCTTTTCCTACCAATCTATCCCCCTAGGAACATGCGCGTAGTACTTTGTTTTGATGACTAATAGATTTTTGCAATAAGTATGTGAGTTCTTTATGACTAATGTTGAGTCCATGGATTATACGCACTCTCACCCTTCCATCCTTGCTAGCCTCTTCGGTACCGTGCATTGCCCTTTCTCACCTCGAGAGTTGGTGCAAACTTCGCTGGTGCATCCAAACCCCGTGATACTATACGCTCTATCACACATAAACCTCCTTATACCTTCCTCAAAACAGCCACCATACCTACCTATCATGGCATTTCCATAGCCATTCCGAGATATATTGCCATGCAACTTTCATCATCATCATCATCATATACATGACTTGAGCATTCATTGTCATATTGCTTTGCATGATCGTAAGATAGCTAGCATGATGTTTTCATGGCTTGTCCGTTTTTTGATGTCATTGCTACGCTAGATCATTGCACATCCCGGTACACCGCCGGAGGCATTCATATAGAGTCATATCTTTGTTCTAGATATCGAGTTGTAATATTGAGTTGTAAGTAAATAAAAGTGTGATGATCATCATTATTAGAACATTGTCCCATGTGAGGTTATCAAAATAAAAGTGGTCAAAGAAGCCCCCAAAAAAAGAGAGAGAGGCCAAAGAAGCCTACAAAAAAATAAAAAAAAATAAAAAATGAGAGAAAAAAAGGGCAATGTTACTATCCTTTTACCACACTTGTGCTTCAAAGTAGCACCATATTCTTCATATAGAGAGTCTCTTGAGTTAACACTTTCATATACTAGTGGGAATTTTCATTATAGAACTTGGCTTGTATATTCCGATGATGGGCTTCCTCAAATGCCCGAGGTCTTCATGAGCAAGCAAGTTGGATGCACACCCACTTAGTTTCAGTTTGAGCTTTAATATACTTATAGCTCTAGTGCATCCGTTGCATGGCAATCCCTACTCACTCACATTGATATGTATTAATAGGCATCTCCATAGCCCGTTGATACGCCTAGTTGATTTGAGACTATCTTCTCCTTTTTGTCTCCTCCACCATCATATTGTATTCCACCTGTAGTGCTATGTCCATGGCTCACGCTCATGTATTGCGTGAAAGTTGAAAAGGTTTGAGAACGTCAAATGTATGAAACAATTGCTTGGCTTGTCATCGGGGTTGTGCATGATTTGAATATTTTGTGTGGTGAAGATGGAGCATAGCCAGACTATATGATTTTGTAGGGATAACTTTCTTTGGCCATGTTATTTTGAAAATGCATGATTGCTTTATTAGTATGCTTGAAGTATTATTGTCTTAATGGCAAAGGATAGACTATTGCTTTGAATCACTCATGTCTTAATATTCATGCCATGATTAGACATATGATCAACATTATGCTAGGTAGCATTCCACATCAAAAATTATTATTTTTTATCATTTACCTACTCGAGGACGAGCAAGAATTAAGCTTGGGGATGCTGATACGTCTCCGTCATATCTATAATTTTTGAT
Source organism: Triticum urartu (assembly GCF_003073215.2). Lineage (NCBI taxonomy): Eukaryota > Viridiplantae > Streptophyta > Magnoliopsida > Poales > Poaceae > Triticum > Triticum urartu. Next base: position 80,187,087 of record NC_053027.1, read on the forward strand.
TGTTCCATGCCAATATTATTCAACTTTCATATACTTTTTGGCAACTTTTCATATTATTTTTGGGACTAACATATTGATCCAGTGCCTAGTGCCAGTTCATGTCTGTTGCATGTTTTTGGTTTCGCAGAATATCCATATCAAACGGAGTCCAAAGAGGATAAAACGGACGGAGCTTATTTTTGGAAAATATGGAAAATTCGGAAGGAAAATCAACACGAACCAGTGCCCGAGGTGGTCACGAGGCAGGGGAGCGCCCCCCCCCTTAGGGCGCGCCCCCTACCCTCGTGAGCCCACCGTAAGGCGGTTGATGCTCTTCTTTTTCCGCAAGAAAGCTAATATTCAGAAAAAAAATCACGGCAAAGGTTTCAGGCCAATCGGAGTTACGGATCTCCATATATATACGAAACGGTGAAACAGAGCCAGGGAGAACGCATAACTAGAGAGACACAGAGAGATAGATCCAATCTCGGAGGGGCTCTCGCCCCTCCCACGCCATGGGAGCCAAGGACCAGAGGGGAAACACTTCTCCCATCGAGGGAGGAGGTCAAGGAAGAAGAAGAAGGAGGGGGCCCATCTCCCCCTTGCTTCCGGTGGCGCTGGAGTGCCGCCGGGGGCCATCATCATCACCGTCATCTTCACCAACAACTTCACCGCCATCATCACCAACTGTTCCCCCCTCTATGCAGCGGTGTAACCTCTCTCTTACCCACTGTAATCTCTACTTAAACATACTGCTCAACGCTATATATTATTTCCCGATGATGTATGGCTATCCTATGATGTTTGAGTAGATCTGTTTTGTCCTAATGGCTATTTGATGATCGTGATTGGTTTGAGTTGTATGTTTTATTATTGGTGCTGTCCTATGGTGCTCTCCGTGTCGCGCAAGCGTGAGGGATTCCCATTGTAGGGTTTGCAATATGCTTATGATTTGCTTATGGTGGGTGGCATGAGTGACAGAAGCACAGACCCGAGTAAGTAGGTTGTTTGCGTATGCGATAAAGGGGACTTGATACTTTAATGCTATGGTTGGGTTTTACCTTAATGAATCTTTAGTAGTTGCGGATGCTTGGTAGAGTTCCAATCATAAGTGCATATGATCCAAGTAGAGAAAGTATGTTAGCTTATGCATCTCCCTCAAATAAAATTGCAATAATGATTACCAGTCTAGTTATCGATTGTTGGAAATATGCCCTAGAGGCAATAATAAAATGGTTATTATTATATTTCCTTGTTCATGATAATTGTCTATTGTTCATGCTTTAATTGTGTTATCCGGAAATCGTAATACATGTGTGAATATATAGATCACAACATGTCCCTAGTAAGCCTCTAGTTGACTAGCTCATTGATCAATAGATGGTTACGGTTTCCTGACCATGGACATTGGATGTCATTGATAACGGGATCACATCATTAGGAGAATGATGTGATGGACAAGACCCAATCCTAAGCATAGCACAAGATCGTGTAGTTCGTTTGCTAGAGCTTTTCTAAGTGTCAAATATCATTTCCTTAGACCATGAGATTGTGCAACTCCCGGATACCGTAGGAGTGCTTTGGGTGTGCCAAACGTCACAACGTAACTGGGTGGCTATAAAGGTACACTACAGGCATCTCCGAAAGTGTCTGTTGGGTTGGCATGAATCGAGACTGGGATTTGTCACTCCGTATGACGGAGAGGTATCTCTGGACCCACTCTGTAATGCATCATCATAATGAGCTCAATGTGACTAAGTAGTTGGTCATGGGATCATGCATTACGGACGAGTAAAGTGACTTGCCGGTAACGAGATTGAACGAGGTATTGGGATACCGACGGTCGAATCTCGGGCAAGTAACGTACCGATTGACAAAAGGAATTGAATACGGGATTGATTGAATCCTTGACATCGTGGTTCATCTGATGAGATCATCGTGGAATATGTGGGAGCCAACATGGGTATCCAGATCCCGCTGTTGGTTATTGGCCGGAGTGTTGTCTCGGTCATGTCTGCATGGTTCCCGAACCCGTAGGGTCTACACACTTAAGGTTCGGTTACGCTAGGGTTGTAGAGATGTTAGTATGCGGTAACCCGAAAGTTGTTCGGAGTCCCGGATGAGATCCCGAATGTCACGAGGAGTTCCGGAATGGTCCGGAGGTAAAGATTTATATATAGGAAGACCAGTTTCGGCCATCGGGAAAGTTTCGGGGGTAATCGGTATTGTACCGGGACCACCGGAAGGGTCCCGGGGGTCCACTGGGTGGGACCGCCTATCCCGGAGGGCCCCATGGGCTGAAGTGGGAGGGGAACCAGCCCCTGGTGGGCTGGTGCGCCCCCTATGGGCCTCCCACTGCGCCTAGGGTTGGAAACCCTAGGGGTGGGGGCGCCCCACTTGGCTTGGGGGGCAAGTCCCCCTTGGCCGCCGCCCCCCTTGGAGATCCCATCTCCTAGGGCTGGCGCCCCCCTCTAGGGGCCCTATATATAGTGGGGGAAGGGAGGGCAGCCGCACCAAGTCCCTGGCCCCTCCCTCTCCCCTCGTAACACCTCTCTCTCTCTCGTTGGAGCTTGGCGAAGCCCTGCCGAGATCACCGTTGCTTCCACCACCACGCCGTCGTGCTGCTGGATCTCCATCAACCTCTCCTTCCCCTTGCTGCATCAATAAGGAGGAGACGTCTTCCCAACCGTACGTGTGTTGAACGTGGAGGTGTCGTCCGTTCGGCACTTGGTCATCGGTGATTTGGATCACGACGAGTACGACTCCATCAACCCCGTTCTCTTGAACGCTTCCGCTCACGATCTACAAGGGTATGTAGATGCACTCCCCTTTCCCTCGTTGCTAGATGACTCCATAGATTGATCTTGGTGATGCGTAGAAAATCTTAAAATTTCTACTATGTTCCCCAACAGTGGCATCATGAGCTAAGTCTATGCATAGTTTCTATGCACGAGTAGAACACAAGTTGTTGTGGGCGTTGATTTTGTCAATTTACTTGCCGTTACTAGTCTTATCTTGATTCGGCGGCATCGTGGGATGAAGCGGCCCGGACCGATCTTACACGTACGCTTACGTGAGACTGGTTCCACCGACTGACATGCACTAGTTGCATAAGGTGGCTAGTGGGTGTCTGTCTCTCCCACTTTAGACGGATCAGATTCTATGAAAAGGGTCCTTATCACTACTGGAATCAGCTACTTTGCCATCCGCCAGATCTTTGCCGTCTGCTAGCGGGCGGCAAAGAAGCTCTTTGCCATCAGCTACCCAAAAGCAGACGGCAAAGAACTGGCTGATGGCAAAGACCTTCTTTGCCATCAGCCAGTTCTTTGCCGTCCGCTAGCGGACGGCAAAGATTCTTTGCCGTCGGCTAGCGGACGGCAAAGAGGGAGGGGGGACCCACTGACGAGCTGGTTAAAAAAAACTTAACGCCCCCCTCTTTGCCGTCTGCTAGCAGACGGCAAAGAGCAAGTAAGCGGACGGCAAAGGGGGGCGGACGGCAAACGTTTAGGTTACTAACGGCGCCCCACCCCGCCCATCTCTCTCTGTTCCCTCTCCTCCCCGACGACCAACGCCACCCGCCGCCTCCCCCGCCACCCACCGCGCTGCCCCCTTGCCCCGCCTCCCCCGCGCCCCCTTGCCCCACCTCCCTCCGCCCCGTCGCCCCGTCGCCCCCATCACCCGCCACCGCCCCGGCGTCCCGTCGCCCGCGCCGGAGCCAGGCTCGCGCCCCGGAGCTCGCCGCCCCTGCGCCTCGGAGCTCGCCGTCCCTGCGCCCCGGAGCTCGCCGCCCCTGCGCCCCGGAGCTCGCCGTCCTGTCTGCCTCGCGCCCCGGAGCTCGCCGCCGCCCAGGAGCCAGGCTCGCCGCCGCCCGGAGCCAGGCTCGCCGCCGCCCCTGCGGCCGTGCCGCCCCCTCCATCCTCCATCGAGAGGAGCCAAGGTGAGCTTTTTTTTCTACTGTTTTTCTTTGCTGTTTAGGTTTAATTAGGTTATTGATAGGTTTAGGTTAGTGCTAGATTTAGGTTAGTGGTTTAGGTTAGTGCTAGATTTAGGTTTAGATTATTATTACAAGAAGAAAGTTGAAAAAAAGAAGAAGAGGTAGAAGAAGAGGAAAAAGGAAAAAAAGGAAGAAGAATAAGAAGAAAGTTGAAAAACAGAACAATATAGAAGAGGAAAAAGGAGAAGAAGAAAGAAGAAGAAGAAGAAGAAAAGAAGAAGAAGAAAGAAGAAGAAGAAGAAGAAGAAGAAGAAGAAGAAGAAGAAGAAGAAGAAGAAGAAGAAGAAAGAAGAGGAGGAGGAGGAGGAAGAGGAGGAGGGAGAAGAAGAAAAGAAGAAGAAGAAAGAAGAAGAAAGAATAAGAAGAAGAAGACCCCGACGCGCCACCCCGACACCCCGACCCCGACCCCCGACCCCCGACACCCCGACCCCGACCCCCGACACCCCGCCCGACCCACTGAAGCACCCCGACCCCCGACACCCCCGACCGACCCCACCACCCGACACCCGCCGCCCGACACCGCGCGCGACCCCGACCCCCGACATCCGACCGACTCCGACACCCGACCCCGACACGGCGCCACGTAGCGACGACCGCGCCGCGACACCGCCGACCGGACCCCCGACCCCCGAACCGCGGACATCACACCCGACCCCGACGCGACACTCCGCCCGATACCACCCCGACAGCCGACCCCCGACAATGCGGCCGCACGACCCCCTGACCCCCCAACCCCGACACCACACCCCGACCCCGACAGTATGTGTCTTGAAACTTGATAGCTAGCTATGTATGTGTCTTGAATCATCAGTATGCGTAACCAATATGTGTCTCCCGTTCGAAAGCATCATAGTTATAAATATGCATGCATTTGCATATATATAACCTTGATTCTTTCGAATTGTCCAACGCTATCCATGGACAGCCCGAGTATGTGTAGATTGGGTTCGTTTTCCCATATGCTTTGCTCCGGATCCGACGCATATATTTCGTCAGTGCCTCCCCTGTTGTTCTCTGGGTACACATCCTCTCTGTTTATTGCAGAGACGTGTATCAGGAGAACAGCGGGGAGGTGCTGCCGAAATTTTGCGTCGGATCCGGAGCATAGCATGGGAAAATAAACCCAATCTACACATACACGGGTGGGATTAGGACCTATCATTACCTATTAGAGTGTAGGTTGCATGGACGTAATAAAATTGACAAAGTAGATCAACTGATGAATATATACATGGTGAATTACATATATAATTGTTGTGTGTCCAATAGCTCTGAAAGTCAAGATGAGTGACCGTGCTTGGATGTATACCGGTCACACTGGTCAGAACAAATGGAGCGCTGAATGGTTCACAAAAACTAAGGGGTTTGTGCAAGCCGCATTTGCAAATGGCCAAAAGAAAACCTGGTGCCCCTGTTTCCGGTGCGGCAATTGGGAAAAGAAGACAGAGGCTGAAATGGGCAAACACCTGCAGAAGAGTGGTTTTACGCCCGATTATACGGTGTGGACATTTCATGGTGAGTCTGCCCAACGTGACCGAGCTGAGGTGGATCGTCATCGCACCGACGAGCATGGTACCGGGATGGAAAACATGGTGCAAGGCTATGATGATGCTCGGGATTCGGACGAGGAGATGGAGGAATCTGCAAAGGCCTTCAATGAAATGTTGGAGTCTTCGAAACGTCCGCTCCACGAGCACACTGAGCTTTGTCAGTTGGATGCCATCTCACAAGTAATGGCTCTGAAGGCTCAGTTCAACTTGGGCAGAGAATGCTATGACGCAATTATGACAGTATTTGGACGCTTTCTACCCAAAGGCCATGTAATGCCTGCAAACCTGTACCAGTCGGACAAAATCCTCCGTGCACTGAAGATGCCCTATGAGAAGATACATGCCTGTGAGAAAGGATGTGCCTTATTTAGGCTTGACTATGCGGACTTGAACTATTGTCCCATTTGCAAGTCTTCCAGGTATATTGTGGTAGACAACGGTATGGGTGAGAAGACACAGACCAAAATCCCCGTTACTGTTCTTCGGTATATGCCAATCGTACCAAGACTTCAACGTCTTTTCATGGTCGAAGAGACGGCCAGACAGATGACATGGCACAAAACAGGCAAAAGAACCGAACTAGATGCAGATGGGAATCTGATGATGGTACACACATCGCACGATCCTTCTCCAGCTACCGACACGAGCCACCCCGCTCCTACACCTCCTACATCTTGGTAAGTTTATCTAGTGTTTTGCTTAACACATGCATAAAGACCTAGACTTAGCTTTATTTCCTCCAATGCTTACCATAATGACCTAGACTTAGCTTCTTCACCTCCAAAATGACTTAATAAGCTTACTGACCTCCAAAACCATCCATTTTACCTAAGTTAGCTCTAAAACGATCTGTACTTAGCTTTGTTTCCTCCAAAATGACCAAAGTTAGCTCTAATATGCTTAGTTAACTAGGTTTGCTCAATAATGACATGTACTTAGCTTACTTATGTCAAAAATGGCATAATTAGCTTAGTTAGCTCATAAACGATCCATTTTACCTAAGTTAGTTCTAAAATGTTCCATTTTACCTTACTTAGCTCATAAACGATCCATTTTACCTATGTTAGCTCTAAAATGACCCATTTAACCTTACTTAGCTCATAAATGATCCATTCTACCCAAGTTAGCTCTAAAATGACCCATTTTACCTAGGTTAGCTCCAAAATGATCCATCTTACCTAGGTTACCTCTAAAATGATGCATTTTACCTAAGTTTGCTCATAAGCGATCCATTGCACCTAGGTTAGCTCATAAACGATCCATTTCACCTAAGTTAGCTCACAAATGATCAATTTCACCTAAATTAGCTCATAAATGTCATATATTCTTATTCTTCTTCATTTTCTTCTTCTTCTTCTTCCAATCTTCTTCTTCTTCTTCTAATCTTCTTCTTCTAACTTTCTTATTTCCCATTTTGCAGAATTCATTCACTTCACGGAAGCTTGCATAGATGGAGTGCTTGTTTGGATGAACTATGTTTCCTTTGTATCTATGAACTATGCATGTATGGTAGGATGACACTATTGTAATATGTATGGTTGGATGCATGTATGTCGAACTTGCTATGTATGGTTGATGGAACTATGCATGTATGATGAAATTATATGTGTTGGATATCTCATATGTTTGCTGTGAACTTGCCATGTGAAAAATATATATGTATCATCTATTTGCTGTGAAAATGGTTGGGTATATGAAAAAACAGAGGCAATGCAGGCTCTTTGCCGTCTGCCACTGACGGCAACGGGCTCTTTGCCGTCTGCCGCGGACGGCAAAGAAGCCACGTGGCATCCAGCTGTGCTTCCTGGGAGCTGACCCATTTGGTCAGTTTGCCTACAGTGGCAGACGGCAAAGACTTTGCCCTCAGTGGCGGACGGCAAAGGCCTTCCGTTAGCCACTTAACGGACTGACAGCGCAATTATTGCCGTCCGCTCTCTTTGCTGTCCGCCGCGCTCTCTTTGCCGTCTGCCGCAGACGGCAAAGACTTTGCCGTCAGTAGCAGACGGCAAAGTAGCTGTTTACCGAAGCCTACTTTGCCGGAGCCTTTTGCCGTCCGTGGCTGACGGCAAAGGCCTTTGCCGTCCGCCGTTCAGGCCTTTGCCGTCCGCCGTGGCAGACGGCAAAGTAGCTGATTCCTGTAGTGTATGAAGGGTAAATAGAAATTGGCATATCACGTTGTGGTTTTGGCGTAGGTAAGAAACGTTCTTGCTAGAAACCTATAGCAGCCACGTAAAAACTTGCAACAACAATTAGAGGACGTCTAACTTGTTTTTGCAGCATGTGCCATGTGATGTGATATGGCCAAAAGGATGTGATGAATGATATATGTGATGCATGAGATTGATCATGTTCTTGTAATAGGAATCACGACTTGCATGTCGATGAGTATGACAACCGGCAGCAGCCATAGGAGTTGTCTTAATTTATTTATGACCTACGTGTCAACATAAACGTCATGTAATTACTTTACTTTATTGCTAAACTGTTAGCCATAGTAGTAGAAGTAATAGATGACGAGACAACTTCATGAAGACACGATGATGGAGATCATGGTGTCATGCCATTGACGATGATGATCATGGCGCCCCGAAGATGGAGATCAAAAAGGAGCAAATGATATTGGCCATATCATGTCACTATTTGATTGCATGTGATGTTTATCATGTTTTTGCTTCTTATTTGCTTAGAACGACGGTAGTAAATAAGATGATCCCTCACAATAATTTCAAGAAAGTGTTCCCCCTAACTGTGCACCGTTGCTAAGGTTCGTTGTTCCGAAGCACCACATGATGATCGGGTGTGACAGGTTCTAACGTTCGCATACAACGGGTGTAAGCCAGATTTACACGCAATACACTTAGGTTGACTTGACGAGCCTAGCATGTACAGACATGGCCTCGGAACACGGAAGACCGAAAGGTCAAACATGAGTCGTATAGAAGATACGATCAACATGAAGATGTTCACCGATGATGACTAGTCCGTCTCACGTGATGATCGGACACGACCTAGTTGAATCGGATCATGTATCACTTAGATGACTAGAGGGATGTCTATCTGAGTGGGAGTTCATTGAATAATTTGATTAGATGAACTTAATTATCATGAACTTAGTCTAAAATCTTTACAATATGTCTTGTAGATCAAATGGCACACGCTAATGTTGTCCTCAACTTCAACGCGTTCCTAGAGAAAACCAAGCTGAAAGACGATGGTAGCAACTATACGAACTGGGTCCGGAACTTGAGGATCATCCTCATAGCTGCCAAGAAAGCATATGCCCTTGAAGCACCGCTAGGTGAAGCACCACCCCCAGCAAACCAAGACGTTATGAACGCTTGGCAGTCCCGTGTTGATGATTACTCCCTGGTTCAGTGCGGCATGCTTTACAGCTTAGAACCGGGGCTCCAGAAGCGTTTTGAGCAACACAGAGCATATGAGATGTTCCAAGAGCTAAAAGTGGTTTTCCAAGCTCATGCCCGGGTCGAGAGATATGAAGTCTCCGACAAGTTCTATAGTTGTAAGATGGAGAAGAATAGTTCCGTCAGCGAGCACATACTCAAAATGTCTGGGTTGCACAACCGCTTGTCTCAGCTAGGAGTTAATCTCCCAGATGATGCAGTCATTGACAGAATCCTTCAGTCGCTCCCACCTAGCTACAAGAGCTTTGTGATGAACTTCAATATGCAGGGGATGGAAAAGACCATTCCTGAGGTATATTCAATGCTGAAATCAGCGGAGGTGGAAATCAAAAAGGAACATCAAGTGTTGATGGTAAATAAAACCACTAAGTTCAAGAAAGGCAAGGGTAAAAAGAACTTCAAGAAGGACGGCAAGGGAGTTGCCGCGCCCGGTAAGCAAGCTGCCGAGAAGAAGCCAAAGAATGGACCTAAGCCCGAGACTGAGTGTTTTTATTGCAAGGGAAGTGGTCACTGGAAGCGGAACTACCCCAAGTACTTAGCGGACAAGAAGGCCGGCAACACCAAAGGTATATGTGATATACATGTTATTGATGTGTACCTTACCAGTACTCATAGTAGCTCCTGGGTATTTCATACCGGTGCGGTTGCTCATATTTGTAACTCAAAACAGGAGCTGTGGAATAAGCGGAGACTGGCGAAGGACGAGGTGACGATGCGCGTCGGGAATGGTTCCAAGGTCGATGTGATCGTCATCGGCACGTTACCTCTTCATTTACCTACGGGATTAGTCTTAAACGCCAATAATTGTTATTTAGTGCCAGCTTTAAGCATGAACATTGTATCAGGATCTCGTTTAATACGAGTTGGCTACTCATTTAAATCCGATAACAATGGTTGTTCTATTTATATGAGAGATATGTTTTATGGTCATGCCCCGCTGGTCAATGGTTTATTCTTATTTAATCTTGAACGTGATGTTACACATATTCATAGTGTGAATACCAAAAGATGTAAGGTTAATAATGATAGTCCCACATCCTTGTGGCACTGCCGCCTTGGTCACATTGGTATCAAACGCATGAAGAAACTCCATGCAGATGGACTTTTGGAGTCTCTTGATTATGAATCATTTGACACGTGGGAACCATGCCTCATGGGAAAAATGACCAAGACTCCATTCTCCGAAACAATTGAGCGAGAAACCAACTTATTGGAAATCATACATACTGATGTGTGTGGCCAATGAGTGTTGAGGCTCGCGGTGGCTATCGTTATGTTCTCACCCTCACTGATGACTTGAGTAGATATGGGTATGTCTACTTAATGAAACACAAGTCTGAGACCTTTGAAAAGTTCAAGGAATTTCAGAGTGAGGTTGAGAATCAACGTGACAGTAAAATCAAGTTCTTGCGATCAGATCGTGGGGGGGAATACTTGAGTCACGAATTTGGCACGCACTTAAGGAAATGTGTAATAGTTTCACAACTCACGCCGCCTGGAACACCTCAGCGTAATGGTGTGTCCGAACGTCGTAATCGCACTCTACTGGATATGGTGCGATCTATGATGTCTCTTACCGATCTACCGCTGTCATTTTGGGGCTATGTTTTAGAGACTGCCGCATTCACTTTAAATAGGGCTCCGTCAAAATCCTTTGAGACGACACCGTATGAATTATGGTTTGGGAAGAAACCTAAGCTGTCGTTTCTAAAAGTTTGGGGATGCGATGCTTACGTGAAGAAACTTCAACCTGAAAAGCTCGAACCCAAATCGGAAAAATGCGTCTTCATAGGATACCCTAAAGAAACTATTGGGTATACCTTCTACCTCGGATCCGAAGGCAAGATCTTTGTTGCCAAGAATGGATCCTTTCTAGAGAAAGAGTTTCTCTCAAAAGAAGTAAGTGGGAGGAAAGTAGAACTTGATGAAGTATTGCCTCTTGAACCGGAGAGTGGCGTAGCTCAAGAAAATGTTCCTGAGGTGCCTGCACCGACTAGAGAGGAAGTTAATGATGATGATCATGAAACTTCAGATCAAGTTGCTACTGAACTTCGTAGGTCCACAAGGACACGTTCCGCACCAGAGTGGTACGGCAACCCTGTCCTAGAAATCATGTTGTTAAACAATGGTGAACCTTCGAACTATGAAGAAGCGATGGCGGGCCCAGATTCCGACAAATGGCTGGAAGCCATGAAATCCGAGATAGGATCCATGTATGAAAACGAAGTATGGACTTTGACTGACTTGCCCGATGATCAGCGAGCCATTGAAAATAAATGGATCTTTAAGAAGAAGACAGGCGCGGATGGTAATGTGACCATCTATATAGCTCGGCTAGTCGCTAAGGGTTATCGACAAGTTCAAGGGGTTGACTATGATGAGACTTTCTCACCCGTAGCGAAGCTGAAGTCCGTCCGAATCATGTTAGCAATCGTCGCATTCTATGATTATGAGATATGGCAAATGGACGTCAAAACGGCATTCCTTAATGGTTTCCTTAAGGAAGAATTGTATATGATGCAGCCGGAAGGTTTTGTCGATCCTAAGAATGCTGACAAGGTGTGCAAGCTCCAACGCTCGATCTATGGGCTAGTGCAAGCATCTCGGAGTTGGAACATTCGTTTTGATGAGATGATCAAAGCGTTTGGGTTTACGCAGACTTATGGAGAAGCCTGCGTTTATAAGAAAGTGAGTGGGAGCTCTGTAGCATTTCTCATATTGTATGTGGATGACATACTATTGATGGGAAATGATATAGAATTCTTGCAAAGAATAAAGGCCTACTTGAACAAGTGTTTTTCAATGAAGGATCTTGGAGAAGCTGCTTACATATTAGGCATCAAGATCTATAGAGATAGATCGAGACGCCTCATTGGTCTTTCACAGAGTATGTACCTTGACAAGATATTGAAGAAGTTCAATATGGATCAGTCAAAGAAGGGGTTCTTGCCTGTGTTGCAAGGCACGAGATTGAGCACGGCTCAATGCCCGACCACGGCAAAAGATAGAGAAAAGATGAGTGTCGTCCCCTATGCCTCGGCCATAGGGTCTATCATGTATGCCATGCTGTGTACCAGACCTGATATAAACCTTGCCGTAAGTTTGGTAGGAAGGTACCAATGTAATCCCGGCATGGAACACTAGACAGCGGTCAAGAATATCCTGAAGTACCTGAAAAGGACTAAGGATATGTTTCTCGTTTATGCAGGTGACGAAGAGCTCGTCGTAAAGGGTTACGTCAATGCTAGCTTCGACACAGATCTGGATGACTCCAAGTCACAAACCGGATACGTGTATATTTTGAATGGTGGGGCGGTCAGCTGGTGCAGTTGCAAGCAAAGCGTCGTGGAGGGATCTACATGTGAAGCGGAGTACATGGCAGCCTCAGAGGCAGCACAAGAAGTAATCTGGGTGAAGGAGTTCATTAACGACCTAGGAGCTATTCCCAATGCTTCGGGCCCGATGACTCTCTTCTATGACAACACTGGAGCTATTGCCCTTGCCAAGGAGCCCAGGTTTCACAGGAAGACCAGGCATATCAAGCGTCCCTTCAACTCCATTTGTGAAAATGTTCAAAATGGAGACATAGATATTTGTAAAGTGCATACGAACCTGAATGCTTGCTAGAGTTCCAATCATAAGTGCATATGATCCATGTAGAGAAAGTATGTTAGCTTATGCCTCTCCCTCAAATAAAATTGCAATAATGATTACCGGTCTTGTTATCGATTGTTGGAAATATGCCCTAGAGGCAATAATAAAATGGTTATTATTATATTTCCTTGTTAATGATAATTGTCTATTGTTCATGCTATAATTGTGTTATCCGGAAATCGTAATACATGTGTGAATATGTAGACCACAACATGTCCCTAGTAAGCCTCTAGTTGACTAGCTCGTTGATCAATAGATGGTTAAGGTTTCCTGACCATGGACATTGGATGTCATTGATAATGGGATCACATCATTAGGAGAATGATGTGATGGACAAGACCCAATCCTAAGCATAGCATAAGATCGTGTAGTTCGTTTGCTAGAGCTTTTCTAAGTGTCAAGTATCATTTCCTTAGACCATGAGATTGTGCAACTCCCGGATACCGTAGGAGTTCTTTGGGTGTGCCAAACGTCACAACGTAACTGGGTGGCTATAAAGGTACACTACAGGTATCTCCGAAAGTGTCTGTTGGGTTGGCATGAATCGAGACTGGGATTTGTCACTCCGTATGACGGAGAGGTATCTCTGGGCCCACTCGGTAATGCATCATCATAATGAGCTCAGTGTGACTAAGTAGTTGGTCACGGGATCATGCATTACGGCACAAGTAAAGTGACTTGCCGGTAACGAGATTGAACGAGGTATTGGGGTACCGACGATCGAATCTCGGGCAAGTAACGTACCGATTGACAAAGGGAATTGATTACGGGATTGATTGAATCCTTGACATCGTGGTTCATCCGATGAGATCATCCGATGGAGCCACCATGGGTATCTAGATCCCGCTGTTGTTTATTGGCCGGAGAGTTGTCTCGGTCATGTCTGCATGGTTCCCAAACCCGTAGGGTCTACACACTTAAGGTTCGGTGACACTAGGGTTGTAGAGATGTTAGTATGCGGTAACCCGAAAGTTGTTCGGAGTCCTGGATGAGATCCCGGACGTCACGAGGAGTTCCGGAATGGTCCGGAGGTAAAGATTTATATATAGGAAGACCAGTTTCGGCCATCGGGAAAGTTTCGGGGGTAATCGGTATTGTACCGGGACCACCGAAAGGGTCCCGGGGGTCCACCGGGTGGGGCCACCTATCCCGGAGGTCCCCATGGGCTGAAGTGGGAGCGGAACCAGTCCCTGGTGGGCTGGTGTCCCTCCTATGGGCCTCGCCCTGCGCCTAGGGTTGGAAACCCTAGGGGTGGGGGCGCCCCACTTGGCTTGGGGGGCAAGTCCCTCTTGGCCGCCGCCCCCCTTGGAGATCCCATCTCCTAGGGCTGGCGCCCCCCTCTAGGGGCCCTATATATAGTGGGGGGAGGGAGGGCAGCCGCACCAAGTCCCTGGCCCCTCCCTCTCCCCTCGTAACACCTCTCTCTCTCTCTCGTTGGAGCTTGGCGAAGCCCTGCCGAGATCACCGTTGCTTCCACCACCACGCCGTCGTGCTGCTGGATCTCCATCAACCTCTCCTTCCCCTTGCTGCATCAATAAGGAGGAGACGTCTTCCCAACCGTACGTGTGTTGAACGTGGAGGTGTCGTCCGTTCGGCACTTGGTCATCGGTGATTTGGATCACGACGAGTACGACTCCATCAACCCCGTTCTCTTGAACGCTTCCGCTCGCGATCTACAAGGGTATGTAGATGCACTCTCCTCTCCCTCATTGCTAGATGACTCCATAGATTGATCTTGGTGATGCGTAGAAAATTTTAAAAATTCTGCTACGTTCCCCAACATCGATTGCCTAGGGACAAATAACTTTCTTGTTGACAAAAGATCTTTACTAAAACTAATTTAGTTGTGTCTTTATCTAAACAGCCCCTAGTTTTATTTTCATGCTCTTTACTTTTTGCTAGCCTAGCCAAAAACACCTACAAAGTACTTCTAGTTTCATACTTGTTTCCAGTAAAGCAAACGGCAAGCGTGCGTAGAGTTGTATCGGTGGTCGATAGAACTTGAGGGAATATTTGTTCTACCTTTAGCTCCTCGTTGGGTTCGACACTCTTACTTATAAAAAGAGGCTACAATTGATCCCCTATACTTGTGGATTATCAAGAAGCAAGTTTTCAAGTGCCAGGGGATGGTGGAACGCGGACTCAACGCCAACCATATGATGATCGCAGAGTTCACCAACAACCACAAGCTGGATGCCAAGAACATTGGGGAGACCATCTTCAAGCTTCACGAGAAGATCGAGCACCTCCAAGCCCAAATCTATGACCTGCAAAACCAAAACTGTGAGTATGAATATAGATTCAAGAGGATGAGTTTGGCTGCAGATTTGAGGATCCTAGAGACTCGTTCATCCTTCTATGATGGTGAGACTATGCCTTGGAAGATGGACGACAAGCCTACTTCATCATCACCACCATCTTCTTCACCAACAAATTAGACATAATCATATGGGTATGGGCACTTCCCTTGGCAACTGCCAAGCTTGGGGGAGGTGCCCCAGTATCGTATCACCATCACAGTCCTATCTTTACCGTTTTTCTTAGTTCGATCCTTTTAGTAATATCTTTATCTAATGGAATAAAGCTTTAGTATGATCTAGTTTTGAGTTTTGCTTTGTGATCCCTCTATGTAATCGAGTCCGTGAGCTATATAATAAAGATTAGTGTTGAGTTAAGGGCTTGATTATCTTGCTATGATCTTGAGTGAATAAAAGAAAAAGAAAGAATAAAAGAAATAAAAAGAGATCATATTGATCTTATGAAGAGTAATGACTTCACATAGAAAGAGTATGATGATTAAAAGTTGTTGAGAGTTGACAAACATAGCCTTGGTCATCATTGCAATTAATAGGAAGTAATAAAGAAAGAGAGCTTTCACATATAAATATACTATAATGGACATCTTTTATGATTGTGAGCACTCATTAAAATATGACATGCTAAAGAGTTGATGTTGGACAAGGAAGGCAACGTAATGGGTTATGTTTTCTTATATCTGAAATAAAGTATATTGTCATGGATCATCCAACATGTTGATCTTGCTTTTCCCCCTTGTCGGTGTCAAAATCGGCGGATCTCGGGTAGGGGGTCCCAAACTGTGCGTCTAGGCGGATGGTAACATGAGGCAGGGGACACAATGTTTTACCCAGGTTCGGGCCCTCTTGATGGAGGTAAAACCCTACGTCCTGCTTGATTAATATTGATGATATGGGTAGTACAAGAGTAGATCTACCACGAGATCAGAGAGGCTAAACCCTAGAAGCTAGCCTATGGTATGATTGTTGTTCGTCCTACGTACTAAAACCCTCCGGTTTATATAGACACCGGAGAGGGCTAGGGTTACACAGAATCGGTTACAATGGTAGGAGATCTACATATCTATATCGCCAAGCTTGCCTTCCACGCCAAGGAAAGTCCCTTCCAGACACGGGACGAAGTCTTCAATCTTATATCTTCATAGTCCAGGAGTCCGGCCAAAGGTATAGTCCGGCTATCCGGACACCCCCTAATCCAGGACACCTTCAGTAGCCCCTGAACCAGGCTTCAATGATGACGAGTCCGGCGCGCAGATTGTCTTCGGCATTGCAAGGCGGGTTCCTCCTCCAAATACTTCATAGAAGATTTTGAACACAAAGGTAGTGTCCGGCTCTGCAAAATGAGTTTCCACATATTGCCATAGAGATAATAATATTTACACAAATCTAATCTGCTGACGTATTCCGTAGCGTGACATCACACCACGGCCAAGTCTTTATTCGAATCGTTTTACTGTTCCACCTCAGCGCGTTTAGCGAGGCAGTTTCCTTGGCACGTCTTGTCAAAGCAGAGATCGTGTCCCCTTATTCCGGGATTCTCATCAATACGGGCGTGGGTAACCCAACCGCGTCATTGATTACGGCGCTTGGGAGATAAGCGAGTCTTACCAAGCTGGTGGGGACGCATAGTCGCGTTCGCCCATATAAGGGGATAAGGATCCACCTTTTCATCCACGCCTTCTTGCTCCTTTGCCTATCCATTTCCGCGCACTCGAGCTCCAACGCCCTAGTCCACACACCCCACCTCAACCTCCTCCAGCCATGTCCGGAGCGGGAGGCAAGTGGATGGTCTCCTCCATTACGGAGGGACACATCAAAAAACTGAGGAAGGCCAGATACTTGTCTAACGACATTGCGCACCAGCTTCCCAAAGAGGGGCAGCTCATCCCCACCCCTAGGCCCCATGAGAGGGTGGTGTTCCTCCCCCATTTCCTCCGTGGACTGGGCTTCCCTCTCCACCCATTTGTCCGGGGGCTCATGTTCTACTATGGCATGGATTTCCACGATCAGGCCCCGAACTTTGTCCTCAACATCTCGGCGTTTATCGTCCTGTGCGAGGCTTTCTTCTGCATCCGCCCCCATTTCGGCCTATGGCTCAAGACTTTCAATGTCAAGCCGAAGGTGGTGCGCGGCACCCAGGCGGAGTGCAGAGGCGCCATGGTGGGCAAGATGCCCAACGTCCTATGGATCGAGGGCTCCTTAGTGGAGTCCCTAAAGGGGTGGCAATCGGGGTGGTTTTACATCACCGAGCCGCGCAACCCTGAATGGGTCGCAGCCCCCGAGTTTCGATCCGGACCCCCTACGCGGATCGCCTCCTAGAAAGAGACGGGCCTATCGTGGGGTAAAAAAGGAGAGCTGACCGGACTCCAAACATGCGTCCAAACTCTGGTGGACAAGAAGCTCAAACTTGTCAACGTAGTCCAGGTTATGCTCATCCGCCGGATCCTCCCGTGTCAACAACGGGCTTTCAACCTGTGGGAGTTCGACCCGGCGCGGCACCGAACTCTGAGCGGGCTCTTCGACATGACGTACGAAGATGCCTGGAAGGTGCTTTTCAAGGGCGCCGAGGCCCCCGCATCCGCTACCGAGGATCGCGGATTCTGCACGCAGCGTCACGCTCGTGCGGTAAGCTGTTTTTACCTTTTACAGGGTATTAGTTTTTCATAGTTTGACTCCATGCGGGGTCTAAGCTCCCTTACCTTTGACATGATTGGCAGGAGACGTTCGGACAGATCAACTGTCCGGCTCCTTTGCCCGAAGGCCCAGCGGACGCTCGCTTGGCGAAGCTGCTGGTTCCGGCACCCTATGTGGTGCTGGAGAAGAAGGCCAATAAGAAGGCCACGGGGAATCGAAAGAGTGCCCGGCGCCAGGAGGTGTCGGATTCATCATCCGACGACTCCAAGGCGCACTCCTCCCATGAAGACGAGGAGGAGGAAGAAGAGACCTCTCCCCCTCTAGCGGGGGGAGGGAAGAAAAGGAAGGCCGCCCCAACTGGGGAGGCTGAAGGGTCCAAGAAGGGGAAGACCCCTCCTCCGGACTACTCCACCAACGCCGACGACGGCGAAGAGGAGTGGCCGCACAGGGCCAAGCCCCTGGCGAGATCGTAAGTATCTGGATACCAGAGTGATTCATAGTATTCCCCCATTGCACAGCTTTTCCTTACGTCGAACATGTTTATGCAGTCCACCCAAAGACCGGCTTGACGTGTTGTTGAGCGGTTCCCTGGATTCATCGGATGTGAATTCGCTTCCAACGGCTACCTCTCCCCATCCTACAGACAACGCCGCGGTGGCGTCCCAACAGAAGCCAGGAGGAGGTGGTCCTCGAGGCGACGCAAGGCAACCTCCCAGACTCCAGGCGTAAAGGGGACAGAACCCCCAAGGGCTCCAAGTCCGGCCTTGAGCCGGACACCGCGCTGGAACCTTCAACAGTTTCGGACTTCGGTAGGCAGCCTCCTTCCAAGAGGAGCAAGCCTACCGTGCCGGCGGCCTCCGTCCAACCGGAGGCACCGGACAATTTGCTGGAGGTGCTTAACGGCGCCTCCATCGACGAGGAGCACTGCACTATTATGAGTGCGGTGATCCAGAAGGTTTAGTCCGCCAACAGCGGACTGACTGAAGCCTGTGCCAGCCTTCTAACAGGCTTTGAGGTAAGTAAAGAATATGTAAAAATATTACCGCATAGACAGTAGCCCCTAATGCTCTGTTCGGCGTTCGGAAAGAAAAGCCGAATAGAGGATCTAATAACGTTCGCAGAGAATCTAACATAATCAAGTCAATATGCGTATGTAGGCTTTGCTGCTGGCCTCCGCCGCACTGACTGCAGAGATGGATATGCTGAAGCAAAACCTCGCGCGGTCCGAGAACGAGCTCGACCATGCCAAGAGGCAACTCGAGGAGAAGGAAGGTAAGTAATACCTTGCGCAAGTATATAGAGAAGATGTAGTTGCAAAAAATGACAGGATCAACGTGCTATTATAGGGGCCACGACCGAGGTGGCAACTCTTAAGAAAGCGCTATCCGAGGCCGAAAGCAGAGCGGCCGCGGAGCGCAAAGAGAGAGGGAAGCAGGAGGCGCGGGTGGGGGAGGTGCAGAAAGAGCTCCGGGCTCTCCTGAAAAAACACGAGAGTTTGGAGCTTGACTCGAAGACGCAAGCATCCGAGCTTGCGGCAGCCCTCGAAAGCGCGAAGTCTGCCAAGGCTGAAGCCCAGAAAGCCCTCCAAGAAATTGGAGATATGAAGAAGATAGTGGCGGGTAAGGCATTCATTATGCAAAGCAAGCATGTGAAAGTGAATTACTTGTTACTTACCTGAGTCCGGAGCTCTCTAGGAGCATTCACAGATTTTCCCCGTAGTGCGTCTGATGCCGCTGCCTACTACCGAGCCGAGGAGGGGAGCTCGACGGAGAAGGTGTTCTGGTCTCAGTATGCTAAGGCCGGACACCTGGTGCCTTTGAGCGACCAGCTGAAGCAAATGGTCGAGCTCCACAAGGTGGCCGAACAGGCCAAAAAGGGCCTCATAGTTCGGCTTTGGCCTGGAGAGGCTCTTCCTGGGAGCTACTTCGGGCTGGTGAGGCGGCTGGTGAATGCCTGTCCACGGCTTGAAGTAATCAAGCGCTCCGTCTGCATCGAAGGTGCCCGTGGGGTGCTTGCCCGTGCTAAAGTGCATTGGGGCAAGATGGATGTGGAGAAGCTGGTGAAGGACGGGCCGCCCGCGGGCAAGGAGCATCGCGTACAGGAAGCGTATTATGAGGGCATCCTAAAGGGTGCCCGCCTTATAGCGGATGAATGCTCCAAAGATGTAATATTTGAGTAAACTCGCATTTGTGATCCTGTACGCTGAAAACTTGTTCATATGCGCTAAGCAACGCTTTTGAATTTAAAATATTACCTTCTGTGCGGCCGTTTATCATATTTGAGAGATGGCGAGTCGTCGGCTTCTGCCCCCATGCCACGAGTGCTGGGGTGTTCGGGATAAACATGAGCGCTCTTTTTCCCATTCTTGGGTCCTTCAAGGGAGGCGCTCAACACAACGAACAAGGCAATCGGACTATAATGCTTGAACACTCTCACTTAGCCATAGAATTCTATAATTTTAAATTTTGGCAAAGCCCCTAGTGTTCGGAAGACCGAGTTCGGGGCGCTATCCACGCCTAGGCCGGACAAAGCCGACTCCTCGCTCTAAGCGGCATAAGTCTTTAGGGACTCGAAAACCTCTCGAACAGCGACCAGCTCTCGTCTCATCATGACGGTCAGTTTTAGCTTTCTCTACTGAGGTGCTTAGCCCAACTCAACTGGGGCACAATCGCAGTAGTTCTCCTAGTGCTACCTTAGCCGATATAACGGAACGTAAGGTACCAAAACATAGGAGCCGGGAAAACCCAACTATTGACCCAAGACATGATTCGGAGCCGATGCATATAATGCTATAAGTTCGGGGTGCCGCACTTGTGAAAGTGTTCGGACTTCTCACACCGTATTGTGGGGTACTTAAGCCCCTAGCCTATTGGCCGTACCAAAGTGTATGGGTGCAACATGTCATTAATGAACATATATTCGTAAAAAAGAGTAATGCAATAATAGACGGAAGCTATGCATTGTTTATTGAAAAAAGCTGCAATCAAAGCAGAACGATACAAATACTGCAATAAGCAAAAGATGGGACTATTTAACATGTCCTTTCCAAGGCAAGCTACGGAATGTTATGTGAAACAGGTATACTACTCGTTATAGAGACCACCTTAGAGTTCCCTAGTGCGGCGTAGCTTTCTGCTTCCCTGGTTGTATTGTTTGTGCGGCAATTGTACTGCCGGACAAGCCTTCCGAAGAATGGAGTCCTGAAAATAAGAGAAAATTAAGAAATCGGCAGCCCCTAGTGCGGTTTAAGCCGCGTTTCGGGCGTGCCGTGATGGTGCCCCTACCCCTGTGCCCATGGTATTTCCGGAGTGTAGTTATGTACGCGCAACACTGGTTTCGAAAGTTTGCGAGGGCTGGGGTTGGGGCCGCATTGCTACGCTTGCTCGGAATGTGCCAGGAAGTCTTGTTGTAGGTTACTCCGGGCACCCTTGACGGTGTCCAGACGTTTAATGGCCGGACTGGAGAATTGCCTTGAGAGGTTGCTTTGTACTTCCGCTGCGATAGCCGCTGTATGCACCTCCGTTCGGAGAGAGCGTTCGGTGTTTCCATTGACCGTGATGACGCCTCGAGGGCCTGGCATCTTGAGCTTGAGGTATGCGTAGTGCGGCACCGCATTGAACTTGGCAAATGCGGTTCACCCGAGCAGTGCGTGATAGCCACTGCGGAATGGGACTATGTCGAAGATTAACTCCTCGCTTCGGAAATTATCCGGAGATCCGAAGACCACTTCAAGTGAAACTGAGCCTGTACAGTTGGCCCCTACACCTGGTATGACGCCTTTAAAGGTCGTTTTAGTGGGTTTAATCCTCGAGGGATCGATGCCCATTTTCCGCATTGTATCCTGGTAAAGCAGGTTCAGGCTGCAGCCGCCGTCCATAAGGACTCTAGTGAGGTGAAATCCGTCAATAATTGGGTCTAGAACCAATGCGGCGAATCCTCCATGATAGATGCTAGTGGGGTGGTCCCTTCGTGAAGGAAATATGCCCTAGAGGCAATAATAAAGTTATTATTTATTTCCTTATATCATGATAAATGTTTATTATTCATGCTAGAATTGTATTAACCGGAAACATAATACATGTGTGAATACATAGACAAACAGTATGTCACTAGAATGCCTCTACTTGACTAGCTCGGTGAATCAAAGATGGTTAAGTTTCCTAGCCATGGACATGAGTTGTCATTTGATTAACGGGATCACATCATTAGAGAATAATGTGATTGACCTGACCCATTCCATTAGCTTAGCACCCAATCGTTTAGTATGTTGCTATTGCTTTCTTCATGACTTATAGATGTTCCTATGACTATGAGATTATGCAACTCCCGTTTACCAGAGGAACACTTTGTGTGCTACCAAACATCACAACATAACTTGGTGATTATAAAGGTGCTCTACAGGTGTCTCCAAAGGTACATGTTGGGTTGGCGTATTTCGAGATTAGGATTTGTCGCTCTGATTGTCGTAGAGGTATCTCTGGGCCCTCTCAGTAATACACATCACTTAAGCCTTGCAAGCAATGCAACTAATAAGTTAGTTGCAAGATGATGTATTACAGAACGAGTAAAGAGACTTGCCGGTAACGAGATTGAACTAGGTATTGAGATACCGACGACCGAATCTCGGGCAAGTAACATACCGATGACAAAGGGAACAACGTATGTTGTTATGCAGTCTGACCGATAAAGATCTTCGTAGAATATGTAGGAGCCAATATGAGCATCCAGGTTCCGCTATTGGTTATTGACCGGAGACGTGTCTCGGTCATGTCTACATTGTTCTCGAACCCGTAGGGTCTGCCCGCTTAACGTTACGATGACAGTTTCATTATGAGTTTACATATTTTGATGTACTGAAGGTTGTTCGGAGTCCCAGATGTGATCACGGACTTGACGAGGAGTCTCTAAATGGTCGAGACATAAAGATCGATATATTGGACGACTATATTTGGACACCGGAAAGGTTCCGGGTAAGATTGGGACAACATCGGATCACCGGGAGGTTATCGGAACCCCCCGGGAGGTATATGGGCCTTATTGGGCCTTAGTGGAAAGGAGGGGAAAGGAGCAAGGGAGGGCGTGCCCCCCCCCAAGCCCAATCTGAATTGGGAGGGGGGCCGCCCCCCCCCCTTTCCTTCCTCCCTCCTTCCTCTTCCTTCCCTCTCCTACTCCTAATAGGAAAAAGGGGAGTCCTACTCTCGGTGGGAGTTGGACTCCCCCCCTTGGGCGTGCCACCCTCCTTGGCCGGCCCCCTCCTCCACTCCTTTATATACGGGGGCAGGGGGCACCCCAGAGACACAACAATTGATCATTGATCTCTTAGCCGTGTGCGGTGCCCCCCTCCACCATAATCCTCGATAATATTGTAGCGGTGCTTAGGCGAAGCCCTGCGACGGTAGAACATCAAGATCATCACCACGCCGTCGTGATAACGGAACTCATCCCTGACACTTTGCTGGATCGGAGTCCGGGAATCGTCATCAAGCTGAACATGTGCAAAAACTCAGAGGTGCCGTAGTTTCGGTGCTTGATCGGTCGGGTCGTGAAGACGTACGACAACATCAACCGCGTTGTTATAACGCTTCCGCTTCCGGTCTACGAGGGTACGTAGACAACACTCTCCCCTCCCATTGCTGTGCATCACCATGATCTTGCATGTGGGTAGGAAAATTTTGAAATTACTACGTTCCCCAACAGTGGCATCCGAGCCTAGGTTTTATGTGTTGATGTTATATGCACGAGTAGAACACATGTGAGTTATGGGTGATATAAGTCATACTGCTTACCATCATGTCATACTTTGGTTCGGCGGTATTATTGGATGAAGCGGCCCGGACCGACATTACGCGTATGCTTACGCGAGACTGGTTCTACCGACGTGCTTTGCACACAGGTGGCTGGCAGGTGTCAGTTTCTCCAACTTTAGTTGAATCGAGTGTGGCTACGCCCGGTCCTTGCGAAGGTTAAAACAGCACCAACTTGACAAACTATCGTTGTGGTTTTTGATGTGTAGGTAAGATTGGTTCTTGCTAAGCCCGTAGCAGCCACGTAAAACTTGCAACAAAGAAAGTAGAGGACGTCTAACTTGTTTTTGTAGGGCATGTTGTGATGTGATATGGTCAAGGCATGATGCTAAATTTTATTGTATGAGATGATCATGTTTTGTAACCAAGTTATCGGCAACTGGCAGGAGCCATATGGTTGTCGCTTTATTGTATGCAATGCAATCGCCCTGTAATGCTTTACTTTATCACTAAGCGGTAGCGATAGTCGTAGAAGCATAAGATTGGCGAGACGACAACGATGCTACGATGGAGATCAAGGTGTCGCGCCGGTGACAATGGTGATCATGACGATGCTTCGGAGATGGAGATCACAAGCATAAGATGATGATGGCCATATCATATCACTTATATTGATTGCATGTGATGTTTATCTTTTATGCATCTTATCTTGCTTTGATTGACGGTAGCATTATAAGATGATCTCTCACTAAATTTCAAGAAAAAAGTATTCTCCCTGAGTATGCACCGTTGCCAAAGTTCGCCGTGCCTAGACACCACGTGATGATCGGGTGTGATAAGCTCTACGTCCATCTACAATGGGTGCAAGCCAGTTTTGCACACGCAGAATACTCAGGTTAAACTTGACGAGCCTAGCATATGCAGATATGGCCTCGGAACACTGAGACCGAAAGGTCGAGCGTGAATCACATAGTAGATATGATCAACATATTGATGTTCACCATTGAAAGCTACTCCATTTCACGTGATGATCGGTTATGGTTTAGTTGATTTGGATCACGTGATCACTTAGAAGATTAGAGGGATGTCTTTCTAAGTGGGAGTTCTTAAGTAATATGATTAATTGAACTTTAATTTATCATGAACTTAGTCCTGGTAGTATTAGCATATCTATGTTGTAGATCAATAGCTCGCGTTGTTGCTTCCCTATGTTTTATATATGTTCCTAGAGAAAACTAAGTTGAAAGATGTTAGTAGCAAAGATGCGGATTGGATCCGTGATCTGAGGTTTATCCTCATTGCTGCACAGAAGAATTATGTCCTTGATGCACCGCTAGGTGACAGACCTAATGCAGGAGCAAATGCAGACGTTATGAATGTTAGGCTAGCTCAATATGATGACTACTTGATAGTTTAGTGCACCATGCTTAACGGCTTGGAATCGGGACTTGAAAGACGTTTTGAACGTCAGACCATATGAGATGTTCCAGGAATTGAAGTTAATATTTCAAGCAAATACCCGAATTGAGAGATATGAAGTCTCCAACAAGTTCTATAGCTAAAAGATGGAGGAGAATAGCTCAAGTAGTGAGCATGTGCTCAGATTGTCTGGGTACTACAATCGCATGAATCAAGTGGGAGTTAATCTTCCAGATAAAATAGTGATTGATAGAATTCTCTAGTC
Organism: Triticum urartu; assembly: GCF_003073215.2. Lineage (NCBI taxonomy): Eukaryota > Viridiplantae > Streptophyta > Magnoliopsida > Poales > Poaceae > Triticum > Triticum urartu. The sequence goes on from NC_053027.1 coordinate 80,212,063, forward strand.
ACCAGCACCAAGTTAGTAGAACCTCGTGATGAACTATAATATGCAAGGGATAATGGAAACGATTCCCAAGCTCTTCGTGATGCTGAAATCGACGAAGGTAGAAATCAAGAAAAACATCAAGTGTTGATGGTTGACAAGACCACTAGTTTCAAGAGAAAGGGCAAAGGGAAGAAGGGGAACTTCAAGAAGAACGGCAAACAAGTTGCTGCTCAAGTGAAGAAACCCAAGTCTGGACCTAAGCCTGAGACTAACTGCTTCTACTGCAAAGGGACTGGTCACTAGAAGCGGAACTACCCCAAGTATTTGGTGGATAAGAAGGATGGCAAAGTGAACAAAGATATATTTGATATACATGTTATTGATGTGTACTTTACTAGTGTTTATAGCAACCCCTCGGTATTTGATACTGGTTCAGTTGCTAAGAGTAGTATCTCGAAATGGGAGTTGCAAAATAAACAGAGACTAGTTAAGGGTGAAGTGATGATGTGTGTTGGAAGTAGTTCCAAGATTGATATGATCATCATTGCACTCTCCTTATACTTTCGGGATTAGTGTTGAACCTAAATAAGTGTTATTTGGTGTTTGCGTTGAGCATGAATATGATTTGATCATGTTTATTGCAATACGGTTATTCATTTAAGTAAGAGAATAAATTGTTGTTCTGTTTACATGAATAAAACCTTATATGGTTACACACCCAATGAAAATGGTTCGTTGGATCTCGATCGTAGTGATACACATATTCATAATATTGAAACCAAAAGATGAAAAGTCAACAATGATAGTGCAACTTATTTGTGGCACTGCCATTTAGGTCATATTGGTGTAAAGCGCATGAAGAAACTCCATGCCGATGGACTTTTGGAATCACTTGATTATGAATCACTTGATGCTTGCGAACCATGCCTCATGGGCAAGATGACTAAAACTCCGTTCTCCGGAACAATGGAGGGAGCAACTGACTTATTGGAAATAATACATACTGATGTATGCGGTCCGATGAGTGTTAAGGCTCACGGCAAGTATCGTTATTTTCTGACCTCCACAGATGATTTGAGCAGATATGGGTATATCTACTTAGTGAAACACAAGTCTGAAACATTTGAAAAGTTCAAACAATTTCAGAGTGAAGTGGAGAATCATCATAACAAGAAAATAAAAGTTTCTACGATATGATCGCAGAGGTAAAATATTTGAGTTAAGAGTTTGGCCTTCAGTTAAAACAATGTGAAATAGTTTCACTACTCACGTCACCTGGAACACCACAGTGTAATGGTGTGTCTGACCGTCATAACCGTACTTTATTAGATATGGTGCGATCTATGATGTCTCTTACCAATCTACCACTATCATTTTGGGGTTATGCATTAGAGACAACTGCATTCACGTTAAATAGGGCACCATCTAAATCCGTTGAGATGACACCGTATGAACTATGGTTTGGCAAGAAACATAAGCTGTCGTTTCTTAAAGTTTGAGGTTGCAATGCTTATGTGAAAAGGTTTCAACCTGATAAGCTCAAACCCAAATCGGAGAAGTGCGTCTTCATAGGATAGCCAAAATAAAATGTTGGGTACACCTTCTATCACATATCCAAAGGCAAGATATTCGTTGCTGAGAATGGATCCTTTCTAGAGAAGGAGTTTCTCTCGAAAGAAGTGAGTGGGAGGAAAGTAGAACTTGATGAGGTAACTGTACCTGCTCCCTTATTGGAAAGTAGTTCATCACAGAAATATGTTCGTGTGACTACTACACCAATTAGTGAGGAAGCTAATGATGATGATCATGTAACTTCAGATCAAGTTGCTACTGAACCTCGTAGGTAAACCAGAGTGAGATCTGCACCAGAGTGGTACGGTAATCCTGTTCTGGAGGTCATGTTACTTGACCATGATGAGCCTACGAACTATGAGGAAGCGATGATGAGCCCAGATTCCACAAAATGGCTTGAGGCCATGAAATCTGAGATGAGATCCATGTATGAGAACAAAGTATGGACTTTAATTGACTTGCCCATTGATTGGCGAGCCATTGAGATTAAATGGATCTTCAAGAGGAAGACGGACGCTAATAGTAGTGTTACTATCTACAAAGCTAGAATTGTCGCAAAAGGGTTTTCGACAAGTTCAAAGTGTTGACTATGATGAGAGTTTATCACTCGTATCTATGCTTAAGTCTGCCCGAATCATGTTAGCAATTGCCGCATTTTATGAAATCTGGCAAATGGATAAACAAAACTACATTCCTTAATGGATTTATTAAAGAAGAGTTATATATGATGCAACCAGAAGGTTTTGTCAATCCTAAAGGTACTAACAAAATATGCAAGCTCCAGCGATCCATCTATGGACTGCTGCAAGTATCTCGGAGTTGGAATATACGCTTTGATAAGTTGATCAAAGCATATAGTTTTATACAGACATGTGGTGAAGCATGTATTTACAAGAAAGTGAGTGGGAGCACTACAACATTTCTGATAACTATATGTGAATGACATATTGTTGATCGGAGATAATGTAGAATTATTCTGCAAAGCATAAAGGAATGTTTGAAAGGAGTTTTTCAAAGAAAGACCTCGGTGAAGCTGCTTACATATTGAGCATCAAGATCTATAGAGATAGATCAAGATGCTTGATAAGTTTTTCCAATGAGTACATACCTTGACAAGATTTTGAAGTAGTTCAAAATGGAACAGTCAAAGAAGGAGTTCTTGCCTGTGTTACAAGGTGTGAAGTTGAGTAAGACTCAAAACCCAACCACGACAGAAGATAGAGAGAGAATGAAAGTCATTCCCTATGCCTTAGCCATAGGTTCTATAAAGTATGCCATGCTGTGTACCAGACCTATTGTATACCCTGCCTGGAGTTTGGCAAGGGAGTACAATAGTGATCTAGGAGTAGATCACTGGACATTGGTCAAAATTATCCTTAGTGGAATAAGGATATGTTTCTCGATTATGGAGGTGACAAAAGGTTCGTCGTAAAGGGTTACGTCAATGCAAGTTTTGACACTGATCCAGATGACTCAAAGTCTCAATCTGGATACATATTTAAAGTGGGAGCAATTAGCTAGAGTAGCTCCGTGCAGAGCATTGTTGACATAGAAATTTGCAAAATACATACGGATCTGAATGTAGCAGACCCGTTGACTAAACTTCCCTCACAAGCAAAACATGATCACACCTTAGTACTCTTTGGGTATTAATCACATAGCGATGTGAACTAGATTATTGACTCTAGTAAACCCTTTGGGTGTTGGTCACATGACGATGTGAACTATGGGTGTTAATCACATGGTGATGTGAACTATTGATGTTAAATCACATGGCGATGTGAACTAGATTAGTGACTCTAGTGCAAGTGGGAGACTGAAGGAAATATGCCCTAGAGGCAATAATAAAGTTATTATTTATTTCCTTATATCATGATAAATGTTTATTATTCATGCTAGAATTGTATTAACCGGAAACATAATACATGTGTGAATATATAGGCAAACAGTATGTCACTAGTATGCCTCTACTTGACTAGCTCGTTGAATCAAAGATGGTTAAGTTTCCTAGCCATAGACATGAGTTGTCATTTGATTAACGGGATCACATCATTAGAGAATAATGTGATTGACTTGACCCATTCTATTAGCTTAGCACCCGATCGTTTAGTATGTTGCTATTGCTTTCTTCATGACTTATACATGTTCCTTTGACTATGAGATTATGCAACTCCCGTTTACCGGAGGAACAATTTGTGTGCTACCAAACGTCACAACGTAACTGGGTGATTATAAAGGTGCTCTACAGGTGTCTCCAAAGGTACATGTTGGGTTGGCATATTTCGAGATTAGGATTTGTCGCTCCGATTGTCGGAGAGGTATCTCTGGGCCCTCTCGGCAATACACATCACTTAAGCCTTGCAAGCAATGCAACGAATAAGTTAGTTGCAAGATGGTGTATTACGGAACGAGTAAAGAGACTTGCCGGTAACGAGATTGAACTAGGTATTGAGATACCGACGATCGAATCTCGGGCAAGTAACATACCGATGACAAAGGGAACAACGTATGTTGTTATGCGGTCTGACCGATAAAGATCTTCATAGAATATGTAGGAGCCAATATGAGGATACAGGTTCCGCTGTTGGTTATTGACCGACGTGTCTCGGTCATGTCTACATTGTTCTCGAACCCGTAGGGTCCGCACGCTTAACGTTACGATGGCAGTTTCATTATGAGTTTATATATTTTGATGTACCGAAGGTTGTTCGGAGTCCCGGATGTGATCACGGACTTGACGAGGAGTCTCGAAATGGTCGAGACATAAAGATCGATATATTGGATGACTATATTTGGACACCGGAAAAGTTCCGGGTAAGATTGGGACAATACCGGATCACCGGGAGGTTATCGGAACCCCCCCCCCCCCCGGGAGGTATATGGGCCTTATTGGGCCTTAGTGGAAAGGAGGGAAAGGAGCAAGGGAGGGGGCCCCCCAAGCCCAATCCGAATTGGGAGGGGGGCCGGCCCCCCCTTTCCTTCCTCCCTCCTTCCTCTTGCTTCCCTCTCCTACTCCTAATAGGAAAAAGGGGAGTCCTACTCCCGGTGGGAGTTGGACTCCCCCCTTGGGCGCGCCACCCTCCTTGGCCGGCCCCCTCCTCCAATCCTTTATATACAGGGGCAGGGGGGCACCCCAGAGACACAACAATTTATCATTGATCTCTTAGCCGTGTGCGGTGCCCCCCTCCACCATAATCCTCGATAATATTGTAACGGTGCTTAGGCGAAGCCCTACGACGTTAGAACATCAAGATCGTCACCACGCCGTCATGCTGATGGAACTCATCCCCGACACTTTGCTGGATCGGAGTTCGGGCATCGTCATCGAGCTGAACGTGTGCAAAAACTCAGAGGTGCCGTAGTTTCGGTGCTTGATCAGTCGGGCCGTGAAGACGTACGACTACATCAACCGCGTTGTTATAACGCTTCTGCTTCCGGTCTACGAGGGTACATAGACAACACTCTCCCCTCTCGTTGTTGTGCATCACCATGATCTTGCGTGTGCATAGGAAAATTTTGAAATTACTACGTTCCCCAACACTTCGATCAAAAGTGATCGGGCAGGAAGACCATGGGTTGAACTTTGGGGCGACTGGCTCCATCGCGTATACGTCCCTTAGCGCATGCTTCCGCTCCCTCTTGGGGACGTGGGTTGCGTATATCATGTTCGATGTCCACAGTTGTGGGGGAAAACCTTTATGCCCACTGTTGTTCGGTGGCCGGGGCTCCTCCTCGTCATCGCTATGCATCCCCTTGTCTCTGTTTTCGGCATTTAACTTGCCTGCCTGCTTGAACACCCAACAATCCCTGTTGGTGTGATTGGCTGGTTTTTCGGGGGTGCCATGTATCTGGCATGAGCGGTCGAGTTTTCGGTCCAAACTGGACGGGCCCGGAGTATTTCTTTTGAATGGCTTTTTCCGCTGACCGGGTTTAGAGCCTCTGAATCCGGCATTAACTGTCGTATCCTCAGCATTGTCGCCGTTAATGCGGCGCTTTTGCTTGTTGCGACGCGACCTGCCACTGCTGTCCTTGGTATCCGAATTACCAGGGCTCTTGGTCATGTTATTGCTGCGAGCTAGCCAGCTGTCTTCTCCCGCGCAAAAGCGGGTCATAAGTGTCGTGAGGGCTGCCATAGATTTCGGCTTTTCCTGTCCCAGGTGCCGGGCAAGCCACTCGTCGCAGATGTTATGCTTGAAGGCTGCTAGGTCCTCTGCGTCCGGACAGTCGACTATCTGGTTTTTCTTTGTTAGGAACCGTGTCCAGAATTGTCTGGCCGATTCTTCTGGCTGCTGAATTATATGGCTTAAGTCGTCGGCATCCGGTGCTCGCACGTAAGTGCCCTGGAAGTTGTCGAGGAATGCGGCTTCCAGGTTCTCCCAAGAACCGATTGAGTCTGCTGGCAAGCTGTTAAGCCAATGCCGAGCTGGTCCTTTAAGCTTGAGTGGGAGGTATTTGATGGCGTGTAGGTCATCACCGCGGGCCATGTGGATATGAAGGAGATAGTCCTTGATCCATACAGCAGGATCTGTTGTGCCATCATATGATTCGATGTTCACGGGTTTGAAACCCTCAGGGATTTGATGATCCATTACTTCATCTGTGAAGCATAGTGGGTGTGCGGCGCCTCTATATTGGGCTTTATCACGATGCAGCTCAAACGAGCTTTGTCTACTGTGTTCGGCCCGGCCGGATTGACTGTATCCGGAGGGACGATTACCGTCTCGTGCCTTGGGGCGCCCACACGATCCGTAGATCGATCTTGTTTGCCTTGCCTTGTCCTCCAATATATCTCGCAGGTCTGGCACATTTTCCCATGCCTTGGTATTTTTTGAGCGGTGTCGGGGTGCGGCTTGAGTGGAGGGCCGAGAGGCTTCTCTATCACAGCCACGGGGTGGCTGATCGGCTGCATCATGCGCTGGTGATGTAGGTTTAGGTGCTTCCTCCTCTAGTCGGGGTAGCAACCTGCGCTTTGGGTAGCTCCTGGAGGGGCGTTCGAGTTCATACTCTTCGGCCGGAAGGACTTCAGTCCATCTGTCAGCTAGCAAATCTTGATCAACTCTAAGCTGATGTTGTTTTTTCTTGAGGCTGCTCGCCATGGCCATAAGCCTGCTTTTGAAACGCTCTTGTTCGACGCGATCCTCCGGCACGACAAATTCGTCGTCGTCGAGGCTTGCCTCGTCTTCGGAGGGAGGCATATAATTATCGTCCTCGACCTCTCTGTCTGCCGCTCTCTCATGAGGGCTGGCTTCTCCATCCTCCTGTGCTGAATCTTGCTGGAGGTGGTTGTCTTCAGCACTGTCCGGGGTGTTATTATCTCCCGTGCCGGAATCACCGTTTTTGCTTTGGCGGGATTTAGAGCGACGCCGCTAATGTCGGCGCTTAGGCTGCTTCTTGGAGGGGTCATCCTCCGCTATTCCATCGCCATTGCCTTCTTTTGGGGTGTCCACCATGTATATATCATACGACGAGGTGGCTTTCCAGTGCCCTATAGGCGCTGGTTCTTGATCGTCTCCTGCATCGGCGTCCATACCGTCGATGTCTTCGGAGTCGAAGTCGAGCATATCGGTTAAATCATCGACAGTGGCTACGAAGTGGGTGGTGGGTGGGCTTTGAATTTCTTCATCATCCACATCCCAACCTCGCTGACCATAGTCCGGCCAGGGCTCTCCTGATAAAGAGAGAGACTTTAGTGAATTCAGAATATCACCGAAGGGCGAGTGCTGAAAGATGTCCGCGGTGGTGAACTCCATGATCGGCGCCCAATCGGGTTCGATTGGTAGGGGCGCAGAGGGCTCGGAGTCTGGAGAGGAGTCCGGCTCCTTGGAGTCACGGGCTTCGTAGAGAATAGGGCTGGTGTTCGGCTCGATCGCCGTAGAGATTGCAGCCCCTGAGGCGGTGTCCAACCACCCATCCTCGATTGGCACAGTTGGCTCCGAATTAAGGGTCGGGGCTGATGCGGGTGCGGCCTCCAGGGCACTGTTCAGCGGCAGAGCTAGATCATGCCCATCATGACAGTGCGGCGCGCTCGGCCGCGGCTCGAATCTATCGAAGATCAAGTCTCTGCGGAGGTCGGCCGTGTAGCTCAAACTTCAAATCTGACCTGATGGCCAGGGGCGTAGCTTTCGATCTGCTCCAGATGGCCAAGAGAATTGGCCTGCAGTGCAAAGCCGCCAAATACAAAGATCTGTCCGGGGAGAAAAGTCTCACCCTGGATTGCATTGCTCTTGATGATCGAAGAAGCCATCGGGCCTAAAAGTGACGACACAGAGGAACTCTCAATGAAAGCACCAATGTCGGTGTCAAAACCGGCGGATCTCGGGTAGGGGGTCCCAAACTGTGCGTCTAGGCGGATGGTAACACGAGGCAGGGGACACAATGTTTTACCCAGGTTTGGGCCCTCTTGATGAAGGTAAAACCCTACGTCCTGCTTGATTAATATTGATGATATGGGTAGTATAAGAGTAGATCTACCGCGAGATCAGAGAGGCTAAACCCTAGAAGCTGGCCTATGGTATGATTGTTGTTCGTCCTACGGACTAAAACCGTCCAGTTTATATAGACACCGGAGAGGGCTAGGGTTACACAGAATCGGTTACAATGGTAGGAGATCTACATATCCGTATCGCCAAGCTTGCCTTCCACGCCAAGGAAAGTCCCTTCCGGACATGGGACGAAGTCTTCAATCTTATATCTTCATAGTCCAGGAGTCCAGCCGAAGGTATAGTCCGGCTATCCAGACACCCCCTAATCCAGGAATCCCTCACCCCTTATGCTAGCCAAATTCTTTGCACCAAGTAGAGATACTACTTGTGCTTCCAAATACCCTTAAACCCAGTTTTGCCATGAGAGTCCACCATATCTACCTATGGATTGAGTAAGATCCTTCAAGTAAGTTGTCATCGGTGCAAGCAATAAAAATTGCTCTCTAAATATGTATGATTGGTTGGTGTGGAGGAAATAAGCTTTATACGATCGTGTGATGTGGAAGAAATAAAAGCGACAGACTACATAATAAAGGTCTATATCACAAGTGGCAATATAAAGTGACGTTCTTTCGCATTAAGATTTTGTGCATCCAACCCTGAAAGCGCATGACAACCTCTGCTTCCCTCTGCGAAGGGCCTATCTTTTACTTTTATCTCCTACCTTATGCAAAAGTCATGGTGATCTTCACCTTTCCTTTTTACAGTTTATCCTTTGGCAAGCTCAGTGTGTTGGAAAGATCCTGATATATATATATATAATTGGATGTAAGTTAGCATGAGCTATTATTGTTGACATTACCCTAGAGGTAAAAAGTTGGGAGGCGAAACTATAAGCCCCTATCTTTCTCTGTGTCCGATTAAAACTCCGTAACCACAAGTAGTGCGTGAGTGTTAGCAATTGTGAAAGACTACATGATAGTTGAGTATGTGGGCTTGCTGAAAAGCTCTAACATAGACTCTTTCCAATCTTATGATAAATTGCAATTGCTTCAATGACTGAGATTATAGTTTGTTAGTTCTCAATAAAGTTTCTGATTCTAACTTTGCATTGTGAATAGATTATTACTTGAGCATAAGAGATCATATGACATTATCCATATATGTTGTTGTTTTAAGAATGATCATTATGCCCTCATGTCCGTATTTTATTTTATCGACACCTCTACCTCTAAACATGTGGACATATTTATCATTATCGGCTTCCGCTTGAGGACAAGCGAGGTCTAAGCTTGGGGGAGTTGATACGTCCATTTTGCATCATGCTTTTATATCGATATTTATTGCATTAAGGGTTGTTACTACACATTATGTCACAATACTTATGCCTATTCTCTCTTATTTTATAAGGTTTACATAAAGAGGGAGAATGTCGGTAGCTGGGATTCTGGGCTGGAAAAGGAGCAAATATTAGAGACCAATTCTACATAGCTCCAAAAGTCCTAAAACTTCACGGAAGTTATTTCCAGAATATATAAAAAAATACTGAGCGCAAGAAGTACCAGAGGGGGGCCACTCACCAGCCACGAGGGTGGGGGCGCGCCCTACCCCCTGGGCGTGCCCCCTGCCTCGTAGGCCCCCTGGTGGCCCTTCGATGCCCATCTTCTGCTATATGGAGTCTTTCGTTGAGGAAAAAATCAGAAGCAAGCTTTCGGGACGAGACTCCGCCGCCACGAGGCGGAACCAATCTAGGGCTCCGGTGGAGCTGTTTTGCCGGGGACACTTCCCTCTAGGAGGGGGGAAATCATCGCCATCGTCATCACCAACGCTCCTCTCATCGGGAGGGGGCCAATCTCCATCAACATCTTCACCAGCACCATCTCCTCTCAAACCCTAGTTCATCTCTTGTATCCAATTCTTGTCTCTAAGTCTGGGGTTGGTACCTGTAGGTTGCTAGTAGTGTTGATTACTCCTTGTAGTTGATGCTAATCGGTTTATTGGGTGGAAGATCATATGTTCAGATCCTATATGCATATTAATACCCCTCTGATTATGACATGAATATGCTTTGTGAGTAGTTACATTTGTTCCCGAGGACATGGGAGAAGTCTTGCTATTAGTAGTCATGTGAATTTGGTATTCATTCGATATTTTGATGAGATGTATGTTGTCTCTCCTCTAGTGGTGTTATGTGAACGTCGACTACATAACACTTCACCATTATTTGGGCCTAGAGGAAGGCATTGGGAAGTAATAAGTAGATGATGGGTTGGTAGAGTGACAGAAGCTTAAACCCTAGTTTATGCGTTGCTACGTAAGGGGATGATTTGGATCCATATGTTTCATGCTATGGTTAGGTTTACCTTAATACTTCTTTTGTAGTTGCGAATGCTTGCAATAGGAGTTAATCATAAGTGGGATGCTTGTCCAAGTAAGGACAGCACCCAAGCACCGGTCCACCCACATATCAATTTATCAAAGTACCGAACGCGAATCATATGAACGTGATGAAAACTAGCTTGACAATAATTCCCATGTGTCCTCGGGGGCGCTTTCTTCTATATAAGAGTTTTTCCAGGCTTGTCCTTTGCTACAAAAAGGATTGGGCCACCTTGCTGCACTTTATTTACTTTTGTTACTTGTTGCTCGTTACAAATTATCTTATCACAAAACTATCTATTACCTATAATTTTAGTGCTTGCAGAGAATACCTTGCTGAAAACCGCTTATCATTTCCTTCTGCTCCTTGTTGGGATCGACACTCTTACTTATCAAAAGGACTACGATAGACCCCCTATACTTGTGGGTCATCAACCATCTAGCTACTAACTACGGACCTGAAGGTCTACAAAGAACTACTCACGCATCGTCGGAGAGGCACCAATGGAGGTGGTGAACCCCATCCGAGGTGTCTAGATTGAATCTGGTGGTTCTGGACTCTGCGGTGGCTGGATCAATATTTCGTCAACTCCCCTAGGGTTTTGGAAATATTGGGGTATTTGTAGAGCAAGGAGGCGGTCCGGGGGCACCCGAGGTGGGCACAACCCACCAGGGCGCGCCTGGGCCTCCTGGCGCGCCCTGGTGGGTTGTGCTCTCCTCAGAGCACCCACCCCCCCAGGCGCAGCTAGGGCCCATTAGGTGTCTTCTGGTCCATAAAAAATCTCCGTAAAGTTTCGTGGCATTTGGACTCCGTTTGGTATTGATTTTCTGTGATGTAAAAAACATGAAAAAAACAGCAACTAGCACTTGGCACTATGTCAATAGGTTAGTACCAAAAAATGATATAAAATGACTATAAAATGATTATAAAACATCCAAGATTGATAATATAATAGCATGGAACAATCAAAAATTATAGATACGTTGGAGACGTATCAACAACTACTATGCTTACGGCCTTGTTATTAGCCGCCACGTACAGGAGCATATGCTCTTTGTCGATAGGAGCAGCCAAGATTGGCGGCTCAGCCAGCTGCTTCTTAAGTGCCTCAAAAGCGTCATTGGCAGCATCACTCGAGACAAAATGATCGGTCATCTTCATCATCTGGTATAGGGGAATCGCTTTCTCACCCAGGCAGCTTATAAACTGGCTCAGGGCTGCAATACGACTCGCCAGGCGCTGGACGTCATTGATACATGCTAGCTTAGACAGAGAGGTGATAGCCTTGATCTTCTCTGGATTAGCTTCAATGCCCCTTTCTGAAACTAGAAAACCATCCATTTTCCTGCAGGTACACCAAAAACGCATTTGGTCGGGTTAAGCATCATCTTGTACACCCGGAGATTATCAAAGGTTCCTTCAAATCATCGAGCAATGTTTCCTTTTTCCTTGACTTAACCACAATGCACCAACGTAAGCATGAACATTGTGTCCAATCTGCCCATGGAAGCAATTCTGAACACATCACTGGTAAGCCGCTTGAGCACTCTTAAGCCCAAAAGGCATAGATACATAACAGAAGGCTCCAAAGGGCATGATGAAGGTTGTTTTCTCCTAGTCCTCAACTGCCATCTTGATCTGATGATAACCAGAATAAGCATCCAGCAAACATAATCTCTCACAGCCCGCCATGGAATCAATGATCTAGTCGATACAGGCGAGAGCAAACAGATCAGCTGGACAAGCCTTGTTAAGAGCTGTGTAATCAACACACATACGCCAAGTGCCATTCTTCTTGAGCACAAGCACAGGATTAGCCAACCATTGAGGGTGAAAAACATCAACTATGAATCTGACAGCCAAGAGCCGGGCCACTTCTTCTCCAATGGCCTTACGCCTCTCCTCGTTAAAACAACGGAGGAACTATCGGACAGGTTTCATCTTAGGATCCACATTAAGATGGTGCTCAGCGAATTCTCTCGGTACACCAGGCATGTCATAAGGTTTCCAAGCAAAGCTTTCCCGATTCTTACGGATGAACTTGATAAGCATGCTTTCCTATTTGGGATCCATCCCAGTCCCAATGGTGAACTGCTAAGAAGAATCACCAGGAACAAAATCAACTTGCTACATGTCTTTTGCCGACTAAAATTTGAGAAGAGGGTCCTTCTCAATGGTGGGTTTTTTCAGAGGGGTCATGTCGGCTGGGTCAACATTATCTTTGTAAAACTTGAGTTCCGTGGCAGCACAGGTCATCTCTGCATAAGCGGCGTCTCCTTCTTCACATTCCAGGGCTATCTTACGATCCCCGTGAACTATGATTGAGGGAGTCCTGGATTAGGGGTGTTCGGGTAGCCGGACTATACCTTCAGCCGGACTCCTGGACTATGAAGATACAAGATTGAAGACTTCGTCCCGTGTCCGGATGGGACTTTCCTTGGCGTGGAAGGCAAGCTTGGCGATGCGGATATTCAAGATCTCCTACCATTGTAACCGACTCTATGTAACCCTAACCCTATCCGGTGTCTATATAAACCGGAGGGTTGTAGTCCATAGGCAATCAACTCCATATACAACAATCATACCATAGGCTAGCTTCTAGGGTTTAGCCTCCTTGATCTCGTGGTAGATCTACTCTTGTATTACCCATATCATCAATATTAATCAAGCAGGACGTAGGGTTTTACCTCCATCAAGAGGGCCCGAACCTGGGTAAAACATCGTGTTCCCTGCCTCCTGTTACCATCCGGCCTAGACGCATAGTTCGGGACCCACTACCCGAGATCCGCCGGTTTTGACACCGACATTGGTGCTTTCATTGAGAGTTCCTCTGTGTCGTCGCCTTTAGGCCTGATGGCTCCTTTGATCATCAACAACGATGCGGTCCAGGGTGAGACTTTGCTCCCCGGACAGATCTTCGTCTTCGGCGGCTCCGCTCTGCGGGCCAATTCGCTCGGCCACCTGGAACAGGTCGAAAGCTACGCCCCTGGCCATCAAGTCAGGTTTGGAAGCTTAAACTACACGGCTGACATCCGCGGAGACTTGATCTTCGACGGGCTCGAGCCACGGCCAAGCGCGCCGCACTATCTCGAGGGGCATGATCTAGCTCTGCCCCCGGACAGTGTCCTGGAGGCCGCACATGCATCGGTTCCGACCCCTAACTCGGAGCCTATTGCGGCAATCGAGGATGAACGGTTGGACGTCACCTTGGGGGCTGCAATCCCGAAAGCGATCGAGCCGAATGCTAGCCCCGCACTCTGCACGACCCGTGAATCCGAGGATCCGGACTCCTCCCCGGACTCCGAACCTCCCTCGCCCCTGCCAATCGAATCCGATTGGGCGCCGATATTGGAGTTCACCGCCGCAGACATCTTTCAGCATTCGCCTTTTGGCAAGATCCTGAATTCTCTTAAGTCTCTCTCTTTATCAGGAGAGCCCTGGACGGACTACGGTCAGCGAGGGTGGGATACGGACGATGAGGAAACTCAAAGCCCACCCACCACCCACTTTGTAGCCACTTGTTGACACCTGATTTTGGCAAGATACAGATTGCAATGAATATGGTCTCGAGTGAATGAGTTTTCAGCATAAAAATATTCACGTCACCGAGTGGAACCACTTTGATGTTTCGGTTATATTCGTTCGACTTTATCTTACGGACCAAAACTATACTCCGAGTGGGATATTTCAATGTTCCGAGTGGTTTTTTGCCAGTCACGTCTTCAAGATGACCTCGGATGAAGGAGCACTCTTAAGGAATTGTCTTCGTCTCGTCGAGGCAATCGATTTTGATATATAAATCATCTCAATCCGAGTTCATATGCAAAAGTTAGAGGCAATATACTGCAGACTGAACCTCAACGGAAATATGGCGCGAGGTGCCAGACACTTGTCTGATAGGTTGCGCGAGTAATTCGGCCATCACTAAGGCCTTGAATCGAAAAACCTTCAACATGGAAAAGTTTCGTCTCGTCGAGCCGATCGATTTTCATATATAATTCGTCTCAATCCGAGATCATATGAGGCCTGGAGAGACAAATCAAGATCGGGCTATGTTTTCAGTCGGAAATCCGAGTGAAAAGTTTACCATCTGAGTGAAAGTTTACAGTCGAGTGAAAATTTACCGGTTGAGTGAAAGTTTTCTGACCGGATGAACTTATTATTATCCAAGTGGAAATATAGTCATCCGAGTGAAAATATGATCATCCGAGTGAAATTGTCGTCCAGGTGAAAATATTCCGAGTGAAAAGATTACCATCGGGACGAAAACTTGCCGATTGAATAAGATAGTGCCTTCCGAGTGGAAATATAGTCATCCGAGTGAATAAGATAGTGCCTTCCGAGTGGAAATATAGTCATCCGAGTGGAAATATAGTCATCTGAGTGAAAGATTGTCTTCCGAGTGAAAAAGTCCAATCGGCGATCCGAGTGAAAGTATCTAATATCCGAGTGGATGAGCTCAAGTCCGAGTGAAATTGAACATGTGCTCGAAAGTTTATCAAAATGACCTTGGATGAAGAAGTGTTCAATATAGAAGTTGTGCGTATCATCAAGAAGGTAAACTTTGATTTTGGAGTCATCATCATCAGAGATAATATATAGCCTACAAATTCACTACGAGACTCGGATAATCCAGTCTACTGCAAGACCGAGTCCGATTGGAAGATAAAGATGACCTCGAAAAGTATTCAAGATGGCCTTATTTGAAAAAGTGATCAACATGAGAGTTGTTCGTATCGTTGAGGCGCACAAGTTTGATATTTGGGCCATCTCGATCGGAGATCATATGCAAGCTTGGCGGCCCACACAGGAAGGAAGACAGAGTTTGGGCCAGATTCAGACTGAATCCGAGTTGGAATAGAATTAGGACTCTAGGACGTGAATTGATGTAATTTTTCTTGTAAGGAAAGCCTAGATGAATCCTCTACTTGTACGGGAAGTCCAGCCGCCTCTTATATATGTTGGGGGTGACGGCCGATTGAACAACACACAATCGAACAAATCAATATACTACTTTTTCATCTACGTTTTATCTCTCCACCGTTTTTCTATCTCGTTCTTCGCTGTTCTTCGTGTTTGAGAGCTGCAAATCCCAAGGCTCTAGGGGTGAGCGAATCGACCTAGGGCAGCCCATAGCCGCTGCACTCCCTGACGGGGTCCCTCCCGGGGGTGTGGGGTTTTCGGGTCTGCAAAAGCGCCCGTCGACTGTCTTGCGTATCGCGTTGTCGGTCGGGTCTCCTTCGACGTGAGCTGTGGTGCATCACCCCTGGCGTCAAGGGTACACGTGACGTGTTCATGTGTCAACACACTTTTTGGCGACTCCGCTGGGGAACGAAGATCAATCGTCATCATCCACGATGTCCGATCTTCCCAAGCCATCTGAGGTAAACGCCGATAACATCATTAAGCCCAGTCTTGATGAGATATCGGCCGATCATCGCCAAGTCTATGAGGAGTACAAGAAGGCGCGCGAGGAGAAGGACCTGCAGGAGTTCCTTGCAAAATTCAAGAAAGATCGCCAAGGCAACATCACTCCGATTGAAGAAATCAAGTTCCCTCCTCTTCAAACTAAACAGGTTAAGCCTTCTGTAAGTACTGCCTTTTCTCCTGAGCAGTGGGCTGAGATTGAAAGTCGTATTGCTGATGGTAACAATCTAGTCTATAAAACTTTTATAGAAAATACTAATGCTTAGAAGAATATATCTCAATCGTCTAGTGGTAATAATGGTGTAGTTGCTAGTGTGCAAAACCCTAATCTGGCTTTACCTATTGCATCGGCGCCTCCCGTGCCGATGACTTATTATCCTATCCAAACAAATCAGATTGTGGCTACACCCATTAATCCTATTATGAGCATGACAGGTTCGGTGGCAACGCCGAACCAAACTCTACCTACAGCTACAACCACTCGACCACTACCAAATTATGGGTCGACATACATGCCACAATTCCTACCTACAGCTAGTAACCATACTCTTCCTATGTCACTGCCACAAGCTTCATCATCCACTATGGATGATGGTCTAGCTAATCTTAGAGAGGAGATGGCTAAGATGCTTAGAGAGAATTTTGGAGTTGAGTTACCTCGGAATCGGATTTACCAAAAGCCGTACCCCGAGTACTTTGATGCCATCCAGTGCCTCCGGGATATAAGATTCCAGATTTTGTTAAGTTCAATGGAGAGGGCACAAAAACCACATGGGAGCATGTTAGTCAATACTTAGCACAACTAGGTGAAGCAGGCTCACTAAATGAGTTGAAAGTGCGTTTGTTTCCTTTATCTTTAACTGGTATTGCATTTTCATGGTTTTCTTCTTTACCACATGGTTCCATTCGGGTTTGGTCACAGCTAGAGCAGAAATTTCATGATCACTTTTATAGCGGCGACAATGAACTCAAGTTATCACATCTAACATCGGTTAAACAGAAGCATGATGAATCGGTCTCCGATTATGTCAAGAGATTCAGCGAAACAAAAAACCGGTGTTTTAGTTTGGTGATAACCGAGAGAGACTTGGCAGACCTAGTGCTAAGTGGTTTGAGAACTCCCAACAGAGAAATCTAGAAGGTTATGAGTTCTTAAATATCAACCAAGTCTTACAAAGGGCTTTGGCTCAGGAAAGCCGAAGCAAAGATCTCAAAGAAGTGCATAGATACAAAGCCGATCGTCCAAAGATGAATATGGTGGAATATGATAGTGATCACTCGGATGATGAGGGTGATGTTTTTGCTACTGAATTTGTTTGGCCATCTAAGGCCAAACCCTTTACTTGCAATGATCTGAAACCGAATCATAAGAATCGTGATGAAGAGATGAAGTTTACTTTTAACATTGCTAAGTGTGATAGAATATTTGATGCTTTGCTGTAGGCTAAGATTATTAGAATATCTCATACTTTACCGCCGTTTGAAGAGCTAAAACGGCGTGCTTATTGCAAGTATCATAATTCTTTTTCTCATGCTACTAACGATTGCAATGTTTTTCGATGACAGATACAATCGGCCATTAATGACGGACAATTGAACTTTTCTGAGATGCAAGTTGATAAACAGCCTTTTCCAATGAATACCATGGATTTGGAGGGGAAGAAGCTACTCATTCGGACGGAGGTAGCCGAATCTGCTAATAAAGCTAATGTCATTGTTGGTGAGCCCAGGAAAGACAAGGAGGAAAACAAGGTCTTGGGGAGATAGGTTGTGCTTGGTAAGCAACCCGATGGCAAGGAAGTGATCAAAATCACCATCCAGAATCCTACACTCGGGGGGCAACTGCAAGTGCAAGAAAATGCTCGTGTGAGATTTGTCAAGCCCAAGAGTCCAAAAATTGGCAAGTGGAAAAGGAATGAAGTTAAAGTACAGCGCAAGCGGATCAAGCCAACTTTTGATATGTTGTTGTCCAAGTACACCAACCAGTCGGCCGGTTCTAGCTTTAATCGGCCAACTCATCTGAAGCGACCAAGGCCACCATCAACTGATATGTTCAGTCAGTATATGAAACTGAGTGGACCAAGGGTGCCGTTTCTAGAAGAGCATACGCAATCTGTTTGGGATCGACTTGACTATTCATATAGAGGCCGACTGAACATCGGTAACTATCGGTCGGCTGGTCAAAACATGCGACCGGATGGAAATTATCCGAGTGTAAGAATGCACCTAGGTGGAAGCTATCCGAGTGAAAAAATGTGGCCGAGTAGATTCCATCCGACTGAATTCCATCCGAGTGATATCCATCCGAGTGGATTCCATCAGAGTAAAAGGTGTGCCCGAGTGGAAATTTCATGCATCTGGAAAGTCGAAAAGAATGGCGTGTTAAATCACCAAGTGTTGCAGCAGTTGAGTCAGGAAAAGGCAAGGAGAAAATGGATGTCGACTCACTTATCTTGGGCACCGAAACATTCGCCATACAGCAGCCGATTGTGCATAGCAATCCGACTGAGCCGATACTTGCTATCGCGCCAAAGCACTCGGCTAATGACCATGAGGCAAGCACCAGCCAGGTAAAGACGAGAGATCCTAAATACACTCAGCCGAAGTGGTGTCCTCCAGGGCTAACAAAGACACAAAAGAGGAAACTACAGAGGTTAAGGAGTCGAGAGATGGCAGAACAGGAGGCTGAGAAACAAAGGCATAAGTTGTTCAATGACACTCAACCCATGGTTCCACCAAAACAAGTGTGGAGGCCTAAACAAATACAAGATACAGCAGCTTCTACATCTATCACAGCAATACCTACATCACCAAAGGAGGACGATGCAACAGATATGACATCGTCTGCGACACTTCTTACTTATCCTTCACTCGGACAAATTTCAGAATCGGTGGATGCACTCGAGGAGGAGGCTGATATGTTGGACTATGAGTCTACGCCGGTTCATGAAGGTATGGATATCAATATGGTGTACTACTTACCTGCTGAGTTTCGTGTTGTAGATGAAGAAGGGGAGGTGGCTCGGCTGGATTTTAGCCCTAAAAACGCAATATTCGAGAAGCCAAAAGAACCAGTAACGCATCTTAAACCATTATATCTCAGAGGTCATATCAATGGGTCGCCGCTCACTCGGATGCTTGTTGATGGTGGTGCTGTGGTAAATCTTATGCCCTATTCGGTCTTCAAGAGATTGGGTTTGCCTGATGAAAAATTGATCAAGACCAATATGGTGCTCAATGGATTTGAAGGCAAAGAGAAAACTGAAGCCAAAGGTGTGATGTATGTGGAGCTTACAGTCGGAAGCAAAACTTTGGCTACTGCATTCTTTGTCGCTAAGGTGCAAGGTAACTACAACGTCATACTAGGCCGCGATTGGGTTCATGCAAACCAGTGCGTGCCATCCACTATGCACCAGTTTTTGATTCAGTGGGTTGATGATGAAGTGGAAGTTATTCACGCGGATAACTCGGCCTGTGTTGCTTTGGCCGATGCATCGGTGGATTGGCAACATCCCAATGCTACATGCTTGACGGGACGTGACTTGTCAGAATTTGATTTTCTCAGCGCAACCAAGAGCGGTTTTGTGCCCGTCTCTTTAAAGCCGAGTGAATGCAATCGGCTCCAAGGTATGATATGTTTAAATGGATCCTAATTCCGAGTGGTTACAAAAACGTCTTGTAAAGTATCGGTCCAATGAGAACGATATGTATGAGTCTATAGAGGAGTTGGATGGCATGGATAAACTTGGACAAGGTTTTACATCAGCCGATCCGTTAGAAGAGGTAGATATTGGAGATGGTTCAGTCACTCGACCGACATTTATAAACAAAAATTTGAAAGCCGATTGTAAGGCTAAGTTAATCGAGCTATTGAAAGGATATGTTTATTGCTTTGCATGGGAATATCATGAGATGCCAGGGTTAAGCCGAGAGCTAGTGGAACATCGGTTGCCTATAAAGGCCGGTTTTAGACCTTATAAACAGTCGGCCAGAAAATTTAATCTGAAAACATATGACCGGATCAAGGAAGAGATCGGTCGACTGCTTGAAGCTAATTTCATTCGACCTTGCAGGTATGCCGAGTGGATTTCTAACATTGTCCCGGTAGAGAAGAAAGGATCTGGCAAGTTGAGGGTGTGCATTGATTTCAGAGATTTGAATAGGGCTACACCCAAAGATGAGTATCCTATGCCAATAGCCGATATGCTTATTAATGATGCTTCTGGACATAAGGTTATTAGCTTTCTAGATGGTAATGCCGGATACAATCAAATTTTTATGGCCGAAGAGGACATGTACAAAATGGCTTTCCGATGTCCTGGTTTCCTTGGTTTATTCGAGTGGACAGTGATGACATTCGGATTAAAAAATGCTGGCGCCACGTATCAAAGGGCTATGAATTTGATTTTTCATGATTTACTCGGTGTCATACTTGAAGTTTATATTGATGATATTGTTGTCAAATCGGATGCTTTTGAATCTCACTTGGCCGATTTGCGTTTAGCTTTTGAAAGAATGAAAAAGTATGGATTGAAAATGAATCCTTTGAAGTGTGCTTTCAGCGTGTCAGCTGGCAAGTTTTTGGGTTTCATTATTCATGAAGATGGTATAGAGATTGATCCCAAAAAGATAGAGGCTATACAGAAGGTGGAGGCTCCAACATGCAAGAGAGATATGCAAAAGTTCCTTGGCAAGGTCAATTATTTGAGAAGGTTTATAGCTAATCTATCAGGGAAAGTTGATGCATTTACTCCTATCCTTCGGTTAAAGAATGATGCTGATTTCACTTGGGGGGCAAAACAGCAAGAAGCATTTGATATGATCAAGAATTATTTGTGCACTCCTCCGGTGATGAGAGCACCCAAGCATGGGGAACCCTTCAGACTTTACATTGCAGCAGAGGAAGGAGTTATTGGTGCTGTTCTAACTCAAGAGACCGAAGGAAAAGAGCATGCCATCACTTATTTGAGCCGCCGCTTATTGGACGCAGAGACAAGGTATACATTTATTGAGAAATTATGTCTATGCTTATATTATGCTTGCACAAAACTGAGACATTATTTAGTGCCGAGTGTTTATGTAGTAGCTTGTCAAACCGATGTCATTAAATACATGTTGCATAAGCCAATTCTTAGTGGTAGAATTGGCAAGTGGGCTTATGCTTTGATTGAATATGATTTGGCTTATGAATCTCTAAAATCCATGAAAGGCCAAATTGTTGCTAATTTCATTGTTGAACATCAGATTAATAACAAGCATGATGTTGATATGAACCTTGTTTCATTAGTACCATGGAGATTATACTTTGATGGTTCAGTTTGTAGCAATGGCCAAGGTGTTGGTATTGTTTATATATCTCCTCATGGTGCTGTTTTTGAAGCCTCATGCCGCTTAGAATATTTTTGCACAAACAATCAAGCCGAATATGAAGCATTGTTATTCGGCCTAGAGATGTTACTTGCTATAGGTGCTACACATATTGAGGCTTATGGTGATTCGTTACTAGTGGTGCAGCAAATATCCAAAGTCTTTCAGTGTTTGGACGAATCACTTAATGTTTATCTTGATAGATGTCTAGATATAATTTCTACTTTGGATTGCTTTAGCATTGCTCATATAACTAGACATGACAATTGGAAAGCAAATGAATTGGCACAACAAGCATCCGGATAACATGTTGATCATGGCATGTTTCATATCTCTCAAAGACCGATGTCTTGTCTTGCCAATATGGGAGAGGCCGAACCTGAACCCACTGATTCGGCCATTAACAAAAGTCTAGTGCAGGTGACAATCCCGACTGGAGGAAGCCCATTGTTGATTACTTGTGCAATCCGAGTGAAAGGGTGGACAGGGATGTTCGGCGTATGGCTTTCAAGTATACAATGAGAGATGATGGTCTTTATCGCCGAACCGTCGATGATGTTCTTCTAAAGTGTTTGGATGAGGACCAGGCAAGAGTTGCTATGGGAGAAGTACATGAAGGTATTTGTGGCACTCACCAGTCGGCTCCCAAGATGAAATGGTTATTGCGACGTGCTGGGTTTTATTGGCCGACTATGATTAATGATTGCTTCAGATATTATAAGGGGTGTGAAGCTTGTCAAAAGTTTGGTGATATTAAATTGGCTCCTGCTACTATGTTACATCCTATTATCAAACCATGGCCTTTCAGAGGTTGGGGTTTAGATTTCATTGGACAAATCCATCCGTCTTCCTCAAAAGGGCATCGGTTCGTATTGGTGGCAACTGATTATTTCACTAAATGGTCTGAAGCAGTACCTCTCAAGAACATGACACATACGGAGGTAATTCAATTCATAACCGAGCACATTATTCATAGATTCGGTATTCCTCAAACGTTAACTACAGATCAAGGTTCATCTTTCATGTCACACCAAGTCAGAGAGTTTGCCGAATCTTATAACATAAAGTTGCTCAATTCCTCTCCATATTATGCCCAAGCTAATGGACAAGCTGAGTCTAGCAATAAAATTTTAATCAAGCTCATCAAGAAGAAGATTGAGGATAATCCAAGGAGATGGCATGACTTGTTTTCTGAGGCATTATGGGCACATAGAATCTCAAGGCATGGTGCTACGAAAGTGACTCCATATGAGCTAGTATATGGTCAGGAGGTTGTTTTACCGGTGGAAGTAAATTTGAATGCTTTGAGAATAGCCAAACAAAATGATTTATCAGCAATAGACTTCTATAAATTGATGATGGACAACATTGATGAGGTTGCTGATAAACGTTTGGCTGCTTTGAATGCCATAGAGAGAGATAAGTTGAGGGTGGCAAGGGCTTACAATAAGAAAGTCAAGTTGAAGAATTTTCAAGTTGGTGATCTCGTTTGGAAAGTGATTCTGCCGATTGGTTCAAGAGATAGAAAATCCGGGAAGTGGTCTCCAAGTTGGGAAGGTCCTTTTAGAATTGCAAGAGTTGTTCCCGGAAATTCATATTTGGTGGAATCAATACAAGGGGCATTGTTACCTCGAGCTCTCAATGGCAAATATTTGAAGAAGTACCACCCGAGTGTATGGCAGGAAGCCTAAGTGGGCAATGGCCGATATACGATTATCGCCCTTAGCACAAACATGGCCGATACATAATTATCGCCCTGAGAAAAATAAATGGCCGATGGAGTGTTGATATCGTCCTTAGAACAAACACTATGCATATTATTTTTCAGCGTGCAAGCTTTGCCGAAAAACAGAGGGGCATGTGTTGACACCTGATTTTGGCAAGATACAGATTGCAATGAAGATGGTCTCGAGTGAATGAGTTTTCAGCATAAAAATATTCACGTCACCGAGTCGAACCACTTTGATGTTTCGGTTATATTCGTTCGACTTTATCTTACGGACCGAAACTATACTCCGAGTGGCATATTTCAATGTTCCGAGTGGTTTTTTGCCAATCACGTCTTCAAGATGACCTCGGATGAAGGAGCACTCTTAAGGAATTGTCTTCGTCTCGTCGAGGCAATCGATTTTGATATATAAATCATCTCAATCCGAGTTCATATGCAAAAGTTAGAGGCAATATACTGCAGACTGAACCTCAACGGAAATATGGTGCGAGGTGCCAGACACTTGTCTGATAGGTTGCGCGAGTAATTCGGCCATCACTAAGGCCTTGAATCGAAAAACCTTCAACATGGAAAAGTTTCGTCTCGTCGAGCCGATCGATTTTCATATATAATTCGTCTCAATCCGAGATCATATGAGGCCTGGAGAGACAAATCAAGATCGGGCTATGTTTTCAGTCGGAAATCCGAGTGAAAAGTTTACCATCTGAGTGAAAGTTTACAGTCGAGTGAAAATTTACCGGTTGAGTGAAAGTTTTCTGACCGGATGAACTTATTATTATCCAAGTGGAAATATAGTCATCCGAGTGAAAATATGATCATCCGAGTGAAATTGTCGTCCAGGTGAAAATATTCCGAGTGAAAAGATTACCATCGGGATGAAAACTTGCCGATTGAATAAGATAGTGCCTTCCGAGTGGAAATATAGTCATCCGAGTGAATAAGATAGTGCCTTCCGAGTGGAAATATAGTCATCCGAGTGGAAATATAGTCATCCGAGTGAAAGATTGTCTTCCAAGTGAAAAAGTCCAATCGGACGATCCGAGTGAAAGTATCTAATATCCGAGTGGATGAGCTCAAGTCCGAGTGAAATTGAACATGTGCTCGAAAGTTTATCAAAATGACCTTGGATGAAGAAGTGTTCAATACAGAAGTTGTGCATATCATCAAGACGGTAAACTTTGATTTTGGAGTCATCATCATCAGAGATAATATATAGCCTACAAATTCACTACGAGACTCGGATAATCCAGTCTACTGCAAGACCGAGTCCGACTGGAAGATAAAGATGACCTTGAAAAGTATTCAAGATGGCCTTATTTGAAAAAGTGATCAACATGAGAGTTGTTCTTATCGTCGAGGTGCACAAGTTTGATATTTGGGCCATCTCGATCGGAGATCATATGCAAGCCCGGCGGCCCGCGCAAGAAGGAAGACAGAGTTTGGGCCAGATTCAGACTGAATCCGAGTTGGAATAGAATTAGGACTCTAGGATGTGAATTGATGTAACTTTTCTTGTAAGAAAAGCCTAGATGAATACTTTACTTGTACGGGAAGTCCAGCCGCCTCTTATATATGTTGGGGGTGACGGCCGATTGAACAACACACAATCGAACAAATCAATATACTACTTTTTCATCTACGTTCTATCTCTCCACCGTTTTTCTATCTCGTTCTTAGCAGTTCTTCGTGTTTGAGAGCTGCGAATCCCGAGGCTTTAGGGGCGAGCGAATCGACCTAGGGCAGCCCATAGCCGCTGCACTCCCTGACGGGGTCCCTCCCGGGGGTGTGGGGTTTTCGGGTCTGCAAAAGCGCCCGTCGACTGTCTTGCGTATCGCGCTGTCGGTCGGGTCTCCTTCGACGTGACCTGCGGTGCATCACCCCCGGTGTCGAGGGTACACGTGACGTGTTCGTGTGTCAACACCACTATCGACGATCTAACCGACATGCTTGACTTCAGCTCCGAAGACATCGACAGCATGGACGACGATGTAGGAGACGAACAGGAACCAGCACCTGTAGGGCGCTGGAAGGCCACCTCGTCATATGACATATATATGGTGGATACTCCAAAAGATGGAGATGGCAATGGAACAGTGGGGGATGACGCCCCCAAGAAACAGCCAAAGCGCCGGCGTCAGCGGCGCCGCTCTAAATCCCGCCAAAGCAAAAACGGTGATTCCGGCACGGGAGATAATACTACCCCGGATAGCGCCGAAGAACACCCACCTCAGCAAGATTCGGCACAGGAAGATGGAGAAGCCAGCCCTCATGAGAGAGCGGCAGACCGAGAGGTCGAGGATGATAACTATACGCCTCCCTCCGAAGACGAGGCAAGCCTCGATGACGACGAATTCGTCATACCATCAGACCCCGCCGAACAAGAGTGTTTTAAACGCAGGCTTTTAGCCACGACAAGCAGCCTCAAGAAAAAGCAGCAACAGCTTAGAGCTGCCCAAGATTTGCTAGCTGACAGATGGACTGAAGTCCTTGCGGCCGAAGAGTATGAACTCGAACGCCCCTCCAAGAGTTACCCGAAGCGCAGGCCGCTACCCTGATCAGAGGAGGAAGCACCTACATCACCAGCGCATGACATGGCAGACCGGCCACCTCGCGGCCGCGACAGAGAGGCCTCTCGGCCCTCCACCCAAGCCATGCCCCGACGCCGCTCAACTAAGGCACGGGAAAATGCGCCCGACCTGCGAGACATACTGGAGGATAAGGCAAGACAAACAAGATCGATCTACGGATCACGCAGGCGCCCTACGGCATGTGACAATGATCTTCACTCCGGATACAACAAATCCGGCCGGGCCGAACACAACAGACATAGCTCTTCCGAGCTGCGTCGTGATATAGCCCAGTACAGAGGCGCCGCACACCCGCTATGCTTCACGAATGAAGTAATGGATCATAAAATCCCAGAGTGTTTCAAACCTGTAAACATCAAATCATACGATGGCACAACAGATCCGGCGGTATGGATCGAGGATTATCTCCTTCACATCCACATGGCACGCGGCGATGATCTACACGCCATCAAATACCTCCCGCTCAAACTTAAAGGACCGGCTCGGCATTGGCTTAACAGCTTGCCAGCAGACTCAATTGGTTCTTGGGAGGACCTGGAAGCCGCATTCCTCGACAACTTCCAGGGCACTTACGTGCGACCACCGGATGCCGATGACTTAAGCCACATAATTCAGCAGCCAGAGGAATCGGCCAGACAATTCTGGACACGGTTCCTAACAAAGAAAAACCAGATAGTCGACTGTCCGGACGCAGAGGCCCTAGCAGCCTTCAAGCATAACATCCGCGATGAGTGGCTTGCCCAGCACCTGGGACAGGAAAAGCCGAAATCCATGGCAGCCCTCACGACACTCATGACCCGCTTTTGCGCGGGAGAAGACAGCTGGCTAGCTCGCAGTAACAACTTATCAAAGAACCCTGGTAATTCGAATACCAAGGAAAAAGTGGCAGGACACGTCGGAATAAGCAAAAACGCCGCGTTAGCAGCGACAGCAATGAAGACACGGCAGTCAATGCCGGATTCAAAGGCTATAAATCCGGTCAGCGGAAAAAGCCATTCAAAAAGAATACTCAGGGCCCGTCCAGTTTGGACCGAATACTCGATCTCTTGTGCCAGATACATGGCACCCCCGAAAGGCCAGCCAATCACACTAACAGGGATTGTTGGGTGTTCAAGCAGGCAGGCAAGTTAAGGGCCGAAAACAGAGACAAGGGGCTGCACAGCGACAACGACGAGCCCAAGCCGCCGAACAACAATGGACAGAAGGGCTTTCCCCCACAAGTGCAGACGGTGAACATGATATACGCAACCCACATTCCCAAACGGGAGCGGAAGCGTGCGCTACGGGACGTATTCGCGATGGAGCCAGTCGCCCCAAAGTTCAACCCATGGTCCTCCTGCCCGATCACTTTTGATCGAAGGGACCATCCCACTAGCATCCATCATGGCGGCTTCGCCGCATTGGTTCTAGACCCAATCATCGATGGATTTCATCTCACAAGAGTCCTCATGGACGGCGGCAGTAGCCTGAACCTGCTTTATCAGGATACAGTGCGGAAAATGGGCATAGATCCCTCAAGGATTAAGCTCGCAAGAACGACCTTTAAAGGCGTTATACCAGGTGTAGAAGCCAACTGTACAGGCTCAGTAACACTTGACGTGGTCTTCGGATCCCCGGACAATTTCCGAAGCGAAGAGTTAATCTTCGATATAGTCCCGTTTCACAGTGGCTATCACGCCCTGCTCGGACCAACCGCATTCGCAAAGTTCAATGCGGTGCCGCACTACGCATATCTCAAGCTCAAGATGCCAGGCCCTCGAGGAGTAATTACGGTCAACGGAAACACCGAACGCTCCCTCCGTACGGAGGAGCATACGGCGGCTCTCAAGATGCCAGACACTGCCAAGCGCGCCCGGAGTAACCAACAGCAGGACTGCCTGGCACACTCTGAGCAAGCGTAGCAATGCGGCCCCAACCCCAGCTTTCGCGACATAGCAAAACCAGTACCTCGCGTACATAACTACGCCCTTGAAATACCATGGGCACAGGGGAAGGGGCACAATAACGGCACGCCCAAAATACGTCTTAAACGTACTAGGGGCTGCCGGATTCTTTTTTTAATTATTTCTTACTTTCAGGACTCCATACTTCGGACGACCTGTTCGGCAATTCGACTGCCGCACAAACGATGCAAGATCCAGGGAGGCAGACAAGCCATGCCGCATTATGGAACTCCTAGGTGGTCTCTGTTACGAGCGGTATACCTGTTTTAAATACAATTCCGCGGCCTGCCCCTGGTCAGGACATACTGAATAGTCCAATATCTTTTGCTTACCGCACTATTTGTATCGTTCGGCTTTGATAAATAGCCTCTCTATAAACAATGCTTAGCTTCTTGTCTATTTTTTGCATTATCTTCTTTTCACATTTATGTTTATTAAATGACATGATTGCACCCGTACACCATGGTACGGCAAACACGCCAGGGGCTTCAGTACCCCTCATAATGGTGTGAGAAGTCCGTACACTTTCACCAGTGCGGCACCCCGAACGTATAGCACTATATGCATCGGCTCCGAATCATGATTTGGGTCAATAGTTGGGTTTGCCCGGCTCCTATGTTTTGGTGCCTTACGTTCCGCTCTATCGGCTAAGGTAGCACTAGGAGAACCACTGCGATTGTGCCCCGGTTCAGCTGGGTTAAGCACCTCAGTGGAGAAAGCTAAAACTGACTGTCATGATGTGGCGAGAGACCGGTCGCTGTTCGAGAGGTTTTTCGAGTCCCTAAAGGCTTATGCCGCTTCGAGCGAGGAGCTGGCTTTGTCCGGCCAAGGCGTGGATAGCGCCCCGAACTCGGTCTTCCGAACTAGGGGCTTCGCCGAAATTTAAAATTATAGAGTTCTATGGCTAAGTGAGAGTGTTCAAGCATTATAGTCCGATTGCCTGGTTCGTTGTGCTGAGCGCCTCCCTTGAAGGACCCAACTATGGGAAAAAGAGCGCTCAGGTTTATCCCGAACACCCCAGCACTAGTGGCACGGGGGCAGAAGCCGACGACTGGCCATCTCTCAATTTTTGATAAACGGCCGCACAGAAAGTAATATTTTAAATTCAATAAGCATTGCTTAGCGCATATGAACAAGTTTTCAGCGCACAGGATAAACACGAGCGAGTTCATTCAAATATCACATCCTTGGTACATTCATCCGCCACAAGGCGGGCACCTACAAGAACATCCTTGTAGTAGTTCTCGGGCTTGCGATGCTCCTTCCCTGGCGGCGGCCCGTCCTTCACAAGCTTCTCACCGTCCAGCTTACCCCAGTGCACCTTTGCATGGGCAAGGTCCCGACGGGCACCTTCGATGCAGACGGAGCGCTTGATGACCTCAAGCCTCGGACAGGCCTCCACCAGCCGCCGCACCAGCCCGAAATAGCTCCCAGGAAGGGCCTCTCTGGGCCACAGCCGAACTATGAAGCCCTTCATGGCCTGCTCGGCCGCCTTGTGGAGCTCGACCAGCTGTTTCAGCTGGTCGCTCAAGGGCACAGGGTGTCCGACCTTAGAATACTGAGACCAGAACATCTTCTCCGTTGAGCTACCCTCTTCAGCTTGGTAGAATGCGGCGGCGTCGGATACGCTGCAGGGAAGATCTGCGAATGCCCCTGGAGAGCCCCGGATTCGGGTAAGTAACAGGTAGTTCACTTTTATATTTCTGCTTTGCATAAAGAATGCCTTACCCGTTGCTATCTTCCTCATCTCCTCCAACTCTTGGAGGGCCTTTTGGGCTTCGGCCTTGGCAGACTTGGCAGCCTCTAGGGCCGTTGCAAGCTCGGATGCTTGCGCCTTCAACTCCAGCTCCAAACTCTCACGTTTTTTCATGAGAGCCTGAAGCTCTTGCTGCACCTCGCCGACCTGAGCCCCAAGTCTGTCTTGCTCGGTGCGCTCCGCGGCCGTTTTCTTTTCGGCCTCAGACAGCGCCTGCTTAAGGGTCGCCACCTCAGTCGTGGCCCCTACAATAAGCAGTACAATCTTGTTACTCTTTTTGCAATCAAGCCTTTTTATAGGCACTTTTTCTGTAAGGTATTTCTTACCTTCTTCTTCCTCGAGCCGCCGCTTGGCAAGGCCGAGCTCTTGCTCGGTCCGCTCGAGGTCCTGCTTCAGGACACCCACCTCCGCAGTCAGTGCGGCGGTGGATAGCAGCGAAGCCTGCATACGCATATTGACCCTTTTTTGTTAGACTCATGTGATATTTAATAGATCCTCTATTCGGCTTTTCTTTCCGAACGCCAAACAGAGCATCAGGGGCTACTGTCTATGCGATAATATTTTTACATATTTTTACTTACCTCGAAGCCTGTTAGAAGGCTAGTGCAAGCTTCAGTCAGTCCGCTCTTGGCGGACTGAACCTTCTGGATCACCATACTCATAATAGTACGGTGCCCCCCATCGATGGAGGCATCGTAAAGCACCTCCAGCAGATTGTCCGGCACCTCCGGTTGGACGGAGGCTGCCGGCTCAGAAGGCTTGCTCCTCTTGGAAGGAGTTCGCCTACCGCGGTCCGGAACTGCGGAAGATTCCGGCGCGGTGTCCAGCACAAAGCCGGACTGAGAGCCCTGGGAAGCCTTATCCCCTTCACTCCTAGAGTCCGGGAGGTTGCCTTGCGGCTCCTCCGGGACCACCTCCTCCTGCCCCGGAGCTTGTCGCGACGCCACTTCAGCGTCGTCTGCAGTGCGGGGGGAGACAGCGGGCGGAACTGAGTTCACGTCCGATGAGTCCAGGGAGCCGCCCGACGATTCGTCAAATTCGGCCCGGGGCAGACTGTATAATTACATTCGACATTAGGGAAAGCTGTGCAACAAAGGAAAATCATGAGTTACTCTGATATCCGAACTTACGATTTCGTCGGACGCTTGGCCCTGTTTGGCCACTCCTCTTTGCCCTCTTTGGCGTTGGGGGCGTAGTCCGGCGGAGGGGTCTTCCTTTTCCTAGACCCCTCGGAGCATATCACTGAGCATTTTGAGCAAGCAAGCCATTAAGCAACACCTCGTCCCCTTTTAATAGTATTGGCTTTTCCTATGGACTCAATGTGATCTTGGATCACTAAAATGAAAATGTAGAGTCTTGAGCTTGAGCCAATATGTTTCCTTAGCATTTTGAGGGTTCCACATTCCTAATCCATGCCATGCTATTCATTGAACTTTCTGAAATGATCATCTTGAAGTAGCATTAGTTCAATGAGTTATATGTTGTTAGGAATTACCAAAACCACCCAGGGATAGTTGCACTTTCACCGGCCCAATGCTATCGGAAGAATGGATAATGCTCGCAACCCGACGAGCCCAATGATGGACCGACTCATCCTCACGCCGCACACAGTGCTGCAAATCAACAATTGTCATCGGTTGCTTGCAAGTTCCTTGAAAATTATTGATGAAGCGCTCCTTCAACTCCGCCCAGGTGTTGATAGAATTGGGGGCAGGTTCTTCAACCATGTGCGAGCCATCCCCTCCAACATCATAGTGAAATATTTGGCACATACCACATAACTGACGTCCAACATATCCATGGTCAGCTCATAGCTCTTAATCCAAACCTCCGGAGGGAGATCTGTCATGTAGTTGGGTACTTTGTGGGTACCCTTAAAGTCTTTAGGCATGCGCTCGTTACGTAAAGCCAACACTAGGCACAGTACTCCGATGGTTCTGACATTCGACCCAGCTCCCATTGAAGCTGAAGGAAGTACCGGGGGCGGCTGATAAGCCCCCTGGTTTACTGCATCTGCCTCTCGACGGGCCCTTGCACCTTCCACAATTGCTTGAGCATCAGTCTGCGGGTTACGGGGCGGGTTATGGCGTCGTTCGCTGCTGGAAACCACTGGCGACTCAGCATGCCGGTTGTAGCTAAGACTCAACAGCGGGGTCGAGTGTACACGATGCCGACTATAAGAATAATTATCCCGCTGAGCAATCGCCGTCTGTAAAAGTTCAATGGTGTTCCAGGTTTCGACCGCGACCGACGATTCACCAGTGATAGGAAGCATAGTAAGTCGGGTTGCTGCTGCTACCATATTATCCACCAGGTTGGAGAAGTGATCCGACGGAGTTAAAAGACGTTGCAGCGGTGTCGGGATAAAAGAAGGGTCTGGGACCAGCTCATCCCTCTGGGCTGGCCCTGGTCGGTGGGGTTGAGCTATCACCCTGTTCCCAGGCATATCAAGGGTTAATTGGTGTATAACTGGTGCTCCCGGAGTACTCGGGCCTGCCCCTGGCTAGTTGAACAAATGCATGGGCTCATAACCAGGAGGTAATCGGCTCAGGTACCTTCTCTAGTAAACTACATTAGAAGTGTTCTGATCCAGGTTTAGGTGCCAAGCTTCTATTTTCAGGCGCACTGCTTCTGCATTAACTTGAGCCTGCAACGCGGCCATCCGAGTGTTTTCAGCATTGATATCCTCCTGGGCCTTGGTCATCTGTTCTCAAAGTTTTGCAATTGACGCATTGCGTTCCACTTGGTTTTCTGCAGTGACCACAGTCCCCAGCAAGGTTGTTAGGGCGGTCACCAGCTCAGACAGAACTTGAGCCGGAGGCCTGGCTGAGCTGGATGCTGATGGGTTAGTCATTGCTGTTGCTCCAGCTGCCTACGAGTTGAGAGACGGCGCCATCCCTGCCATGAAGATGGCGGCCCGGCACGGCGGCTCGTGGGGGTCCGGAATAGTGTTACCATCGGAAAGCCCCAAGCCCGCCGTCATGGAGCGAGTAGATTGACTCCCCGGTTGAGGACTCACCATCTGAGTAGATGAGTCTCTCCTCGAGATGCGGAATTTTCCGCAACTTCCACACCTTGCGTGAAACCAACAAAGACATGCTTCTGACCGGCTTGGATCCGGGAGGGTTGCGCGTGCCGAGCTGGCTCGACGAGGTCGGTGCAGATGTCCGGCTCAGGCTCAGATCCGCCGATTTTGCCGATGAAGACATCGATTCCGCCAAAGGGGACTTAGTACCCTACTTGATTGAGTCGGCCTCGGGGCCCTGATACGTCTCCAACGTATCTATAATTTTTTTATTATTCCATGCTATTATATTATCAACCTTGGATGTTTTATATGCATTTATATGCTATTTTATATGATTTTTTCGACTAACCTATTAACCCAGAGCCCAATGCCAGTTTCTGTTTTTTCCCTTGTTTCAGTGTTTCGCAGAAAAGTAATATCAAACGGAGTCCAAATGGAATGAAACATTCAGAAAAGTTATTTTTGGAAAGAAAGCAATACAGGAGACTTGGAGTGCACGTCAGGGGATCAACGAGGAAGCCACGAGGCAGGGGGCGCGCCCACCCCCCTGGGCGCGCCCTCCACCCTCGTGGGCCCCTCGTGGCTCCCCTGATGTATTTCTTCCGCCTATATATATCCATATACCCTAAAACGATCGGGGAGCAGAATAGATCGGGAGTTCCGCCGCCAGAAGCCTCCGTAGCCACCGAAAACCAATCTAGACCCGTTCCGGCACCCTGCTGGAGGGGGTAATCCCTCTTCGGTGGCCATATTCATCATCTCGGTGCTCTCCATGACGAGGAGGGAGTAGTTCTCCCTCGGGGCTGATGGTATGTACCAGTAGCTATGTGTTTGATCTCTCTCTCTCTCGTGTTCTTGATTTGGCACGATCTTGATGTATCGCGAGCTTTGCTATTATAGTTGGATCTTATGTTTCTTCTCCCCCTCTACTCTCTTGTAATGGATTGAGTTTCCCCTTCGAAGTTATCTTATCGGATAGAGTCTTTAAATATTTGAGAACACTTGATGTATGTCTTGCCGTGCGTATCTGTGGTGACAATGGGATATCACGTGATTCACTTGATGTATGTTTTGGTGATCAACTTGCGGGGTCCGCCCATGAACCTATGCATAGGGGTTGGCACACGTTTTCCTTGTGATTCTCCGGTAGAAACTTTGGGGCACTCTTTGAGGTTCTATGTGTTGGTTGAATAGATGAATCTGAGATTCTGTGATGCATATCGTATAATCATATCCATGGATACTTGAGGTGACATTGGAGTATCTAGGTGACATTAGGGTTTTGGTTGATTTGTGTATTAAGGTGTTATTCTAGTACGAACTCTAGGGCTGTTTCTGACACTTATAGGAATAGCCCAATGGATTGATTGGAAAGAATAACTTTGAGGTGGTTTCGTACCCTACCATAATCTCTTCGTTTGTTCTCCACTATTAGTGAATTTGGAGTGACTCTTTGTTGCATGTTGAGGGATAGTTATATGATCCAATTATGTTATTATTGTTGAGGGAACTTGCACTAGTGAAAGTATGAACCCTAGGCCTTGTTTCCTAGCATTGCAATACCGTTTATGCTCACTTTTATCATTAGTTACCTTGCTGTTTTTATAATTTCAGATTACAAAAACCTTTATCTACTATCCATATTGCACTTGTATCACCATCTCTTCGCCGAACTAGTGCACCTATACAATTTACCATTATATTGGGTGTGTTGGGGACACAAGAGACTCTTTGTTATTTGGTTGCAGGGTTGCTTGAGAGAGACAATCTTCATCCTACGCCTCCTACGGATTGATAAACCTTAGGTCATCCACTTGAGGGAAATTTGCTACTGTCCTACAAAGCTCTGCACTTGGAGGCCCAACAACGTCTACAAGAAGAAGGTTGTGTAGTAGACATCAAGCTCTTTTCTGGCGCCGTTGCCGGGGAGGTTAGCGCTTGAAGGTATATCTTTAGATCTTGCAATCGAATCTTTTAGTTTCTTGTTTTATCACTAGTTTAGTCTATAAAAGAAAACTACAAAAAAATGGAATTGAGGATACCTCATATGCTTCATCTTTTTAATATCTTTCATGAGAATAAGGATTCCGATAATTGTGCTCAAGTGCTAGAACAAGAATGCATTAGAATGTTTGGCACTAAATATTTGAATGATGAGCATGATTGCAATGTTGTTAGTATGAATTCCTTGAATATCCATGATGCTAATGATATGCAAAGCCACAAGCTTGGGGAAGCTATGTTTGATGAAGATGATATTTTTGTCCCCCAAGTTTTGATGAGCAAATTTATTATGATGAAAGCATGCCTCCTATTTATGATGATTATATTGATGAAAGTGGATTTGGAGAGGTCATCACTTTATTTTGTGATGAATCCACTATTCCGGAAGAGGTTCCAATTGATTATGAGAACAGAGTTGCTATCTATGATGATTATTGTGATGACTTGTATGCTATAAAGAATAATGATATCCATGAAACTTGTCATCATGATTTTAGTTTTCAATTGAATTATGCCTCACATGATAATTATTTTGTTGAGTTTTCTCCCACTATTATTCATGAGAAGAATTTTGCTTGTGTGGAGAGTAATGAAATTTCTATGCTTGTAGATCATGAAAAGAATGTTTTATGTGATGGTTATATTGTTGAATTCATTCATGATGCTACTGAAAATTATTATGAGGTAGGAACTTATGCTTGTAGGAATTGCAATAATATCAAGTTTCCTCTCTATGTGCTTAAAATTTTGAAGTTATGCTTGTTTTACCTTCCTATGCAAGTTGATTCTTGTTCCCACAAGTTGTTTGCTCACAAAATCCCTATGCATAGGAAGTGGATTAGACTTAAATGTGCTAGTCATATTCTTCATGATGCTCTCTTTATGTTTCAATTCTAATCTTTTATGTGAGCATCATTGAAATCATCATGCCTAG
This sequence comes from Triticum urartu, assembly GCF_003073215.2. Classification (NCBI taxonomy): domain Eukaryota; kingdom Viridiplantae; phylum Streptophyta; class Magnoliopsida; order Poales; family Poaceae; genus Triticum; species Triticum urartu. Next base: position 80,247,192 of record NC_053027.1, read on the forward strand.
CTAGGGGCGTTAAATGATAGCGCTTGTTGGGAGACAACCCAATTTTATTTTTGTTCCTTGATTTTTGCTCCTGTTTAGTAATAAATAATTTATCTATCCTCTGTTATTATTGAGGTTTTATGTTTTAATTATTGTTTGTGCCAAGTAGAACCGTTGGGAAGACTTGGGGAAAGTCTTTTTGATCTTGCTGTAAAAAACAGAAACTTTAGCGCTCACGAGAATTGCTGCCAGTTTTTACTGGAGAGTGATATTGAGTTAATTATTTTTGCAGATGATTAATAGACAAATTACTCAGGTCCACCAATTTATTTGAGGATTTTATGAGTTCCATAAGTATACGTTTGATCCAGATTACTACAGATTGTTCTGTTTTTGACAGATTCTGTTTCCGATGTGTTGTTTGCTTATTTTGATGAATCTATGAGTAGTATCGGAGGGTATGAACCATAGATAAGTTGGAATACAGTAGATATTACACCAATATGAATTTAGAATGAGTTCACAACAGTACCTAAGTGGTGATTTATTTTCTTATACTAACGGAGCTTACGAGTTTTCTGTTAAGTTTTGTGTTGTGAAGTTTTCAAGTTTTGGGTAAAGATTCGATGGACTATGGAATAAGGAGTGGCAAGAGCCTAAGCTTGGGGATGCCCAAGGCACCCCAAGGTAATATTCAAGGACAACCAAGAGCCTAAGCTTGGGGATGCCCCGGAATGCATCCCCTCTTTCATCTTCGTTCATCGGTAACTTTACTTGAAGCTATATTTTTATTCGCCACATGATATGTGTTTTCCTTGGAGCGTCATTTTATTTACTTTTGTTTTGCTTGTTGTTTGAATAAAATACCAAGATCTGAAATTATTAAATGTTAGAGAGTCTTCACATAGTTGCACGATTATTCGACTACTCATTTATCTTCACTTATATCTTTCGGAGTAGTTTGTCATTTGCTCTAGTGCTTCACTTATATCCTTTTAGAGAACGATAATGGTTTTATTTTGAAGAAATAGATGAACTCTCATGCTTCACTTATATTATTTTGAGAGTCCTAAACAGCATGGTAATTTTCTTTGGTTATGAATTTAGTCCTAATATGATGGGCATCCAAGAGGGGTATAATAAAAACTTTCATATAAAGTGCATTGAATACTATGAGAAGTTTGATACTTGATGATTGTTTTGAGATATGAAGATGGTGATATTAGAGTCATTCTAGTTGAGTAGTTGTGAATTTGAAAAATACTTGTGTAGAAGTTTGTGATTCCCGTAGTGTCGGGGATATACCCCGCGGCGTAAACCGGCCGGAAGTATAACCCGGTCGAACTTGGCGGTTTACTTGAGACCCGGCTGAGACTTGACGATTCACTGGCGACCCGTTTGGACCTGGCGGTTTATGATTCATTGGTAATCCGGTAGGCAAGTCAGAGGAGCGACAAGACCCGGTGGCCCAACGGGCGGTTCATGAAGGCCGGTTCATACTATGGTGGGCCGGTTTAAGAGGAAAGGCATGACGAATATTTACCTTACAAGGAGTTAAGACCAGGACTTGTATCAGGTTTGTATTAGAGATAGACTAGTCCTAATCCTAATAGGACTCCACCTGTAACCCGCCCCGTCAACATATATAAGAAGGAGTAGGGCTCCCCAAAGAGGACAAGCTACAAGCGACAAGAAGATGAAACAATCTCTAGGGCTAGACACAAAGAGCCGGTTTACCGGCGACTCCCTCGTGATCATAATGAGACGTAGCCTCAAACAGCATGTAGGGTTGTTACCGGATGATGTTTCCCGGGGCCCGAAGCTGTCTAAATCCTTGTCTTGTGTTGCTTCTCTCGATTCCGCTCAACCCCTCTCAAACTACCACATAGATGCGTTGGTCTCGCGACTAAGTCCTGACACTAGGACATCTGCCGTGACAATTCCATGACAGTTGGCGCCCACCGTAGGGCCTGCACACGATGGTGTTGAGTTCTCGAAGGGATCTCTCCCAAGGATTAAGAAGTTCGTGATTTACGGGAGGAGGAAATTCCCGTTCAGAAAGATCTGCGCCAGTTTTGGATTAGTCTGGATTGGGAATATACGAGATTTGAGAAGCTAGGGTTTGGCGTCCTGTGCGCCGCCGCCAACGCGGCTTGGCAAACCGAAGCCAGATCGATAAGTGAAGCTGAGACCGACAAGTTCTACTACTGATTCAACTCGTACGTGGAGATTGACCAGAAGCGACCCACTGAGCCGCTGTTCCCGCACGTACTGTCTTCAAGTCCCGAGGAAGCCAAAGCTGCTATTATGCGATTTTCAATTGATCTCTACAGCTACTACTCACGGCATATTACAAGGTTTCATTTTCTGCTGCTGTGTCGCATCAAGCCATCAATCAACCGGATCAAGTATTGCAGGACTACTACTTTCTCACGTGAGGCTACTAGTAGTACTGGTTCAGTTTTTCAATTACCAAAGGAAAGACCACAACCCGATCTTTTCAACTGGGCCCGACCCGGAAACAGCCACGACCCGGGAGTGAGTTATCCAGTAAATTTTGGAGCGTACTGTGCGCCTAGCAAGTGGTCAAATTGCAAGTCACCGCCAGCTACCACGTCCTGACGTGAAGACCTAAACCGCTTCTTAAAAAATCAAGATAAAGTCAAGCCATCACACGAAAATCGACGTGGAAGTCAAACAACCAGGAGGAGGACACGGACGAGAGCCAATTGATCCAGCTATGACCCGGAAGCGGACGTCTCCGCGGACTCGGGCTCAACTGTGTTGACTCGCCTCCGCCTCTGCCGCGAGCCGTTCGCTGCAACGCCGCACAAAGCTGGCCTCGGCCTGCGCATCGCCCGAAAGTCTTCTCACGAGCCACTATCACCGGCGTGTCACCTCACCCGCGGATGCGCCACATCGCCCTAAGCCGCCACTCCGCCTCTGCTGCTTCCTGATCCGTTGACTCACGATGGTGGAAGGCTTGCTCCCCGTCTTTTTTTTGCCGCAAATCACTGCGCCCAACCGGGTCGCGCCCCGCGCCCCCGCTTTCTCTGAGCCGCCGGCGTGCTTTGCTTCTTCTGAGCCACCGTCAAGGCCGCCGCCTCTGCCATTGCCGGCACCAGTCTCCGCCGTGGTTGCCTTGTCGCCTAGTATCAAGCTGCTTCAAGCCATCCTCGCCGAATGGCTTCGTTTTGAGACGTTGTTAAAAGCGGGCTTCCATCATTTCCGCTTGGTCAACCAAGTGACAGCAACACTGGTCAAAGTACAAATCTGTTTTCATTGGAGCATTCACGTGGAAAGAAAGTGCATGCATGCATGATTTCTTTGAAGACCATTCTACCAATTGAACTGGAGCACGAGTCCCAGCGACCTGTGTTGGCTGTCATAAGGGGAACGGAAGAGGAGAAGCGCCAGCTAAACAGCTGCGCAAAAACAATTCCAAAAGAATATACTGCACGAGGCTGACAGCGCTGTTAAAAAAAAGGCTTCTGCAGCATGCCACTATATATGTGGTTATTTTAACTAGACGACTGATGTGGCTGCATGTAAAAACCAGTACAAGAGTGGGACAGAGGCAAGTTGGATTGATTGTTCCGGCTACTGCTTACGTCAAGAGCTATATCAGACATTTGCCATGTCTTTGATGGTCAGCATCCGTGTTCGTGCGACGAAAATACCAGGTGCTATTTATCCTATTTATTTTAAGTACATATTAATTTATCCAAGCAAAACTACTTTGCCCTGCTGTATTTTATATGCATGAGAATTATTCGTTACAAAATGACATTATACCGCGAAGATGGAGGCGTGCAAACATAGGTACAGGTGGTCGCTGTTATTTAACGGACTCCCACACTAGCTTCCAACTATGTGGCCGTCTGTCGCGACCGCACCAGTTTACAATGCCACGGACGACTCGCCCGTCTACTTTCACGGCCGGTTCACGCGTCCACACCGGCTTACAATGAGGAGGATAACTACTGTCCTGACGTATCAGGTGAAATCCATCCATTATATTTTTATATTATATATTGCTTTCTTTAAAAAAGAGCAATTACTTTGGGATGCGATATTTTTTTATGCAGGATAATTGTCCATCGCAAAAACTATGGCCGTGTCATGGATGTATAGCTCGCACCACCATTATAATGCGCTAGCATCTGACCACACCATCAAACTCGATGAATATATCTGCAAGCCGCCATTTTACACATCAGTTTACATCAACATGATGTGGTTAACTCATCCGTCCGCGCCGGCTTACAATGCCGTGGCCGACTCATTTGTCTGAACCACCTCTGATGCTACGGACGTCTTTGTCATTCGTCTCTCACGGCCTGGTCTTCAACATACCGGGCCGCACATGTCTGCATGAGCTGTTTATTGAGTATGAGCAAGTCACAGCTTGGGTAGCCCGGTTTTCTTTCAAATTGGAGGCAAATTATCATCAACCGCTGTCTGCACTAGATGGTTCAATGGGCAGGCGCACACGTCGCCGCCACTACAGTTTGGTTAACTTCAAATAGCCAGTTGGAAGGAACCATTGGCCGAGTTGTTGACACGGCTCATACGGGATCATTTATAACCCGCCGCAGTCACCTCAACCTTCTGTGGATTCACATCGTGCTATCAATACCAATGATATACAACTTATGCCGGTTTATATCACGGTCAAATATGGAGAATCTCAAAACAACTCTTCGAGTCACCTTGAGACTCGGAGGCTACGATGACATGACTCAGCAAATCTTGCCGGTTTCAGCAAATTTAAGAACCCCGGGACGATGGAGGGAAAGATAACCCGGTCCCGGAGGCTACTATTATATTGATGAAAATTTAAAGGTCGTCGAAAAATTTCCGGTTTAGAAAGTGTATGACAGTTACAAAATCCCGGCTCGATGAAGAAGTTCTGGGTCATCAGAAAGGATTCCGGTTTACAATCCGGTTCAAGGGAAGTCAGTCTCACTGAAGCTCTCAAACATCCGGTTTACAATCCGGTTCAAGGGAAATATGTTCTCCCGCAAAGCTCTGAAGCTTTCAAATCCGGTTTAAAAATGTCCGGTTCAAAAAGGAATTAACTTCTCGCAAGTTCGAGTTTAAAGGACGTTAGAAAATTTCCGGCTGAAAATGAAGAATCCGGTTTAAAATTCGGTTCAAGGGAAAGATGTCTCCCACAAAGCTTTGAAGCTCTCAATATCCGGTTTAACTTCTAGTTCAAGAAGAATTTATCTCTTGCAAAAAGTTAAAGGTTGCCGAAGAGGACCTGCCGCCATGATGTGCGGTTCAAACATGGGTATCCTGCCTTATTGGCTTATCATATTGTTAATCATGTGGGGGCTTCTGTTATAGAGCGGTGTCCTGTTTGCTCATTGATCTGGCTTATAAAGTCATATATGAAGAATCACTTGGGGGCTTGGTCATATCTGAACCATAGCTACACCTCTTGATTGACGCAATGCCATAGCATCACTTGGGGGCTTGGTCGTATCCGAACCATAGCTACACCTCTTGATCGGCGCAATGCCACTGCATCACTTGGGGGCTTGGTCGTATCCGAGCAATAGTCACACCTCTTGATCGGCTCAAAGCCAAATCAATCCGGGGCCAAAGAGAGTGTTGTAAAACAACAACTCAAACATAGGCACCCACTGAGCACAACTCAAAACGTTACTTGGGGATTCTTTGCTATCGCAATGAACTTAGAATCTACACTTGTGATTGGCTATCAAGCCATGGCTTGGAAGCCTGGTGTATACACCTAAAACCCCGGGTTAACCTGCCTCTTTAAGTAAGTTACTCCGCCCAGGTAAACCTGGTATGACCCTTCGAACTTTGACAAGTTACTCTAAAATAAAGACCCTGAACTTGTCAAGTTAAAACGATGATTGGTTAAGGATTGAGGACCATCTTAAAAGGCTTTGTAAAAATGGTTTAACTCAGTGGCCTGGCAGCCCATGAAAAGCCTCGAATTTGGGGCCTGGCAGCCCATGAAAAGCCTCGACTACAACGGTTTTATTTGCCTTTTGTTAAGTTTTCTTTGTTTTTACAAGATTTGTGATGTTTTTTAAACCGGTGTTTATCAACCCGGTTAGGCTGTCAACTACAAGTTGTCAGTATATGATCAGTCATAATCTGGAGATTATCAACCCGGTCTCGTTTTGACTACAAGTCACCGGTATTATATATGGTTAATCTGGTGTTTATCACAACCCGGCACGGTTTTATCATAAACCGGCACAATATGGAAGGAGTTATCAGTACTCAAGATTTGGGTTATCACCCTTATTACAAAAAGTTGGTAAACCAACGATGTGATTCAATGTCACAGGTATGATATATTTCATATTTGATTATTCTTAAGATTTGGGTTATCACCCTTATTACAAAAAGTTATAAACCCGGGTTATATGTTGGGCATTATGACCCGTCCGGCGGTAAATCGCCAGGACACTTTAAACTTGTTGTATGCAGAAACAGGTTGAATAAAGCATAATTATAAATCACCGGCGTTTGATAACCCGGCCTGGCTTTGGACTATAAGTTGCCAGTATGATGATAAATTCTCCGGTGTTTATTAAATCAGCCTGGCTTGGGACTATAAGTCGCCAGTATATATTTGGATTGCGCCATTGGAATCATGTGCCTATAAATCATTGGGTTATATTATTCAAATAGCCAAACTTGGCTAAATTTTCATTATGATATTGAATGAATAAGGTTTTCATACCGGATTATATTATCATGAATAGCCAACATGGCTAGATTTTTATTATGGTTATTAATAACCAGTATTATGATTAAGGTTTTCAAAATCGCTTTAGCGCAATGGCTATTATATTATTGATGGATATGATTTATTCTACAATTAAAGGAATAGTCCCGAGTCGCTGCAGGCTTACGACCCGGCACTTGGGGGCTACATTATTTAAACTGAGATTATATCACATATGCAAGTCTCATGTCGTTGCAAGCATGCACCATGACACTTGGGGGCTAATGCAAAGTCATTTTTGCTCATCTTATTAAAGACCCGACTCATCACATCATAATGAGCCGGCCCTTGGGGGCTACACGTCACTGCTCAAATCTACATGATTATATTTACAAAGTCCCTGCTCATTATTGCATAATGACCCGGGCCTTGGGGGCTACACTGGTTGAAGCTTTTATGAGCATAAGGCGATTTCAAGTCCTAGGTTGCTGCAAGCATGACAACCCGGCACTTGGGGGCTACATATATGGAGTATTCAGTCTTCACCAGTGAGTGAGGTGAACAACATGGATTTCTTCAAAGTGGCAGTAATTATATGGAAACAAGTCTCAAATCGTCACTTTGTTCTGTTCAAGACTTGGGGGCTACAGGTAATATGGATATAAGGGAGAAATATCTTCCAGTTTTCAGTTTTGAGCTAACCAGATTGATCCAGTGTCTGTAACAATTATGACCTGGCGTCACCAACAATTATTGACCTAGCATCACCATCATTATGATCCGGTGTCTGCAACAATCATAACCCGGCGTCATCAATAATCATAACCCGACGTCATCAATAATCATGAACCGGCGTTGGAAACAATCATGACCCGAAATTATCAGTTTTTTTAACCCGACAATTTTGGTAATATTAAACCGGCAAGTTTTACATCTTCAAACCAGCTGAATATCATATGAGTATTTCAAGACCCATATTTCTTAAATCGGCGCTTTGGAAGTCGACTTAAGTGGATTATTTCTTACAATATTTCTTTACAAGAGACCAATGTCAGCAAATTGACTCTGAAGCTGAGCTTATTGACCCGGATTTCTCAAAAGAAGTATCTAGAGTTTTTACATTCACAAAGTCTAACCATATCTGCTAAGGGAGATTTGCTATGAGATCATGGACATGAAGATATCAACAAGGAAATGACAAGGACTTAACGATGATCAGGTGCCGACTTACAAGAATTCTTAACCCGGAGCATAATCTGTCAAATTTGTTCTTGTGTTTGTTTTACAGGATTAGTTTAACATGGATAAATCCAAATTAAACTGGGGGCTAATGTCGGGGATATACCCCGCGGCGTAAACCGGCCGGAAGTATAACCCGGCCGGACTTGGCGGTTTACTTGAGACCCGGCTGAGACTTGACGATTCACTGGCGACCCGTTTGGACCTGGCGGTTTACGATTCATTGGTAATCCGGCAGGCGGGTCAGAGGAGCGACAAGACCCGGTGGCCCAACGGGCGGTTCATGAAGGCCGGTTCATACTATGGTGGGCCGGTTTAAGAGGAAAGGCATGACGAATATTTACCTTACAAGGAGTTAAGACCAGGACTTGTATCCGGTTTGTATTAGAGATAGACTAGTCCTAATCCTAATAGGACTCCACCTGTAACCCGCCCCTTCAACATATATAAGGAGGGGCAGGGCTCCCCAAAGAGGACAAGCTACAAGAGACAAGAAGAATAAACAATCTGTCATATCCCTGTGTTAGTCATGCATTAGGATTGGTTGAACTTTTGCATCATGTTTAAATTCCCAGAAAACTGAAATGGGGATGACAGAACCCCCAACACCCCCCCTGGAACAACTAGGGTTTACTAAAAACTTTTTCAATGAACCTAAAATGCCCTTCTAAAAAGTCCACCCTTTTTGTTTTGGGTTAAAACCTTTGACAAAAAGGGTGCACATTTTTCTAGGACATCTTAAGGTCATTGGATTAAGTCTTATAGTATTTGCATTTGGGCATTTAAATGCTATAAAATATTTTAAATGCTCAAATAATCATAAACTAAAATGTTTGCTGTGGGATATATTCTAAGCAGTAGCCATGATTAATTTTATGATTTTTGGAAATGCCCTGGCATTTTTAATAAAGCCCTGAAGTTACAGAGAGAGAACAAAGACTTACCTGGCGCAGCCCACCTAGCCCACCAGCCGGCCCACCTAGCTGGCCCGACCCAGCAGCCGCTCCACGCAGCTACTTCGCCTAGCCAGCGAGGCGAGCAGGTGCTCAGCGGCGAGCACAGGAGCTCGCCACGCCACCTCCATGCTTCCCTGCTTCACCTGGCCACCGCCTCGACGCCGCGAACGCCTCCATGTCGCGCACCGAAGCCCCTGGACATGCTCATTCATCCCCAACGCCTCTCCCTCACCGTTCCCCACCATGACCGACGCCCCTGCCGCCGCACCGTCGTCGTAGCCGCGCCCTCCGTCGTCCTCGCGCCGTGCCATCGTGTCCACGAGCTCCAGCACCATCGACTACATCGAGCAGGCCGAGCCCCGGGCGCTCGCCCGCTCTGGAATCGCCCTGACCCCGTGTCGGTGTCAAAACCGGCGGATCTCGGGTAGGGGGTCCCGAACTGTGCATCTAGGCCGGATGGTAACAGGAGGCAAGGGACACGAAGTTTTACCCAGGTTCAGGCCCTCTTGATGGAGGTAAAACCCTACGTCCTACTTGATTAATATTGATGATATGGGTAGTACAAGAGTAGATCTACCACGAGATCGAAGAGGCTAAACCCTAGAAGCTAGCCTATGGTATGATTGTTGATGTGTACGTTATCCTACGGACTAAAACCCTCCGGTTTATATACACAATGGAGAGGGTTAGGGTTACACAAAGTCGGTTACAATGGTAGGAGATCTACATATCCGTATTGCCAAGCTTGCCTTCCACACCAAGGAAAATCCCTTCCGAACACGGGACAGAGTCTTCAATCTTGTATCTTCATAGTCCAGGAGTCTGGCTGAAGGTATAGTCCGGCTATCCGAACGCCCCCTAATCTAGGACTCCCTCAGTAGCCCCTGAACCAGGCTTCAATGACGACGAGTCCGGTGCGCAGATTGTCTTCGGCATTGCAAGGCGGGTTCCTCCTCCAAGTACTTCATAGAAGATTTTGAACACAAAGATAGTGTCCTGCTCTGTAAAATAAGTTTCCACATATTGCCATAGAGAGAATAATATTTACACCAATCTAATCTGCTGACGTATTCCGTAGCGTGACACACCACGGTCAAGCCTTTATCTGAGTCGTTTTATTATCCCACCTCAGTGCGTCATGCGAGGCGGTTTCCTCGGCACGTCTTGTTTAAAGCAGAGATCGTGTCCCCTTATCCCGGGATTCTCATCAATACGGGCGTGGGTAACCCAACCGCTTCTAGGACTCCTAGATTATAGGCAAGTCCAAACGGACATGAAGAGGACGCTTGATATTCACCCTCTTTATAAAGGGGACAAGGCTTTTATTTTTCCCTCCCGTGCTCAATCGAATCCTTCCCCCACCTCAAGCTCAAACGCCCGAAGTTCAGGTCAGGCGCTCCGAACCTTCAGTCATGTCCGGATCTAGCCTTCAAGGCCGATGGATGCCTTCCTCCGTCACGGAAGAAGACATCAAGAAGTTGAGGGAGGCCAGATATCTGACTGCCGAGATTTTGCACCGGCTGCCTCCCCGAGGGTGGGTCGTCCCCACCCCCGAACCTAACGAGAACGTCGTGTTCGTTTCCCACTTCCTCCGAGGTCTAGGCCTTGCCCTGGATCCTTTCGTTAGGGGTTTGATGTTTTACTACGGGCTAGATTTTCATGATCTAGCTCCGGACTCCTTTCTTCATATCACGACATTTATTGTCGTGTGCGAGGCCTTCCTCTGGGTTACCCCTCACTTTGGCCTATGGCTCAAGACCTTTGAAGTGAAGCCGAAGATGGTCGAGGGGCAACATGCAGCGTGTGGAGGTGCCTCAATACGCAAGATGACGGGAGCTCCGTGGCCCAAAGGTTCCATCCCAGAGGTGTCTGAATTGTGGCAACAGGAGTGGTTCTACATCACGGCTCCTAGAAGTGCCAAGTGGGCGGCCCCCCTGTTTTCCGCTCGGGCCCTCCACCACAGCTGATGTCATGGATCAGCAGAGGTCTGAGCTCGGGTCCAGTCAAGGACGTGCCTATACTGCAAGGCCGCATTCGAGATCTCTTCAATGGAGATTTCAGTTTGGTTGCAGTAATACAGGTTATGCTGGTTCGTCAAGTCCAGCCTTGCAAACGCTGACCTCTTCGCCTGTGGGAGTTCAATCCCGAGGGACCGCGTGCCATTCAAAATTTTCTCGGTCTGACGCACGAGGAGATGTACAAGTCATTCTTCGGACCTCAGGTGGAGTGTCCGGAAATCACCGAGGACGTGGGCTTGAGTAGTAACCACACCGCCGAACAGGTAAGGCATCTTCCGGCCGAACATACTATCTCTACTTTGTTACAAAGTTATTTCTGAGAGTTTGCTTTTTGACCAGGACTGGCTAACAAAGGCGAAGTTGATTCGGTGTTTTCCCCCCTCCCTGAGGGTTTGGAAAATCCGGTATTGGAAAAGATGCTCCAGACCGCACCTTGCCCGGAGCCCTTGAAGGAAGATACTGTGGAGGATAATGCGGGCGGACGCGGGCCCCCAACGCTGCCCATTCTAGCCGAGGGAGCGAGCGTCTCCATGAGGGAAGGCAACCAGAAGAGGAAAAGGACTATGCCTGGGGATTCGGAAGCCGAAGCTTCCAAACGGGAGAAGAAGTCTCCCACAGAGGGTCCTACCTTGGGGGGCGCTGTTGCCGCACAAAGTCCGCGGGGGGATCAATTCTCCCACGAGTCGTAAGTGACCCGAAATACTTTTAATAGTACAAATATGCCATCTTTTTCTTCTGAGAAGATAACCACCGCATATATTTTTGCAGTTCGGGCCTTAGCCCCTCTCAAATGAGCTCATCTTCGGGGGATCTTCTTCCAGAGATGATGGAGAGCGAAACGCCTCCTCCGGACTCCTTCGCTCCAGAAGCGGGCGACCCTGAAGTGTCGTCGCGGAGGGCCTCTCCGAGTCCGGTGAGGCCAGAAGATAATCCCATTGACCCCCGAAGCTCCCAGTGTCCGGCTCCCGAAGAGAGCAGACAAAAGAGTCCGGCCCCGTCTAGTGTGCGATCGGATGTTCTGTGGGAGTTGGTGGGGCGAGCGGCCATCTCAGATGAACACCGTGTGATGATGAATACGGTGATGGAGAGAATATCGTCCGCCGAAAGTGGATTGCATGAAGCTTTTATGAGTCTACTGACAGGCTTTGAGGTACGTAAAAGAATGTATGATAATCCTGCACATGCTAGGTGTGCCCTGTGTAGATAGTAGCCCCTGAGACTCTGGTTGTCGTCGGAAACGGCGACGAACAGAGGATCATATTCCCAGGAAATAACCATACTGCCTCTATGTGCAGGTGATGGAAGCTCCGGTGGCTAGCCGGACTAGCGAGTTTGCCCATTTAGAACGGCAGTTGGATGCGGCAGACGCCGACATCGAGCTTGTTAACAAAAGGCTTGACGAGGCACAGGGTAAGTGTCAATATCTGGTAAACGCCACATAGGAAGAGCAGCATGATGCCAGTATCTTTAATATGTTGTGATTGCAGAAGGAGCTACCACTGATGAAGCCTTGCGGGCAGAACTTGCCCAAGCCAAGGAACAAGTGAGGTTAGGTAATGCGGCTGCTGTGAAGGCGGCCGAAGAGTTGCAAGCCGAGAAGGCCGCGCATGGCGAGACCCGAGACAAGATGGCCAAGATGGCTATAGAATTAAAAGCCGCCGCCGACCGTTGCCGGGTTCTTGAAAAGGAAAACCAAGCGAAGGCATCGGACCTTGAGAAGGCTGCTGCGACGAAAAAGGATCTCCGCTCTGCTATGAGGGCAAAGAAGGAGGAGCTGCGGGAAGCCGGGGATATTGTAGCTGGGAAATCCTTTATGTTGCGGAGGAAATTCGGAGATCCACGGTATGCCCCTCAGGATCGGCTGTGGAGTTCGGAGGATGTGTATATGGATTTGGCGGCGAGCGCTGCCGATGCAGCCAAATACTTCCAGGGTCAGACGGACCGTGGAGTAGACCATCTGTTTTGGAGACAATTCCATTATCCCGAGCGTCCACTTTCATTGACTGACCAATTAGCCGAATGGGCTGAACTAAATAGGTTGTCCGGACTCTATGAGGTTTGTTGTGGATCAGCTATGGCCGGGAAGGTCAAAACCGAACAGCTATTTCAGCTTGGTGCAGCAGGTCCTTGACGTGGTGCCGCGCATTAATGCGATGAGGAGGTCGGCATGCATAGATGGCGCACGGATGGCCTTTGCCCGTGTTAAGGCATATTGGGCGGAGATGGATGCTACCAATGTTGCAGCGCGGGATTCGGCTATAGGTCGAAAGGCTGCTGAGCACTACTTTGAAGAAGTTCTTTAGGGTGCCCGTTTGATAGAGACCCAGTGCTCAAAAAATATTATATTTGAGTGATATGTAATCTCATTGTAAGCGAAATGCTTTTATAAATTTTTATAAGGCTATTTTTATACTTTTGCCTGAAAGTAATATGATGCCTCCTAGGCGGCCGTTTATGTATACATGTGTATAACCTGAAAGATTGCAGCCGTCGGCTTCAACCCTCACGCATATAATGCGAAGGTGCTCGCAAAAACACGCATTCACACTTAACCCAACGTCTTGGTCCTATTAAGGAGGTGATAGTGGAGCGAGCGAGGCAACCGGACTATAATGCTTTAGCACTTTCACTTAGCCATAGGAGTTTGACAGTGGGGCTACTGGGTAGCCCCTGGTGGCTCCGCACTCTCCCGATCTCGGGGTGCGTACTTGCCTGGCCGGGAAACGTCCCTTCGTTAAGGCGGAGGAATTCTAACATTCCCATAGGTCATCGAGTGGTTGACCAGTCTCACGCTATATCATGACAGTCAGTTTTCAGCTTTCTCTACTGAGGTGCTCGTCCGGATGAACCAGGGCACAATCGCAGTAGTTCTCCTGGTGCTACCTTAGCCGTCAAGGCGGAACGTAAGGCACCAAAACACAGCAGCCAGGCAAACCCAACATTTGACCAAAGACGATGATTCGGAGCTGATGCATATAGGGCCAAACTCGCGACGCCGAACACTCCCTAAGGTATTCGGTCTTTGTGGTATAAACCGGGCCTAAATAGTGGCCTTTGTAAGAAGCCCCGTGTGTCCAGGTACATGCATTGTTCTGGCGTGGCCACATGCCAAGACGTCAGCATCCTTCTCAACGGTGGATATGTATCAACAAGAGACAGTAAAAAAGGTTTACGCAGGGTCTTAATCTAAAAAGAATCCTTGGAGCGGGTCCCTGCTGCACATCTGCGCCTGTGTCTCCGTTGTGCCATATCCTGGACGGGTGTAGCACGATGATCGTCTGTAAAAGAGAGGGAGTTAAGTGAAAAAGTTGTCATGCAAAAGGATAGTTTTTAAAGAAACCATGTATAATTCAAGATGATAAGAAATTGCCACTTGTCTACGCGTGTTGAGCCCCTTGTATTGACAAATTGGGGTGTGACCATTTATTTCCGTATAAATAGCGGCGCCGGACTTGATTAGTTGTATCTGAGGTCTTGGCGACCTATTGGATGCTTTCGCTTGTCCGGGCGGCTTTAGTGTGTGGCGGCCAAGGCAGCCTCACTCTCTTCGGCGCGCAGAGATCGCTTGATATTTCCGTGCACTGTAATGATGCCACGTGGACCGGGCATCTTGAGTGTGAGGGAGGCGTAGTGTGGTATTGCATTAAAGCGAGCGAAAGCTTCGCGTCCGAGCAGTGCTTGATAGCCACTTTGAAACGGAGCGATGTGGAAAGTTAAATGCTCGCGACGGAAGTTATCGGGGGAGCCGAATGTAACTTGTAGTAGGAGGGAGCCCGTACAACGAGCCCCTGGGCCTGGCGTTACTCCTTTAAAGGTAGTATTGCTGTGGCGAATTTGTCTTGGGTCTAACCCCATCCCGCGGATTGTATCCTGATATATTAGGTTTAGGCTACTGCCGCCGTCCATCAAGACCCTTGTGAAGTGATATCCGCCAATTACTGGGTCTAATACCAGGGCAGCCCATCCTGCGTGTCGGATACTTGCTGAGTAATCGCGATGGTCGAAAGTGATCGGTTGAGATGACCAGTGGCGGGACTTCGTGGTGGCAGGCACTTGGGTATACTTTCCTGGGAGTGCCGCATTGTTTTTTCCCTTGATTACGTGTAACACATTTACTGTTTTGACTTCTGGTGGAAATTGCTTTTGTTCCCCCGTGTCTTGCTTGGGGGGCTCGTCCTCGTCTTCACTTGGTGTATCCTCCCCCTTGTGTACGGCGTTGAGCTTGCCGGACTGCTTGAAGACCCAACATTCTCTGTGGGTATGATTAGCAGGTTAACCAGGGGTACTATGAATCTGACATACTTGGTCCAGAATTTTGTTGAGGCTGGACAATTCATCCCTGGTGCCTTTAGGGGGCGGCTTTTGTCCTGGCCGAGAGCTTTTGAATCCGGCATTTACTGTCGTGCCCTTCGTGTTGTCTTCTTTATTCCGGTGTTTGTTATTGCTGTTGCGCCGTGATTTCCCGTTTCCATCTCTAATTTCAGATGTACTGGGGTCGCTGGTGCTGCGTCTGGCTAGCCAGCTGTCCTCTCCCGCGCAAAAGCGGGTCATGAGGTTTGTTAATGCGGCCATCATTCTCGGCTTATTTTGGCCGAGGTGTCTGGCGAGCCATTCGTCATGGAC
This sequence comes from Triticum urartu, assembly GCF_003073215.2. Lineage (NCBI taxonomy): Eukaryota > Viridiplantae > Streptophyta > Magnoliopsida > Poales > Poaceae > Triticum > Triticum urartu. The sequence goes on from NC_053027.1 coordinate 80,262,722, forward strand.
GCTATGCTTGAAAGCTGCTAAGGCTTCGGCGTCCGGACAGTCGACAATCTAGTTCTTTTTAGTAAGAAACCTGTTCCAAAGCTTTCGGGCTGACTCTCCGGGCTGTTGATTTATATGACTCAAATCGTCCGCATCCGGAGGTCGGACATAAGTCCCTTGAAAATTTGCCTGAAAGGCGTCTTCGAGCTCTTCCCAACTTCCAATGGAGCTTTCGGGGAGGCCTTTGAGCTAGTGACGAGCTGGCCCTTTGAGCTTGAGGGGTAGGTACTTGATGGCGTGGAGATCATCTCCTCGAGCCATATGGATATGAAGGATATAGTCCTCAATCCAGACCCCAGGGTCTGTTGTTCCGTCGTATGCCTCTATGTTTATGGGCTTGAATCCCTCTGGAAATTCGTGGTCCAGCACCTCATCGGTGAAACATAGGGGGTGTGTGGCACCCCTGTAGCTGGGTGTACCACGTTGTTCAGATGTTTGTTGTGTTGCATTGTATGCTGGGGCGCGCTTGTGTGGTCCATAGATGGATCTTGTTGCACCATTCTTTGGGTGCGAGACCTCGCATTGGTTGCGTGTTGTATGGTGAGCGGCGTTGTATGCCGCTCTGTGTTGGTAGAGGGGTCGTCCATCCGACCAGGTGGCTGCTTTGATATTTGGTTGTGGGGGGTCTGAGGCTTCCTCACCGAATTCGGGTAGCAGCTTCTGCTTTGGGTAGCTCTTGTAGGGGCGATTGTCGCCGTACCTTGCTGCTGTGTTGAGTATTTTACTCCATCTGATTTGGAGTGTGTCTTGCACGGCCTTGAGCCTTTGCTTCTGCTTTTTCAGACTCCTTGCGGTGGCAACAAGCCTTTTACAGGCAGTCTGCTGCTCCGGGTGCCTGTCCGGCGTTATGTCGTCCGGACCATGATCCTTGATAGGATTTGTTTGTTCGGTTTGATTATCCGGATTGCCATTGTCCGGCAGCAGTTCGCCCTGCTCCAGCGCTGGGTCTGTGTGATCGCTATTTCTGTCGAGGCGGGATTTGGGGTGGCGCTTGCGTCGCCGCTTTGACTGCTTTTCGAGGGAACAAGCCTTCGGTGTGTCCTTCCGCTCCTCGTCGTCATCTTTTGGTGCGTCCTCCATGTATACGTCATATGACGAGGTGGCTTTCTAGGGCCTAGTAGGCGCTGGTTCTTCATCATCTCCTTCATCGGCGTCCATACCGGTGATGTCTTCGGAGTCAAAGTCGAGCATGTCGGTTAAGTCGTCGACAGTGGCTACAAAGTGGGTGGTGGGTGGGCTTTGAATTTCTTCATCGTCCGTACCCCAACCTTGCTGACCGTAGTCCGGCCAGGGCTCTCCTGATAAAGAGAGAGACTTCAGTGACTTCAGGATATAGCCTAAAGGCGAGTGCTGAAAGATGTCCGCGATAGTGAACTCCATGATCGGCGCCCAATCGGATTCGATCGGCAGGGGCGCGAAGGGTTCAGAGTCTGGAGAGGAGTCCGGCTCCTTGGAGTCACGAGTCTCGTAGAGTACGGGGCTGGTGTTCGGCTCAATCGCCATTGGGGTCGCAGCCCCCGAGGCGGCGTCCAACCGCCCATCCTCGATCGGCGCAGTTGGCTCCGAATTAAGGGTCGGAGCCGATGCGGGTGCGGCCTCCAGGGCACTGTTCGGCGGCAGATCTAGATCATGCTCGTCGTGACAGTGCGGTGCACTCGGCAGTGGCTCGAATCCGTCGAAGATCAAGTCCCCGCGGATGTCAGCCGTGTAGTTTAAACTTCCAAATCTGACCTGACGGCCAGGGGCGTAGCTTTCGATCTGCTCCAGACGGCCAAGCGAATTGGCCCGCAGTGCGAAGCCGCCGAAGACGAAGATCTGTCCGGGGAGGAAGGTCTCACCCTGGACTGCATCGCTATTGATGATCGTAGGAGCCATCGAGCCTGGCGGCGACGACACAGAGGAACTCTCAATGAAAGCACCAATGTCGGTGTCAAAACCGGCGGATCTCGGGTAGGGGGTCCCGAACTGTGCATCTAGGCCGGATGGTAACAGGAGGCAAGGGACACGAAGTTTTACCCAGGTTCAGGCCCTCTTGATGGAGGTAAAACCCTACGTCCTACTTGATTAATATTGATGATATGGGTAGTACAAGAGTAGATCTACCACGAGATCGAAGAGGCTAAACCCTAGAAGCTAGCCTATGGTATGATTGTTGATGTGTACGTTGTCCTACGGACTAAAACCCTCCGGTTTATATAGACACCGGAGAGGGTTAGGTTTACACAATGTCGGTTACAATGGTAGGAGATCTACATATCCGTATCGCCAAGCTTGCCTTCCACGCCAAGGAAAATCCCTTCCGGGCACGGGACAGAGTCTTCAATCTTGTATCTTCATAGTCCATGAGTCCGGCTGAAGGTATAGTCCAACTATCCGAACACCCCCTAATCCAGGACTCCCTCACCCCGCCTTCCCCAACTCCGGCCACCGGAGATCCCCTTCGCCGTCCCTGCCGCATTAGCTCGTCCCCGACCTCGCCGACTGCCTCAACGTGACCCCCGTGAGCTCAGCCACCTCCCCACCCTCTCTGTTCCCTCTCTCGGGCCCCGTAGCAACTACACGTATCTCACCCGCACGCGCCGCCGTAGAGCTCATCGCTGACGAGGCTCCGGCCACCCAATCGCCGCGCCACCCTGTCCACTAGCCCTACCGCACCCCCAGGAGCTCAACGCACTAAACCACGTGCCTCTCCGTGCCCCCTAGCGACTAGTTCGACCTCACCCGAGCTCCGGCCGCCGCCAAACTCGTCGCTGTGTCGTTTCCGGCCACCCCAGCTCCACCCACTGCCACCACTCGACGCGGCTCACTCCCCGCATCACGTAGATGGTCTCCGCCATGCTTTTGGTCGCCGGAGTGCAAAACCCGCGCTGCTCCACCACGTCTGGCCTCGCCGGCGGCTAAACGCCGGCGAGTTTGACCCTGTTTGACCCCGTGTGGGCCCAGGTTGACTTCCCCCTGAGTCTATGACAGGTGGGGCCGGCCTGTTAATTAGTTTAGGATTAGTGTTAACTAATTTTAATTAGTTTAGTCACTAACATGTGGGCCCAGGCCCCACTGATAGTTAATTAGTATCAATTTAATCATGTTAGTTAGCTGAGTCACTGACAGACAGGGCCCACCAGTCAGGTTTGACCTGGCCGACCTAGTTGACCCGCTGACGTCACACCTATGTCATGCTGACGCATTAATTCAATTACTGGAATTATTCTTATATAGGAAATTCCAGAAAATAGCCAAAACTTCTAAAAATCATAGAAAATCAACCATAGCTCCAAATCAAACAATTTATATACGAAAAATGATCAGAAAAAATCAATCTATCCATCTATAATGGTTTCATGAATGACAAAACAAGATAACCTTGCTGTTTAAGAAAAATAAGATAATGCACTAATAAGGCTAAGTTAAATGAACTATCATTTGGGTTCATTCCTTTCTGTTTTAACTTGCATTAGGCCAAGACACATTCATTTTGCCATGTCATAGCATGCATCATATTGTTGCATATTGTCATGTGTTGATTATGTTCGGTGTGTCTTTCGTGGTAGGTTCTGCCTCCGAGGAAAACCCCGAGTATCCGTCTGAAGGGCAGTACCCTACTACCACTACATCAGGCAAGCAACCCATTGATCATTCCGGTACAAACCCATGTTCTCGCTTCTGCTATTGTTTACTGCATTAAGACAACGTGATTCAAACTGCTGTGTGCTACGGTAGTTGAACCCTTATCCTCTGCATGACCTGTCATTGCCACAATAACTAGATGAAACCCACTAGCATGTGTAGGAGTTGATTGAGCCATGTATGTGATTCCTACATTGCTATGCCTGCTATGCTTAGAGTTGTGTCAGGTCTGGTTCATCTGGGTGATGGGCTAGAGTGAAATGATTATGTCGGTAATGTGAGGGATGTGTTGAACATGTTTTCGTAAAGGTATCGATGAGAGGCAATGTAGGAGTACATGGTGGGTTGTTTCATTGAGGCCGTCCATAAGAACTGAGATCTGTATGCGTGATTTAAGATTCAGCTACTACCACACATTGGGCCCTGAAATATGACCCCGCTCGACTTACTGACCCCTCTCGCCCTCTGTCCAGGAGTTGCAACTAGTTTCTGGTGTTTGTAGGTTATGTGTTGGCGGCCGTGCGTAGCGCTGACCCTAGGGGTGGGCTATGATGCGGTAGATACACTATGGCCGGGTATGCCGGGCGCCCGTTTGGCGTCTCGGGACCCTGTACACATCGTTTGGGGCCATTGAGGACACCCCGGCCGGATTTCCTTGCGGATGGAACCTGAATAGGCGATAAACCTGGACTAGAGACTTGTGCGGTCAGTCAGATCGTGGTCTACACCCACGTCGGTTTTCGCTTGAAGTCTGCCGAGCACATGTCGTGTGCAGACGCTAAGTGGTGAAAACATGTGTGATGAAGTACACCCCTGCAGGGTATAAAACTATTCGAATAGCCGTGTCCCCGGTAAAGGACTACTTGGTTGCCTATACAGTTCATAGACAAGTTAATGGATAGTACTAAAAGACTCAAGATAAGTGTGAGTACCGAGGATGGCCCTCTCATAGGATGACGAGGGAGGATCCCCGGTGGAGTATTGTGTTGGTGATTAGTGGACTCGTGTGCGAAAACTATTTTACTAGTGGAGTCTCGTAGGATAGCTTAGCCAAGAGTCAAAGATGGCTTGCTGCAATAACTCCACCACCTTCTTGAGAATGAGCATGTATAGTAGGTTCTGATGTAAGACTTGCTAAGTACCTTTGTACTCATGTTTGCTTAATTACTGTTTTCAGACGACAACACCACCCCCTCCGATGGGTTCTACGTAGACCATAATGTCGACGAGTGACTAGCCACCCAGGTGGTGATCCTAGCCATGGAGGGCCCTATGTAGATAGACAGGCTTCGAGAAGCCTTCTTTCTTTCTAGTGTCTGTACTCAGATTATTTGCTTCCGTATGTGCTTGTATGCTTGTATGATTTGAGTGTCGGGTCATGTGACCCCTACCTGTATGAACATGTTATGTATGGCTCTCTGGAGCCTTTAAATAAAGTACTTCAGTTGTAGAGTTTTGTTGTGATGCCATGTTGTATGTACTCATATCGGGCATATTGTGTGTATGATTGAAATGCTCGGTATGAGTGGGATCCGACAATCTAGTTGTTTATCCTTGGCAGCCCCTCATATGGGGAAATGTAGTCTAGTGCTTCCTGAGCGATAGTAGTCCGCTACAGCCCGGTTGACCGGAGTCCTGCTAGCCCAGCACTACTGCTCTGGACACTTGACTGGCCGGCATATGTTTCACCTCGTTCCTATGTCTGTCTCTTCGGGGAAATGTCACGCGGTGATATCCGGAGTCCTGCCTAGCCTGCTACAGCCCGGGTTCCCCGGAGTCCTGTTAGCCCAGTGCTACAGCCCGGATTCACTCGCTGATGACCGACATGTTCGATGTGATTCATGTATGCCTGTCTCCATAGGTCTGTGCCGCTTTGGGTTCACGACTAGCCATGTCGGCCCGGGTTCTCTGTCATATGGATGCTACCGACACTATCATATACGTGAGCCAAAAGGCACAAACGGTCCTGGGCCATGGTAAGGCGACACCCGTGGAATACCGTGCGTGAGGCCGCAATGTGATATGAGGTGTTACCGGATAGATCGATGTGACTTGGAATCGGGGTCCTGACAGTGTTGGCATCAGAGTCGGACAGCCTGTAGGTTCGTTGAGCCAAACTGGTCGATGTCGAGTCTAGAAATGCTTTAGTTATATGTAGTGGAATTGATTGTGGGAGCGAACGTAAGGCTCTTTTACTCCTTTACCTTATGCCCTCTGATCTGAGTCATTCTCTTCTCATTCAACGTGGGTTAAGGACTAGGCTCTCTTCTTCTGTTAGGTTCACGTGATACTAATCCGTAGTAGCTTATAGGATTGTTGTTACAAGCCTCTATACAGTTTCTACTACTTTTAGTATGTTGCCAGTTGAATCAGAACCTTGATATGATGTTGTTGAATGGTATTGCAAACTGTTGTGGATGTCTCAAATCTTTTTTTGAGCATTTACAGCTGTTATGCTGTCCAATTTTCCCTAGAAATCCTTGTGGTTGTGCTTTCAGATGGCCACTCGTGCTCAAAACCAAGTGGTTCGCCTGACCCGGTGCCTCGATGCGCCTGGTCATACTGCTTTGTTAGTCCGGGTAATGATCGAGACGGGTTACCGTTGGTATCCCGAATACACTGTCGAAGAGCAATTCTGAGACTTTAATCAAAGCCAATATTTCTGCACCGTCAGGATATTTCCTTCTTATCCTGGATCTACCGAGCCCCTCCACTGTTCCTATGGACTCGGGGTTACTGTTGAGATGGCTATGCAGGATGCTGCCTATTCCATGATGACCATCATGCGAGTCCGGACTGGCCTGCTTCGGAACACCGACTTCCGTTATTTTCCATCTTCACTCCCGGGAGCGCAAGGGTATCTCCAGGCTATCTATGCTAACTCCACTTAGGAGGACTCACTAACTCGTACCACTGCCGAGATGCTCGAGGATAAAGACCGAGAGAATCGGGCCTTGAGACTGGAGCTTTTCAACACCCGTGCTGATCATTGGGCCACATTGACTCGGTTTGCACCTGCGGTGCAAGCTGGATGTATGGATACAAGGGATCTGTATCCTATGAGATCTGCTCTGCCAGACATGGTGGATTGGCGTGATGTGGGAGGCATCACCCAACCCCGTGGTCCCCGCAGGCCACCGTTTGTTGGTCCAAGACCTCATCCTAGCCCCTTTGGTCCACAAGCTCCTCAGGACCGTCTGTTCCCGGATGATCACATTGAACTTCCAGGCTATGGAGGTGACTTCTATGAGGACTACTACGGAGCTGTCTGAGTTAGTGGTAGTATCACTAGTATTGTAATAGTTGTATCTCTACTGTCCTGCGTGACTTGTGGAATATGACTTAGTGTGTAATCAATTCCGGAGGTGTAGACGAATAATGTATAGGAGCTTGGAATGCCTCCGATGAGATGTAACATCTTTCATCATAGTTGTACTGTAGCCTGGGCTTGTACTAAACTATGTATGGTGTGTATGACCGTTGGTATATATATGCCAGTTCTATATTACCATGACATACGGATGAACATCTCTGCATTCCGTGTTATCCATTACATTCTGCATTTCCTTGCTAAGTTGTGCCATCCTTATCTAAACCGTTGTCTTGTTTTCTCCTAGGATGGTCAACACCCGCAGCAACCCCGCTACCCCGGAGCAGGGGGAAGCCAGTGCAGTTAGGGGTGAAAATCTGCCTCACCCGCCTTCTCTGGACGAAGTGATGCTGGAGGCGGAAAGAAACAAGCGTGAGACTAACCGCTTGCTGGAGCGGATTGAGCAGAACACTGCACGCCATCAGCGAAATGACTTGGTGTCAATCAATGACTTTATCAAGTTGTACCCACCAAAGTTTAACCATTCCATCGAGCCAATCGACGCGGATGACTAGCTTCGCAGCATCACCCACAAGCTACGTTCTGCCAACATAGCCGAAGCTGATAAGGTTACTTATGCTGCCTATCACCTCGAAGGCCCTGCTAGCCTTTGGTGGGGAAATTTTGAAGCTATGCGCCCGGTCGGCCAAATCACTACTTGGGCTGAATTCAGTGAGGCTTTCCGTGAGCATCACATTCCAGAAGGTCTCATAGATCGCAAGAGGGAAGAGTTCTGCAATTTCACCCAAGGAAGACTGACCGTGGATGCATATAGTCATGAATTTGGGAATCTGGCATGATATTCTCCTGAAGAGGTATCCACCGACGCTAAGAAGCAGGCAAGGTTCCGCAAGGGACTTAGCCCTGAGCTTCGCCGCGATCTTCGTCTGCACGAGTGCACCTCCTTTCAGAAGTTGGTCAACAAAGCCATCAGTGCTGAGACAGGCCAGTCTGATTATGACGCTTCACGCAAGCACTCTCGTGATTTTGGCTCTTCATCCGGCTCTGGATCTCAGAAGCGTCGGGTGTGGATTCCAAGCACGGCACTGCCACCCAGGTTCATTCCGAGGCCATCCTTTGAGGCGCCTCGTCCCAACCAGCAGTTTGCACCGTCCAAGCCCTATGGTGGCCCCACTGCTAATGCTGCTCCATGCCCCAATGTTGTGACATGTTTCAAGTGTGGAGAGCCGGGTCATTATAGCCGAGAGTGTCCTCAGAACAACAACCCCAATCAGTCTGGAAAGTCCGTTGGTCGTGGTAAGCCAGCGGGAAAGACAATCTACGCCAAGCCGGTCACCACTGCACGTGGCCATGTCAACTATGTTTCAGCCGAGGAGGCTCATGAGGATCCTAACATCGTCCTTGGTACGCTCCTTGTTAATTACCATCCGGCATCTATTCTTTTCAATACTGGAGCATCTCATTCATTCATATCCGAGAACTATGCTTGATTGCATAACACGACATTCTGTGACATGCCCGCTACCATGGAAATTCAAACCCCTGGCTCTAGATGGCAAACTTCTAGAGTAAGCCATGGGAACGAAATTCTCGTCGATAGACTTGTCTTCCTTGCATCCTTAATAGCTCTCAAGTCCTCGGACATAAACATCATCTTGGGTATGGACTGGATGTCAGCTCATTATGCTAAGATTGATTGTGCCACTAGAACCGTTCAACTTACTCACCCATCGGGCAAGACAGTCAATGTCTTAACTCGAGTGGCCAAGCGCCAGCTTTAATCCCTAAATGCCAAACCCCTTCCAGATCTTGAGGATGTTCCGGTAGTCCGAGACTTTCTGGATGTCTTTCCAAAAGAACTGGCAGGTGTTCCACCTGACAGGGATGTCGAGTTTGTGATAGACCTTGTTCCAGGAACCGTTCCAATTTCTAGAAGACCCTACAAGATGGCACCCTTAGAACTAGCCGAGCTTAAGAACCAACTTGATGAGTCCTTGAAAAAGGGTTTCATCCGTCCTAGTTCCTCTCCTTGGGCTTGCCCCGTCCTCTTTGTCAAGAAGAAGGATGGAACGGATCGGATGGTTGTAGATTACCGACCTGTCAACTTGGTCACTATCAAGAACAAGTATCCGCTTCCCAGGATCAACGATCTGTATGACTAGCTCGCTGGATCCTCAATCTTTTCCAAGATGGATTTGAGGTTGGGCTACCATCAAATCAAAATCAGAAACGGGGACATTCCCAAAACGGCCTTTGTTACTCGTTATGGCCAATACAAGTACACCGTTATGTCCTTCGGTCTAACCAATGCCCCAGCCACCTTCTCTTGGTTAATGAACTTGGTCTTCATGGAGTATTTGGATAAATTTGTCATAGTTTATCTCGATGACATACTCATCTACTCCAAGAATGAAGAGGAACATGCCAAACATCTAAGGCTGGTATTGACGAAACTTCGAGAGCATCACCTTTATGCCAAATTCTCCAAGTGTGAATTTTGGTTGCCAGAAGTGACCTATCTAGGCCATGTAATCTCTGGTAAGGGTATTGCTGTCAATCCCGAGCGAGTTCAAGCCGTCCTTGATTGGACTCCACCTGAGACGGTCAAGCAAGTTCGGAGCTTCCTTGGCTTAGCGAGCTATTGCCGCCGCTTCGTCGAGAATTTCTCCAAGGTTGCTAAACCTCTAACTGAACTCCTCAAGAAAGATAAAAAGTTCAAGTGGACTCCACAGTGCGAGTTCAGCTTTCAGGAACTGAAAAGACGCCTGACATCTGCTCCCGTACTGGTACCACCAGATTTCTCCAAGGACTTTATTATCTATTGCGACGCCTCGCGACAAGGACTAGGTTGCATACTCATGCAAGATCGTCAGGTAATTGCCTATGCTTCACGGCAATTACACCCACATGAGGAAAACTATCCCACACATGATCTAGAGCTTGCAGTTGTAGTCCATGCACTCAAAACTTGGCGACATTACCTCCTCGATAATCATTGCGAGATCTTCACCAATCACAAAAGTTTGAAATATATCTTCACCCAACCGGATTTGAATCTCAGGCAAAGACATTGGGTCGAGTTGATCTCGGATTATGACTTAGGAATAACTTACACCACGGGCAAAGCCAATGTCATGGCTGATGCACTAAGTCGTAAGTCTTATTGTAACAACCTGATGTTACAACAAAGTCAACCACTTCTCCATGAGGAATTTCGTAAGCTTAATCTTCACATTGTTCCTCGAGGATTTCTATCCACCCTGGTGGCGAAACCTACCCTTACGGATCAAATCATAGCTGCCCAGAAGCGTGATAAGGGCATATTCCGGATTAAGGAAAACATTGCTAGCGGAGTTGCTAAATGTTTTTTCATGGATGAGCGAGGTGTTGTCTTCTTCGAGAACCGCTTGGTGGTTCCCAAGAAACAACATCTGCGCCAGTTGATTCTTAAGGAAGCTCATGAATCCCCTCTCACCATTCATCCCGGTAGTACTAAAATGTATCAAGACCTACGCCAGAGGTTTTGGTGGACTAGGATGAAGAGAGAAATTGCCCAATACATTGCTAGTTGCAACGTCTGTCGTCGTGTTAAAGTAGAGCACCAACGGCCTACTGGCACCCTTCAACCTTTGGCTATTCCTGAGTGGAAATGGGATAAAGTCAGTATGGATTTCATCACTGGGTTTCCCAGGACCAAGAGAGGGAATAATGCCATCTTCGTCGTGATCGACCGTCTTTCCAAAGTAGCCCACTTTCTACCTGTTCGTGAGAGTATCACCGCTAGCCAGCTAGTTGACTTATACATCTCCCGAATAGTGTCTCTTCATGGTGTTCCATTGGAAATTAACTCAGACCGTGGGAGTCTCTTCACCTCTTGATTTTGGGAAAGTTTCCAAAATGCTATGGGAACTCGTCTCTCTTTTAGCACCGCCTTCCATCCTCAATCAAGTGGTCAAGTAGAGCGAGTCAATCAAATTCTGGAAGATATGCTCAGAGCTTTTGTCATCTCATTCGGAATGGGTTGGGAGAAATGCCTTCCATTCGTGGAGTTTGCTTATAACAATAGTTATCAAGCTAGCTTGGGAAAAGCTCCTTTCGAAGTTCTCTATGGACAAAAATGTCAAACGCCTCTTAACTGGTCAGAAACCGGGGAAAGACAACTCTTTGGCCCGGATATGATTCAAGAAGCAGAAGAACAGGTTCGCGTTATTCGTGAGAAATTGAAAACAGCCCAATCTCGCCAAAAGAGCCAATATAATCGTAAACATAAGCTCATGACTTATGAAGTCGGCGAGAAGGCTTACCTTTCTGTTTTAACTTGCATTAGGCCAAGACACATTCATTTTGCCATGTCATAGCATGCATCATATTGTTGCATATTGTCATGTGTTGATTATGTTCGGTGTGTCTTTTGTGGTAGGTTCTGCCTCCGAGGATAACCCCGAGTATCCGTCTGAAGGGCAGTACCCTACTACCACTACATCAGGCAAGCAACCCATTGATCATTCCGATACAAACCCATGTTCTCGCTTCTGCTCTTGTTTACTGCATTAAGACAACGCGATTCAAACTGCTGTGTGCTACGGTAGTTGAACCCTTATCCTCTGCATGACCCGTCATTGCCACAGTAACTAGATGAAACCCACTAGCATGTGTAGGAGTTGATTGAGCCATGTATGTGATTCCTACCTTGCTATGCCTGCTATGCTTAGAGTTGTGTCAGGTTTGGTTCATCTGGGTGATGGGCTAGAGTGAAATGATTATGTCAGTAATGTGAGGGATGTGTTGAACATGTTTTGGTAAAGGTATCGATGAGATGCCATGTAGGAGTACATGGTGGGTTGTTTCATTGAGGCCGTCCATAAGAACTGAGATCTGTATGCGTGATTTAAGATTCAGCTACTACCACACATTGGGCCATGAAATATGACCCCTCTCGACTTACTGACCCCTCTCGCCCTCTGTCCAGGAGTTGCAACTAGTTTCTGGTGTTTGTAGGTTATGTGTTGACGGTCGTGCGTAGCGCTGACCCTAGGGGTGGGCTATGATGCGGTAGATACACTGTGGCCGGGTATGCCGGGTGCCCGTTTGGCGTCTCGGGACCTTGTACACATCGTTTGGGGCCGTTGAGGACACCCCGGCCGGATTTCCTTGCGGATGGAACCTGAATAGGCGATAAACCTGGACTAGAGACTTGTGCGGTTAGTCAGGTCATGGTCTACACCCACGTCGGTTTTCGCTTGAAGTCTGCCGAGCACATGTCGTGTGCAGACGCTAAGTGGTGAAAACATGTGTGATGAAGTACACCCCTGCAGGGTATAAAACTATACGAATAGCCGTGTCCGCGGTAAAGGACTACTTGGTTGCCTATACAGTTCATAGACAAGTTAATGGATACTACTAAAAGACTCAAGATAAGTGTGAGTACCGAGGATGGCCCTCTCGTAGGATGACGAGGGAGGATCCCCGGTGGAGTATTGTGTTGGTGATTAGTGGACTCGTGTGCAAAAACTATTTTACTAGTGGAGTCTCATAGGATAGCTTAGCCAAGAGTCAAAGCTGGCTTGCTGCAATAACTCCACCACCTTCTTGAGAATGAGCATGTATAGTAGGTTCTGATGTAAGACTTGCTGAGTACCTTTGTACTCATGTTTTCTTAATTACTGTTTTCAGACGACAACACCGCCCCCTCCGATGGGTTCTATGTAGACCTTGATGTCGACGAGTGACTAGCCACCCAGGTGGTGATCCTGGCCATGGAGGGCCCTATGTAGATAGACAGGCTTCGAGAAGCCTTCTTTCTTTCTAGTGTCTGTACTCAGACTATTTGCTTTCGTATGTGCTTGTATGCTTGTATGATTTGAGTGTCGGGTCATGTGACCCCTACCTGTATGAACATGTTATGTATGGCTCTTTGGAGCCTTTAAATAAAGTACTTCAGTTGTAGAGTTTTGTTGTGATGCCATGTTGTATGTACTCATATCGGGCATATTGTGTATATGATTGAAATGCTCGGTATGAGTGGGAGCCGACAATCTAGTTGTTTATCCTTGGCAGCCTCTCATATGGGGAAATGTAGTCTAGTGCTTCCTGAGCGATAGTAGTCCGCTACAGCCCGGTTCACCGGAGTCCTGCTAGCCCAGCACTACTGCTCTGGACACTTGACTGGCCGGCATGTGTTTCACATCGTTCCTATGTCTGTCCTTCGGGGAAATGTCATGCGGTGACATCCGGAGTCCTGCCTAGCCTGCTACAGCCCGGGTTCCCCGGAGTCCTGTTAGCCCAGTGCTACAGCCCGATTTCACTCGCTGATGACCGACATGTTCGATGTGATTCATGTATGCCTGTCTCCATAGGTCTGTGCCGCTTTGGGTTCACGACTAGCCATGTCGGCCCGGGTTCTCTGTCATATGGATGCTAGCGACACTATCATATACGTGAGCCAAAAGGCGCAAATGGTCCCGGGCCATGGTAAGGCGACACCCATGGAATACCGTGCGTGAGGCCGCAATGTGATATGAGGTGTTACCGGCTAGATCGATGTGACTTGGAATAGGGGTCCTGACACAATCTCTAGGGCTCGACACAAAGAGCCGGTTTACCGGCGACTCCCTCGTGATCATAATGAGACCTAGCCTCAAACAGCATGTAGGGTTGTTACCGGATGATGTTTCCCGGGGCCCGAAGCTGTCTATATCCTTGTCTTGTGTTGCGTCTCTCGATTCCGCTCAACCCCTCTCAAGCTACCACATAGATGCATTGGCCTCGCGACTAAGTCCTGACACTAGGACATCTGCCGTGACAATTCCACGACATGTAGCATGCACGTATGGTGAACCATTATGTGATGAAGTCGGAGCATGATTTATTTATTGACTGTCTTCCTCATGAGTGGCGGTCGGGGATGCGCGTAGTACTTTGTTTTGATAACTAATAAATTTTTGCAATAAGTATGTGAGTTCTTTATGACTAATGTTGAGTCCATGGATTATACACACTCTCACCCTTCCACCATTGCTAGCCTCTCTAATACCGCGCAACTTTCGCCGGTACCATAAACCCACCATATATCTTCCTCAAAACAGCCACCATACCTACCTATTATGGCATTTCCATAGCCATTCCGAGATATATTGCCATGCAACTTTCCACCATTCCGTTTATTATAACACGCTTCATCATTGTCATATTGCTTTGCATGATCTTGTAGTTGACATCGTATTTGTGGCAAAACCACCGTTCATAATTCTTTCATACATGTCACTCATGCATCATTGCACATCCCGGTACACCGCCGGAGGCATTCATATAGAGTCATATCTTGTTCTAAGTATCGAGTTGTAATTCTGGAGTTGTAAGTAAATAAAAGTGCAATGATCATCATTATTAGAGCATTGTCCCAGTGAGGAAAGGATGATGGAGACTATGATTCCCCCACAAGTCGGGAGGAGACTCCGGACGAAAAAAAAGAGGCCATAAAAAAGAGAAGGCCCAAATAAAAAATGAGAGAAAAAGAGAGAAGGGACAATGCTACTATCCTTTTACCACACTTGTGCTTCAAAGTAGCACCATGTTCTTCATATAGAGAGTCTCCTATGTTGTCACTTTCATATACTAGTGGGAATCTTTCATTATAGAACTTGGCTTGTATATTCCAATGATGGGCTTCCTCAAAATGCCCTATGTCTTCGTGAGAAAGCGAGTTGGATGCACACCCACTTAGTTCCTTTTGTTGAGCTTTCATACACTTATAGCTCTAGTGCATCCGTTGCATGGCAATTCCTACTCACTCAAATTGATATCTATTGATGGGAATCTCCATAGCCCGTTGATACGCCTAGTTGATGTGAGACTATCTTCTCCTTTTTGTCTTCTCCACAACCACCATTCTATTCCACATAAAGTGTATGTTCATGGCTCACGCTCATGTATTGCGTGAAGATTGAAAAAGTTTGAGAACATCAAAAGTATGAAACAATTGCTTGGCTTGTCATCGGGGTTGTGCATGATTTAAATATTTTGTGTGGTGAAGATAGAGCATAGCCAGACTATATGGTTTTGTAGGGATAGCTTTCTTTGGCAATGTTATTTTGAGAAGACATGATTACTTGGTTAGTATGCTTGAAGTATTATTATTTTTATGTCAATATTAAACTTTGGTCTTGAATCTTATGGATCTGAATATTCTTGCCACAATAAATAGAACTACATGGATAAATATGTTAGGTAGCATTCCACATCAAAAATTCTGTTTTTATCATTTACCTACTCGAGGACGAACAGGAATTAAGCTTGGGGATATTGATACGTCTCCAACGTATCTATAATTTTTGATTGTTCCATGCTATTATATTAGCAACCTTGGATGTTTTATATGCTATTTTATATGATTTTTGGGACTAACCTATTAACCCAGAGCCCGGTGCCAGTTTCTGTTTTTCTCTTGTTTCAGTGTTTCGCAGAAAAGGAATATCAAACGGAGTCCAAACGGAATGAAACCTTCGAAAAAGTTATTTTTGGAAAGAAAGCAATACAGGAGACTTGGAGTGCACATCAGGGGATCAACGAGGAAGCCATGAGGCAGGGGGGCGCGCCCTCCACCCTCGTGGGCCCCTCGTGTCTCCCCTGTATGTATTTCTTCCGCCTATATATATCCATATACCCTAAAACGATCGGGGAGCAGAATAGATCGGGAGTTCCACCGCCAGAAGCCTCCGTAGCCACCGAAAACCAATCTAGACCCGTTCCGGCACCCCGCCGGAGGGGGCAATCCCTCTCCGGTGACCATCTTCATCATCCCGGTGCTCTCCATGACGAGGAGGGAGTAGTTCTCCCTCGGGGCTGAGGGTATGTACCAGTAGCTATGTATTTGATCTCTCTCTCTCTCGTGTTCTTGATTTGGCACGATCTTGATGTATCGCGAGCTTTGCTATTATAGTTGGATCTTATGTTTCTTCTCACCCTCTACTCTCTTGTAATGGACTGAGTTTCCCCTTCGAAGTTATCTTATCGGATTGAGTCTTTAAAGATTTGGGAACACTTGATGTATGTCTTGCCGTGCGTATCTGTGGTGACAATGGGATATCACATGATTCACTTGATGTATGTTTTGGTGATCAACTTGCGGGTTCCGCCCATGAACCTATGCATAAGGGTTGGCACACTTTTTTGTCGTGATTCTCCGGTAGAAACTTTGGGGCACTCTTTGAGGTTCTATATGTTGGTTGAATAGATGAATCTGAGATTGTGTGATGCATATCATATAATCATACCCACGGATACTTGAGGTGACATTGGAGTATCTAGGTGACATTAGGGTTTTGGTTGATTTGTGTCTTAAGGTGTTATTTTAGTACGAACTCCAGGGTTGTTTGTGACACTTATAGGAATAGCCCAACGGATTGATTGGAAAGAATAACTTTGAGGTGGTTTCTATTGGAAATATGCCCTAGAGGCAATAATAAAATGGTTATTATTATATTTCTTTGTTCATGATAATTGTCTATTGTTCATGCTACAATTGTGTTATCCGGAAATCGTAATACATGTGTGAATACATAGACCACAACACGTCCCTAGTGAGCCTCTAGTTGACTAGCTCGTTGATCAAAAGATAGTCATGGTTTCCTGACTATGGACATTGGATGTCATTGATAACGGGATCACATCATTAGGAGAATGATGTGATGGACAAGACCCAATCCTAAGCATAGCTCAAAGATCGTGTAGTTCGTTTGCTATAGCTTTTCCGAATGTCAAGTATCATTTCCTTAGACCATGAGATTGTGCAACTCCCGGATACCGTAGGAGTGCTTTGGGTGTGCCAAACGTCACAACGTAACTGGGTGACTATAAAGGTACACTACAGGTATCTCCGAAAGTGTCTGTTGGTTGGCACGAATCGTGACTGGGATTTGTCACTCCGTATGACGGAGAGGTATCTCTGGGCCCACTCGGTAATGCATCATCATAATGAGCTCAATGTGGCCAAGTGGTTGATCACGGGATCATGCATTACGGTACGAGTAAAGTGACTTGCCGGTAATGAGATTGAACGAGGTATTGGGATACCGACGATCGAGTCTCGGGCAAGTAACGTACCAATTGACAAAGGGGATTGTATACGGGATTGATTGAATCCTCGATATCATGGTTCATCCGATGAGATCATCGAGGAGCATGTGGGAGCCAACATGGGTATCCAGATCCCGCTGTTGGTTATTGACTGGAGAGTCGTCTCGGTCATGTCTGCGTGTCTCCCGAACCCATAGGGTCTACACACTTAAGGTTCGGTGACGCTAGGGTTGTTGAGATATTAGCATACGGTAACCCAAAAGTTGTTCGGAGTCCCGGATGAGATCCCGGACGTCACGAGGAGTTTTGGAATGGTCCAGAGGTGAAGATTTATATATAGGAAGTCAAGTTTCGGCCATCGGGAAGGTTTCGGGGGTAATCGGTATTGTACCGGGACCACCGGAAGGGTCCCGGGGGTCCACCGGCTGGGGCCACCTATCCCGGAGGGCCCCATGGGATGAAGTGGGAGGGGAACCAGCCCCTAGTGGGCTGGTGCGCCCCCCCATGGGCCTCCCCTGCGCCTAGGGTTGGAAACCCTAGGGGTGGGGGCACCCCACTTGGCTTGGGGGGCACTCCACCCCCCTTGGCCGCCGCCCCCCTTGGAGATTCAATCTCCTAGGGCCGGCGCCCCCCTTAGGGGTCCTGTATACAGTGCGGGGAGGGAGGGCAGCCGCACCCTAGCCCCTGGCGCCTCCCTCTCCCTCTCGTGACACTCATCCCTCTCCCTGAGCTTGGCGAAGCCCTGCCGAGATCACCGTTGCTTCCACCACCACGCCGTCGTGCTGCTGGATCTTCATCAACCTCTCCTTCCCCCTTGCTGGATCAAGTTGGAGGATACGTCTTCCCAACCGTACGTGTGTTGAACGCGGAGGTGTCGTCCGTTCGGCGCTAGGTCATCGGTGATTTGGATCACGACGAGTACGACTCCATCAACCCCGTTCTCTTGAACGCTTCCACGCGCGATCTACAAGGGTATGTAGATGCACTACCCTCTCCCTCGTTGCTAGATGAATCCATAGATTGATCTTGGTGATGCGTAGAAAATTTTAAAATTCTGCTACGTTCCCCAACAGTGGTATCAGAGCTAGGTCTATGCGTAGTTTCTATGCATGAGTAGAACACAAAGCAGTTGTGGGCGTGGATATTGTCAATTTGCTTGCCGTTACTAGTCTTATCTTGATTCGGCGGCATCGTGGGATGAAGTGGCCCGGACCGACCTTACACGTACGCTTACGTGAGACTGGTTCCATCGACTGACATGCACTAGTTGCATAAGGTGGCTAGCGGGTGTCTGTCTCTCCCACTTTAGTTGGATCGGATTCGATGAAAAAGGTCCTTATGAAGGGTAAATAGAAATTGGCATATCACGTTGTGGTTTTGGCGTAGGTAAGAAACGTTCTTGCTAGAAACCTATAGCAGCCACGTAAAAACTTGCAACAACAATTAGAGGACGCCTAACTTGTTTTTGCAACATGTGCCGTGTGATGTGATATGGCCAAAAGGATGTGATGAATGATATATGTGATGTATGAGATTGATCATGTTCTTGTAATAGGAATCACGACTTGCATGTCGATGAGTATGAAAACCAGCAGGAGCCATAGGAGTTGTCTTTATTTATTTATGACCTGCGTGTCCACATAAACGTCATGTAATTACTTTACATTATTGCTAAAGCGTTAGCCATAGTAGTAGAAGTAATAGATGACGAGACAACTTCAAGAAGACACGATGATGGAGATCATGATGATGGAGATCATGGTGTCATGCCGGTGACAACGATGATCATGAAGCCCCGAAGATGGAGATCAAAAGGAGCAAATGATATTGGCCATATCATGTCACTATTTGATTGCATGTGATGTTTATCATGTTTTACATCTTATTTGCTTAGAACGACGGTAGCTTAAATAAGGTGATCCCTCGTAATAATTTCAAGAAAGTGTTCCCCCTAACTGTGCACCGTTGCGAAGGTTCATTGTTTCGAAGCACCACGTGATGATCGGGTGTGATAGATTCTAACATTCGAATACAACGGGTGTAAGCCGGATTTACACACGCAATACACTTAGGTTGACTTGACGAGCCTAGAATGTACAGACATGGCCTCGGAACACGGAAGACCGAAAGGTCGAGCATGAGTCGTATAGAAGATACGATCAACATGAAGATGTTCACCGATGTTGACTAGTCCATCTCACGTGATGATCGGACACGGCCTAGTTGACTCGGATCATGTTTCACTTAGATGACTAGAGGGATGTCTATCTGAGTGGGAGTTCATTGAATAATTTGTTTAGATGAACTTAATTATCATGAACTTAGTTGTGACGCCCGGATAATTAGGCTACAGTAATCCCACGTTAACGATGCCATGTCACCACGGCTACTGTTGTTAAATCTCGTGTTAGTTCAAAACCGATTCAAATTCAAATTTAAAATAAAGTCAAACACTAAAAGTTTTCAAAAGTTAAAACTATAATGTTCTCAATGTGACAAATAAATCATAAGTAATTATGATGGAGGATCCACATTATTATAAAATAATTAGAGGCACTAAAATAAATAAAACAATAACTTAAATGTCTTTTTAATTAATAGAGAATACAAGGTACTTTACTTTTGTCCCAAACTTTTTGTGGGAACAGTTGATTTTACAAATCTAATTGAGGGGTGAGTTTCACTTCTTCTAAAAACTATAAACTATTAAATAAGAAAAAGAAAACCGTAAAGAAGAAATAAAAACGGAAAAGGAACAAATGAAAGAAAGACAAATGAAAACAAATCAAAAGAAAAGAACACCCCCTGGGCTCCGGCCCAGCAGGCCATCAACCCCACTGGGCCAACCCACCAGGCCCAACCGGCCACCCCCCCCCCCAATTCCCTTATCCCCCATCGGTGAGACACCGAACCGCCACCGACACCCCACGACCCCCACTCTCTCTCTCGTTTCCCTTCCCCCCGCTGGATCTGGATCGGGGAACGACACCCCGACCCCGTCGCCGATTCCCGTCGCTCGACGCCGCCCAGACCTCCCTCGCCGGCCTGCCCCTCTCCGCCGCGTCGTCCCCGACATCCCCCTCGACCCCCGCTGCCATTTCCCCTACGGCCCCAGTGAGCACGCGCCTCGCTTCCTCCCTCTCCCTCGCGCGCTCGCGCTCGTTGCCGCAAGCCCCCGCGCACGCTCACCGCATCGACCAACATGGGTATCCAGATCCCGTTGTTGGTTATTGACCGGAGAGTCGTCTCGGTCATGTCTGCGTGTCTCCCGAACCCATAGGGTCTACACACTTAAGGTTCGGTGACGCTAGGGTTGTTGAGATATTAGCATACGGTAACCCGAAAGTTGTTCGGAGTCCCGGATGAGATCCCGGACGTCACGAGGAGTTTCGGAATGGTCCAGAGGTGAAGATTTATATATAGGAAGTCAAGTTTCGGCCATCGGGAAGGTTTCGGGGGTAATCGGTATTGTACCGGGACCACCGAAAGGGTCCCGGGGGTCCACCGGGTGGGGCCACCTATCCCGGAGGGCCCCATGGGCTGAAGTGGGAGGGGAACCAGCCCCTAGTGGGCTGGTGCGCCCCCCACATGGGCCTCCCCTGCGCCTAGGGTTGGAAACCCTAGGGGTGGGGGCGCCCCACTTGGCTTGGGGGGCACTCCACCCCCCTTGGGCGCCGCCCCTCCCCTTGGAGATTCAATATCCTAGGGCCGGCGCCCCCCTTAGGGGTCCTGTATACAGTGCGGGGAGGGAGGGCAGCCGCACCCTAGCCCCTGGCGCCTCCCTCTCCCTCTCGTGACACTCCTCCCTCTCCCTGAGCATGGCGAAGCCCTGCCGAGATCACCGTTGCTTCCACCACCACGCCGTCGTGCTGCTGGATCTTCATCAACCTCTCCTTCCCCCTTGCTGGATCAAGTTGGAGGAGACGTCTTCCCAACCGTACGTGTGTTCAACGCGGAGGTGCCGTCCGTTCGGCGCTAGGTCATCGGTGATTTGGATCACGACGAGTACGACTCCATCAACCCCGTTCTCTTGAACGCTTCCGCGCGCGATCTACAAGGGTATGTAGATGCACTCCCCTCTCCCTCGTTGCTAGATGACTCTATAGATTGATCTTGGTGATGCGTAGAAAATTTTAAAATTCTGCTATGTTCCCCAACAGTTTCGTACCCTACCATAATCTCTTCATTTGTTCTCGGCTATTAGTGACTTTGGAGTGACTCTTTGTTGCATGTTGAGGGATAGTTATATGATCCAATTATGTTATTATTGTTGAGGGAATTTGCACTAGTGAAAGTATGAACCCTAGGCCTTGTTTCCTAGCATTGCAATACCGTTTATGCTCACTTTTATCATTAGTTACCTTACTATTTTTATAATTTCAGATTACACAAACCTTTATCTACTATCCATATTGCACCTGTATCACCATCTCTTCGCCGAACTAGTGCACCTATACAATTTACCATTGTATTGGGTGTGTTGGGGACACAAGAGACTCTTTGTTATTTGGTTGCAGGGTTGCTTAAGAGAGACCATCTTCATCCTACGCCTCCTACAGATTGATAAACCTTAGGTCATCCACTTGAGGGAAATTTGCTACTGTCCTACAAACCTCTGCACTTGGAGGCCCAACAACGTCTACAAGAAGAAGGTTGTGTAGTAGACATCAGGCCCCAGCCGGCGTCGTCGATGTAGAGCTTGCCACGGCAACTCTTCGTCATCCTGCCGATGGCGTATCCCTCGATCCTTGGGAAAGAGCCATTCAAGAACTCGAAACCACCGTGCACTGGCCCCACGATGGGCGCCAACTGTTGTGATTTTGTCACGGCAGATGTCCTAGTGTGAGGGCTTAGTCGTGAGACCATTACAACCATGTGGTTAGCTTGTCGGGTTGATCGAAATTGAGAGACGCGGATTTACCCAGGTCCGACCCCTCATGATCGAGGTAATAGCCTACTTCCTGCTTGTTGCTTATTGCTTTGGGATCAATTACAAGGGAGTGGATTCGCTTGGCCTAGCTATTGACCGATTGTCCCCTCCCCCTATCTGCCTCTCGGACTCACCTTTATATATAGGTCGAGGCCCAGAGCTTACAAGAGTTCGGGTCGTATTACGATCCATGACCAAGCATGCTTTTGACTTGTCTTGCTTCCTAAGTAAGGAACCTCCAGGCGGCTTACACTTTTGGGCCTTGAGTCGTTGTCTTCGGATATTGGGCCGCAAGCCAGCCTACCCCATGGTGAGCCGCCCTACTAGTCTTGTTCCTCAGCGCCACGACCTGTCTTGAGTCTTTCTCATCAGCTGCCACCTGGAAGACCCGGCCCAGTATGGCGGGTCATATCATGGGGTCATATCCCCAACAGTAAGTAAATTAATATGATTGAGCGACATATTCGGAAGGTGCGGCTAAGTATGACGTGGTGGGAAAAACTGACTGGATGAAAAAAAAATGATGGAGAACATGGTGGGAGGGGAAAACCTGTTGACCAAGACTTGTGCTACTAGCCACGGTGATACCACCACTTTAGATGCTCCCATAATACCAATTCAAATAATTCAAAGTTAAATGCTTAAAAAAATCTGAGAAAAATCAAGGATGTGCACAACACACGTGTCTACAATCTCTACAAATTTCATATCCAAACTCGATATACACACCGAGAAACAAAAAAAGGACAAATCCAGATGTAAATAGTGCAGTTTTTCACGCTTTTTGTGGTTTTGTCTTTACTGACACTATTCATGCTGAATTTGTCTTTTTTGTAGCACACCTGTTGTGAACGTCCATAATTCTTCTCATTATTTTTTGAAGCATTTAAATTTGAAATTGTTTTCAATTGGTATCGTGGAGCATCTAAGTGGTGGTATCACCTCATATATTCTCCCTATGAGTCCATCGTGTCTCTGTACTTGCCTGGACTGGTAGTCTTTGTTCGTATAAATCACACATATTTTCTATACATCTAGTTTTAAATCCCGGATATCAATTTTTGCGGCTAACGAAGATTTGACGGATTAGGCAATTTAGCCTATGTGCAAGAACGTGGAATCTTGTTTGTTTTATGTTTTAATAATATAGTGTAAAATAGACATATGAGTCAATCTTTCCCCCCGCTAGAGCCCAAGGGATGGTCTCATTCTCCATACACTGCCACCCTTAACCTTATCTTGGTTGAAAGAAATCTTTGGGCGACATGTTTGTCTTTTGACCAAGCGGTTCAGCGCAAGGAGGAGGAGGAAGAAGATGAAAGGCTATTAGTGACATGAACAAGGTTTACTTATATGTTCATGGGCCTGGCCCACCCATTTATATACTCAAGGCGAAGACGGCGATCTTAATTAACGGAGTCTCAGCCGCGCCCGAATCCCCAGTACCATTTCGATTTTCTTTCTCTTTTGAACACACAAGTGCCCGTTGGGTGATAATGGGAGGGATATGCGGGAATCATTGCTGCAGATAAACCCATATCCTATCCTACTCCGCCCCTCCCTCCACGTCACTCTCATCATGGCTCAGATCAGAACTGAGATCGACTTCACAGTGCAGCGTTGCGTGCCCGTGACACGGACGAGTCCGTCACCCAGCAGAGCACAGCAGATCGCCGGAAGTGGATAAGCAATAGCGGCACAACAAACCGGGCACTAAAAGAGGGCCGGCCGCGGGACTCGGATAGAACCAAACGTCCACGCCCCGGACTCTCGCTCACTCCCCGTCCCACGGGAGGAGGATGAGATAGCCCCACGACTTACTATAAGAAGGCCCGATCAGCCGACCCAGTCTCCCAACAGTGAGTACACGCCAACGGACTGTGACACCACCGCAGTCACCGCCCGGAGCAGAGAAGGCAGGGAGGGATCGATCGCGGAGGATGGTGGCCCGGGGAAGCGGCGCGGAGGAGGCGCCGCCGCCGACGCAGCAGCGCCTCGTCTTCGCCTACTACATCACCGGCCACGGCTTCGGCCACGCCACCCGCGCCCTCGAGGTCCGCCTCTGTTTCCTCTCGGTGGGCGCGCGCGCGCCCCGACCTGCCCTGCCCTGGGATTTTGATGACGAATTTCCGTTCGATTTTCGCGCAGGTGGTGAGGCACCTGATCGGCGCGGGGCACGAGGTGCACGTGGTCACCGCCGCGCCGGAGTTCGTCTTCACCACCGAGATCGACTCCCCCAGCCTCCACATCCGCAGGGTCCTGCTCGACTGCGGCGCCGTGCAGGCCGACGCGCTCACCGTCGACCGACTCGCATCCCTCGAGAAGGTCCAACCCCAACCCGACCGGCCGTGTTGTTTCTCTTTAATATCCCCCCCTCGCCTTCTACTAGTTGATTGACTGATCGTACGGTGGCCGCGGAATGCAGTACCATCAGACGGCCGTGGTGCCCCGCGAGGCGATACTCAGGACTGAAGTGGAGTGGCTCCACTCAATCAAGGCCGACTTAGTGGTACTTATTTTTTTTCTCCTCCGGCGACTCCTGCCAGTTTACTTTTACTGTTATATGATATCTGAAATCTCCATGAACGCTGCCATGCAGCATCTGAATTCAGAGTTATGTTGTCCGTTGACCATGGGCAGGTTTCGGATGTTGTCCCGGTGGCGTGCAGGGCGGCTGCAGATGCTGGCATTCGCTCCGTGTGTGTCACGAATTTCAGGTGAGTTGTTCCTCTGCTTGCTTCGTTCCAAGTGTTGCGAATGCCATGAGGCTGTACAAACGGCCGAGCCAGTTGTCACTTAGGTTGAGTATTTTAGGGAATCAGTGTTTACTTACTTACTGTAGTCAACTCAACTAATTTATGTCTACTTTCTGCTGCTAACATCTTGATGGCATGGCACATACATACTGATGCATTTTCTGTAACTTCTTGATGATCTCTGTATAAATTGTTATCTGGTATATTTAAGCCACAAAATTCTGCAGCTGTGTGTAATGCTAACAAATACCATATAGTTATAAAAAAAACAATACCTTATAATTCAATTACTCCCTCTGTTCACAAATATAAGATGTTTTAACTTTTTCCTGAATCAGATGTATATAAGCATGATCTAGTGTGTTTGTTCACTTATTTCAGTCCGAATGTAGTCCATATTGAAGTACTCCCTCCGTCCCAAAATTCTTGTCTTAGATTTGTCTAGATACGGGTGTATCGTCATACATCCGTATCTAGACAAATTTAAGACACATCCGTATCTAGACAAATCTAAGACAAGAATTTTGGGACAGAGGTAAGATTTGTTAACGGAGGGAGTAGCTTTTATCTGGAACTGACAGGCAGTATGCAAATAATTGTTTTTACAATTTTTCATAGCCATCTTATTTGGACTTCCATACAGAAATGCCCTGATCTTTATCTCCAATTTGCAGTTGGGACTTCATTTATGCAGAGTACGTTGTAGCAGCTGGAAATCATCATCGCTCAATTGTGTGGCAGGTGCCCTGCTTGCAGACTTAGTTCCTTATTGTAGCACTTGCTGGCATGCTAAATTCAAGTTTAAAAGTTTTCTACCTTTAGGATAAATCTTCTATATATGCTGGTTTGTTATTAAATGCAGTGTTAATTAGTTGGCTGGCACTAAGTTCTAAAAGCATCCTCCTTCCAGAGCTGAAACCGACATCTGTATTTTTCCTTAATATTGGCCATTCACAGTGTACATATGCAAGCTGCGATTTATTACGTTTGTTTAATAACCATGTGCACCTGTTGACAATAACTGTAGATAGCAGAGGATTACTCACATTGTGAGTTCTTACTACGACTCCCTGGATACTGCCCTAGTATGTCCCCCTGACTGAGTGATAATATTTCCAAAGATCTTAAATATTGGCTTGCACTTCTCATGAATAAGAAGTGATTAATTTTATCTTCTACAGTGCCTGCTTTCCGTGACGTTATTGATGTGCCTCTTGTGGTGAGAAGATTACACAAATCTCGATCCGAGGTCTGTATGATTCTGCTTGAGAATGTTACTCTATAAACTAATCCATATTATTTGTGTCTAACTTCTACAATTTTCATATATCAGGTGAGAAAGGAACTAGGGATTGCAGAGGATGTTAAGGTGGTCATTTTCAACTTTGGAGGACAGGTGGGCCAGTAACTAAGGACTTTTTTCTTATATATGAATGCTTACTTCATTTCAATAAATTAACTGATGGCAGCTAATTACACATATCTGTTAAAATTTGATCTTTGTTTTTTATACTAGTTCAATGTTAATGTCATTATGATGATACTACTCTATTCTCCAGCCGGCAGGATGGAAACTGAAGAAAGAGTGGTTGCCTGATGGTTGGCTTTGTTTGGTACAGTTTGTTTGACGACAATTTATTTACTTCCTTTCAGTTCCTTGCCAACCTTTCTGACTAAAATTATGCTATTTTCTGACAGGTATGTGGTGCATCTGATACTCAAGAGCTTCCTCCAAATTATGTCAAGCTCGCAAAGGATGCGTACACACCTGATTTAATGGCAGCATCTGACTGCATGCTTGGTAAACACAATGTTATACACATTGGTGTTATTTTCTCTGTTTTTCTTTTTCTTGCCCGACACATAACAATTGTGGCTCTCTCATGTAGGGAAAATTGGATATGGTACCGTGAGTGAGGCTTTGGCGTACAAGCTGCCATTTGTATTTGTCCGTAGAGATTATTTCAATGAAGAGCCTTTTCTGCGGAATATGCTTGAGGTTAAAACATCTCTGAGCATCACCTTACATAAATGGCATTTCAGGCTATATAAGACTGTCATTCAAGTACCATGACACACTGTCTTGTATCCTCTTTTGTCCCTTAAAAAACAGCATTATCAATGTGGCATTGAGATGATACGGAGGGATTTACTTACTGGACATTGGAAACCTTATCTGCTACGCGCTTTAACACTTAAGCCCTGCTATGATCGTCCAATAAATGGTGGCGAGGTAAACTACTTTCCGCTCCCAGGTGCAATATTTGTGAATGTTATTCGCCAACTCAATTAGAAATCATGTTGATGATTATATTTGCACAGAACAACCAGGGACAGTTTGGTTTTAAATATAAGAAGCATTTAAATAGCTTGCAGAATCAATTCTTCCAAAAAAATCAGGAGGCAGCAACTTAGGCCGTGTTCGGCAGCCCTCCGCTCCGCGGCTCTGCTCCTGGAGCGGCCGGAGCAGAGCAGCCTGTAGTGCATTTTTGTGAAGTTGTAAAACTGGCGCTCCGTCCGCTCCCGTATTATACGGAGTTGGAGAGCTGCCGAACAAGGCCTTAATATCCCATTTCCTTTTTTCCTTGGAAAAAGATATAACGTGTTTGCAGCACAGTCCACTTTATGAGATTGCATTGTGAACGCCCTTTCATTCTAAGCTTTTATTTCTTCGTTCAGGTGGCTGCACATATCCTCCAGGATACTGCTGTCGGGAAGAAGTATATTTCCGGCAAGGTGAGTGACTGCACATATAATAATGCTGAGTATGATCATTGGGCTTATTTTACCTTCTGTTGTACCTTGATTTTCGTATCGACTCAGTCTTCTGATTTATTTTCATGTTGTTATGAAGCCATAGTTTTGCTTTATTTATCTCCAAATAGTGTTATACTAAAAAATTCTTGCTTTAACACTTCATATAAGTAATCTGTATATAACAAAAGAAAACTATCATTGCTTGTCCCAATACTTGTTAAAAGGAGATCTACTCTAGAAGTGTAAGAGAAAATTTGTGTGTGAAATTAAGGACTTATCATGCAACTTTTCATGTAGTTGATAACTGCTAAGTTGGAATAAGTGTTTGCTGCTTTGGAAATTTTAAACTATAAACTTTTGTTAAAAAAATTCACATCTTTTGCCCTTATTTAATAAACTTTTTTGATTGTGCAATTTCAGTTGAGTGGGGCAAGACGATTACGTGATGCCATAGTGCTAGGATACCAACTACAGAGGGCTCCCGGGAGAGATGTAGGAATCCCTGAATGGTATTCTCTCTCCGAGAAAGAAATCGGTGTTCGCCCAGCACCCGCGTCTCGTCGGATTAATGGAAGTGCAGAATCGTAAGTTCACATTTCCTTTCTTTTTTCCTTCATACCATTTGCCATTTCTCCAACAGCGTACGCTGTTATGTTCCCGTTTATTTACCTTTACCTTTTTGTCAGATCTTTTGAGGACTTCGAGATTCTCCATGGAGACATGCAAGGATTAACCGATACTATGGCTTTCCTGACAAGTTTATCTGGGCTTGTTGGAAACGATCCGAGGATCCCTGAGAAGCAATCCCGAGAAAGGACTGCTGCTTCTGTACTCTTTGACTTGGAGGTATGCAGTTCTGCATTTTCCAGTCCCTGAATAGTGAATTATGTAATCTGTCCCAGGTTCTGCTTCTTTTCCCTATACTAGACTAGATAATGCAAAAGTTACAACCATGTCTGATGACACACCCTTCATTTTCTTGATACTTGAGGAAAATATTTTGTCAAATGATATTCGTATGCAGTGTTAATTAGTGATTTGTTCTGTTGCAGGAGGATATATATGTTGCAAGAGCACCTGGACGATTGGATGTCATGGGTGGCATTGCAGATTATTCAGGAAGTCTTGTACTACAGGTAATTCTGAAATAGTTTTGTTCTTGTGCTCTGCTTGCATGTCAATTCTACGAAAATAGTAAACTCAATTTTCAGTATGTACAGATTACAGATTCTTCCATTATGTGTTTACTTTGCTTTTAGTTTGTTTCTCCTCCTATGTGTCGCTTCATCATAGGGTTTATCCTGGACTCCTGTGTGCATTGTGAAAGGATGTGCTTACATTTACTATCTCAAAATGCACACGCCTTGCATAGTGATTGATTATTTTTTATTAGATGGTGATTAGTTTAGTGGGTTGTTAGTATTTCTAATATAGGTGTTAGGAAACATTTTGAGGCTCTGTCCTCCTCCAAAATGAATGGGTTATAGCAAGGATTGATTATCTTACTTGATACTTTATCAGCATTCTACTTTTCTTTACAAATACCACCTTAGGAAATTGGTCCATTCAGTTTACTTAAGTAAAATGGAAGAGTGTTAGTTTTTTGGCATGTCTGATTGACGTTATGGTTGTCCAATTACCAGATGCCCATTCGAGAGGCCTGTCATGTTGCTATTCAGAGAAGCGATCCTGTCAAGCAGAAGCTATGGAAGCATACTCAGGCTAGGCAGCTAGCAAATGGAGCAGTGCCGATTTTGCAAATTGTATGTATAATTAAATCTCCAAGCTTCTTTATCTTCTTATCTTGCACATAGTCATGCGTTCCAACAGGTTTTTTTTTCACCTTTCATTTCTTGCATTGTCCACTGGATAACTAAAAAAATGCAGCATGTTAAGTTTCATTTTTCTTGTTCTTCTGACATTCTCTTTCACAGAGAGCAGCCAGACAGAGTAGATGCGACATGTTAAGTTGAATGTGTAATATGCTCATTTTGGACAACTGAATGTTTGTGCAGGTATCATTTGGCTCTGAATTGAGTAACAGGGCACCAACATTCGATATGGACCTGTCTGATTTTATGGATGGTGACAAACCAATATCGTATGAAAAGGCCAAAGAATATTTCTCCCAGGATCCATCTCAAAAGTAAGAAAAATGCTTTTCTTTCCTCTCTAAGTGATAACATGGCATTTGCATTCTTATTGAAAAAACTGTTCTATCTCAGATGGGCTGCCTATGTTGCTGGAACAGTTCTTGTGTTGATGACTGAACTAGGTGTTCAATTCACAGACAGCATGAGCATTTTGGTGGGTATTGACCCTTTCTTCTAAGTTTCATCAAAACTCTTGTCATGGTTTAAAATATGTAACAGTTCATCTATTTCCCACCTTGCTCAAATTGGGGAGGTGTGCTTTAAGAATTCATCAACAAAGGACTGCTTGTATGCTCACCTTTTGATATTCTTGTTTGGATTATCAGGTTTCTTCTTCTGTTCCTGAAGGCAAAGGTGTCTCATCTTCTGCATCAGTGGAGGTTGCTACAATGTCTGCTATTGCCGCAGTCTATGGTTAGTACATTGATTACATCGATGCATGTTGCTTGTACGAAAATCTAATAGAATGGTTCTTGTTTTAGTTAATATTATTTGAACTCCCTACTTCGTCTGCAGCTACTGGTGCGCATTCAACTAACTGAACATACTAAATTGTAACCCATGTGTTTTTCTTTGCTGTAGGTTTAAATATTGCTCCAAGGGATCTTGCTATACTCTGTCAAAAGGTACGGTATTTGTAAAGATAAAGTTACCCCTTGATGGGTTCAAACTGTGTTGCAATCATCACTTCATCTTCTGTTCAAGTTATTCATCCATTGGTGAACAATTATGCAGGTTGAGAATCACATTGTTGGAGCTCCTTGTGGTGTAATGGACCAAATGACATCTGCTTGCGGAGAAGCCAACAAACTTCTGGCTATGGTTTGCCAGGTTAGTGAGGGTTATCGTGTTCCAATAGCTGGTTGATACAATCATTCATCCAGTCCAGCTCTGTGATCTTTGTATTTATTTTGTCAACTTCCGTGCAGCCTGCTGAAGTGAAAGAATTGGTCAGCATTCCAACTCATATACGATTTTGGGGTCTGGACTCTGGGATACGACATAGGTAGATCTTGTCCTGATTGTGCCTAGTGTACTTCTGAGATGATTTCAGTAATGAACTGAAGCTAATTGCACTCTCTTTTGTGTTGTGTAGTGTTGGTGGGACTGATTATGGATCTGTGAGGGTAGGCACATATATGGGACGCAAGATGATTAAGTGTGCTGCATCTGACCTAATTTCTCAATCCTTTCCGTCTGCTCCTACGCAATCGTGCGACGCTTCTGAAGAATATGAAAAATATGGTGTGGATCTTCTGAAATCTGAAGCTTCACTGCAGTATCTATGCAACCTACCACCTCATAGGTCTGATTTACATTACTGAAATTGGCGAAGACTTGTGATTCTGCATTGCGTTTTCCTTGTCGCTTAGATTCACATGCTAATTCTTCTACTACAGATATGAAGCTGCCTATGCAAGAGATATTCCTGAGTTCATTACTGGGGATGAATTTAAGGAGAAATATGGAGATCACAACGATGCAGTAACAGTTATTGACCCAAAAAGATCTTACAGTGTGAAGGCTCCTACTAGACATCCCATATACGAGAACTTCCGTGTTGAGGTTTAGTATCTTGAACCTTATTGCCAATTCTTCTGCATAATAGTTGTTGATGAAAACTTGCAGGATTTTTAGTTTTTTGTTTTCTTTCCATTTTCATGTGTTTACCAATTTTATACTCCCTCCGTCTCATTAGCTGTCGCTGAAATTGATGTATCTAGACAACTAATATGAGACAGAGGAAACATAGCTTACCAATTATTTTAGAGCTCTGAGCTCAAAAGCATTTAAAAAGCTTGTTTTCCCATACAAGCTGCACACAGAGAGGCATTTGGTTTTATCTTAAGCTAGATAGCGTAAAAAAAAGCTTAGATAAAACCTGCAATTATATTATGCTTTCGCAAACAGCTTTAAGATTTTCTTTTTAAAAATATATATCATCTGCTATGTAGGCCTTCAAAGCATTGTTAACAGCAGCCAAAACAGATGAGCAACTTTCAGCCCTTGGAGAACTTATGTATCAGGTAAATTTCATGCACTCTGACACTTGGTTATCAATCTATGTGCTTCTGTATTATTTTAAATTCAGAAATTGTGGCATACTGTTGACCCTCTTGTTTTCTCCTTGATGGCAGTGCCATTACAGCTACAATGCTTGCGGGCTTGGTTCTGATGGGACTGATAGGCTGGTGAATCTAGTACAAGAAATCCAGCACAGGAAGACCACCTCGCAACATGAAGGCCCGAGTCTATTTGGTGCAAAGATCACTGGTGGAGGTTCTGGTGGTTCAGTTTGTGTTATTGGGAAAAATGGCCTGAAAAGTAGTGAAGAGATTTTCGAGGTAATTGTCCATGTATTTTTTTGTATTAGTGAACACCCCGAATTCTCTAATTGTAAGCACGTCAATTACAACCATACTACTAACTCTCCTCTGATTTCTCATCACAAAAGATAGATAAATCTTGAATCCTTCCCCAAAGGATATCACAATTCACCATAGTATCCATGAATACTAACTCATACTTGTTGGACCCTTTCAGATCCAGAAAAGATACAAAGCAGCCACCGGTTACCTACCAATTGTCTTCGAGGGTTCGTCTCCCGGCGCGGGCAAATTCGGGTACCTGAAGATCCGATGGCGGTCGGCATAAGTACCGCCTGACTTCCAACATTCGTCAAGACAAGAACATCGATACAAGTTGTTCATATCGAACAACATGGCACTTCATTCCACCAGTAGATTAAACATAGTAGTGTAGTAGTGGTACATAATAATGTCAACAATCTGGTGCAAACTTGCAGAGCAAGTGCCGCTGTTGAATCTGTAAAGGATGCTTCTGATCAAATCCAGTTTGTCACTAGGCAAATTAGATACGAACATGTGATTGGTCCTGGAACTTTGTAGGTTGTTCTGCCCATGGCTACGCGCAGATATTGCCGAATAAAAATGCCAAGATTGCAAGCATGTGTTGGTTTGGCATATATACTTGAAACACATTGTCGAATTTGCCACACCGCACCAGGTTGCGTAATGCGTCTGATCTGAAGGCAGAATCTGACTGTCATCTTTTGTCACAGGTTGCTGCATGTTAGCACAACAGTGCATTTGGTCAGAGATTGTTGAATGTACTCTCTGGATCAGCCAGCCATTTGCGATGGCCACGGGCCATCTACCGACTTCGACTATTCCGAGGCCGCCATCAAGGGCCACTCCCCCTGGCTCCTTGCAGTTGCGGCGACAATAGCTTGGTTATCAAGCACACACCATCACAGCAAAGGGGCTCTGCTTCAGCTGGCAAGTTGGCGACCCGGGAGAGGCCCGAACATGCAGGCGCGGCCTGAGCCCGATCATGAACAGGGTTCAGCGAGTGGTCTGGAACGATCACCCGGCAGAAATCGCAGTAAGAAATCGCTGTTTGGAGAAGTTGACGGCGCAAGTGCCTGACAGAAGATGCTATATTCCCTGTTGCAAAAACATGACATTTTGGACATGGACATGGACGACGTGTTTTCGAACACGCACACGCAACTTTGACCGTCGCCCTTTCATATTCATATGAATATGCAACTTCCAGGCACAGCAGCCTCGTCTATTTCTGTGTGTCGGCAGTATCTATCTATCCATACATCGCCGTCGATTTCTGCTCCGGCGTTCTGGCAAAAATGTTCCGAACAACCTTCCGATTGGATATCCCTTTCGCAGGACAAAAGTTTTCGATTGAATTTCTCTTTCGGTGGGTCCAAACTGACCCAGAAACTTCATCAAAGAAGGGGCGGGCGAGCAGGCCCACTCTGCTCCTGTGCAGATGCACTGTTTGTTGTTGTGCCTTTGGGGGCTGAGGCTGTGGCGATTGGCTGGGCCATGTGTTTTGATTGGCCCTGAGCCAGCCTACCCATGCACTGTCCATCTCAGGAAAACCTTCCAAACCACCAACTAGAGCGCCTGCTGCCAGGCTTTAAATCAGACTATATGTAGGGTTTTTTCTAATAATTAGAGCACGAGATAAGGAGGAAGATAATGCCATGCAAACCACAAGTTATGTCTTCCAATGGAAACATATTAGGTGCAGTGCCAGTGTCACCTCAGCACATATTCTGGTCAGATGCATGCACTTGGTTGGACCTGAGGCACCAAAGGGGGTTGAACTTGAACAATGGATCTAAGCTTCTGGCCTCCATTGTGATCCTTGCACTGTTGCTACCTCTTCAATGCTAGATTTGGCTGTTCTTTTCTTCCTTCCACATCTAGTTCCAAGATCTAGTAGTGTACTCACCTTGACTTCAGACATAGTAGTGTATACTTAAAATATTTTTCATAATCTTCAACGTGAGGCTTTGGATATGTTTTCCTTGTCATGCTATCTGGACTTTGCATATTAGGGTAGTATTTTAAGAATTTGCGTGATCTTGTTAAACTATTTTCTCATAAAAGCAATTACAAGTTTTAGAGTGGTTGGGCTTTTTTAGAACCGTTCGTTGATGTCGATCTAACGGCAGACAAATACGAAGTACTGGATAGTACTCCGATGAAAGTACGCGAAAGTACTAAAACGAGTGGGGCCGGTACTCGTGACAAGATGGGGACGCGTTTTAATCTAGGGGCAGTTTAGTCCTAGGAAAATTTGCATGCGCCACCCCTCTCGTCGAATGCATAACCGCCACCATGGTGCTACACATTCCACAATTACTCATCGGCGGCCATCTCCTCCCTCTCCTCCAAGTCCACCGCAGTCATCTCCTCCTTCTTGCCGCTGCAACTTCGCTCCACTCAGGCAACCCCCCCCCCCCCCACCCCCCCCCCCCTCTTCCACGGCAGATCGAGCCGATGGCCGGCGGCGAGAACACCGACTTCGTGCAGATCGCCGGCGGCGACCAGGTCAAGTTGGCCAGGTTGAGGGAGATCCGTTCTTGGTTTGACAACACAAGGCAGATGAGCTGGACGGCAATGGCCACTCTCAAGAATTTGACGAAGAAGGAGAGGGCAAAGCCTTGCCCCCCGCCCGCACAACCGATTCACAAGATCGAGATCCTCCTCTGGGCGATGGAGCAGGCCAATTCGTCCAACGAGTGGACCAGGCGGAGGTGGTGGGCGTTCAGATCCAGGGTAGAGCATCCACTGGATCAGGAACCCACCGTGCACGAGGTGCCATTGCAGATTGTGCAGCCTCCAACCGAGTCACCGGAGACTCCGAAGCGCAAGATGAGGAGGACAGTGGTCGCGACCTCGCTTCCCCGCCGTTCTCCACGCTTCCCTCGCCGCTCTCCTCGTCTGAACGGCGGCGGTAGCTATGTTTAGAGTAAGCTTCCCCACTCCTCATCTTCCTACTGCTTGTGCTTACATCGTGGTGATACTGATCGTAATAGCTCAGAAAGTGAATGCTAGATGGCATTTTAATCTCAATGAATTGCGTGAATATTTGAGTATATGGATTTGGAGGACGGATTATGATGTATGTGAACCCTAGACATCATATGAACCCTAGGAAAAATTAGTAATGTTCTAGTGCTAGACACTGAAATATT
Source organism: Triticum urartu (assembly GCF_003073215.2). Classification (NCBI taxonomy): domain Eukaryota; kingdom Viridiplantae; phylum Streptophyta; class Magnoliopsida; order Poales; family Poaceae; genus Triticum; species Triticum urartu. Next base: position 80,297,913 of record NC_053027.1, read on the forward strand.
TCGGTACACACCGGTAGGCACTGAAATATTTGGGAACTGCCCTAGGCAAAATTTGTAATGTTGTAGTGGTGGACACTGAAATATTTCGGTACACACCGGTAGGCACTGAAATATTTCGGTACTGCCCTAGGCAAAATTTGTAATGTTCTAGTGGTAGACACTGAAATATTTCGGTACACATCGGTAGGCACTGAAATATTCCGTTACTACAATTTCAGTACACATCGATGCACACTGAATTATTTCACTGCTGCAGTTTCAGTACACACCGGTACACACTGAAATATTTCAGTACTGCAAATTCTATACAAAGTTGGCATTTTGTCATTTATTTGTGAATTAATCCATGCATCATATGGCCTAACTTTGTACATGAGTTTGGGTCAATTTCATGTCTATTTATTGTTAAAATTATTGTCATGCCATGAAACACAAGACAAGTCACTGACCCAAGCTTGCAAAGATGCCATATCAATGTTGCTGATATGAATATGCATGTTTTCACCAAGTCTTGTGTCTGAATTAAAACTGAGCATTTTTTCTTGATGGTATCCATGGATCTATAACTCCTATGAATTTGCTCAGGTTGGATGTTTTGTTCTCCATCATTTGTACTAGCATTCCGTGCGATTAGATGCCATGACAAGACCCCTGGCATATTTATTTTCTTGCCTCCATCATCCCATGTGTGTTTTGCAGGAAAAAACCTGGAGTTCACCAGGCTGGCTGAAGTTGTGAGGCTGGGAGGCTGATGGTGCTACTACTGGCTGATCCTTCTTCTTTCAGCTTTTGTTCGTCCTTTCTCAAGCCATTGGACCAGGGCTAGTTCCCTATGTGTTGTTAATGTATTAAGTAGTTCTTTCGAATTTGTAGTATTAGTTAGTTTGAATGTGGAAGCACCTTAATTTTTAGGAACGAAATGTTGCTATGTGTGACCAAGGGTTTGATACCTTAATCTTTGGATAATTAGTTACGTGAACTGTTGGATGTGGCGCACAACGAAACGCCTCTACCATTGATACTAGTTAAACATTTCGGTCCAATTAGAGACCAGCCACTACCATATAGAACAGTTAGCATTTCATACTACAACCTGGCACGTAGAAAACATCACGCAGTGGAATAATCCCAGCGAGTAGACCATTAATTACCAAAAACATCACAACATGTCAGAAGTGTTTTAAGCATTTTATCGTTGCAAAAACCTTAGAAAATCCATATAGAAAAATCACTTTATTTTATCGTTGCAGAAACCTTAGAAAATCCATATAGAAAAATCACTTTATTTTAAGCGGTTGGTGTGGATGACAAGGGGACCCACTAGTGAGACCGATAGCAATTGATGGCAAACCGCCTCCGCCTGCACGACCGCCACGTCCCCACGTGGAATGGGGACGGCCGGGTGGGTGTGTCAAGTCAAATCGGCACCCGCGGCGCCTCCAAGAGGCAGGAGCAATGCATTTCTTCCCCAAATCGGGTAGAAAACCCTCGTCCTCTCCCGAACCGCCCCACCCTCTCTTCCTTCCTCACCACCTCACCACCCTCTCCTCCTTCCTCACCACCCTCCTCCCTTCCTACGCCTCCCTCCTCCCTTCCTACGCCTCCCTCCTCCTGTCTTTGACCGACGATGAAACGCGGGCGTGAAGATGTGGCGGACGAGCCGGAGGCAACCATCGGAGCAGAGCAGCCTACTGCCGTCGCTGCAGCCGTGGGTGGAGCGGCTGAGTCCGCCGTAGCGGCGAAAGCTGGCGGTGCAGCGACCGATGTGCCTGCTCCCGCTGCCATCGCAGCCGTCGAGGCACCCGTCAGCGAGCACAAGGTCGGGGAAGATCTGGAGGAGGAGGAGATGAGAAGGCTTAAGCGCCAGGTGCATGACGAAATCGATGAGCTCTACGAGGAGAACGCCATAAAGGAGTTCGACCTAGATTGCAGGAAGGGCAGCGACTTCGAGGAGGATGCCATCGACGAGCTATCTAAGGTATTACTCTGTTTTTTGCTCTGTTTTTTTCATGACATTGGGGTTTTTCTTGTTAACTAGATGAGCATCAATTTCACTTGGGCGTGCTAGTTGTACGTATGTAGGATTGTAGGGATCTAGCATAGATCTTCATGTTGGATCTGGATTTTTAAATCTGATTCCAGCAGATACTCTGGTTTTTTTTCATGGCATTGAGGTTTTTCTTGTTAACTAGATGAGCATCAAATTCATTTGGGCATGCTAGTTGTACGTATGTAGGATTGTAGGGATCTAGCATAGATCTTCATGTTGGATCTGGATTTTTAAATCTGATTCACATTCTGATTCCAGCAGATACTCTATTTTTTTCATGGCATTGGGGTTTGTCTTGTTAACTAGATGAGCATAAGTTTCACAAGGGATACATTAATGAAAGAAGTGGGGTAATGAACCCAAATACAAGAAAATGTTCATGGCAGGGATACATTAATGAAAAAAGTGGGTTAAACAATGGATATATGGCAGGATGCTCATAGCTATTTCTAGCGATCTCATGTGCGACACCATTGGCTTCCCCAGGACAGTGACAAAATGCTGCAGTTCCTGATTCATTTTAGTTTATGTAGATGAATTAATTTGCACACATGTTCATAGATTATTAGTTTGCACACATGTTCATAGATGATCCATTTGCAAATTCTATACAGATTTCCATTTTGCAAAGGAAGTGATCGCTCCCTTAATAATTATGGGCTGACAGTACATATCCACTAGATACCAAAAAATCAAAACATTTCATCTAGCCAACTTTCCACAGTATGTTATCTAGATGATCACAGCCACATCTCTCATCAATATGAGCAGTGAGACACCCCATAGCTCCTTTACCAATTTCCTTCTGAAACTTATCAGGGTCTAACAATGTTGGAGAAGCAGTATTGCCGCTGTCAGAAAGAATAATGGTTTCTTCATTCCAGTAGATAGAACAAACCCCCCTTGTGCGAAACATGGAGGAGTATAATGAAGCCATTTTTCTGATTCCAATAAGAATTACACCTATAACAAGTATCAAATATCATTAAAGCAAGCCACTTCATGAAGTCTTTCATGTGTTAATTATGTACTACTTGTGCACTAATCTATAAATGCAACTATTCCACCGTCCATATTTATGCATGTCAGTTTCTTTGGCTCAATTATGTATGTGCACATACGCCTTATTTCTAGCAAATAGATAGTTGCCATGTTACACATGTGTACTTTCAAAACATTGTAATTAAAGTCAATGTACCATAATAGATTAGCTGAGTTCTTCTATTTGTACTAATTCACTAATTCATAGGAGGATGACGACGACGTGGACTACAGCATGGACAGCAGGCACAGCAAGAGCCGGTACACCCTGAGGCATCTGATTGCTGGGAAGATCAAGTACCGTTTCTTTGGCAAGATTGGGTGCCCTTTCTGTTGCAAGGTGATCGGTGGCGGCATAGATGGCATGATCCAGCATGCCTTCAGCACTGGCAATGGACATGGTAAGAAGCATAAAGCCAGTACTCTGGCTAAACATGCCGCCTACACACGCTTCCTCGAGATTGTCAAAGTCAATGAGCCCTACAACATGCATTGAAGAAGGGAGAGAAGTGATGTGCTGCTAGAGTGCTGCTGCTACCCCAGGACCGCCGTGTCCTGTTATGTTATCTATGTTTCTTTGTTGTTCGAGTCTAAAACTAATGTCCTATGGCGTGTCTGAACCTATGCTGAGCGGTGGTTAATCTGCCGTTTATGTTAAGAGTTTGGTGCTACTCTGGTTTAGTGTTCCTAGTTGTTAATACTATTTTGGTGATGCATGTTTAAGCCTTGTACAATGCTAGATGCTTAGGGTGGTGCTTAGAAAAATAAACAGGGTATTTCTGAAGCACCAGTGCCTATTTCTACAGGAGAGACGCCTAGTTATGCGTCTACCTTGTACAAATAAGCACCTGTGCTTAAGAAAAGCCTGGTTTATTTCTATAAGCAACTCCCCTAAGCACCTTGCATTGTACAAGGCCTTAGCAACTCAAGTATCGTACGGTGGTCTATGTTATGGTTGCTGTGTTATTCTGCCGTACGGTGATGCATGCTAGGAACTCTAATAATATTACTATGGTAGTTATAGCTTGGCATGACTATGTTTAGTGTATAACTCAGCATGTTCCTGCCATATCTATGAGCAGTTACAACTGAACTATGCATTAATTTTTGACAAAATTAAAGCATGCAAATGATTGCCAAATCAAGCTTTGTACTGATGATGCATTAGATATTGCAATAAGTAGAGGATGCTCATGATTGCCAAAAGTACCTATTTCCACTTTCTGATAAGAACTAAACGTGTATCAAATGATGCTAAAAGTAGAGCATGAGCATGAGAATGTATCAATGCATTAGATATTGCAATAAGTAGAGGATGCTCATGATTGCCAAAAGTACCTATTTCCACTTTCTGATAAGAACTAAACGTGTATCAAATGATGCTAAAAGTAGAGCATGAGCATGAGAATGTATCAATGCATTAGATATTGCAATAAGTAGAGGATGCTCATGATTGCCAAAAGTACCTATTTCCACTTTCTGATAAGAACAAAACGTGTATCAAATGATGCTAAAAGTAGAGCATGAGCATGAGCATGTATCAATTGATGATCATTGATGCTACCTATTTGTGTTTGAATGGGCTCAATAAAGCTGGTGCTGGTTTATGCTCTCTGCGTGACCGTGATGGTAACGAAGACACTTGGTTGGCTATGGTCTTGCTGTCAAATTTAAGTTTCAGTTCTTTAAGACTCTTTGTTTTTGCTGCTTCCTCGGGATCGACTAGCTTTCTCGGGCGTCCACGTGCTCTCTTCCTTTTGGGGGAGTTGGGTGCACCGGTATCCTTCTGGGAGTTGGATGTGTCAGGTTCGTTGGAACCATCAGGATTGTTGACTAATTGTACGTCCTCTTCTGAAGCATCAGGTAGAACTGCTTGCTGGGCATCGTACACCTCCTTCTGTATAAGAGAGAGTGCTGCGTTAGTTCTAATCATGAGACTTATGAAATAAATGATATATTCTTCATGTAGCGCTAACCGTTATGGGGAACTTATATGATTCGAGACGAAGCGCATTGCAATTTGAATGCAGTAAGGCTGTACATATTTTCCACCTGAAAATATCTATCCTTGCCTATATGGGATAACCGACACTGACATCAGCATAGCTTTCAAGCTAAACAAAGTACAAATTTAAATTAGGCATTCATTACCTGGTTCAAAATATCGGTTATTTCATCCCCGTTCCATTTGTAACAGCTTTTCGATTTCTTGAGGGGATATGATTGAGGTAGTATCATTCTCAATTTGGCTAATGCGAGCATATGCCATAATAACCTGCCAAATTTTCAATCATACAATAATAAGACAGTTGTTGCAGTAATGATGTAGAATAGAGTATAATGGGCTTACATCACCATAAATGTATTTGTCGTCCAAATTTCGCTTCTGATTTTCTGCTATGAGGGTAATGTCTCCGATTCTAGCTATTTCAACAGGGGCGTATGTTCCGCGGATGTAAACGGCTGTCTCTATGTCCTCATCGATGAACTTGTAATCATTACCAAAGACAGGCTTCATCGGAGTTAATTGTGGTTCCTCATTGTTTTCCGTCACATGTCTTGCACTTGGTGTACTCGAAGTCCCTGTCGTGAATTGGCTAGCCCTAGGAGTTCCTGTCAGGGATGAATTGCATGCTTTGACTTGATCCTACAATGAACAAAGGTAGTTCATCATTAGTTTGTTACTTTTAGATATTGACGTGTTGGGCCATATTGATCACCTGCATGCCTCCTTTCTGTGACTGATTGTCGGTTGCTTGTAAATTTGTATTTTAATTCCTGTAACAATGCAAACAATAATGAACATGAAGGAACATATTCATAAAAAATACAAAATGCACAGTATGACATACATGGAGTTCCCTCCTTAAGTCTTTAATTTCGTCCTCGGCCTTCGACAACCTAGGATTAGTGCCAGTTTTAGTCGTCATGTCGATCAAGTCTTCACCTAGAGTCTGGTATTTGACATCAAATCTGTGCTCAATTTCCATTAACTTCCTGCCTACCTTCTTTTCATGATCAGCAATGCGTGCATTCATGACTTCAACTACCATTTCAATCTGGGTAAATAAAATAAAACCCCGTTGATAACAATAGCTAAATGAATGATGTTCCATGACACCTATTTGTGATATTGCAAAAACAAATAGTCTTTGGAGTACATACTTGCTGGCTACTAAATTGCTGTCCTTGTGATGGTGCTCGATACGAATCATGTTGATGCACATGTTCATCTTTTTTTCTTGGAAAATTATTAGAATTCTCGGACGGTCGTTGAGGAGCACAAATTTCCATGACAGCCTATTTTTATAAAATATAATGAACCATTAGTACCAAATAAAAAATCGGATATAGAAAGTTCAATTGTAGATAGGTACCAGCCCATTATGAAGAACTCCTTTCTCGTAAGCATCGCTTCTTAAAGTAGTCATCATTTCGTCCCATCATGCGATCAATGGAGGGGGTCTAGAAGCATACATTAATCGGCCACTACGCACGTGCTCCCAGTACCAATACTACACAATAAATTAGTTCATCACCATACAGATATGCAACAGAACAATAATTAAAGGACATTAAGTAGTGATCTAGCACTAACCTGGAGCAGAATTAAATTTCCTTGTAGATTTACGTGATCTCGATTTCTAAACTTGTGAATGGACTTGAAGAAGTGATTAAGTGTGAAACATCCCCAGTTAAATTTCTGAAGGTTTTCAAGATCTGTAACAAGGTTGAGAAATTTTGAGTCCACATAATGTTGTGTTGTTGGTGCTAGAACAGTACCAATTGCGTACAGAATGAACCGTCTCAGGAAATCGCCGTCTAGGGCTTTGGAAGCTCGGATCGACGTTTCAAGGTCAGAAATCAAAATTTGCCCATTGTTTGCATAGGCGGTAAACAATTCTGTGTCGGTTTGCATTTCCAGATGTGGCTCTATATCCTCCCCTTCTATTGGAATGCCAAATAGACCTTGCACATCCTCTTTTGTTATAGGAATTGGCGTTTTACCGATGGTAATGGATTGCGTGTCCATATCTATGCTCTTGGCTAGTCTAACCAACATTATGCGCCGTAGAGTCACTTCATGCATCTGGGTTAGACCGCCAAGACTGGTTTCTGATATGATGTACTTTTTGTGGTCTTGTGACAACAGTTTCATAGTTTTTCCGAACCTTGTCTGTGAGCATACTAACTTCATATGACCATGCTTTTCGGCGAGTTCCTGTTACATGCCATTAAATTATACTGAGTACACATGAATTATGTGTATGAAATGATTGTACACAAACAGTCAATTACTTACCGCATCGGTAATTTCAGAGATGGGCTTTTCTCCATTATGAAGGTTCGTATCTGAAACTGACATTGCTGGCTCGTATGCAATGATAAAATCCGGCTCAATTAATCTGAACAAAATTGGAAAATGTATAACAAAATTAGCAGAGAATTAATTTTAACAAAATTAACTGGGTCATTTAACATATGATCCACTTATGGGTTTAAGCACAGAACCTATTTGGGTGCAAAACCTATGAGGGTTCAACTACTAAAGGAGCGGCGGACAACGATTATAAAGAGTTACGATCAGGTAATACCTTATCTCGGAGACGGTGCCGCAGAGTAGATGGCGGCGGTTAGTGCGTCGCAAACTATAAGTGCCGGTATAGCGCGGTCGATGGCGCAAAGGAAAAATGGCGCGTTCACGCGAGGAGGAGGCGGCGAGAAGAACACTGACGTCCGAGCCCTCAGATCATGTTGGCGGTGGGCGGCGAGTGGTGGCCGCCGACTCCTGTATTCCGTGGGCGACCGGCGTCTCCGATTTGATCTTGCAGCGGTCGTGGGAGGTGCGGACGGCCCGGGCGGTTAGAATGCGGAGCTGTAATCACGGGATTTAGGGAGGGGTGGGCCGCGTGAGTTATGTGAGATTTGGATAAATGATATAAAGAAATAAGAAAATCTTGTCAACTCGTTTAGGGGTTTAGGGGTTTAGGGTTTAGGGGTTTAGGGTTATTAGGGTTTAGGGGTTTAGGGGTTCAGGGTTTAGGGTTTAGTGGGGGGTTAGGGTTATCAGGGTTCAGGGTTTAGTGGGGGGTTAGGGTTATCAGGGTTTAGGGTTGAGTGTTGACATGCAAGCCCGGAAATGCGCGTGTCAGAGATCGTACTTGCATGTATATGTACTAATGATCCCAAACTTTCTTAATGGCATCCCATGACCACATAGAGAATGCATGCATGATGGTTTCCATGTGGGGCAAAATTTGAATGTTTTTACGGTTTAGTGGGGGGGGTTAAGGGTTATCAGGGTTTAGGGTTTTAGGGTTTTAGGGTTGACGGAACTATGTTTGTCTTATGGTGGACGTAGCACACACACCGGACATTGGTGGAGCTTTGGTCTACAATGGATTCCCTCTGGTAGGATCGATCCGGTCCGTTGACTGGCTCGGCCGACAAACTTCGTGCGACATAGAGCATGCATCCATTCACTGGACCGGATCGATGTTGGGTTGGTTTCATACAGGTGAGGAGCCCAGCTAGTGCTTTCGGGGTGTTGACATGCTAGGTCGGAAATGCGCGTGTCAGAGATCGTACTTGCATGTATAATCCCAAACTTTCTTCATGGCATCCCATGACCCCATAGAGAATGCATGCATAGTGGTTTCCATGTGGGGCAAAATTTTGAATGTTTTTACGGTTTAGTGGGGGGGGTTTGGGTTATCACTATTTAGGGTTTTAGGGTTGATGGAACTATGTTTGTCTTACAGTGGACCTATCACACACACCGGACAGAGGTCGGGCGTTGGTCTACAATGGAATCCCTCCGGTAGCATTGATCTAGTCCGTCGACTGGCTGGGCCGACATACTTCGTGCCACATAGAGCATGCATCCATCCACTGAACCGGATCGATGTTGGGTTGGTTTACATGTACATGTATAGGGACCGGAAATGTGCGTGTCAGAGATCGTACTTGCGTGTACATGTACTAATGATCCCTAACTTTCTTCATGGCATCCCATGACCCCATAGAGAATTCATGCATAATGGTTTCCATGTGGGGCAAAATTTTGAATGTTTTTACGGTTTCGTGTGTGTGTGTGGGTGGGGGGGTTAGGGTTATCAGGGTTTAGGGTTCAAGGTTTTTTGGTTTTTTGGGTTTAGGGTTTAGGGTTGGTTTACAATGGATTCCATCCGGTACCATCGATCCGGTCCATCCACTGGCTGGGCCGACAACCTTCGTGCCACATTGTTCACATTGTTCAATTAACACTTTGTATAGATTTTTTTGGTAAAAAATGAAGGAAATAATGCAACTAATCTGAACGTAACGTTTGGCATGTATCAAACCAAGTAGCCACTATTCCTAAAAAAAACCAGTTAGCCACTAATTGCGCCAAACATATCTCGTAATTACCAACGAAAATGGGTTGACAATTATTTCTGGAAATTCTTGGAATGAATTTATTGCTCTTCCTTTTTTAGAGAAGAATAAGTTACAAATTTGCTAACATAACAAATTTGTTGTTCAAACAGAAACTGCCTCATCGTGTTGTGCCCCAAGACATGGCAGAATATGGTGCCATAACCATTGTTTTTCATCCTAACTCTTGATGATGCTGCCGTACTTGGGAAATCAAGGGATTTATCTGTTTGTTTCCCATGTTCCAGATGTGCCTCTGGAGTTGTTACATCACAACATAGTAAAATAATTTGCATTCTTTATAAATCCTTGATGTAATGTGCTACTTTACAAATCATCATTATCGTACTATTTGTGTTAGATCAACTATATTGATGTTCGTGGTACTATGTTATGTTCGAGCTATTTCCTCTTTGCTAAATTTTATTTTGGAAACAAGAAATCAGTTTTCAATTTTATTTGTCCTTTCCAATAGATTTCAAATGAGTTTTTCCTTGGTCCGGTCATACAAGGCATTAAGCACAAATGACATTGCTTATACAGAAGCTGACTGAAATAATTTGTTAACAACTTCTAATGAGTGATGATCAACAAGTTAACAAATCCCACAACAATTATTGCAAAATAAAATCCCGCGTCCATCAGATTTGCGTGCTTATTCAGATTGATCAACTGCCTTAAGTTCTTGTTCATCTTCTTCAGTTCCACCTTGAGTTCCGCATCCGCCACCATCATAGGAACATTGGCATAGCCCTTATTATCCACCGCCGATGGCAAATCTACCTCTAGGGTTGCCCCGTGCCTCAAATCAATAGGCAAATCAATTAAGCCATCCGTTTGAAGCCTCTCAACGTATTCATCTAGCCACTCAAAATGCTTGCATGTTTTCAGCTTCTGGAAAAGGGAAGGGAAACCCTAAATCCCAATTCTGAGGAAATAAATATAAATCTGGGGTCAGAATTCATAGCAAAAAGACACAACAGAACATAGATTTAACCTTCCCCGCTTCTGGTTTGCTCTCGCATTTCACAAATTCCCGCCCATGGTTTCCATTCTTCTCCAATATGGTTGTCAAACGCTTCAGTGGCGCGACGCATGGGCAGTCAGGGCATCTGGTCATCGGCAGTGAACCATACCGCGGCCATGATGACGGAGAGGCCGAGCTGGACATGGACATCTCTCGTCTCTCACCATCCGCCGGCGATGGCAGGCTTCGTCGCCGGAGAAGAATAACAATTTGGTGGGGCAAGGGAAAGGGAGGCAATGGTGGGCGGCGGCTTGGCACGGGCACGGTGATGGCTCGGGCTTCTGTGATATGTGGTTGGACCCGCGGTCAGTGCACATGTTTTGGAAGCCCCGAAAAGATCACGCTCGTTAAAAAAAACTTGCATCGAAGCGCATTACTTCAAAATAACTAATTAACCCTACAATCACGGATATATACCTTCCCATTATACTGCATATCTACCCTACCCTAACCACCCCCATCTACCTTGTTTCTCCTCACATAGTCATCGCCGGGATCGCGCCATCGCTTCTCAAGCGACCACGCCGACGCCGGATTAAAAAGGTCTCCTCCACAGCTCCTCCCATCTTCGATTGCAGTGCTGATTATTTTTTCCATTGATTCGACCAAGAAGTCATTTCCAAAGAGATTAGAAAATCTAGCTTTTGCCATAGTTGAGTAGTTCTGGTGTAATTGGAGTACATGATGTCATGCAAGAGCTTTTTGATTGATAGTTTGTAGTAGTTGATCATACGAACTGGTTCTGAATATTTTTTTCACGGTCGTATTGTTTCAAATTAGTTGGATGAGGTTGTGGATACAGTTTTCATACTATGGGTATATGTGTTACTGTAGGGACCATGGTCTCGGAGGCACATAACAACCGTGCGGAGTACGACAAGTCTTTGCATGAAGCGCGCCGGAAGATCGACTTGAAGGTGCAAAAGGATCGCGATGAGGTAGATAAGAAACTGAAAAAAGAACGTTCATACGTGGACAAGATGATAAAGGAGGAGCGTGAGGAGTTTTCCCATAAGATGGCGAAGATGCGTCTTGAGCTTGAAGAAAAGTATAAGCGGGACTGTGAGTACATGGAAAAAAAGTTTGTCCTTGGATACAAGGAAATGCATCAAACGTTGCAGAAGGACCGGAAGCTTGTGGATAGTATTATACAGACAGAGCAAGTCAGGATGGATGCGTATGTGTTTCAGGCACGTGCGGATATGGACAGTAAGCTGCTACAGGAGCGGTCGGACATGGATTATAAGGCCATGCTGGAGAAGGTCCGCTTGGAAGGACATATGTTAGAAGACCGTGCGATCTCACGGCCACCCCGACAACATGTCTTCAATTATTCTCCCCCTGTAAGTATCTCGCACCGATTCTATATATTAAGGACCTACGTATTCTATGATACAAACATCTTCAATTTGTGGCAACCTTATGTCGGCGATTGTATGTAGGCTAAGCATCATGAGACGGCACAGTCGCCATTCACTCGAGACATTGCGATAGAGTCACCCGTTCAATGCCACATCAGTTCACCCCAACAACATATCGTCAATTCTCCCCTTGTAAGTACCTCGCAACGATGCATACCCAAGATATGGTATGACCTTTCAAAACTTGTGTGTAAACCCACTGTTCACGTCTCATACGCAGGATAAGAAACCTGTGATGGCAGAGTCCCCAGTCACACCACATGAAGGATACATTCCACATAACAAGGTGAGAAGGTTTGAGATGGCACAATCCCCAATCACTCCACATGAAGGATACATTCCACAAAAGCAGGTAACAATGCCGCAATGTTGCTATGCACATAAAAAAATTATGTTTGCCCCTTTACTCATTGAATGTATTAACTCTGATGTGAGATACTAGGTGCTGGTCATAGAATTTTTTGTTAGTAGGGATGATGAGATGTCACATGTCCCGAGAGCATACTTTGATGAACACCCGGCAGAAGTCAGAATTTTTGAACCCGCCAAAGTGACCTACGATCTCATTATGAGTGAAATGAGAGATACTTTTGGTTGCAAACTGGGAGCAGAACTGTACTACTTCTTACCCGGGTCTGCGTGGAAGCTGCCAGAAGGAATCTTCTTGATTGCAGGACCAGATGATGTACAAAAAATGCTTTCTGATCTGAATGGCAGCAAGACATGTCACCTGTACATTGTGTACAATAGAACTACGGGTTGTTTTCCCGAGGATGACATTGATCCAGAGGTTCAAATTTTACATGTTACATGCATCTAGTTTATGGCTACGTCTTTTTTGAGTTCTTCCTAATACAATTCCTATGGTTTTCTACAGGAAGTGAGAATCCAAGAAATGGAGGGTCTTGCTAGAGAGTTGGCAGAGAAAGACCAAGAACAACTTAAGTTATATGGTTACATTGATGTTAAAGAGAAAAAGATTGAAGCACATGGGTCGTCGCCAAGCCCGACGCAACGCAAGAGGTCACTGGATTTTGGCAGTGCAGAAGACAATATGGAGTAGGCTCAATTGTTTTTCAACCAGTTTAAGCTTCAAACCAGGATTATTTTGTTGCAAACAAACATTTTTTTTCTGTTTCAGACTATGTTCGCAATTATGGTACAATTTATTCATGAGACAGTTCTTTGAACAACAATGCATGTGTTTTATGATCAATCATACAGTTGTTTCTGAGTTGTTTGTGAGATGGCATTGCATCTAAAGAAGTTTCCATCTATAAAACTTGTAAAAAATCATTTATGTTGTCTTTGTTGAAACTGTTTATTCGTGCCTTTCATCTACACGTGTGCGTAATCATTATAGCCTACAAAACCATACAACGTCGAAAAACAATTTCCAGTTAACCCACAACATATCAAATAGACGGGTAGAAATCATAACAAAGTACTAGACATTATAGAACGGAACAGAACCCACAACCAACATGAAAAACAACCCACCAAAAGGCCAACACAGGCCACAACAACTCTGAACTCCGAGGGGCAACAAAGCCCAGAGCAAATAAGTCTTACACAAACCAATACATCAACAGCAAAATAGCAGCTACCATCTAGAAGAAACAAGAAGACTGAGAACCGCAGCAGAAGCAGTGTGAAGATGTCACAGCCGTTCATCCGGGAAGCCTCACCACGTTGATCCGCCACCCTTGCCCAGCTGTATACACCTCATTTGCTGCCCGTTCTAGTACTCTTGCTCCCAGCTACAACATTTTTCTTCATGGCTCCTTTATCTGCAAGATGGACCAATCAACCAACCATCCCCTTCCACCCATTTTTATTTTTACTATCATCTCCCAATCATAACATTGTTCCCCTTTTTCTTCCCAATTCTAGTATCATCTACCTAAATCGAAGCAGTAGATACCAAGTATTTTGGGTTTGGAAACATACCTGAAGAGAAAACAGAGGGCTCCCTCACCTCCACCTCCTCGGAGCCTTCACCGGCCAGTAACTAGAAACGGCTACCAGCCGGCGAGCGTCCTACTGGCGACGGGAGAGGGCAAGGAGGCGAGGCGAGCGCCTCGGGAAGCGAGGGGAGCGGCGGGGAAGCGTGGTTGGAGTCGCTGGCGTCCTGGCCCTGCATCTTGGAGTCACAGCCACCACTTCGTCCTCCTCAATTTCGATTGGGAGCCATCTGGATCCAGGAGACGGAATCCCCATCACCACCGCCTGCAGTGGCGCCGGCGGCGGCGCCCGCGGCTGGATCAAGCGTTAGCGGAGGGAGCGGAACACCTTCCACTTCTCCCTCTGCTCTGGATCCAGAGACTCCGCCTCCAGCATCGCCCACAGGAGCACCCCCATCGCCGGCTGGCGCTCGTAGTTGGGGAAGCAGCGGAGGATTTCTTCTCCCCTGAGCTTGTCTCTTACCATTTCCGATGCGTCATTGAGGGCCTTCGCCGTTGAGCTCCTGAAGCCTCCCCATCAGCACTTCGTCGCCAGCGGCGAGAGCCCACATATGCTGCTCGTGCGTCGTCATCAAACCCTAGCTCTAGGAGCGTCGCGTCGCAGCGGTTGTTTTGGATGAGAGGGAGGGAGTGGTGGAGGAAGTGGCGGAGAGCCGATGTGTAGGCCTAATAACCTCTCCCCCTCCCCCCACCCCCACCCCCCCGGTCGCCATTACTCACCTCGGGAACCGCCATGGTGTCGCCCCACCGGTCAGCCGCCGCGATACGTGCCAAATGCACGGGAATTCCACCATTCGGCCCATCGTGAACCCAACGTCCTCGGGCCAGCTTCGCGCGTCCACCACCACCCCATCGACATCGGCGAGCTCCAGGCGGCGCCCTCGCCGGAGGATCGAACCTGGTCAGAAGATCAGCAATGCCATGCCGAGATTTGCCACGCAGTCGCATCGGAATCGCGTATCAAGCGAGAGGCGTGCGTCGCACGGGAGCTTGTTTTCGGGTAGAAATCATAACATAGTTCGGATAGATAAAGTTCACGTCCGCCACCCGCGCATGCAAACCCACGTCGCTGCCATTCCCATGCATGCATGCCTCAGGCGCAGACAACGAGATGGCCCAACGGTCCATCCAGCGACCCAGCGGGTGAGGCTGGCGTGGGACGGCCCATCCGAATTAGGCCCAAGCGAGTGTCGCTCCAGGCACATCCCAGGGGTGCAGGGAGTTTAGCCCCACCTCGCCGAGCAAGCGGAGCTAGCACCGGTTTATATAGCAGGCTGAGCTTTCCCTCTCAAGTTCCTTTCTAAAGCGGGCAGCACATTGCCTAACGGTCTCCGTCCCTGCCCTATGGGGCCTACTTGCTACCTGTTATCACAATCTGATGGGCCTCTGCATCCTGGCCCAATAAATGATTGGGTTACTAGTCATATGCAAGCCGTTGAATTGTGAACTTTAAGTGGCAAGTAGGCGGGCTTTTTTTGTCATATTTCATTTTTTGCATTTGTCACCATTATTTCCATTGCAGCCAGTCCATCATGCTGCATTTTGCACTACTAGGAAAAAGGCTATAGCTGGAATGGACACTAATGGCGCACCTGTCATGTGGTGCGCCACTACTATATAGCAGTAGCATCACATCACAACCATAAGTGTTCTGCGCCAGCATCATAACAATCACATAACTACATAACAAAAGCAAACTTGTTCATCATTACAAAAGCAAACTTGTTCAACATAACAAAAGCAAACTTGTTCATCATTACAAAAGCAAAGTTGTTCAACATAACAAAAGCAAACTTGTTCAACCACATAACTACAAATTGAGACACATAATACAAAAAACAACTCAATATCCCTAATAGTAGGGGTCATCCCAATGATCCTCCGCCTCTTGCCATTGCTTCAAACCTTCTTTGATGGTTTCGATTTTATTCCATGCCTCGTAGGTGACGTACGCATCTTTCGCTGCGTACTCGATGAGGTTGTTTGGCAGTGGGCTGCCCCCCATAGTTTGTGGTCCAATTTCTTGTTGATCTTCTGCTTCATTTCCTTGTAGGATGGGTGGATGAGGTTGGCTGCAAACTCAGACAAAGACTGCCACTTCTCATTTGGAACTCTCCATTTGTGCTGCATGTCAACGTACTTGTCGGGGTTGATCTCCAAACCAGACAACTTTAGCTTCTCCTTGTCACCTCCAATGGAGAAGCCAACAAAGGTGTACAGCTTCTTCTCCTGCAGGAGTGGACGGAGTTCCTTGGGCCTGCATCAAATTAATCTGGTGCATCAAATTCATCTACTTCAAAAACTTCAGAAACTACTAATTAGACAGAAACTTTAGAACTAGTATTGCATCTACTTCAAAACTTCAGAACTATTGCATCTACTTCAGAAACTTCGTAAACTTCAGAAACTACTAATTAGACAGAAACTTCAGAACTAGTATTGCATCTACTTCAGAACTATTGCATCTACTTCAGAAACTTCAGAAACTTCAGAAACTACTAATTAGACAGAAACTTCAGAACTTCAGAACTTCAGAACTAGTATTGCATCTACTTCAGAACTTCAGAACTATTGCATCTACTTCAGAAACTTCATAAACTACTAATTAGACAGAAACTTCAGAACTTCAGAAACTTCAGAACTGGATGTTTTTACCATTTGGTTGCCGCGGTGATGTGGTATACTAGGACGAGATCCTCCATGCACAACTGCAGAACTGCAGCCATTTGCGGAGGTTCGTCTTCCCTGGTATACTCGACATCAACGCCGATCGACCAAGAAAGCATGCCGCCGAGCCTCCTCCTGATGTCGCGGATCCTCTTGTCGGCTTCGTCTGGATTGCTGGTGCATACGACATTCAGCTTCTCCTTCTTCAAGTGGATATCAACCATGAGTGGCACGGTGTAGTCCTGCTTCTACCCGGGGATCGGAACGTCGTCGTCGACCACCAGCGGCTCCTTGCCAGACGCCTCACCACGGTGATGTTTGGCAGACGGAGGGGAGTTGCTCCACGATGCCTCCGCCATTCTCTTGGCAGACGGAGGGGAGTTGCTCCACGATTCCTCCGCCATTGCCCTCCTGGCCAGCGATGGTGGAGGCAGAGGGGAGTTGCTTGATGGTGGAGGCAGAGGGAGGCAGAGGGAGGAAGATGGAGCGGCAATGGAATGAGGAGGGAGGCAGAGGGAGGAAGATGGAGCGGCAATGGAATAGGAGGGGAGTTACCTATGTCGTGGTCGTGGGGAGTTGCCAGTGGAGGGGAGACGTGGGGAGTTGCCAGTGGAGGGGAGACGTGGGGAGTTGCCTCGAAAACTCAAACGTCCTGCCCTTTGACCCTCGAAAACTCTGGAAGGGAGATGTGGGCCCATTGGTTTCTCCTGTTTCCAAAACAAAACAAAAAAATAACAGCCATATTTTGCTCTAAAATTAATGATCACTGCAACCATATTAGGAGATCAAAAATGGCACCAAAACAGTCACTGCAGCCATCCAAAATGGCACCAAAACAGCACCAAAACAACATCAGCCAAAACAACATCCAGTGGCGCACCAGTAGTGCGCCATTAGAAGGCAAAATCGGTGCGCCACTAGCATGCCTTTTCCTAGTAGTGTTGGCAAGAACAAGCTAGAGTTGTACACACCCTGATTTAATGCTGCATTTTCCAAGTTTTTGTATTTTTTTGAATTTATAATGCCCTCTAGACTAACTGCTAAAAACATCGGTCTATGCCTCAAGGGGGCATTGTAAAATAATTTTTTTCAAAATTTTCTTTCATAGACATGTTTGGCACATGTGGGTCACCATTAAAAGAAAATTTGGGTGATTTGGAGCTGGTGGAAAAATTCACCTTTTTTTCAAAAACTGGCTTAAGTGACCAAATGGTCCCTCCGGAATGCGGGCATTTTTTCGACCACCTCCAAATCACCTCAATTTTGGCACACATGATCTCTTCCACAAACAAAACTAGGTTTCCAAGTTTTTGTATTTTTTTGAATTTTTTTGAATTTATAATGCCCTCTAGACTAACTGCTGAAAACATCGGTCTATGCCTGAAGGGGGCATTGTAAAATAAATTTTTTCAAAATTTTCTTTCATGGACATGTGTAACGCCCCGTGACCGATGTGCCAGGTGTCCTCCAGTTATTCATTGTTGTTGCCTTGTCATTGCTTGCGTGTCATGCATTGCATATCATGTCATCATGTGCATTTCATTTGCATACATGTTCGTCTCATGCATCCGAGCATTTTCCCCGTTGTCCGTTTTGCAATCCGGCGCTCCGTTCTCCTCCGGTGGTCATTTCTACCTTCTTTTCATGTGTGGGGGTTAAACATTTCCGGATTGGACCGAGACTTGCCAAGCGGCCTTGGTTTACTACCGATAGACCGCCTGTCAAGTTTCGTACCATTTGGACTTCGTTTGATACTCCAACGGTTAACCGAGGGACCGAGAAGGCCTCGTGTGTGTTGCAGCCCAACACCCTTCCAAAGTGGCCCAAAACCCACCTAAACCTCCTCCATCATCTCGGTCGTTCGATCACGATCGCGTGGCCGAAAACCGCACCTCATTTGGACTCTCCTAACTCCCTCTACCTATATATATGTGCTCCCCTCCCGAAATTCGTGGATGAACCCTAGCCTTCCCCTTCCTCGCGCCGCCGGACATGTCCGTCCGCGCCGGACGAGTCCGACGGCCACCTCACTCCGCCCAATGGCGTTGCGCCACGTCACCTCCTCCACCGCCCGAACCAACCAGCGGCCGCCACCTCAGCGCGCCGCTCCACTCTCTCTCTCCTCCCGCGCCGCCGCGGCCCGTGGGGCCTGAGGCAGGCCCGCCCGGGCCCGGAGCCGCCACCGCCGCACTCGCGCGCCTGGCCCCGCCCGAGCCGTTGTGCCGCGCCTCGCTGTCGCTGGGTGGCCACGCCGGCGAGCCACCGCCACCGTACCTCGCCGCCGGCGAGCGCGCCCGCAGCGTCCACCGCCGGATCCTCGCGCGCGCCGCCCGTGGAGGAGTTCGCCGCCGACCTCCTGCGCGCCTCTGCTCCTCCTCTCGCCAGCCTTCCCTCGTCCCGGAGCTGGAGTGCCCTGCCGCGTCCTTCGCCGCCACTCGCGAGTTCGCCGGAGTTGCCATCGCCGGACGCCTCGTCGCCGGATCCCGGCAAGGTGGATCAGATCCACCCCTTCATCCATCCAAACGCGCCGCACCCGATCCGGATCCACCCCGTCCCGGATGCCCTCGTCCCGGGTTGACTTTTCCCGCGGGGTAAAATTCCACTAAGTCCCCGAAATTCCCAGATCATATGCCCATGTTCATCGCATCGTAACTTTGCATCCGTAGCTCCGTTTCATGCGTGTAGCATATCAAAATGTTCGTCTCGGAGAGTACATCATTTCATCTCATTGCATCATTTTCATTTGAGTTCATCTTGATGCCCGAAATGCTGTTGGAAGAGTGCTATTTGCGATAATTGTCAGATCTGCTGCTCCAATTAGATATTTGTCATTTTTGCCATGATTATTGTGTGCATGATATGCCCCTGAGCTCTACATGAGTTTCGTTATATGTTTTGCCATCTATCCAGAGGTGCAACACATGTATTTTTGTGATGTGTGTGGTGACTAGCACAAGCTTGCAAAGTGGTGCATTCGTTAATGCTGATTTCAGGGACTTAGCATTTCCACTAAGTCCTTGATCTGTTTATCTCAATATGCCATATGTTCATGTTGTTTCCTAGTGATCCATGCCTCTTTTGAGGATGATCAGTAAGGATGTTTTGTTAATCTTGTAGTGCTCTATCCATCCATGTCTTTGTTTGCAATTATGGAGCACCCTAGCTTGAGTCAATCGAGCTCTACTTTTACTATTTCGTGAATCTGGGCAGATTGTCTACTTGTTAGCGATTTTGCCGAGGATGTTGTAGTTGATCCGTGCATGCTATGTTATTGTTCTTGCCACGTTTAGCTTTTATAATGTGTATTGTTGGTGGGTGTATGCTTAGATTGTCATGACATGCTCTGTAGTGAGTGCATCGAGCTCGTAAACATGCCTACTTGATACCTGATTTGCATGCTCCAGTTTTTCACTAAGTATGTAATCTGATTATGTTTTTGCCATGTTCACATGCTTGCAATTGTATTTTCTGATCCCTTTTGGCTCAAGGTCACTAAGGGAGTTTTGTTAAGCTCTTTTAGTAGCTCCATGCCATGCTTTACTTTGCCATGTTCAGGTCCTGTAGCATATAGTTTTCATGCTCCAGAGTGTGCTGTCTGATCTGAGATTCCAGACAAGTGTTAATTTCACCAAGTCTGAAATCTGTTTACCGTTTGCTCTTTTGCCATGCTTGTTTGAACCTGTTAATGGATGAATTGGCCGTAGCTCAGTGTTCATCTTTTGTTAAGCATAATGAATGGATTCCTGCCATGTATATTGATGCCATGTTTGGGTGCTATAGCATGTTTATCTTGTTGCATTTAGATGGCTACTTGCTGTAAATCGTAGACCGGTGCCATATTTGAATTGCTTGCCATTTCCAAACCATAACTCCGATTCCGGTGATCTTTATATCGTTTTCAAGCGATTTCATCTCACCTTTCCAGTGGAACACTTGGATTTCCATGTTGAGACCAGGTTCAATCATTCCTTGTCAAATCATGCATATGCATCGCATACCGCATCCCGCATATCATACCATGTTCATGTGTTGGTTGTTTACTATGTTGTGTGCTTCTTTCCGGTGTTTGCTTCTTCGGGTTGATTCCGGTAACGTCGCGTTTGTGAGGACCCATTCGCCTACGTCCGTTTATCTTCTTCATGGACTCGTTCTTCTTCCTTGCGGGATTTCAGGCAAGATGATCATACCCTCGAAATCACTTCTATCTTTGCTTGCTTAGTTGCTCACTCTTTTGCTATGCCTATGCTGCGATACCTACCACTTGCTTATCATGCCTCCTATATTGTTGAACCAAGCCTCTAACCCACCTTGTCCTAGCAAACCGTTGTTTGGCTATGTTACCGCTTTGCTCAGCCCCTCTTATAGCGTTGTTAGTTGCAGGTGAAGATTGAAGTTGTTCCTTGTTGGAACATGGAGATGTTGTTCCTTGTTGGAACATGATCATTGTTGGGATATCACAATATATCTTATTTACTTAATGCATCTATATACTTGGTAAAGGGTGGAAGGCTCGGCCTTATGCCTGGTGTTTTGTTCCACTCTTGCCGTCCTAGTTTCTGTCATATCGGTGTTATGTTCCCGGATTTTGCGTTCCTTACGCGGTTGGGCTATTATGGGAACCCCTTGACAGTTCGCCTTGAGTAAAACTCCTCCAGCAATGCCCAACATTGGTTTTACCATTTGCCACCTAGCCTTTTCTTTTCTCTTGGGAGTCGCGCTCCTGAGAGTCATCATTATTTTCCCCCCCCCCCCCCCCCGGCCAGTGCTCCTCTGAGTGTTGGTCCAACCTGTCAGCTGCCGGTGGCCACCAGGGGCAACTCTGGGCTGGCCTACCCGTACCTAAGACAATCTGAGTGTGCCCTGAGAAAGAGATATGTGCAGCTCCTATCGGGATTTGTCGGCACATTCGGGCGGTGTTGCTGGTTTAGTTTTACCCTGTCGAAATGTCTTGTAACCGGGATTCCGAGTCTGATCGGGTCTTCCCGCTAGAAGGAATATCCTTCATTGACCGTGAGAGCTTGTGATGGGCTAAGTTGGGACACCCCTGCAGGGATTTGAACTTTCAAAAGTCGTGCCCGCGGTTATGGGAAGATGGGAATTTTTAACATCCGGTTGTAGAAAACCTGAAGTTGACCTTAATTAAAATATATCAACAGCGTGTGTTACCGTGATGGTCTCTTTTCAGCGGAGTCCGGGAAGTGAACACGGTATTGGAGTTATGCTTGACGTAGGTTGTTTTAGGATCACCTCTTGATCATACTTTCTCGAACGTGCTTTGCCTTCTCTTCTCGCTCTCTTTTGCGTATGTTAGCCTCCATATATGCTAGCCGCTTGCTACAGCTCCACCTCATACCTTTACCTTACCCATAAGCTTAAATAGTCTTGATCGCGAGGGTGCGAGACTGCTGAGTCCCCGTGGCTCACAGATACTTCCAAAACCAGTTTGCAGGTACCGATGTTACCGAGCAGGTGACGCAACCAAGCTCAAGGAGGAGCTCGATGAAGATCTTGTCCTTTGCGTTGTTTCGTTCTAGTTGATCAGTAGTGGAGCCCAGTTGGGGTCGATCGGGGATCTGTGTAGCATTTGGGGTAGTCTTCTTTTATTTTGGTTTCGTAGTCGGACATTGATTGTATTTGGATGATGTAATGCTTTAATCATGTAATTGTGTGAAGTGGCGATTGTAAGCCAACTATGTATCTCTTTCCCTTATGTATTACATGGGTTGTGTGAAGATTACCTCTCTTGCGACATTGCTTTCAATGCGGTTATGCCTCTAAGTCGTGCTTCGACACGTGGGAGATATAGCCGCATCGAGGGCGTGACAACATGTTTGGCACATGTGGGTCACCATGTACAAGAAAATTTGGGTGATTTGGAGGTGGTGGAAAAATTCACCTTTTTTCAAAAACTGGCTTAAGTTAGACAAAATGGTCCCTCCAGAATGCGGGCATTTTTTCGACCACCTCCAAATCACCTCAATTCTGGCACACATGATCTCTTCCACAAACAAAACTAGGTTTCCAAGTTTTTGTATTTTTTGAATTTTTTTGAATTTATAATGCCCTCTAGACTGACTGCTGAAAACATCGGTCTATGTCTCAAGGGGGCATTGTAAAATAATTTTTTTCAAAATTTTCTTTCATAGACATGTTTGGCACATGTGGGTCACCATGTAAAAGATAATTTGGGACTTGCATGCAAGAGTCAGGGACCTGCATGCAAGAGTCGGGGACCTGCATGTGAATAGTGATTCATCAAGGCCTTGACAGCTACTGGCACAACGGCTGCCGCCCGATTTGCATGCAGCGAAGATGAACATGCATAGAGGTTTCTCAAAGATTTCCAAGCACACCCCAGTGGGCCCCGCTTATTTAAAAAATACGTCAGTCATTATTGCTCTGTAAATGAAGAATATGCATGACAACCATAGTAAGGGTGAAGAATCATATTCATCCTACAATGAGGACCAACGCTTGCTAAAATCACCTCGATGAAGGTATTTAAGCAGGTAAAGGAGCTGGTCGAGGGGCGAGGTGGGACTATTTTTAGTTAGACGAGAACAACGCGCGAGATCGTCCGGAGCTGCAACCTCAGATGGGCCGGTGTTTCGGTCGACGTAGGAAAACGGCCTACCATGCATGCATGGCATCGGTAGTCTCGCCTAAACGATGGACACGCACAGAGCCAGCCATGCAGACCGTGGGATCGCACGGGAGATCCGTCTGGCGGCCGTGTGTGTGTGCAGAAATACATCACAAAAATTATTCTACTCGACAATAACAAGTGCTCCATGCTAGCCCTTATTCCTGTTTGAAATACATCATCATTCTTAAATTTGGACATCAAATGATACACACAGAAAATGGAAACGAAAGATGTCGAACTAATACAGTAACATGGCAGTACAACCGCACTTCACTAAATTACTGTCACGATGAAATAGAATGTAAAGACCACGTCACACAAAGCTGAATGGCACACGACTTTCTCTGGCTCATCGTCGGTTCATGTTGTATGTAGATATCACAGTTCAGCCTCGAGATCCTACACAGAAGAATACAATAAATCACATGGACATCAATTATGTGTAAAACACATGCAAAAAATAAATATGAACATATTTCGTACCTCTAGCAATTTAGCGCATTTACGTCGATTGTGACCTGGTTTCTTGCAATAGCCATAGATATTATGTGATCTTGACTTCTTTGTCTTTGCCTGCAGCCTTTTCTTCGGTGCACCTCGTCCTGGCACATGCACGGGATCCAGAACCTTATCAACTTTCTCCGAGTGCGGCATCAACGGGCCAAACCTAATGCTGTTATGCTGAGCATTAGTTGACTCCTTGCTGTCAGCTTGTTCAAAACTTGATTGCTTGCCATGATGTTGTGCTTGCAAAAGCATCTTTAGACGGTGATAGTCCTCATCAGAGTGGCATGCCTTGAAACTTGCGGCGTGACTACAATTCCGCAACTCGTGGTACCTCTGCAGGCTTACCGAATAGTCATACATCTGGTTTTTTCTGGTAGGTGTGTATGCACATTTTGCATTCATAGTCCACCTAGTGGGAACGCAACAACCGGGCAGAATTGTTTGTTTTAAAATCCCCAATATGTAAACAATGTGGGAACATGGTGTGCCTGTGCATTCCAGCTTACGGCAAGAACAACTCACCCTGTGCAAAAGACCTCCTTGCTCTTCAATGCGCACTCCAAACTTTTTATCCATTCTTTCCTGCTTGGACACAACATAAGTGGAATCTTCTGATCCATCTAGTATCTCTCTGATCTGACATTTGCTGATAGCATCTATGCTCCACAAGACCATCTTAAAGACACTAGGTGTGAAAACTGTTGCGGCGTGTTTCTCAAGCGGCGAAGCATTTGCCTCTGTAAATGGAACGGACTGCAAGGCTTCGACGTCATGGAGAGCTTCGTTAATCCGTCACGACGCAAGGCAACGCTCATAGTGCTCTAGCATTTCAAACAACGACATCTTACCCTCAAGATGCGTATGTAGCACAGAGTTCAAGCTCTCACTCCTCTGATTGCTGCTCAATCCTAGGAAACAACGCCCCTCAAGATATGGAGCACACCACAACTTTCTCATCTGATACATCTGATGCAGCCAAGACTCCTCATTGGTTACTTTATTCTGTTGTAAGAATTGTATCCATTTTATCTCATGCTCTTCAATGGAAGAAGTATCATAAATGAAAGATCTGAAATCCTCGGGTTTACGTCGTCATCATGCAGATGGCGTACAATGTTCTGCTGAATGTGCCATATACATAGTCTATGGTTTGAGTCTGGCCAGACCACCCTTATTGCTCTCTGCATTGCAAGGTCCCCATCTGTGATCACAGATATCGGATGCTTCTGTGCCATTCAATCAGAAAAGGTCCGCAACATCCACTCGTATGCCTGGCTTGTTTCATGAGAAATTATACCACAGCCAAAAATAACAGTGTTGCGGTGGTGATTCAACCCGACAAACGGCACGAATGGCAGATTGTATTTGTTGGTTCTGTATGTGCTATCGAAAACAATGACGTCTCCGAAAGCCTCGAGGTCAAGTCGCGACTGACTATCAGCCCAGAACAGTCCCTTCAGATGGCCATGCTCGTCTACCAAGTACTTGAAGAAAAAAATCCACATCTCGCTCTCGTCTCGCCATCATGTGCATGATCACCGTATTAGCATCACCGGCACTGATTGTCTCCTGCTTATTAGCATGGCAGAAATTATAAACGTCCCTATTTATGCATCCAACCTTATCAAATCCACCGTATTGAAAGCACAAAATATCCATAATACGGTATTTGCGGATCCCACATTTTTTCATGTCCGCAATGTCCGCTTTCTGCTCATCGCTAATTCGTCTATGCGAATGCAGCAGACAAGAAAGATCCCGTGGGGCTAGAGGATGGTTGTGCTCATCGATGAAATCCTTGACAAACCACCGACCGGTTTCCTCCTGTCTCGTAATGACCAATTTAGCATTACACCCAACACGAGTTAAACTTCGTGGCCTCCTCTTTCTATCTTCCATCTTTCTTTTCATGTGCTTCTCTTCACGAAACCCTTGACGACTACACACAATTTTCCTTAAAATTATGTATTTGATGGATCCATCCCACTCAACGTTGCTTTTCCTCACACTAAAACCTTTTTCAAGAGCATATTTGTTGTAGAATTCATAGCCTTCAGCCTCACTATCAAACATCTTGCTGACAACATTTACATACTCGAACATACTCTCATCACTTGCATACGCCATGTCTTCCTGCATATGACATGTGAGAGAAACCAATCATCAACATCTTTCTGTTTATCAATGTTGCGGGTGTAAAATAGCTCATAGGCAAAGACAAGTGCATGGAAAAGACTTTGCTCGTTTGACATGTGAGGGAAACCAATCATCAACGTCCAACAAGTAGTATCTCATCTTCCTTCAAACTATATTTCATGCACTATGCAAACCTAAAGTGATGATGACTTTAATAAACTAAATTAAGTGAACTATGGAACCAGTATCTCATCTTCCTTTAGTATATCTCATCTCAAACGTCAAGTAAGTCACTTTTTTCTGCTGTACCAAAGGAAGTAAGCAATGCCCTCAACATCTTACTTAAACAAACATGATGCGATTAGCTCAAGAGAAACTATGCCACGATGAAGCTTTCCATTCGTTGTTCTAGTCCGTACCCAGATCTTGTGGGGTTGAGGTTGTACTGCATGCACGGTGGAGGGGCGCAACGGCCAAGAGAATGAGCAGAACGCCAAGCCGAATTCATACCTTAAGGATGGTACGCGCGAAGAGATGGGATCGGCCGCCGCGGTCGCCGCCGATTCAGCCAGCGCAGATCCGGCCTTCTTCTTCTTCGGTGACGGCCTGGGGGGCTGGGGTTGGTTGGGTGGAGGACGAGGATGATGAATTTATTCCTCTCGCCGGGAAGGTTGAGGACGGAGAAGGTCAGGAGCGGCGAGCGGCGACGAATAGATCGAAGGAGGATTCTGAACTGGATTGAGTAGACATGGATCTGGTCCTCAGGTGATCGGTTCAAGAAAAGATATTTC
The DNA here is from genome assembly GCF_003073215.2 of Triticum urartu. NCBI lineage: Eukaryota > Viridiplantae > Streptophyta > Magnoliopsida > Poales > Poaceae > Triticum > Triticum urartu. Next base: position 80,324,580 of record NC_053027.1, read on the forward strand.
CCCCTGGACCATTATGCCCTTATCGCAATTAACATATTAAATTTAATCAATTAAAATTCCCCGCAAGATCTGACGGCTAATAAAAATCAGACGTGATCAGACATGTAAGTACTGCTAAGTACTCCGAGTACTAACCCAATCACCGTAAAACAGCTCAAAAGCAATACGTATAACTTTCTGTTTTTTAGTGTCGAGAATTTTAGAAGGTTAGCAGTACAAAAATGAAATGACTCTACTTGGAAACGGCGGGAGGTTCTTGAATTTGTGTGTATGTGGCTAAAGCAGGGACTATAGAATTATTACAACTTTTAGAGTGGTTGGGCTTTTTAGAACCGTTCGTTGATGTCGATCTAACGGCAGACAAATGCGAAGTACTGGGTAGTACTCCGATGAAAGCACGCGAAAGTACTAAAACGAGCGGGGCCGGTACTCGTGACAATGTGGGGACGCGTTTTAATCTAGGGGCAGTTTAGTCCTAGGAAAATTTGCATGCGCCGCCCCTCTCGTCGAATGAATAACCGCCGCCATGGTGCTACACATTCCACAATTACTCATCGGCGGCCATCTCCTCCCTCTCCTCCAAGTCCACCACAGTCATCTCCTCCTATTTGCCGCTGCAACTTCGCTCCACTCAAGCAACCCCCCCCCCCCCCCCCCCCCCCCCCCCGCCCCCCCCAGATCGAGCTGATGGCCGGCGGCGAGAACACCGACTTCGTGCAGATCGCCGGTGGCGACCAGGTCAAGTTGGCCAGGTTGAGGGAGATCCGTTCTTGGTTTGACAACACAAGGCAGATGAGCTGGACGGCAATGGCCACTCTCAAGAATTTGACGAAGAAGGAGAGGGCAAAGCTTTTCCCCCAGCCCGCGCAACCGATTCAGAAGATCGAGATCCTCCTCTGGGCGATGGAGCAGGCCAATTCATCCAGCGAGTGGACCAGGCGGAGGTGGTGGGCGTTCAGATCCAGGGTAGAGCATCCACTGGATCAGGAACCCACCATGCACGAGGTGCCGTTGCATATTGTGCAGCCTCCAACCGAGTCACCGGAGACTCCAAAGCGCAAGATGAGGAGGACAGTGGTCGCGACCTCGCTTCCCCGCCGTTCTCCACGCTTCCCTCGCCGCTCTCCTTGTCTGAACGGCGGCGGTAGCTATGTTTAGAGTAAGCTTCCCCACTCCTCATCTTCCTACTACTCGTGCTTACATCATGGTGATACTGATCGTAATAGCTCAGAGAGGGAATGCTAGATGGCATTTTAATCTCAATGAATTGCATGAACATTTGAGTACATGGATTTGGAGGATGGATTATGATGTATGTGAACCCTAGGCATCATATGAACCCTAGGAAAAGTTAGTAATGTTCTAGTGGTAGACACTGAAATATTTCGGTACACACCGGTAGGCACTGAAATATTTCGGAACTTCCCTAGGTAAAATTTGTAATGTTGTAGTGGTGGACACTGAAATATCTCGGTACACACCGGTAGGCACTGAAATATTTCGGTACTACCCTAGGCAAAATTTGTAATGTTGTAGTGGTAGACACTGAAATATTCCGGTACACACCGGTAGGCACTGAAATATTTCGTTACTACAATTTCAGTACACACTGATGCACACTGAATTATTTCACTACTGCAGTTTCAGTACACACCGGTACACACTGAAATATTTCAGTACTGCAAATTCTATACAAAGTTGGCATTTTGTCATTTATGTGTGAATTAATCCATGCATCATATGGCCTAACTTTGTACATGAGTTTGGGTCAATTTCATGTCTATTTATTGTTAAAATTATTTTCATGCCATGAAACACAAGACAAGTCACTGACCCAAGCTTGCAAAGATGCCATATCAATGTTGCTGATATGAAATATGCATGTTTTCACCTAGTCTTGTGTCTGGATTAAAACTGAGCATTTTTTCTTGATGGTATCCATGGATCTAGAACTCCTATGAATTTGCTCATGTTGGATGTTTTGTTCTCCATCATTTGTACTAGCATCCCGTGTGATTAGATGCCATGACAAGACCCCTGGCATATTTATTTTCTTGCCTCCAACATCACATGTGTGTTTTGCAGGAAAAAAACCTGGAGTTCACCAGGCTGGTTGAAGTTGTGAGGCTGGGAGGCTGATGGTGCTGCTACTGGCTGATCCTTCTTCTTTCAGTTTTTATTCGTCATTTCTCAAGCCGTTGGACCAGGGCTACTTCCCTATGTGCTGTTAATGTATTAAGTAGTTCCTTCGAATTTGTAGTATTAGTTAGTTTGAATGTGGAAGTACCTTAATTTTTAGGAACGAAATGTTGCTATGTATGACCAAGGGTTTCATACCTTAATCTTTGGATACTTAATTATGTGAACTGTTGGATGTGGCGCATAACGAAACGCCTCTACCATTGATACTAGTTCAACATGTCGGTCCAATTAGAGACCAGCCACTACCATATAGAACAGTTAGCATTTCATACTACAACCTGGCACGTACAAAACATCACACAGTGGAAGCACATCCCTAAGCACCTTGCATTGTACAAGGTCTTAGAGACAAGCCTGTACCATATATAACAGTTACCATGTCACACTACAGCCTATAAAACATCACACAGTGGAATAATAATAGCTAGTAGAGCATTAGTTATCAGTTAATAATAGTTGCAATCCATCACAAGCAATAGTACCTAGATATGAATAGATATAGGTACGATAATACACGACAAGTACTCGCAAACAAGAGCTAACATAACAAGTTCATTTCAGATTGATACATGGCCCACCCCAGTTCTAAATGAGGTGGATGGTGATCATCATCCTCAAGTCATGGCGATGGGTGTTCGCAACAGTGAGTAGGATGGCCTGTCCTACCCGAAGATTCTTGGCATGAAGGAACTTCTTCCACCCTGCCCTGCTCAAGACAGTGCGACCGTCCGTGTCCACTGCATAGGCACAGCTGGTGATGGAGCCCGTTCTGGTAAGGCGTAGTCCAGCAGCCATGCCTTCTTCGTCCGGGTCGATGCCACAGCTATCAAGTAACCTCTTAGGTAATTTCTGAAAACAGTTGACATCATCATATACATTAGTGGAAATAGCAAAACAGTTGACATGATATATGATCATGTCACGTGCAATTATCAACAAAGCATACACTTCAAGACACATATATCATTGGATTCAACACTGAGCATATATATCATCACATCACTACACTATACGCCAAGCATCAAATTACTACAGTAATTAGGCATATCATTAGATTACTGCGTACACTAAGCATATCATCGCATATTACTACACTACATGCATGTCATAAAATTCTTCACTAAATGTATTCTAAACTAGGCCTCTCATCACAGTACTACAACATGCATATCATATGAACTACTACACTAACTAAGCATGTATATCATGTAATTACCACACTAACTAACATACCATGATATGCCGTTTAACATTCGTCCTTGTGAGGCGGGTCACGAATGGCTTCCCTAGGTAGTCTTCACGTAGCGGAAGCATGTCCCAGAGGTTGCCGATTTCCTTGTCACCCAGTGTGAGTCCTTGGGCATACAGGTATTCAACAAGTGGGTTCTCATCATCATCTGAATCAGCACCATCTTCCTCCTCGTGAACTTCATCCTCACTATCCGGAATCAAATTTAGATAGATAACAGAAATCCTGGGCATATCTCTTCTGAAGGAGAAGCTGATCAATTCACCCCCACTAAGACGCATGCGGGCGATGAAACGATCCCAATCATCTCCTCCTATCTGGGTTATCTTTCGCCCCTTCTTGACCTGCATAGTGTATGGGCCCCCAAGAGCGTCGAAGGCCACAGTGTCTGTGACGAGCTCATTGAATGCCAATCTCACATTGCATGGTACGATCTGTGTAAGATAAAAACAAATAACAGACACAATACATTAGTGGAAATAGCAAAAAAACAAAAAGAATGTACTGTCAAAAGGTTCATATAAATTGTTACCGCTGCAAAAACAAAAGAAGGCTGGAAGTAGATGCCGAACAGCGTGGCAGTAGAAAGGCTGGTCCGGCATCGTGAGTTGCAGCGTCCACATTGTGCTTCCTCCGTTCTACACAGAACATGTTGAACTCTAAGTTGAATTGTACATAGTACAATACAAAGATCATACATATAATAAATCATAGTGATAACCTATACTGGCAATGGCCAATCAATCTATTTTCTATCATCTACGTAATAAAGCAATGCCAATGACAATGGCAATGCCCGTCTCATCTAAACCTGGGAATAGTTCGGCATCCAAACTAAAACCAGTCCAATCCACGGCACACATCAAAACCAAACCAATCCAGATATTTTCATTTAGAATCTAGACCAAACCGAACTATACATGCTCGTCATCCAACCCAGTCCAAACCGTTTTCAACTTTTGGATTGAATCCAAAGGTTCAAACCGTGGACAAATCCATATGCGAGGGCACGTCATGAATCTAGATCAGACATGGCGTCAAATCTCGAGAGAGCCGACGAGCTCTGGCCGGCAACAGCGGCTCTTGGATTTGAAGCAGTAGTAGGTGGTAGTGGCGGCTCAAACTAATTGATTGATTTGGTCTCAAACCATAGAAACCAAATCAAGATCCAATCCAAAAACTAAGTTTCAGTCCAAACCAATCGGCTCAGATCCGCCTCCGTAGGGAGACGCGCTTGGGGAAGGGAAGAAGAGGGGAGATCTCACGTACTTGCCGGAGTTGGCGGCGGCCGTGCACCGGCAGCGAAGAGAGGGGTCGTCGGAAGATGGCGGCGGCGGCGGCGCTGGTCGAGAAGGGGAGAAATAAAGATGTGGAGTGGTCGAGACGGGGAGAAAGAAAAATGTGGTACATGTGGTGGCTCGGTTGTGTGGATGACAAGGGGACGCACTTGTGAGACCGATAGCAATTGATGGCAAACTGCAGGAGGTGCACGACCGCGTGCACGACCGCCACGTCCCCACGTGGAATGGGGACGGCCGGGTGGGTGTGTCAAGTCAAATCGGCACCCGCGGCTTCTCGGTAACTCCAAGAGGCAGGAGCAGTGCATTTCTTCCCCAAATCGGGTAGAAAACCCTCGTCCTCTCCCCACCCTCTCTTCCTTCCTCACCACCTAACCACCCTCTCCTCCTTCCTCACCACCCTCCTCCCTTCCTATGCCTCCCTCCTTCTATCTTCGACCGACGATGAAGCGCGGACATGAAGATGCGGCGGAGGAGCCGGAGGCAACCATCGGAGCAGCGCAGTCTGCTGCCGTGGCTGCAGCCATAGGTGGAGCGGCAGAGTCCACCGTAGCGGCAGAATCTGCCGGTGCATCGATCGTTGTGCCTGCTCCCGCTGCCATCGCAGCCGTCGGGGCACCCGTCGGCGAGCACAAGGTCGGGGAAGATCTGGAGGAGGAGGAGGGGATGAGAAGGCGTAAGCGCAAGGTGCACAACGAAATCGAAGAGCTCTTCGAGGAGAACGCCATAAAGGAGTTCGACTTAGATTGCAGGAAGGGCAGCGACTTCGACGAGGATGCCATCGACGAGCTATCTGAGGTAGTACTCTGTTTTTTCTCTGTTTTTTTCATGACATTGGGGTTTTTCTTGTAAACTAGATGAGCATCAATTTCACTTGGGCGTGCTAGTTCTACGTATGTAGAATTGTAGGTATCTAGCATAGATCTTCATGTTGGATGTGGATTTTTAAATCTGATTCACATTCTGATTCCAGCAGATACTCTGGTTTTTTTCATGGCATTGGGGTTTTTCTTGTTAACTAGATGAGCATAAGTTTCACAAGGGATACATTAATGAAAGAAGTGGGGTAATGAACCCAAATACAAGAAAATGTTCATGGCAGGGATACATTAATGAAAAAAGTGGGTTAAACAATGGATATATGGCAGGATTCTCCATTGGCTTCCCAAGGACAGTGACAAAATCCTATAGTTCCTGATTCATTTTAGTTTATGTAGATGAATTAATTTGCACACATGTTCATATATGATTAGTTTGCACACATGTTCATAGATGATCCATTTGCAAATTCTATACAGATTTCCATTTTGCAAAGGAAGTGATCGCTCCCTTAATAATTATGGGCTGACAGTACATATCCACTGGATACCAAAAAATCAAAACATTTCATCTAGCCAATTTTCCACAGTATGTTATCTAGATGATCATAGCCACATCTCTCATCAATATGAGCAGTGAGACACCCCATAGCTCCTTTACCAATTTCCTTCTAAAACTTATCAGGGTCTAACAATGTTGGAGAAGCAGTATTGCCGCTGTCAGAAAGAACAATGGTTTCTTCATTCCAGTAGATAGAACAAACCCCCCTTGTGCGAAACATGGAGGAGTATAATGAAGCCATTTTTCTGATTCCAATAAGAATTACACCTGTAACAAGTATCAAATATCATTAAACCAAGCCACTTCATGAAGTCTTTCATGTGTTAATTATGTACTACTTGTGCACTAATCTATAAATGCAACTATTCCACCGTCCATATTTATGCATGTCAGTTTCTTTGGCTCAATTATGTATGCGCACATACGCCTTATTTCTAGCAAATAGATAGTTGCCATGTTACACATGTGTACTTTCAAAACATTGTAATTAAAGTCAATGTACCATAATAGATTAGCTGAGTTCTTCTATGTGTACTAATTCACTAATTCACAGGAGGATGACGACGACGTGGACTACAGCATGGACAGCAGGCACAGCAAGAGCCAGTACACCCTGAGGCATATGATTGCTGGGAAGATCAAGTACCGTTTCTTTGGCAAGATTGGGTGCCCTTTCTGTTGCAAGGTGATCGGTGGCGGCATAGATGGCATGATCCAGCATGCCTTCAGCACTGGTAATGGACATGGTAAGAAGCATAAAGCCAGTACTCTGGCTAAACATGCTGCCTACGCACGCTTCCTCGAGATTTTCAAAGTCAATGAGCCCTACAACATGCATTGAAGAAGGGAGAGAAGTGATGTGCTGCTAGAGTGCTGCTGCTGCCCTAGGACCGCCGTGTCCTGTTATGTTATGTATGTTTGTTTGTTGTTGGAGTCTAAAACTGATGTCCTATGGTGTGTCTGAACCTATGCTGAGCGGTGGTTAATCTGCAGTTTATGTTAAGAGTTTGCTGCTACTCTGGTTTAGTGTTCCTAGTTGTTAATACTATTTTGGTGATGCATGTTTAAGCCTTGTACAATGCTAGATGCTTAGGGTGGTGCTTAGAAAAATAAACAGGGTATTTCTGAAGCACCGGTGCCTATTTCTACAGGAGAGACGCCTAGTTATGTGTCTACCCTGTACAAATAAGCACATGTGCTTAAGAAAAGCCTGGTTTATTTCTATAAGCAACTCCCCTAAGCACCTTGCATTGTACAAGGCCTTAGCAACTCAAGTATCGTACGGTGGTCTATGTTATGGTTGCTATGTTATTCTGCCGTACGGTGATGCATGCTAGGAACTCTCATAATATGACTATGGTAGTTATAGCTTGGCATGACTATGTTTAGTGTATAACTCAGCATGTTCCTGCCATATCTATGAGCAGTTACAACTGAACTATGCATTAATTTTTGAAAAAATTAAAGCATGCAAATGATTGCCGATTCCACCTATTGCCAAATCAAGCTTTGTACTGATGATGCATTAGATATTGCAATAAGTAGAGGATGCTAATGATTACCAAAATTACCTATTTCCACTTTCTAATAATTACTAAACGTGTATCAAATGATGCTAAAAGTAGAGCATGAGCATGAGCATGTATCAATGCATTAGATATTGCAATAAGTAGAGGATGCTCATGATTGCCAAAAGTACCTATTTCCACTTTCTGATAGGAACTAAACGTGTATCAAATGATGCTAAAAGTAGAGCATGAGCATGAGAATGTATCAATGCATTAGATATTGCAATAAGTAGAGGATGCTCATGATTGCCAAATGTACCTATTTCCACTTTCTGATAAGAACAAAACGTGTATCAAATGATGCTAGAAGTAGAGCATGAGCATGAGCATGTATCAATTGATGATCAATTGATGCTACCTATTTGTGTTTGAATGGGCTCAATAAAGCTGGTGCTGGTTTATGCTCTCTTCGTGACCGTGATGGTAACAAAGACACTTGGTTGGCTATGGTCTTGATGTCAAATTTAAGTTTCAATTCTTTAAGACTCTTTGTTTTTGCTGCTTGCTCGGGATCGACTAGCTTTCTCGGGCGTCCACGTGCTCTCTTCCTTTTGGGGAGTTGGGTGCACCATTTTTGGGGGAGTTGGGTTCACCGGTATCCTTCTGGGAATTGGATGTGTCAGGTTCGTTGGAACCATCAGGATTGTTGACTAATTGTATGTCCTATTCTGAAGCATTAGGTAGAACTGCTTGCTGGGCATCGTACACCTCCTTCTGTATAAGAGAGAGTGCTGCGTTAGTTCTAATCATGAGACATATGAAATAAATGATATATTCTTCATGTAGCGCTAACCGTTATGGGGAACTTATATGATTCGAGACGAAGCGCATTGCAATTTGAATGCAGTAAGGCTGTACATATTTTCCACCTAAAAATATCTATCCTTGCCTATATTGGATAACCGACACTGACGTCAGCATAGCGTTCAAGCTAAACAAAGTACAAATTTAAATTAGGCATTCAATTACCTGGTTCAAAATATCGGTCATTTCATCCCCGTTCCATGACAACATGTACTGCAGTGTCCAAACCGCACAGGAAGTCCTGCGATGTTTAGTTAAAGATCAGTAATCTTATTCGTGTACGCAAATAATAATTTATGAGGCCATGCATACCCATCGGTCTGTTGTGGTATGTTCTCATAGCGTTTTTGGTCCATTCAGCAAAATTGATGTTATTAGCTGGTGATATCAACTCTTTCTTGACAGCTTCGTCAATGCACAACTGAATCGAGTCCACCTAGGGTACGACGAGTTATACATAGTGTTACGGTACTTTGGGAGCTCATGTTCCATGCGGATCAAAAGAGGCAGCAAGAGAACACTTACAAGAGAATCTTCCTTGGTCTTGTCGCAATGATAATTCATGGAGTTCAGAGTCTGAATTTCTTTTTTGTCAAAATTAAACATCATTAGCATCCAATGGTTTTGGTGTACATTGAGTGGGACATGCACCTGCAGTAAAATTTGGGTTGGGTTGAGAACCGAAATTTGTCGTGTACAGTGTGTACGTAAACTATGAAAGTGTGGAAAATGTGTACCTTTCTGCGCCCTACAAATTTTCCTGCTACACGAGCTAACCATGAGGCTGCACGTCCAACAGGAACCACCCCCTTCATTTGTAACAGCTTTTCGGTTTCTTGAGGGGATATGATTGAGGTAGTATCATTCTCAATTTGGCTAATGCGAGCATATGCCATAATAACCTGCCAAATTTTCAATCATACAATAATAAGACAGTTGTTGCAGTAATGATGTAGAATAGAGTATAATGGGCTTACATCACCATAAATGTATTTGTCGTCCAAATTTCGCTTCAGATTTTCTGCTATGAGGGTAATGTCTCCGATTCTAGCTATTTCAACAGGGGCGTATGTTCCGCGGATGTAAACGGCTGTCTCTATATCCTCATCCATAAACTTGTAATCATTACCAAAGACAGGCTTCATCGGAGTTAATTGTGGTTCCTCATTGTTTTCCATCACATGTCTTGCACTTGGTGTACTCGAAGTCCCTGTCGTGAATTGGCTAGCCCTAGGAGTTCCTGTCAGGGATGAATTGCACGCTTTGACTTGATCCTACAATGAACAAAGGTAGTTCATCATTAGTTTGTTACTTTTAGATATTGACGTGTTGGGCCATATTGATCACCTGCACGCCTCCTTTCTGTGACACTGATTGTCGGTTGCTTTTAAATTCGTATTTTAATTCCTATAACAATGCAAACAATAATGAATATGAAGGAACATATTCATAAAAAATATAAAATGCACAGTATGACATACATGGAGTTCCCTCCTTAAGTCTTTAATTTCGTCCTCAGCCTTCGACAACCTAAGATTAGTGCCAGATTTAGTCTTCATGTTGATCAAGTCTTCACCTAGAGTCTGGTATTTGACATCAAATATGTGCTCAATTTCCATTAACTTCCTCCCTACCTTCTTTTCATGATCAGCAATGCGTGCATTCATGACTTCAACTACCATTTCAATCTGTGTAAACAAAATAAAACCCCGTTGATAACAATAGCTAAATGAATGAGGTTCCATGACACCTATTTGTGATATTGCAAAAACAAATAGTCCTTGGAGTACATACTTGCTGGCTACTAAATTGTTGTCCTTGTGATGGTGCTCGATACGAATCATGTTGATGCACATGTTCATCTTTTTTTCTTGGAAATTATTAGAATTCTCGGAGGACGTTGAGGAGCACAAATTTCCAAGATAGCCTATTTTTATAAAATATAATGAACCATTTGTACCAAATAAAAAATCAGATATAGAAAGTTCAATTGTAGATAGGTACCAGCCCATTAGGAAGACCTCCTTTCTCGTAAGCATCGCTTCTTAAAGTAGCCATCATTTCGTCCCATCGTGTGATCAATGGAGGGGGTCTAGAAGAATACATTAATCGGCCACTGCGCACGTGCTCCCAGTACCAATACTACACAATAAATCAGTTCATCACCATACAGATATGCAACAGAACAATAATTAAAGGACATGAAGTAGTGATCTATCACTAACCTGGAGCAGAATTAGATTTCCTTGTAGATTTACGTGATCTTGATTTCTAAACTTGTGAACGGACTTGAAGAAGTGATTAAGTGTGAAACATCCCCAGTTAAATTTCCGAAGGTTTTCAAGATCTGTAACAAGGTTGAGAAATTTCGAGTCCACATAATGTTGTGTTGTTGGTGCTAGAACAGTACCAATTGCGTACAGAATGAACTGTCTCAGGAAATCGCCGTCTGGGGCTTTGGAAGCTCGGATTGCCGTTTCAAGGTCAGAAATCAAAATTTGCCCATTGTTTGCATAGGCGGTAAACAATTCTGTGTCGGTTTGCATTTCCAGATGTGGCTCTATATCCTCCCCTTCTATCGGAATGCCAAATATACCTTGCACGTCCTCTTTTGTTATAGGAATTGGCGTTTTACCGATGGTAATGGATTGCGTGTCCATATCTATGCTCTTGGCTAGTCTAACCAACATTATGCGCCGTAGAGTCACTTCATGCATCTGGGTTAGACCGCCAAGACTGGTTTCTGATATGATGTACTTTTTGTGGTCTTGTGACAACAGTTTCATGGTTTTTCCGAACCTTGTCTGTGAGCATACTAACTTCATATGACCATGCTTTTCGGCGAGTTCCTGTTACATGCCATTAAATTATACTGAGTACACATGACTTATGTGTACGAAACGATTGGTCACAAATAGTCAATTACTTACCGCATCGGGAATTTCGGAGATGGGCTTTTCTCCATTATGAAGGTTTGTATCTGAAACTGACATTGCTGGCTCGTATGCAATGATAAAATCCGGCTCAATTAATTTGAACATAATTGGAAAATGTATAACAAAATTAGCAGAGAATTATTTTTCACAAAATTAACTGGGTCATTTAACATATGATCCACTTATGGGTTTAAGCACAGAACCTATTTGGGTGCAAAACCTATGAGGGTTCAACTACTAAAGGAGCGGCGGACAACGATTATAAAGAGTTACGATCAGGTAATACCTTATCTCGGAGACGGTGCCACCGAGTAGATGGCGGCGGTTAGTGCGTGGGAAACTATAAGTGCCGGTATAGCGCGGTCGACGGCGCAAAGGAAAAACGGCGCGTTCACGCGAGGAGGAGGCGGTGAGAAGAACACTGACGTCTGAGCCCTCAGATCACGTTGGCGGTGGGCAGCGCGTGGTGGCCACCGACTCCTGTATTCCGTGGGCGACCGACGTCTCCGATCTGATCTTGCAGCGGTCGTGGGAGGTGCGGACGGCCCGGGTGGTTAGAATGCGGAGCTGTAATCGCGGGATTTAGGGAGGGGTGGGCCGCGTGAGCTATGTGAGATTTGGATAAATGATATAAAGAAATAAGAAAATCTTGTCAACTCATTTAGGGGTTTAGGGGTTTAGGGTTTAGGGGTTTAGGGTTATTAGGGTTTAGGGGTTTAGGGGTTTAGGGGTTCAGTGTTTAGGGTTTAGTGGGGGGGTTAGGGTTATCAGGGTTTAGGGTTTAGTGGGGGTGGGTTAGGGTTATCAGGGTTTAGGGTTGAGTGTTGAGTGTTGACATGCAAGCCCGGAAATGCGCGTGTCAGAGATCGTACTTGCGTGTATAATCCCAAACTTTTTTCATGGCATCCCATGACCCCATAGAGAATGCATGCATAATGGTTTCCATGTGGGGCAAAATTTTGAATGTTTTTACGGTTTAGTGGGGGGGTTTAGGGTTATCAGGGTTTAGGGTTTAAGGGTTTTAGGGTTGACGAAGCTATGTTTGTCTTACGGTGGACGTAGCACACACACCGGACATTGATGGAGCATTGGTCTACAATAGATTCCCTCCGGTAGCATCGATTCGGTCCGTTGACTGGCTCGGCCGACAAACTTCGTGCCACATAGAGCATGCATCCATCCACTGGACCGGATCGATGTTGGGTTGGTTTCATACAGGTGAGGAACCTAGCTAGTGCTTTCGGGGTGTTGACATGATAGGCCGGAAATGTGCGTGTCAGAGATCGTACTTGCGTGTATAATCCCAAACTTTCTTCATGGCATCCCATGACCCCATAGAGAATGCATGCATAATGGTTTCCATGTGGGGAAATTTTTTGAATGTTTTTACGGTTTAGTGGGGGGGTTAGGGTTATCACTGTTTAGGGTTTTAAGGTTGATGGATCTATGTTTATCTTACAGTGTACCTATCACACACACCAGACATAGGTCGAGCGTTGGTCTACAATGGAATCCCTACGGTAGCATCGATCTGGTCCGTCGACTGGCTCGGCCGACATACTTTGTGCCACATAGAGCATGCATCCATCCACTGGACCGAATCGATGTTGGGTTGGTTTCATACAGGTGACGAACCCAGCTAGTGCTTTCGGGGAGTTGACATGCTAGGCCGGAAATGCGCGTGTCAGAGATCGTACTTGCGTGTATAATCCCAAACTTTCTTCATGGCATCCCATGACCCCATAGAGAATGCATGCATAATGGTTTCCATGTGGGGCAAAATTTTGAATGTTTTTACGGTTTAGTGGGGGGGGGTTAGGGTTATCACTGTTTAGGGTTTTAGGATTGATGGAACTATGTTTGTCTTACAGTGTACCTATCACACACACCGGACATAGGTCGAGCGTTGGTATACAATGGAATCCCTCCGGTAGCATCGATCTGGTTCGTCGACTGGCTCGGCCGACATACTTCATGCCACATAGAGCATGCATCCATCCACTGAACCGGATCGATGTTGGGTTGGTTTACATGTACATGTACAGGGACCGGAAATGCGCGTGTCAGAGATTGTACTTGCGTGTACATGTACTAATGATCGCTAACTTTCTTCATGGCATCCCATGACCCCATAGAGAATTCATGCATAATGGTTTCCACGTGGGGCAAAATTTTGAATGTTTTTATGGTTTCGTGTGTGTGTGTGTGGGTGGGTGGGTGGGGGGGTAGGGTTATCAGGGTTTAGGGTTCAGGGTTTTTTGGTTTTTGGGGTTTAGGGTTTAGTGTTGGTTTACAATGGATTCCATCCGGTACCATTCGACAACCTTCGTGCCACATTGTTCACATTGTCCAATTAACACTTTGTATAGATTTTTTGGGTAAAAAATGAACGAAATAATGCAACTAATCTGAACGTAACGTTTGGCATGTATCAAACCAAGTAGCCACTATTCCTCAAAAAAACTAGTTAGCCACTAATTGCGCCAAAAATATCTCGTAATTACCAACGAAAATGGGTTGACAATTATTTCTGCAAATTCTTGGAATGAATTTATTGCTCTTCCTTTTTTAGAGAAGAATAATTTACAAATTTGCTAACATAACAAATTTGTTGTTCAAACAGAAACTGCCTCATCGTGTTGTGCCCCAAGACATGGCAGAATATGGTCATATAAGGCATTAAGCACAAATTTTATTTTGGAAACAAGAAATCAGTTTCCAATTTTATTTGTCCTTTCCAATAGCTTACAAATGAGCTTTTCCTTGGTCTGGTCATACAAGGCATTAAGCACAAATGACATTGCTTATACAGAAGCTAACTGAAATAATTTGTTAACAACTTCTAATGAGTGATGATCAACAAGTTAACAAATCCCACAACAATTATTGAAAAATAAAATCCCACGGCCATCAGATTTGCGTGCTTATTCAGATCGATCAACTGCCTTAAGTTATTGTTCATCTTCTTCAATTCCACCTTTAGTTCCGCATCCGCCACCGTGAGAGGAACATTAGCATAGCCCTTATTATCCACCGCGGATGGCAGATCTTCCTCTAGGGTGGCCCCGTGCCTCAAATCAATGGGCAAATCAATTAAGCCATCCGTTTGAAGCCTCTCAACGTATTCATCAGCCACTCAAAATGCTTGCATGTTTTCAGCTTCTGAAATAGGGAAGGGAAACCCTAAATCACAATTCCGAGGAAATAAATATAAATCTGGGGTCAGAATTCATAGCAAAAAGACACAACAGAACATAGATTTAACCTTCCCCGCTTCTGGTTTGCTCTCGCATTTCACAAATTCCCGCCCATGGTTTCCATTCTTCTCCGATATGGTTGTCAAATGCTTCAGTGGAGCGACGTGTGGGCAGTCGGGGCATCTGGTCATCGGCAGTGAACCATACCGCGGCGATGATGATGGAGAGGCCGAACTGGACATGGACATCTCTCGTCTCTCACCATCCGCCGGCGATGGCAGGCTTCGTCGCTGGAGAAGAATAACAATTTGGTGGGGCAAGGGAAAGGGAGGCAATGGTGGGCGGCGGCTTGGCACGGGCACGGCGATGGCTCAGGCTTCTGTGATATGTGGTTGGACCCTCGGTCGGTGCACATGTTTTGGAAGCCCCGAAAAGATCACGCTCGTTAAAAAAACTTGCATCGAAGCGCATTACTTCAAAATAACTAATTAACCCTACAATCACGGATATATACCTTCCCATTATACCGCATATCTACCCTATCCTAACCACCCCCATCTACCTTGTTTCTCCTCACATAGCCATCGCCGGGATCGCGCCATCGCTTCTCAAGCGACCACGCCGACGCCGGATTAAAAAGGTCTCCTCCACGGCTCCTCCCATCTTTGATTGTAGTGCTGATTATTTTTTCCATTGATTCGACCAAGAAGTCATTTCCGAAGAGATTAGAAAATCCAGGTTTTGCCATAGTTGAGTAGTTCTGGTGTAATTCGAGTACAGGATGTCATGCAAGAGCTTTTGGATTGATAGTTTATAGTAGTTGATCGTACGAACTGGTTCTGAAAAAAAATTCACGGTCGTATTGTTTCGAATTAGTTGGATGAGGTTGTGGATACAGTTTTCATACTATGGGTATATGTGTTGCTGTAGGGACCATGGTCTCAGAGGCGCATAACAACCTTGTGGAGTACGACAAGTCTTTGCATGAAGCGCGCCGGGAGATCTACTTCAAGGTGCAAAAGGATCGCGATGAGGTAGATAAGAAACTGAAAAAACAACGTTCATACGTGGACAGGATGATAAAAGAGGAGCGTGAGGAGTTTTCCCGTAAGATGACGAAGATGCGTCTTGAGATTGAAGAAAAGTATAAGCGGGACTGTGAGTACATGGAAAAAAAGTTTGTCCTTGGCTACAAGGAAATGCATCAAACGTGTAGAAGGACCGGAAGCTTGCGGACAGTATTATACGGACAGAGCGAGTCAGGATGGATGCGTATGTGTTGCAGGCACGTGCGGATATGGACAGTAAGCTGCTACAGGAGCGGTCGGACATGGATTATAAGGCCATGCTGGAGAAGGTCTGCTTGGAAGGACATATGTTGGAAGACCATGCGATCTCACGGCCACCCCGACAACATGTCTTCAATTATTCTCCCCCTATAAGTATCTCGCACTGATTCTATATATTAAGGACCTACATATTCTATGATACAAACATCTTCAATTTGTGGCAACCTTATGTCGGCGATTGTATGTAGGCTAAGCATCATGAGACGGCACAGTCGCCATTCACTCGAGACATTGCGATAGAGTCACCCATTCAATGCCACATCAGTCCACCCCAACAACATATCGTCAATTCTCCCCTTGTAAGTACCTCGCAATGATGCATACCCAAGATATGGTATGACCTTTCAAAACTTGTGTGTAAACCCACTGTCAACGTTTCATACGCAGGATAAGAAACCTGTGATGGTAGAGTCCCCAGTCACACCACATGAAGGATACATTCCACATAACAAGGTGAGAAGGTTTGAGATGGCACAATCCCCAGTCACTCCACATGAAGGATACATTCCACAAAAGCAGGTAACAATGCCGCAATGTTGCTATGCACATAAAAAATTATGTTTGCCCCTTTACTCATTGAATGTATTAACTCTGATGTGAGATACTAGGTGCTGGTCATGGAATTTTTTGTTAGTAGGGATGATGAGATGTCACATGTCCCGAGAGCATACTTTGATGAACACCCGGCAGAAGTCAGAATTTTTGAACCCGCCAAAGTGACCTACGATCTCATTATGAGTGAAATGAGAGATACTTTTGGTTGCAAACTGGGAGCAGAACTGTACTACTTCTTACCCGGGTCTGCGTGGAAGCTGCCAGAAGGAATATTCTTGATTGCAGGACCAGATGATGTACAAAAAATGCTTTCTGATATGAATGGTAGCAAGACATGTCACCTGTACATTGTGTACAATAGAACTATGGGTTGTTTTCCCGAGGATGACATTGATTTAGAGGTTCAAATTTTACATGTTACATGCATCTAGTTTATGGCTACGTCTTTTTTGAGTTATTCCTAATACAATTCCTATGGTTTTCTACAGGAAGTGAGAATCCAAGAAATGGAGGGTCTTGCTAGAGAGTTGGCAGAGAAAGACCAAGAACAACTTAAGTTGTATGGTTACAATGATGTTAAAGAGAAAAAGATTCAAGCACATGGGTCGTCGCCAAGCCCGACGCAATCTCCAATGACGCAACGCAAGAGGTCACTGGATTTTGGCAGTGCAGAAGACAATATGGAGTAGGCTCAATTGTTTTTCAACCAGTTTAAGCTTCAAACCAGGATTATTTTGTTGCAAACAAACATTTTTTTCTGTTTCACACTATGTTCGCAATTATGGTACAATTTATTCATGAGACAGTTCTTTGAACAACAATGCATGTGTTTTATGATCAATCATACAGTTGTTTCTGAGTTGTTTTTGAGATGGCCTTGCATCTAAAGAAGTTTCCATCTATAAAACTTGGCACACAGTCGCATCGGAATCGCATATCACGCGAGAGGCGTGCGTCGCACGGGTGCGCGTCGCACGCGAGCTTGTTTTCGGGTAGAAATCATAACATAGTTCGGATAGATAAAGTTCACGTCCGCCACCCGCGCATGAAAACCCACGTTGCCGCCATTCCCATGCATGCATGCCTCAGGCATAGACAATGAGATGGCCCAACGGTCCATCCAGCGACCCAGCGGGTGAGGCTGGCGTGGGACGGCCCAAGCGAGCGTCGCGCCGGGCACATCCCAGGGGTGCAGGGAGTTTAGTCCCATCTCGCCGAGCGAGCGGAGCTAGCACCGGTTTATATAGGAGCTTTCCCTCTCAGGTTCCTTTCTAAAGCGGGCAGCACATTGCCTAAACGTCTTCGTCCCTGCCCTGTGGGCCTACTTGCTACCTATTATCACAATCTGACGGGCCTCTGCATCCTGACCCAATAAATGATTGGGTTACTAGTCATATGCAGGCCGTTGAATTGTGAACTTTAAGCGGCAAGTAGGCGGGCTTTTTTGTCATATTTCATTTTTTGCATTTGTCATCATTATTTCCATTGCAGCCAGTCCATCATGCTGCATTTTGCACTACTAGGAAAAAGGCTATAGATGGAATGGACATTAATGGCGCACCTGTCATGTGGTGCGCCACTACTATATAGCAGTAGCATCACATCACAACCATAAGTGTTCTGCACCAGCATCATAACAATCACATAACTACATAACAAAAGCAAACCTGTTCAACTTAACAAAAGCAAACTTGTTCATCATTACAAAAGCAAAGTTGTTCAACATAACAAAAGAAAACTTGTTCAACCACATAACTACAAACTGAGACACATAATACAACAAACAACTCAATATCCCCAGTAGTAGGGGTCATCCCAATTTTCCTCCGCCTCTTGCCATTGCTCCAAACCTTCTTTGACGGTTTCGATTTTCTTCCATGCCTCGTAGCTGACGTACGCATCTTTCGCTACGTACTCGATGAGGTTGTTTGGCAGTGGGCTGTCCCCCCAGCGTTTGTGGTCCAATTTCTTGTTGATCTTCCCCTTCATTTCCTTGTAGGATGGGTGGATGAGGCTGGCTGCAAACTCAGCCAAAGACTGCCACTTCTTTCCATTGTTTGGAACTCTCCATTTGCGCTGCATGTCGATGTACTTGTCGGGGTTGATCTCCAAACCAGACAACTTCAGCTTCTCCTTGTCACCTCCAAAGGAGAAGCCAACAAAGGTGTACAGCTTCTTCTCCTGCAGAAGTGGGCGGAGTTCCTTGGGCCTGCATCAAATTAATCTGGTGCATCAAATTCATCTACTTCAAAAACTTCAGAAACTACTAATTAGACAGAAACTTCAGAACTAGTATTGCATCTACTTCAGAACTTCAGAACTATTGCATCTACTTCAGAAACTTCGGAAACTACTAATTAGACAGAAACTTCAGAACTTCAGAACTAGTATTGCATCTACTTCAGAACAAAAGAACTATTGCATCTACTTCAGAAACTTCAGAAAATACTAATTAGACAGAAACTTCAGAACTAGTATTGCATCTAGTTCAGAACTTCAGAACTATTGCATCTACTTCAGAAACTTCAGAAACTACTAATTAGACAGAAACTTCAGAACTTCAGAACTAGTATTGCATCTACTTCAGAACTTCGGAACTATTGCATCTACTTCAGAAACTTCAGAAACTACTAATTAGACAGAAACTTCAGAACTTCAGAAACTTCAGAACTTTAGAACTAGTATTGCATCTACTTCAAAACTTCAGAACTATTGCATCTAATTCAGAAACTTCAGAAACTACTAATTAGACAGAAACTTCAGAACTTCAGAAACTTCAGAACTGGATGTTTTTACCATTTGGTTGCCGCGGTGATGTGGTATACCAGGACGAGATCCTCCACGCATAACTGTAGAACTGCAGGAATTTGCGGAGGTTGGTCTTCCCTGGTATACTCGACATCAACGCCGATCGACCGAGAAACCATGCCGCCGAGCCTCCTCCTCATGTCGCGGATCCTCTTGTCGGCTTCGTCTGGATTGCTGGTGCATATGACATCCAGCTTCTCCTTCAGGTCGATATCAACCATGAGCGGCACGGTGTAGTCCTGCTTCTGCCCGGGGACCGGAACGTCATCGTCGACCACCAGCGGCTCCTTGCCATACGCCTCACCACGGTGATGCTTGGCAAATGGAGGGGAGTTGCTCCATGATGCCTCCGCCATTCTCTTAGTAGACGGAGGGGAGTTGCTCCACTATTCCTCCGCCATTGCCCTCCTGGCCAGCGATGGTGGAGGCAGAGGGGAGTTGCTTGATGGTGGAGGCAGAGGGAAGCAGAGGGAGGAAGATGGAGCGGCAATGGAATGAGGAGGGAGGCAGAGGGAGGAAGATGGAGCGGCAATGGAATAGGAGGGGAGTTACCTGCGTCGTGGTCGTGGGGAGTTACCAGTGGAGGGGAGACGTGGGGAGTTGCCTCCAAAACTCAAATGTCCTGCCCTTTGGCCCTCGAAAACTCTGAAGGGGAGACGTGGGCCCTTTGGCACTCGAAAATAAATTTTTTTCAAAATTTTCTTTCATAGACATGTTTGGCACATGTGGGTCACCATGTACAAAAAAATTTGGGTGATTTGGAGGTGGTGGAAAAATTCACCTTTTTTTCAAAAACTGGCTTAAGTTAGACAAAATGGTCCCTCCGGAATGCCGGCATTTTTTCGACCACCTCCAACTCACCTCAATTTTGGCACAGATGATCTCTTCCACAAACAAAACTAGGTTTCCAAGTTTTTGTATTTTTTTTGAATTTTTTTGAATTTATAATGCCCTCTAGACTGACTGCTGAAAATATCGGTCTATGCCTCAAGGGGGCATTGTAAAATAATTTTTTTCAAAATTTTCTTTCATAGACATGTTTGGCACATGTGGGTCACCATGTACAAGATAATTTGGGACCTGCATGCAAGAGTCGGGGACCTGCATGCAAGAGTCAGGGACCTGCATGCAAGAGTCGGGGACCTGCATGCAAGAGTCGAGGACCTGCATGTGAATAGTGATTCATCAAGGCCTTGACAGCTACTGGCACAGCGGCTGCCGCCTGATTTGCATGCAGCAAAGATGAACGTGCATGGAGGTTTCTCAAAGATTTCCAAGCACACCCCAGTGGGCCCCGCTTATATAAAAAATACGTCAGTCATTATTGCTCTGTAAATGAAGAATATGCATGACAACCATAGTAAGGGTGAAGAATCATATTCATCCTACAATGAGGACCAACGCTTGCTAAAATCACCTCGATGAAGGTATTTAAGCAGGTAAAGGAGCTACTCGAGGGGCGAGGTGGGACTATTTTTAGTTAGACGAGAACAACGTGCGAGATCGTACGCGACGTGGGCTGTCCGGAGCTGCAACCTCGGATGGGCCGGTGTTTGGGTCGACGTAGGAAAACGGCCTGCCATGCATGCATGGCGTCGGTAGTCTCGCCTAAACGATGGACACGCACCGAGCCAGCCATGCAGACCGTGGGATCGCGCGGGAGATCCGTCTGGCGGCCGTGTGTGCGTGCAGAAATACATCACAATAATTATTCTACTCGACAATAACAAGTGCTCCATGCTAACCCTTATTCCTGTTCGAAATACATCATCATTCTTAAAGTTGGACATCAAATGATACACACAGAAAATGGAAACGAAAGATGTTGAACTAATACATTAACATGGCAGTACAACCGCACTTCACTAAATTACTGTCACGGTGAAATAGAATGTAAAGACCACGTCACACAAAGCCGAATGGCACACCTACATTCTCTGGCTCATCGTCGGTTCATGCTGTATGTAGATATCACAGTTCAGCCTCGAGATCCTACACAGAAGAATACAATAAATCACATGGACATCAATTATGTGTAAAACACATGCAAAAATAAATATGAACATATTTCGTACCTCTAGCAATTTAGCGCATTTACGTCGATTGTGACCTGGTTTCTTGCAATAGCCATAGATATTATGTGATCTTGACTTCTTTGTCTTTGCCTGCAGCCTTTTCTTCAGTGCACCTCGTCCTGGCACATGCACGGGATCCAGAACCTTATCAACTTTCTCCGAGTGCGGCATCAACGGGCCAAACCTAATGCTGTTATGCTGAGCATTAGTTGACTCCTTGCTGTCAGCTTGTTCAAAACTTGATTGCTTGCCATGATGTTGTGCTTGCAAAAGCATCTTTAGACGGTGATAGTCCTCATCAGAGTGGCATGCCTTGAAACTTGCGGCGTGACTACAATTCCGCAACTCGCGGTACCTCTGCAGGCTTACCGAATAGTCATACATCTGGTTTTTTCTAGTAGGTGTGTATGCACATTTTGCATTCATAGTCCACCTAGTGGGAACGCAACAACCTGGCAGAATTGTTTGTTTTAAAATCCCCAATATGTAAAAAATGTGGGAACATGGTGTGCTTGCGCATTCCAGCTTACGGCAAGAACAACTCACCCTGTGCAAAAGACCTCCTTGCTCTTCAATGCGCACTCCAAACTTTTTATCCATTCTTTCCTGCTTGGACACAACATAAGTGGAATCTTCTGATCCATCTAGTATCTCTCTGATCTGACATTTGCTGACAGCATCTATGCTCCATAAGACCATCTTAAAGACACTAGGTGTGAAAACTGTTGCAGCGTGTTTCTCAAGTAGCGAAGCATTTTCCTCTGTAAATGGAACGGACTGCAAGGCTTCGACGTCATGGAGAGCTTCGTTAATCTGTCGCGACGCAAGGCAACGCTCATAGTGCTCTAGCATTTCAAACAACGATATCTTACCCTCAATATGCGTATGTAGCACAGAGTTCAAGATCTCACTCCTCTGATTGCTGCTCAATCCTAGGAAACAACGCCCCTCAAGATATGGAGCACACCACAACTTTCTCATCTGATACATCTGATGCAGCCAAGACTCCTCACTGGTTACTTTATTCCGTTGTAAGAATTGTATCCATTTTATCTCATGCTCTTCAATGGAAGAAGTATCATAAATGAAAGATCTGAATTCCTCCTTTACGTCGTCATCATGCAGATGGCGTATAATGTTCTGTTGAATGTGCCATATACATAGTCTATGGTTTGAGTCTGGCCAGACCACCCTTATTGCTCTCTGCATTGCAAGGTCCCCATCTGTGATCACAGATATCGGATGCTTCTGTCCCATGCAATCAAAAAAGGTCCGCAACATCCACTAGTATGCCTGGCTTGTTTCATGAGAAATTATACCATAGCCAAAAATAACAGTGCTGCGGTGGTGATTCAACCCGACAAACGGCACGAATGGCAGATTGTATTTGTTGGTTCTGTATGTGCTATCAAAAACAATGACGTCTCCGAAAGCCTCGTAGTCAAGTCGCGACTGACTATCAGCCCAGAACAGTCCCTTCAGATGGCCATGCTCGTCTACCAAGTACTTGAAGAAAAAATCCACATCTCGCTCTCGCCTCGCCATCATGTGCATGATCACCGTATTAGCATCACCGGCACTGATTGTCTCCTGCTTATTAGCATGGCAGAAATTATAAACGTCCCTCTTTATGCATCCAACCTTATCAAATCCACCGTATTGAAAGCACAAAATATCCATAATACGGTATTTGCGGATCCCACATTTTTCCATGTCCGCAATGTCCGCTTTCTGCATCGCTAATTCGTCTGTGCGAACGCAGTAGACAAGAAAGATCCCGTGGGGCTAGAGGATGGTTGTGCTCATCGATGAAATCCTTGACAAACCACCGACCGGTTTCCTCCTGTCTCGTAATGACCAATTTAGCATTACACCCAACACGAGTTAAACTTCGTGGCCTCCTCTTTCTATCTTCCATCTTTCTTTTCATGTGCTTCTCTTCGCAAAACCCTTGACGACTACACACAATTTTCCTTAAAATTATGTATTTGTTGGATCCATCCCACTCAATGTAGCTTTTCCTCACACTAAAACCTTTTTCAAGAGCATATTTGTTGTAGAATTCATAGCCTTCAGCCTCACTATCAAACATCTTGCTGACAACATTTACATACTCGAACATACTCTCATCACTTGCATACGCCATGTCTTCCTGCATATGACATGTGAGGGAAACCAATCATCAACATCTTTCTGTTTATCAATGTTGCAGGTGTAAAATAGCTCATAGGCAAAGACAAGTGCATGGAAAAGACTTTGCTCGTTTGACATGTGAGGGAAACCAATCATCAACGTCCAACAAGTAGTATCTCATCTTCCTTTAAACTATATTTCATGCACTATGCAAACCTAAAGTGATGATGACTTTAATAAACTAAATTAAGTGAACTATGGAACCAGTATCTCATCTTCCTTTAGTATATCTCATCTCAAACGTCAAGTAAGTCACTTTTTTCTGCGGTACCAAAGGAAGTAAGCAATGCCCTCAACATCTTACTTAAACAAACATGATGCGATTAGCTCAAGAGAAACTATGCCACGATGAAGCTTTCCATTCGTTGTTCTAGTCCGTACCCGGATCTTGTGGGGTTGAGGTTGTACTGCATGCACGGTGGAGGGGCGCAACGGCCAAGAGAACGAGCAGATCGCCAAGCCGAATTCATACCTTAAGGATGGTACGCGCGAAGAGATGGGATCGCCCGCCGCGGTTGCCACCGATTCAGCCGGTGCAGATCCGGCCTTCTTCTTCTTCGATGACGGCGTGGGGGGCTGGGGTTGGTTGGGTGGAGGACGAGGACGATGAATTTATTCCTCTCGCCGGGCAGGTCGAGGACGGAGAAGGTCAGGAGCGGCGAGCAGCGACGAATAGATCGAAGGAGGATTCTGAACTGGATCGAGTAGACATGGATCTGGTCCTCAGGTGATCGGTTCAAGAAAAGATATTTCCCCCTGGACCATTATGCCCTTATCGCAATTAACATATTAAATTTAATCAATTAAAATTCCCCGTAAGATCTGACGGCTAATAAAATCAGACGTGATCAGACATGTAAGTACTGCTAAGTACTCCGAGTACTAACAATCACCGTAAAACAGTTCTAGAATTATATGGATCTTCGGGTTATATGACGAGTAGGGCCTGATCCTGATATTATTGGTGCAAATACCTCATACAGTATTTCTGTTTACGAGAGGATGAAAAGAACCTTAGATCATATCCTAGCAATGTAAAGCAGAATAAAACTTTGTTTGTGGCTAGTGCTATCACAATGGCAAACATGAGATGACACCACTCAAGCTAAAGATACTTCCTTGGTCCTTGCTGAGTATGTAACCATACATATTTATTATCGCCTAGCTAGGAAATTTTCTTTCCATAGCATATAAAAGAACAAAATGCAAAGAAGGATTTGGTTATTGTAGCGACCACACAATTTCGATAGGACAACATGTGATCGGGTCTGACTGTCAGCAAGTGTGAAGCACCGAGGAGCTTGGGACAGATCTGCCTGGTGATGTACAAGTGTGAGGCAGGGTATCTGTAGCATGTGGAAATGACCATAATGTATGAGGTCATATTTGCTACTAGCAAGGACACACATGGCTTACTGGTATATCTACATGCAAAAGAGGCAAAAGTTTTGCACCTTTCGGGGCATCCCACAAACTATGGTCAACATAAAGATACATATATGAGGTTGTCCGATGAGAGGTATTTAGAAAATAACATTAGTTTTAGCTTAAATTTAAACCGAATTCTATAACTCTTCCAACATTCAGATGAGTTTAGGTGGACAATAGAAACTTTTCTGTTAACTCGTGATTCTTGTTAATTGTGATGTCTCAATCGATAACAATAAAATATGGATGCTCAAATTTCGTTAAGAGTTCATATCTTCCTCCGATTTTTACAAGGGGTGGTCTTGACAAGAGATAATTTTGCGCATTGTAATTAACAAGGTAGCAAGAGTTGTGTCTTCTACCACAACAATGGGTCGATCAAACATCACTTCTTTGAGAGCAAGTTCGTTTGAGTTGTTAGATCAATCGACCCACGTGGCATTGAACCTATATCCTCTGCGCAATGTGCATGGTATAGGTAAAACAAATGCCTTCCCATATCCTGGTGGGTGCATCAGCCTTATTTTTGGCTCGTTTACTATCTAGGAATGACATGGCTTTTAATAAAACATAAATAATCATCTTCTTTGCCAGTTATTTATGTATTTACTTATTGGCTCTGTACGCAAGGACGGAGCAAGGAAAATGAATAAGGGGCACTAAGTTTTGTCAAACCAGGCTGAAGAGGGCGAAACAATTGAAATATAATTTTAGAAGCAATTAATCAACGCTGTAATAAAAAAAACTGTTGCCCACCCCTTGTCCCCGCCACTGTCCGTATGTGGTCTTTCTGCAGCGCCCGGGGGACCAGGAGTTGTTTATAGTGGTGGTTATCCGGTTGAAGCATACAACTAGCGGTGTTTACCTAACACGCATGGCGGTTTAGCATGTGGATCTGCCGTCCAACATCATAAGCCCTATAATTTTTGGGAAATGCTAATGGGCGAACGTCAGATTTCTAGCAAGTTCCAGCAAATGCTCTGCCTCATGTCGGATCACATGGACGGATCTTGGCGCAAGAGGCCTTGCCACGTCAGCTCTGGCACTCGTCCGCCAAACACAAAGACGGCATGAACGCTATCCTAGAGCCACTGACTTGATTGACTAGCGCCTCAAGCCTCCACTTGAAGACCTGGGATCAAATCCCACTTCTTCCCCTCTTTTTTTACTATGGGGCAAAAATATGCAAATTTTGTTTTAGGTGCATGGGATT
Source organism: Triticum urartu (assembly GCF_003073215.2). NCBI lineage: Eukaryota > Viridiplantae > Streptophyta > Magnoliopsida > Poales > Poaceae > Triticum > Triticum urartu. The sequence continues at coordinate 80,350,835 of NC_053027.1, forward strand.
TTAAAAAATTTGTACATGGTAGATTTATAAATTCTGAACTCGTCACATGGCAAATTTAAACACTTTTTTGTAATGCTCACATGTCAAGTTGTTTTGTACACATGGCAAATTCTCTAAAAATAAAATCTTATGGTTCCATAGCAAATTCATTACATTTTTATCTCCCAAACATGGCAATTTTAGGGTTTTTTTAATACTCACATGGCAAGGTTGGGAATTTTTATCAATTATCCGTGGAATTTTATTATCAAGAGCATGGCAATTTTGTTATTAAGACCATGAAAAATTTATTTTATTTAAAAATAGGGCATTTTTATTATTAATAGCATGGCAATTTTATTTTTAAAATAGCGTGGCAATTTTATTTTTAATGGCAAGACATTTACTATTTTCCATCATGGTAATTTTAAGTGTGTGTATGAATTTTCCATTTTACTATATTGTGTCAATTTGTGTGCTATTTCCCCCTTACTTACTTTTCTGAAACTAATCGTATTTATTTCATAACGAAAAAAATTATCCTCTGGTGGCAAAAAATGTCTTAAGGACGGTTACTTTTTATGTGCTTGAATCTGAGCTTTTTTCTCGCCCAATTCTTTTGTGGGGTCTCCTAGTGTTACGATTAGGGTGCTGTTTGTGAGGGGGTCCGCACCGAGAGGCTTCCCACAGTGAACGAAATCGTTCTCTAGATTGAACCCCCTTTGAGGAATCATCCTTCGCCCCAGGCAGCTCCCAGGTCCTATTCTTTTTCTCTATTGTCAAGCAATGTTGCAATCTAATTTTCTCTCTTCAACGTGTTAGGTTGTATGCATCTTACATATGTAGATGCCGGGTTTGCACTCCGTATGGTATATCATCTTTGATGCGATGATTGAATGAAAAATCATTTCATTGGAAAAAGAAAACTCTTCAAAGAAATATCGCCACTCCTGATATTCACCGTCGGATGAAATCCGTGCAAATTAATCAGGTTGCATTGCATGCGTGTGCATGGGTGCGGCAACTGGTACTATCATGGATCATGTAGTGCAACATATGCGGCCGGGGCGAGGAGCTTTGGCAGTGACCGGTCGACTTGACTCTAGTGGCCGGTGTTCGTGACAGAGGAAAAGGGAGGGAGCCATCATCCTCTAGCTATTTCCCTTTTTCCTGCCTGCTAGATGATCGTGTCGGCAGGCTGAAGATCCTACTAGATATCTATCCATATATAGCTTTTTCTCAAAACTTATTTTATTCGTTGAACTTTTACTGCCTAGAGTGGTAGTACTAGCCACCTTTTCCCAGTCACTTTTTATCATAGGAAGGCCAAGTGGTGATGCTGAGCCCAATACGCTTGTTGTTGCAATGATTATTAAAAACATGTTCGGAACAAAAAGAATTTTACACGAAATTCATACGTAGTCCAAAGAAAAAAAAAATCATATATGTCTTAATCATAGTACTTTATTATTGCAGAAAATTGCTTAACTAGTTGCATTGTGACATATTTACATAACAACCTTGTATTTTATAAAAATCAACATGCACTCCAACTTGTTGGTTTTGTTGTTGTTTGTTTGTTGTTTTTATTGTTGACATACTTAGAAAAATATCTGTATGGTATTACCAATATCAAGCTGCAGAACATCTCATTTTAGACTTGATGAAACTTAGCTTCCTAATAAATAAAACATGCATCTTAGTTTCGTAGCACTTTTCTTCTTCTGAAGCTCAATTTCACAACAAAATACAAAGGTGGAGCATGCGTTGATTCTTTCTTTTCAGTGGGAGTATGGGTTGATTCTAATAGAACACATGGTTCTTTTTACAAATATGGCAACAATCAATACTAGTCCCTCTGTAGTGATCTAAAAGATCTCATATTAGTTTATAGAGGGAGTACATCATACAACCATATGTTCTACATCTAATGGAGGGAGAGGGCACCGGTGCACAGTGTGCACAAATACGCTAGAGAACTACGCACATCGTCCTATTTTTCACTATTATGCTAACGAATTCTTTTAGGTGAAAGATGACATGGAAAAGTGAATGTAGTGTAGATAAATAAACTAGGAGAGAGCCAAGTGATAAAGCCATGAAAAGAAGTCATGTGAGAATTGAAGACAAGTCCAGGAGCGATGCTGATAAAGAAAACAAGGGAGAGCCAACTGAAAAAATTATGATGGTTTCTATGAAATTGTTCATACTTTTATGTGTATGATTTAGGTTGTGGAATTGTATGAAAAATGATCCGCATGATTAAAGCTTTATACACATTTCACATATTTGAGCAATGTGTGATGTTCGTGTTGGGTTCTTCATTTGAAAGAACAAGAACAAGAAAAAAAATTCACATTTTTTAAAGGAGGATAACCCCCACCTTTGCATCAAGCGACGAACACATCAATTATTATTATATAACTCAACAGAACCCGATAAAACAAATACATGGATCGACCCAAAGTCATCTTTCTGGCAACCAGAACCGCTACTCCTACAAGCTTGATGATGTGCCTCAACCTCACATCAACACACACCATCTAATCAGGTGGCCTCACCAAGTCGCCCGCCGACAAGCCGAGAGCACCAACCAGTCTAGTAGGCCCTCTACGCGCACCGCACGTACATACTCTAGAACCAACCACCGCCATCTTCCACCATCCCACCTTTACGAGTGAACAATGCAATCGCCTTACCAGGCGGTAGAGCCGTCGACACCACCATGATGCCAGCCAACGCCACATGCGCGTGTCCATCAACTCACGCCATCGTTGAGACTCCGCTGCGCCATGTGGCCAAGATCCATCGTCATCGCCGCGATAGATGCGACACCATTCCTCCTTTTGCCCCCTCCAGCCAACACGATGCCCCCAAGAGGGAGGACGGACCCAAAGGCCCCATCATTATCAATCTGGGAGTCCCAAATCTAGGGTTTCCCCGGAGCAGTCGGAATGAGGTGACAACGATTACAGCTGATGATGCCTTCAAAAAGGAGACGACACCCAATATGACACCATTATACTATTTTGACAAGAAAATAATTCACATGACTAGAGCTTTCTACGCATTTTCACATGTTTGAGCAACGTGTGTTGTTTGTGTTGGGTTCATTATTTGGAAAACAAGAGCAAGTAAAATGATTCATATTGATTACAATTTCTACACATTTTCACACGTTTGATCCAAACATTTGTTTTACACGAACAACAAAACTCTTAAACAATTAACATTGTTCAACATATGAATTTCATTGCAGCTGAAAATGGTCCTTTCCCCTCTACGGTTTACCCCTGCCAAAGGCGATCTAGGGTTTTCCTCCATCATCGTTCTATTCCCCTGGTAGATCATTGGTACCCTCCTCCTCCTCCTATGCCGGCTCCGCCGATGGGGGTGTGCAGGGAGGCCCCAATCTACCGGTGGGAGCCATAGTTTCCTCCTCTTGGGGCACTAGATAGGTCTCCATTCGGCGGTGGCGAGACAATAGTGTCGCGTCGACTTGGGATAAGGTTTGTCTCGGTCATGCTGTTGTACAGAGCAGACGACATGTTGTACGTCTTGGTCCTTTGACTCTAGTTTGGACCGGCAAAGGTTGGCGAGTCTCGGCCCCTTTGAAAAGCGTGTTAGATTTGTGTTCTTTGACTCCGTCTGGCTGGAACTGGGTCATAAAACAAGCACTTTTCGCCGTTTTCTTCTCCCGAGCAGCAATTTGATACGCAGGTCCCGACTGCCAGCATCTTCTGGTATATGTCGATGACTTCTCGCTCATTGCTCATGAGTTTAAACAATTTTGCTCTGTTAAGATGGAGACTCGGATGCGGCAACGAGCTTTGCTCATGGCACTCTGATGGTGGTTACAGGAGGAAGAACACTTCAACCCCCAAGTACTTGGAGGCGTATTTTCGTGTTTTGACCCTTTTCTAAAAGTTAATAGAGATCTGACCCCAGTTTGTAAAAAATTCGGAATCTGACCCTTTTGCTACCGCCAGGGGCCTTGGCGGTAGGAAACACCCCTACCGCCAAATAGGCTGGCACCAGTGCATGCCTGTACAACCCTACCGCCAAAGCGCCCGACGGTAGATGCGAGCATGCACTGTGTTCCATACTTAAGAAAAATTTCTGGTAGGGTGTGCAACCCTACCGCCAGGGACCTTGACGATATGCTAGACTGTTATACCCTACCGCCATGGACCCTGACGGTAAGAAATGGGTCAGATCCCAAAAAATTTGCAAGGCAGGGTCAAATCTCGATCGAGTTTTGAAAAATGGTCAAAACACAAAATTTAGCCGTATTTGGATGTATTTTTACTTTATTTAAGGTTGTTTTTACAAGGGTTCGCGCTAGTTAATGTAGGCCATTGGCAAAAGACAAATGGTCTTTTCCCGGCCGCGTGTACGTACGTACGCACTGGCTGCTCCAGCCGCCGCCGCGTCCATCGATCGAACGTGTCGGCCACGTGCCCGTACCCTGCCACTCGTAGCACTGGCCTATTGGCTGCCACTCGAGCCAACGTCGGCCGGCACTTGGCTGAGCAGGCGAGTCCGTCCGTCCGTTCGTTCGTCCTTGTGTTTCGCTGCGAAACGTACTCGCTGGCCTCTGCGGGCTGAAGGAGGTGTGGAGTCCAGAGCGGCAGGGCGTGTCCCGCGGGCAGGGGACACGCCAATTCCACAGATGTGCCGCTTGCCTCCCTCGGCCCTGCAGTGACTACCCCGGCGTACGTACCGCTGCTCTCGTGCCTGGTAGCTTCAGGCTCCCGGCGCGTGGTACGTAGTACGGGTTATGCTTCTCTGCCTGCGCGGTGGTCCTGCCTCGGCTGGTTTCAGACTCTCTGCTCGGTGTACCAATGCTGCGTGCCACTTTCCAGCAATGAGGCCAACTCCACCACGTGACCCCAAACAGATAACCGTTTTGTCTAGATTCTATCCATTTGGGTAGGGCAATAAGGTCGTGTCCGGACGTGTCCTGAAATGCGGTGGCCATGCGCCCAGCACGCGGCCGCATCCGTTTGCCTCATCCTATCCGTTAGGGCCAAAAATGCCCTTATTTTCATCAAAACTAGTTTGCACGTCCAAATATTTGTCTGAAAATTAAAATAGTTTTACAACCTAATTGAAATTGTCTCTAATAAAATAGTTTTACAACCAAATCGAAATTGTCTTGACTGAACATAAAATGAATCAATACATTTATTGGTTGCCAATGTGATCCCATATGTGCTCAACCAAATCATTTTGAAGATTCAAATGAGTGTGCCAATCACGCATCTCACGGTGGAATTGAACAAATTGTTCAAATGTGGCCGGGTCTTGGTGCAAGGGCTCAATATTTTCACCTTGATAATCAAATCCTTAGTCGAAGATACTCTCATCACGCTCATTCTCGACGATCATGTTGTGCATGATCACACAAGCAGTCATCACCTTCCAAAGCTTCGTTTCATCCCATGATAGTGCAGGGTTTCGAACAATACCCCACCGGAATTGAAGCACACCAAAAGCACGTTCCACCAGTGGCGGAGCCAGCCAGTGAATGCAGCCCGGGCAAGAGTTAACTCTGACAGTGTGAGCTGCCATCTGCCCAAAAAAATCTTGCTTCTAACCATTGATTAACACTAGCGCTTAGGAGCAAATTTCTGGACTAGCCCGGGCAGCTGCCTGGGGTCGCCAGGAGGTGGCTCCGCCACTGCGTTCCACATCATATCTAGCACTCTCTTGCATTTGGGCAAATCTCTTTCTCTTCTCACCTTGGGGTTTCGAAATTGTCTTCACAAAAGTTGATCACTAAGGATATATACCATCAGCTAGATAGTATCCCTTGTTGTACTGGTGGCCGTTGATCTCAAAGTTGGCAGGTGGGGAGTGGCCTTCTGCAAGCCTTGCGAAGACTGGAGAACGCTGCAGCACATTGATATTGTTGGAAATATGCCCTAGAGGCAATAATAAAAGGATTATTATTATATTTCCTTGTTCATGATAATTGTCTTTTATTCATGCTATAATTGTGTTATCCGGAAATCGTAGTACATGTGTGAATACATAGACACCAACATGTCCCTAGTAAGCCTCTAGTTGACTAGCTCGTTGATCAACAGATAGTCATGATTTCCTGACTATGGACATTGGATGCCATTGATAACGAGATCACATCATTAGGAGAATGATGTGATGGACAAGACCCAATTCTAAACATAGCACAAGATCGTATAGTTTGTTTGCTAGAGTTTTCCAATGTCAAATATCTTTTCCTTAGACCATGAGATCGTGTAACTCCCGGATACCATAGGAGTGCTTTGGGTGTACCAAACGTCACAACGTAACTGGGTGACTATAAAGGTATACTACGGGTATCTCCGAAAGTGTCTGTTGGGTTGACACGGATCAAGACTGGGATTTGTCACTCCGTATAACGGAGAGGTATCTCTGGGCCCACTCGGTAATGCATCATCATAATGAGCTCAAAGTGACCAAGTGTCTGGTCACGGGATCATGCATTACGATACGAGTAAAGTGACTTGCCGGTAACGAGATTAAACGAGGTATTGGGATACCGACGATCGAATCTCGGGCAAAGTAACGTACCGATTGACAAAGGGAATTGTATACGGGGTTGATTGAATCCTCGACATCGTGGTTCATCCAATGAGATCATCGAGGAGCATGTAGGAGCCAACATGGGTATCCAGATCCCGCTTTTGATTATTGACCGGAGAGCCATCTCGGTCATGTCTACATGTCTCCCGAACCCGTAGGGTCTACACACTTAAGGTTCGGTGACGCTAGGGTTGTAGGGATATGTATATGCAGTAACCCGAAAGTTTTTCGGAGTCCCGGATGAGATCCCGGACGTCACGAGGAGTTCCGGAATGGTCCGGAGGTGAAGAATTATATATAGGAAGTGCAATTTTGGCCATCGGGAGAGTTTCGGGGTCACCGGTATTGTACCGGGACCACCGGAAGGGTCCCGGGGGTCCACCGGGTGGGGCCACCCATCCCGGAGGGCCCCATGGGCTAAAGTGGGGAGGGGAACCAGCCCATAGTGGGCTGGTGCGCCCCCCTTGGCCCACCCCATGCGCCTAGGGTTGGGAACCTATAAAGGGGGGAAGGGAGGGGCAGCCGCACCCTTGAGTCTTGGCGCCTCCCTCTCCCCTGCTACACCTCTCCCTCTCGCAGTAGAACGGCGAAGCCCTGCTGCGGTGACCCCTGCATCCACCACCACGCCGTCGTGCTGCTGGATATTCATCAACCTCTCCTTCCCCCTTGCTGGATCAAGAAGGAGGAGACGTCACGCTGACCGTATGTGTGTTGAACGCGGAGGTGTCGTCCGTTCGGCGCTAGGATCTCCGGTGATTTGGATCACGTCGAGTACGACTTCCTCATCCCCGTTCTTTGAACGCTTCCGCGCGTGATCTACAAAGGTATGTAGATGCAATCCGATCACTCGTTGCTAGATGAACTCATAGATGGATCTTGGTGAAACCGTAGGAAATTTTTTGTTTTCTGCAACGTTCCCCAACAGTGGCATCATGAGCTAGGTCTATGCGTAGTTCTCTTTGCACGAGTAGAACACAATTTGTTGTGGGCGTAGATGTTGTCAACTTTCTTGCCGCTACTAGTCTTATTTTGCTTCAGCAGTATTGTGGGATGAAGCGGCCCGGACCAACCTTACACGTACGCTTACGTGAGACCGGTTCCACCGACTGACATGCATTAGTTGCATAAGGTGGCTGGCGGGTGTTTGTCTCTCCCACTTTAGTTGGAGCGGATTCGATGAAAAGGGTCCTTATGAAGGGTAAATAGAAGTTGACAAATCACGTTGTGGCTTTCACGTAGGTAAGAAAACGTTCTTGCTAGAACCCTATTGCAGCCACGTAAAACTTGCAACAACAATTAGAGTGCGTCTAACTTGTTTTTGCAGCAAGTGTTTTGTGATGTGATATGGCCAAAGTTGTGATGAATGATGAATGATATATATGTGATGTATGAGATGTTCATGCTATTGTAATAGGAATCACGACTTGCATGTCGATGAGTATGACAACCGACAGGAGCCATAGGAGTTGTCTTTATTTTTTGTATGACATGCGTGTCATTGAGAAATACCATGTAAATTACTTTACTTTATTGCTAAACGTGTTAGCCATAGTAGTAGAAGTAATAGTTGGCGAGCAACTTCATGGAGACACGATGATGGAGATCATGACGATGGAGATCATGGTGTCATGCCGGTGACAAGATGATCATGGAGCCCCAAGATGGAGATCAAAGGAGCTATGTGATACTGGCCATATCATGTCACTATTATTATTTGATTGCATGTGATGTTTATCATGTTTTTGCATCTTGTTTACTTAGAACGACGGTAGTAAATAAGATGATCCCTCATAATAATTTCAAGAAAGTGTTCCCCCTAATTGTGCACCGTTGCGACAGTTCGTTGTTTCGAAGCACCACGTGATGATCGGGTGTGATAGATTCCAACGTTCACATACAACGGGTGTAAGACAGATTTACACATGCAAACACTTAGGTTGACTTGACGAGCCTAGCATGTACAGACATGGCCTCGGAACACAGTAGACCGAAAGGTCGAGCATGAGTCGTATAGAAGATACGATCAACATGAAGATGTTCACCGATGTTGACTAGTCCGTCTCACATGATGATCGGACACGGCCTAGTTAACTCGGATCATGTTATACTTAGATGACTGGAGGGATGTCTATCTGAGTGGGAGTTCATTGAATAATTTGATTTAGATGAACTTAATTATCATGAACTTAGTCTAAAATCTTTACAACATGTATTGTAGATCAAATGGCCAACGTTGTTCTCAACTTCAACGCGTTCCTAGAGAAAACCAAGCTGAAAGACGATGGCAGCAACTATGCGGACTGGGTTCAGAACCTGAGGATCATCCTCATAGCTGCCAAGAAAAATTATGTCCTACAAGCACCGCTAGGTGAAGCACCTGTTCTCCCTGCAGAACAAGACGTTATGAACGCTTGGTAGACACGTTCAGTGCGGCATGCTTTACAGCTTAGAACCAGGGCTCCAAAAGCGTTTTGAGAGACACGGAGCATATGAGATGTTCGAAGAGCTGAAAATGGTTTTTCAAGCTCATGCCCGGGTCGAGAGATATGAAGTCTCCGACAAGTTCTTCAGCTGTAAGATGGAGGAAAACAGTTCTGTCAGTGAGCACATACTCACTATGTCTGGGTTACATAACCGCTTGACTCAGCTGGGAGTTAATCTCCCGGATGACGCGGTCATTGACAGAATCCTTCAGTCGCTTCCACCGAGCTACAAGAGCTTTGTGATGAACTTCAATATGCAGGGGATGGAAAAGACCATTCCTGAAGTATTTGCAATGCTGAAATCAGCAGAGGTAGAAGTCAAAAAGGAACATCAAGTGTTGATGGTGAATAAAACCACTAAGTTCAAGAAAGGCAAGGGTAAGAAGAACTTCAAGAAGGACGGCAAGGGAGTTGTCGCGCCCGGCAAGCAAGCTGCCAGGAAGAAGCCAAAGAATGGACCCAAGCCCGAGACTGAGTGCTTTTATTGCAAGGAAAGTGGTCACTGGAAGTGGAACTGCCCCAAATACTTAGCGGACAAAAAGGCCGGCAAAACGAAAGGTATATGTGATATACATGTAATTGATGTGTACCTTACCAGTACTCGTAGTAGCTCCTGGGTATTTGATACCGGTGCAGTTGCTCACATTTGTAACTCAAAGCAGGAGCTGCGGAATAAGCGGAGACTGGCGAAGGACGAGGTGACGATGCGCGTCAGGAACGGTTTCAAGGTCGATGTGATCGCCGTCGGCACGCTACCTCTACATTTACCTACGAGATTAGTTTTGAACCTCAACAATTGTTATTTAGTGCCAAGTTTGAGCATGAACATTGTATCAGGATCTCGTTTAATACGAGATGGCTACTCATTTAAATCCGAGAATAATGGTTGTTCTATTTATATGAGAGATATGTTTTATGGTCATGCTCCGATGGTGAATGGTTTATTCTTAATGAATCTCGAGCGTAATGCTACACATATTCATAGTGTGAGTACCAAAAGATGTAAGGTTGATAATGATAGTCCCACATACTTGTGGCACTGCCGCCTTGGTCACATAGGTGTTAAACGCATGAAGAAGCTCCATGCAGATGGACTTTTAGAGTCTCTTGATTATGAATCATTTGACACGTGCGAACCATGCCTCATGGGTAAAATGACCAAGACTCCGTTCTCAGGAACAATGGAGCGAGCAACCAACTTATTGGAAATCATACATACTGATGTGTGCGGTCCAATGAGTGTTGAGGCTCGCGGTGGCTATCGTTATGTTCTCACCCTCACTGATGACTTGAGTAGATATGGGTATGTCTATTTAATGAAACACAAGTCTGAGACCTTTGAAAAGTTCAAGGAATTTCAGAGTGAGGTTGAGAATCAACGTGACATGAAAATCAAGTTCTTGCAATCAGATCGTGGAGGAGAATACTTGAGTCACGAGTTTGGCACACACTTAAGAAAATGTGGAATAGTTTCACAACTGACGCTGCCTGGAACACCTCAGTGTAATGGTGTGTCCGAACGTCGTAATCGCACTCTATTAGATATGGTGTGATCTATGATGTCTCTTACCGATTTACCACTATCTTTTTGGGGCTATGCTTTAGAGACTGCCGCATTCACTTTAAATAGGGCTCCGTCGAAATCCGTTGAGACGACACCGTATGAATTATGGTTTGGGAAGAAACCTAAGCTGTCGTTTCTAAAAGTTTGGGGATGCGATGCTTATGTCAAGAAACTTCAACCTGAAAAGCTCGAACCCAAGTCGGAAAAATGCGTCTTCATAGGATACCCTAAAGAAACTATTGGGTATACCTTCTACCTCAGATCCGAAGGCAAGATCTTTGTTGCCAAGAATGGGTCCTTTCTAGAGAAGGAGTTTCTCTCGAAAGAAGTAAGTGGGAGGAAAGTAGAACTTGATGAAGTATTACCTCTTAAACCGGAAAATGGCGCAACTCAAGAAAATGTTCCTGAGGTGCCTGCACCGACTAGAGAGGAAGTTAATGATGATGATCATGAAACTTCAGATCAAGTTGCTACTAAACTTCGTAGGTCCACAAGGACACGTTCCGCACCAGAGTGGTACGGCAACCTTGTCTTGGAAATCATGTTGTTAGACAACGGTGAACCTTCGAACTATGAAGAAGCGATGGCGGGCCCGGATTCCGACAAATGGCTGGAAGCCATGAAATCCGAGATAGGATCCATGTATGAAAACAAAGTATGGACTTTGACTGACTTGCCCGTTGAGCGGCGAGCCATAGAAAATAAATGGATCTTTAAGAAGAAGACAGACGCGGATGGTAATGTTACCATCTATAAAGCTTGACTTGTCGCTAAGGGTTATCGCAAGTTCAAGGGGTTGACTACGATGAGACTTTCTCACCGGTAGCGAAGCTGAAGTCCGTCCGAATCATGTTAGCAATTGCCGCATTCTATGATTATGAGATATGGCAAATGGACGCCAAAACGGCATTCCTTAATGGTTTCCTTAAGGAAGAATTGTATATGATGCAGCCGGAAGGTTTTGTCAATCCTAAGAATGCTGGCAAGGTGTGCAAGCTCCAACGCTCGATTTATGGGCTGGTGCAAGCATCTCGGAGTTGGAACATTCGCTTTGATGAGATGATCAAAGCGTTTGGGTTTATGCAGACTTATGGAGAAGCCTGCGTTTACAAGAAAGTGAGTGGGAGCTCTGTAGCATTTCTCATATTATATGTAGATGACATACTTTTGATGGGAAATGATATAGAGCTTTTGGACAGCATTAAGGCCTACTTGAATAAGAGTTTTTCAATGAAGGACCTTGGAGAAGCTGCTTCTATATTAGGCATCAAGATCTATAGAGATAGATCAAGACGCCTCATAGGTCTTTCACAAAGCACATACCTTGATAAGATATTGAAGAAGTTCAATATGGATCAGTCTAAGAAGGGGTTCTTGCCTGTGTTGCAAGGTGTGAAATTGAGCTCAGCTCAATGTCCGACCACGGCAGAAGATATAGAAGAGATGAGTGTCATCCCCTATGCCTCAGCCATAGGTTCTATTATGTATGCCATGCTGTGTACCAGACCTGATGTAAACCTTGCCGTAAGTTTGGTAGGTAGGTACCAGAGTAATCCCGGCAAGGAACACTGGACAACGGTCAAGAATATCCTGAAGTACCTGAAAAGGACTAAGGAAATGTTTCTCGTTTATGGAGGTGACGAAGAGCTCGTCGTAAAGGGTTACGTCGACACTAGCTTCGACACAGATCTGGATGACTCTAAGTCACAAACCGGATACGTGTATATTTTGAATGGTGGGGCAGTAAGCTGGTGCAGTTGCAAGCAGAGCGTCGTGGCGGGATCTACATGTGAAGCGGAGTACATGGCAGCCTCGGAGGCAGCGCATGAAGCAATTTGGGTAAAGGAGTTCATCACCGACCTAGGAGTCATACCCAATGCGTCGGGGCCGATCAAACTCTTCTGTGACAACACTGGAGCTATTGCACTTGCCAAGGAGCCCAGGTTTCACAAGAAGACCAGGCACATCAAGCGTCGCTTCAACTCCATTCGTGAAAATGTTCAAGATGGAGACATAGATATTTGTAAAGTACATACGGACCTGAATGTAGCAGATCTGTTGACTAAACCTCTCCCTAGAGCAAAACATGATCAACACCAGAATTCCATGGGTGTTCGATTCATCACAATGTAACTAGATTATTGACTCTACTGCAAGTGGGAGACTGTTGGAAATATGCCCTAGAGGCAATAATAAAAGGATTATTATTATATTTCCTTGTTCATGATAATTGTCTTTTATTCATGCTATAATTGTGTTATCCGGAAATCGTAATACATGTGTGAATACATAGACACCAACATGTCCCTAGTAAGCCTCTAGTTGACTAGCTCGTTGATCAACAGATAGTCATGGTTTCCTGACTATGGACATTGGATGTCATTGATAACGAGATCACATCATTAGGAGAATGATGTGATGGACAAGACCCAATCCTAAACATAGCACAAGATCGTATAGTTCGTTTGCTAGAGTTTTTCCAATGTCAAGTATCTTTTCCTTAGACCATGAGATCGTGTAACTCCCGGATACCGTAGGAGTGCTTTGGGTGTATCAAACGTCACAACATAACTGGGTGACTATAAAGGTATACTACGGGTATCTCCAAAAGTGTCTGTTGGGTTGACACGGATCAAGACTGGGACTTGTCACTCCATATAACAGAGAGGTATCTCTAGGCCCACTCGGTAATGCATCATCATAATGAGCTCAAAGTGACCAAGTGTCTGGTCACGGGATCATGCATTACGGTATGAGTAAAGTGACTTGCCGGTAACGAGATTGAACAAGGTATTGGGATACCGACGATCGAATCTCGGGCAAAGTAACGTACCGATTAGCAAAGGGAATTGTATACGGGGTTGCTTGAATCCTCGACATCGTGGTTCATCCGATGAGATCATCGAGGAGCATGTAGGAGCCAACATGGGTATCCAGATCCCGCTTTTGGTTATTGACCGGGGAGCCATCTCGGTCATGTCTACATGTCTCCCGAACCCGTAGGGTCTACACACTTAAGGTTCAGTGACGCTAGGTTTGTAGAGATATGAATATGCAGTAACCCGAAAGTTGTTCGGAGTCCCGGATGAGATCCCGAACGTCACGAGGAGTTCCGGAATGGTCCGGAGGTGAAGAATTATATATAGGAAGTGCAGTTTTGGCCATCGGGAGAGTTTCGGGGTCACCGGTATTGTACCGGGACCACCGAAGGGTCCCGGGGGTCCACGGGTGGGGCCACCCATCCCGGAGGGCCCCATGGGCTAAAGTGGGGAGGGGAACCAGCCCATAGTGGGCTGGTGCGCCCCCCTTGGCCCACCCCATGCGCCTAGGGTTGGGAACCCTAGGGTGGGGGGCGCCCCACCTGGCTTGGAGGGCACTCCACCCCTTGGCCGCCCCCCTAGGAGATTCCATCTCCTAGGGCCGGTGCACCCCTAGGGGGCCTATATAAAGGGCCGGTCCACTCCCAGTGCATACAATCTATGCTGCCAAGCATGCCTGGAAAGCCTCTAGCTGTGTTGGTCGCCAACAATTTCTCTGTATCAACGGCAGTTGGCTGCCTCAAGTACGCATGGCCAAACACATCGATCACAACCTGGCAGAACTTGTACATTGATATTAGACATGTTTTCTCACTCATACGCACATACTCATCCACCAGATCACCTGAAATTCCATATGCAAGCATGCGGATGGCCGCGGTGCATTTATGATAAGAGGAGAATTCAAACTTGCCAAGGGCATCCGTCTTGCACTCGAAATATGGGTCATAAGCAACCCCTACCTCTCGAATATAATTGAACACATGCCTTGCCATTCGAAAACGACGATGAAATTTATTTGACTTGAAGAGCGGGGTGTTGGAAAAGTAATCGGCATAGAGCAGGGTGTGCCTCTCTCCCTGTTGCGGTTTAGGTTGGGAGCACGGCCAGGGACTGACCCCCTGTACCGAGGTAGCTGCCGTTGAATGTGGTCGTGAACGACCAGTGCAGCCACCACGAGATCTTCATCATCCGACGACGAATCGTCCGATGAACAAATGAAGTGGTGGAAGAAAAACTCATCTCCACTATCCATACCTTCATGGGCAAAGTGTCGAACACCTTGCAGTCGTGGTGGCAAAGAGGTCGCGATGATCACCTCGACGCAGCAGGGGTGGTTGCCGGCCGGCTACTGGCCGCTCTGGAGCTCTCGTCGGAAGCTGCTACGTCGCTGGCGGTCGTATCCCCTCTGCCGTCCGGCAACGACGGCGACGGCCAAACCTCCTCCGATCGACGGCCAAAACTACGACGAAAGCGCGGGCGTGGTGGCGGCTATGTCGGGACGTGGTTTGGTATGGACGGCCGGCGGCTGCGCGGTGAGAAGGCGATCGGAGAATAACAGCGGCGCCGGCGGCGAGGCAGGGCGGGGAGAGGGGTGTAGGCGTTGGAAGCGAAGGGACTGCTAGTGTCCCCGACAGGCGGGCCACGGGAGGACAAAGGCGTGCGGCGAGCCCGTCCGCGCGATGTCCGTTTCATCCCAAACTCGGCGCAAGTTTGGGCCGGAGATGGGTCAAAAACGGACGGAATCCGAACATTTGTCCGTTTGAGGCCGCGCGTTGGGCCGCGCTATTCATCCGTTTTATCTCAAACGGACGCACCCGGACAAGATGAGGTCGCGCGATGGAGTTGGCCAAACACACGGGTATAGATGTGCATCATGGCAAGGGCAAGTGCAGGGTGGGTGCATGTTAAAAAAGATTCTCAGAAAAACATATACTCTAGGGTGAGCACCTTGCAAAATTTCATGCAAAAATACCATCAAATTTCTTGCAAAAACACCTCACATATTTCATACTCTAGTCTAATACTTCCTCCGTTCCTAAATATAAGCTTTTTAGAGATTCTAATGCGTACTATACGAAGCAAAATGAATGAATCTACACTCTAAAATATGTTAATATACATATGTATAGCCTTTATTAAAATCTCGAAAGGTCTTATACTTAGTAATGGAGAGAGTACATGTTAAAAAGATTCTCGGACAAAAAATACTCCAGGGTGGGAACCTTAAACTGTACAAAATCCACTCTAGTAAGTATATCCATATACTTCCTCGGTTCCATAATATAGTGTTTATAGATTTTTGAAAAGTCAAACATTGTGAACTTTGACCAAGTTTATATAGATAATTATTTATATCTAAGATACCAAGTATATAAAAATAGGAAACTATGTCTTGTGATGAATCTAATAATATATTTTTGGCATTCTAGATGTAAACATGTTTCTTCATAAACTTGGTCAAAGTTTGTTAGGTTTGACTTTTCAAAAAATCTATATGCACTATTGTGGAACGGATATAGTATTATATTATGTAATATATATGCATATTATTGTTTTCTTACAGAAAAAATCTTGCACCTTTTCATAACACAAAAGTGCTCTCAGATAATCTAATTTTAAAAGATGATAAATAATACCAAGAAAAACACATAAATCCAAAAAACAGAAAAAAGGAGCCAATCTTATTTAGATTTTGCTCGTGTTAGTCATATTCTCCATTATCTACTGGACTACCATAATCATATTATAGAATAGTGGAAACAACATGGGTCCCAACACATTAAAGCCCGACTTAAGGTACCGCTATCCACATATCAATGTTCCCAAGTCCAATCAAATAGATTGGACATGGGTACACCTTTTTTTAAAGCGCAAGCTTTATTCATTTTAAAAATCATTATATCATTTATGAGGATCAGTACAATTTATTTTAAAGGTTTCCCAAACCAACAAAAAGTTCAAGAAAATCTGGCCAACCTACCAAGTTCATGAGCAATTTTATTTACTTCTCTATTACAATGCGCAAACCTAGGAATAGAGAAATGTCAAGCAAAATGAAAATAGTCATAAAAAATTGCCGCCGCTACACGCGCCAATCGTCCTTCATCCCTCATGGTACCAATCACGTCTAGACTGTCCGAGCTAATAACAGAACGATTGTATCCCACCCTTGACGCAAGTGATAGACCGAATCCGAGGGCCAATGCTTCAGCCGTGAGGACGCCCGCGTACTAGTGTATCTTCCCATTCTCCTAGCGATGAATTAGCCTTTATCATCCCTCAAGACCGCCCCAACCGTGCCCCTAAATAGGTCATGGTCAAAAAGAAAGTATCAACATTGAGTTTAATAAAACACATAGAAGGGCAAATCCAGCCCCCTCTTTTCATGAAAACATTTGGAGAGGAAGCAATAACACAAATGTAGTTGTACACCTTTATTAAGGGCACGTCACATGTATTAGCGCGAAGACTGAGATCATGTTTTCTTTACCATGAAGAAAGGGCATATGTTATCTAATGGTAGGCACTTGCACTTGCACTGTGGGGCTCCCGACATGAAAACATAGCATGCACACTCACTCGAAGAACATATCGCAAGGAAACAACACTGATAGTTGTTCACGAGCAACTCTAATTCACTCGTAACTAGGGTAAACTACATGTAAAAATTAGTTGAGACAGGCCACCGTGCAACCCCCATCGGTGCCGCTCGGCCATGCCACTAAGTAAGTACAAATCAAGTTTGAACCAAGTGCATCAACCAAGGCCTGCTACCATCGGTCGACCGGATGGTGCGGAGCCGCACCTTCACTGCTGAGATACACCTAGGAGCACACACCAGAGATGCAAATTTGTGAACCTTAGGGCAGCCTCTGACGCTCCTTATTCTAATAAAATGAACTAACTTTTCAAAAGTCACACTGCTGAGACACACCTACGAGCATACGTCAGAGTTGCAAATTTATTAGACTCTCGGGGTACCCTTTCATACTCCTTAAGTAACAGAAGGAACTTAAATTTAAATGCCACATGACTTTTGTCGAGTTAAACTGAAATGGACCAGAGAATACCTTAGGCCCTGTTTGGAACGAAGGAAAAACAGAGACATTTTGACGAATAGGATTATCATAGGAATTTTTCTTTTGGTACCATTGTTTGGAACATAAGAATCGATATCCTACATTCCTTTGAAATTCCTATGGAAGCTATTCCCAAGGGAATTTGGAGGAAACAAGCATGGGGTAGGGAGCTCATGTTTTCTTTCTCTTTGTGTCTACAATTCCTATGTTTTTTCATGCGTGTCATCTAAATGATAGTTCTTTTTGTAATTTTCCTATGGTTTTAGTTAGAATCCAGGACACATATCCACAAAAAACATTGAATCCAGGATAGAGTGTATGGGCACATAGCCTATTGGTGGGAACATTGTGGTTTTGCCTCGCCGACCTGGGTTCGACCACTCTTCAGGTCGAATTTATTGTCTCACATTTCTCTTTTAAACATAATGCCCGTGGCTCCTCCCCTGCTGGTCTAGTTTTTTTAGGATCCACGATACAAGACATGTCAAATCATGCATATTTCCTTCAATTCCTATTGTGTGAATTCTTGTGTTTCAAATAGGGCCACTTTCATTCAAAGGAAAAGTAGAGGGGTACGTAGGAATAGGAAATTTTCCTATGGTATTGCTATATTCAGAACGCAACGATTTGGCTCCTAGGTCAAGATACTCCCGTGGATGAACAATAAAATAGAAAAAGCAAAATAAAAATCTGATTTTTTTTCTTTGCATGCAAGATGCTCGAATGCGTGATGTCCATGCCAAATTTGATGGTGTTTGGATATTTGAGTAGCCCTCGGTAGAAAAACTCAGGCTGTGAGAAAGTTTGAAAAATGCACTATTCAGAGCTCATTTTGTCTTTTTGCCACAAGCTCCTCAAATACCATTTACCCATGAAATTTTGCACGCCGCTGACGCACTCAAGCATCTTGCATGAAAAAACAGATTTTTTTCTTGAATTTATTTGCTATTTTCATTATTTTATTTTTCACCGAGAGCATATGAGCCTGGGCTCGGAGATGCTAATGCATTTGGTTTAAAAAGTTGAATATTTTTTTCAAAAAGACACAGGAATTCTTAACATTGACTGGGACATCCTTTTCAAAATTGTATGCACCATGGAAACTAAGTTCCTCCTTCTACACCTCCTTGGCGGAAAAAATGCCCATCCAAGCGGGGGATTTTTTCTTACTGCCCCTTCACGCGCCACCCTATCCTTCTCCCACTTGTTCGACATCACTTGCTAGTTTCTCTTCGGCACGGTTACTAGCATGTCCGACCAATTAGTTTCTTCTTCTTCCTCATCCAATCCAATTGATTGAGTGGAGCTAGACCAATTGTTTTTCTTCATCCTCTTCGTGTTGTTTTCAATATCCTTGAGAACGGTTTGCCAGTTGGGTTTCCATTCGTCCAGCAATCTGGAAAAGTGAATGCCTTTTTCTTCACTTGATGGTACAATGCCGCCGCCAAAGTTGCATGTTTTTGAACCCCGATGCCGCTTTGGATCCGGCCAACAGCTTGTTTAAGATAACCATGAAATTTTCTTACAACCTCTTGGATGAGTGACCATCTATGTTGGAGAGGCCATGGGACATGGTTGGTAATTATTGGGTATGGCTTCAGATAGTGTTTTTGCTCATGGTGAACTTTGTGAATTGTCCCCAATATTTCTCGTCTTTTTGCTCGGTTCCACATATTGGGCCCATGTTCGTATTACACCAAATTTTGCACAACAAACTGTGTAAATGACGAACCTCTAGGATTAACTACTTTTGCACCAACTTTCTTCTTCGTTTTAGTGCGTGATGTTTGTCCAAATACAAACACCGAGGAATTGGTATCCTCCATGCTAAATTGCGAAGACTCTTGACATTCATTTTATCATGTCATGCAATATTTGTCCCTACAATATGCATCGCAATTTAACTATCGTCCTACAAGCTTGATCCTATGGTATGTGCATCGAAAGAATTAGCGAATGCAAGCAAGAAAGGGGCAAAGAATGTACCCGGTCTTGGTCGGGCATTCTGTCGAATAGCTTGTGGGCATGCCCGGAGCCGGCATTGCCTGACATTGACCGATGCATTTTGAGCTAAGGTGAGTCGGGTATTGTGGAAGCGTCGATGACGGCTTGAGAGAATCTCAAATCCGGGATGCCCGTCCACTGGGAGGGCGGAACAGAGTCGGGCTCCATCAAGAAGTTGTTTGTCCACGCAACGACGACATCTGGGTTGGTGGATGTCGCGGAAAAGTCCATGTCCTCTGCAGCGGGCACGAAGGGCATCTCAGGACCGGCCGCCTCCGCGGCTGCCTTCGGTGCCGCCTCACGCTCATGCTGTCTCCAGCGGCGCTCCTTCCAGGCAATGTTCTCCACCTTGACAGGAGCTGTCAGGCCGGGGAGGCCATCCGATTCCGCCGATGCATTATCCATGGCCATGGCGGTGGACAGGGTTGTCAACGACGACATCGGCGAAGGAGGACGAGGACATCGAGAAATGGAGGAGGTGGGCGGCGATGCAGAGGCGGGAAATGGATGACGAGGGCGGGAGGTTCCGGTCCAAGAGGAGGAGGAGAAGTCCATTTTGAGAGTCCAACTAGTCGGAGCTGATGTGGCGGGCGTGCCCAGGTGTCTGCATATCCGCCATAGATATGGGCCGGATATGGGGAGTGCCGGTCAGTCCGGGCATTTGTGTCGGATTTGCGGGATCCGATGAGGTGCAGTTTTTCGTCCGGTCAGTGACCGAGCAGCCCGTCCAGGAGTTTGGGATGGATATGGGCTCCGGTCCATGATAGGCAAATCCCGTTCCATATACGTCCGCGGACATGCCCGGACGGGCCCATGGACAGTGACTGGCCGGGCCTCAAATTTTGCCAGTTGCAACCACAAACCCTATTTTCAAAACAAAAAGTATATGCAAACACATGCACATCGATCATTTGGATGTTAAGCCCGCGTTGGGCCAGTGGGGTTGTTAATAAAGTGTTTGTACTTAAGATTTCCAGTGTAGACGACATCTTTATTGGGCCGGCGGGGTTGGGGTTTTTGCCCCCACCTCACTGCGCGAGGAGCGACGTGGCCGGCTTAAATAGCCGCGTCATCCAAAAGCAATAAGTTTCGGTCATCATTGCACCCTTTCTAAAGGATATGGTCTGTCATCGTGAATCTTCTCCGTTTTATCCGCAGCGAAGATTCATAGTGATAGTTCATATCCCTCACAAAGAGAGCATTGATGGCTACCTGGCTCTTTCTGAATCATTTCATCAAGCTCTGCCGAGCCATACTACCGCTCATCCGACAAACAATCGGAATCCATCGTTTCCTACGAAAAATTCACCCAAAAGCCTGGTCCGAAAATGTGTCGTACACATAGAGGGCAAGGTGCAGTCCGACGCAAGGATGGCGGCGGAGCTAGGAGACGTCCGGCGCAGAGGAGGAAGAACTGAGGAGAAGATCAAGTGAAATTAGGTTGTCAGTTTCGACGTGGCGAACGCGCCTGGTTGCGCTTGGGCCGCCCCATATCCGTTTTAGATTTCGGCTGAATATGAGGGGTGCCGGTCAGTACGGACGTTTGAAGCCGGTATGATGCGCGTGTTTGAGTCGCTTTTTTTTACTATCGGGTGGTGCACCCGATCGTCTGAGGATGGCTTGAAGCGTTCAGCTGTAGATGCTCTTCGTAGCATAATAACATTCTAACATACATTTGGATGCTGCCGGACTTTAATTTAACCATATCTATTTATTTAAATTTTGATCATATTTATTAGAATTCTTGTGTTTTTTCTTATTCATTCATGTGAACCAAACCCCAAGTTAACATGTCCTGTGCAACAAGAAAGGGGAGGGAGGGGTTGGACTGTTGGTGCTTGCTGTAGGGTCATAGACGTGGTGTGGCTAGCCAGGCTAGGGTTTGGCTCTCTCAGTCGCTCGCGGTTGCGCTGTGCAAATGTGAAAGTGTGTGGTTTTCTCCCACTCAAGAGGACCTCGCCGTGGACCACGACGCAGACTGAGCCAAAGGTCTGCTCATGTCTTTCTCCTCGCAGTCCACGCTCACGTATCACGTGCTCGAAATCCACCGGCGGTATACGCTCAGACTAGCCACAGCATGGGTAACTTCAGCAGTAATTTTGAATCCAACTCAGTAAATTTGTCTATGTAGCACTGAATTAATGAAGAAAAAGATAGTTCTAGTAACTTAGCTACTTATTGTAACATCACATCTTCCAATGCAATATGAATCTATAATCTAATAAATAAAGTTTTACATAACACCACATCTAAGTTACTACACCCACTATAAAGATAGTAATATAGCCTAAAGATATGTGTATATTTCTAGTGTATGTTATTCTCCACTGTGGCTAGTCTCACGCAGCAGCAGTAGTTTGTTCTCTACTCCCATGCTCATCAGCTCGGGCAGCGAGCAAGGGCCCCTGGCTCAGCCAGCGCGGCTCCCGAGGCCGGACACAGCGGGCAGGCAGGACATGCCGAATTTGCCCTGTGGACGAAATCAAATCACAGAATGAACTGCTCGTGAAACTATTTCACGCGGCTGACCTTTTTGTGTGACGCCCGACACAAAGGCGTCACACTACATTGTGCAATACCTCACAGATAGGCGCTACACGCCTGGCCAATCGTTGCACCCCAAACTGCCTAAAAATTGCTAAGTCATTGTGCAGAGCCTAAGAGCTAGGCGCTGCACTGTATAGTGTGGCGCCTAGCTCTCAGGTGCTGCACTAGTGGTTGCACTACAAAATGAAGCAACCACTAGTGCAATGCCTAGAAGCTAGGCGCTACACTATATAGTGTGGCGTCTAGCTCTCAGGCGCTGCACACTGATTTAGTAATTTTCGAATCACATGGGTGCGACGCTGGCCAGGCGTGTAGCGCCTATCTGCGAGGCGTTGCACAGTGTAGTGTGACGCCTTCGTGTCAGGCGTCATATAAAAAGGTCAGCCGTGTGAAATAGTTTTACGAGCAGTTCATTCTGTGATTTGATTTTGTTCATAGATTAAATTTATTAATTTTGCTGGACATGCCATGGCATGGCTGCGCGTGCGCGCCTCGGAATCCGAACTCCACGCGTGATGACGCAGGTCGCATCGCTGCCCCGCACGGCGGAGGAGAAAGGCGGTGAAAAGCCGGAATGGGAGGGCCGGTGTCCCCCGCACACCCGGCAACCATGTCTGCTGCCCGTGTTCCCTCCCAATCGTTTTCTAGTATTCTCACTATCTCGAGCTCATTAAGAGGCTGTTAGGTTCTACAAAGTCTATCTTTTAAGGGAAAAATGCAAATAAAAGTAACTCTTCTTTTCCCATTCCCTCTCTAAAGCCATCGGTTGCCATGCCAAACGTGTGGCGAGCCAACCTCTAGGCGTGCGTTTGGTTTTCTATTGAAGTTTGGCTCGCCACAATTTATACAGGCTTCTACAGTAGAATTTTTTGCCTAAGGTGCAGCGCTCGTTTTGCTCGCCACAGTTTCTGCGGCGCGTCACATGTGTGACCAATGCCTACTTTAGTCATGGCAAATTAAGTCCCAAACCAAACAGGCCATAAATTTTTTGGACCTGGCGAATTAAGGGCATATTCAACCGGAAATCCAATTCTCCCCATATCCAATTCTCCAATTCTCCGTGTACCCTACTTCTACCTAGTCGGTGAGGTACTCCCTCCGTCCGGGTTTATTAGACGTAAAGACAACTTCTTTTAGACCAAACACATAGTAAATTGCTCACATTAATTCTTCCATTCCATTCCCAATGCACTCTCTCACATGCATGCAGCCAATGAAAAAATATACATGAAATGTATTAATTTTCCAGCCATGACATCAACAACAATGACTTTCAATACAACCAATGAAATGGTTGCACGCATGCACCTTTTCAAAGCAAGGCCTTAAAAAGGGACATGCTTGTGATGCTGAGAGACCTAATAAACCCGGACGGAGGGAGTAAGAAATCAAGGGGTTGTTTGGTTCAAGCCACATCTTAGGCAAGTCATACTCCCTCCGTTTTTATTTGCTTCGCATATTAGAGTTGACTGAAGTCAAACTTCCTAAAGTATGACCAAGATTATAGAAGAAAATATAAATATTTACCATAACAAATTTATACTATGTGGAAGTACATTTGATAATGAATCTAATGGTGTTGATTTCTTATTGTATATGTTAATATTTTTGTCTACAAACTTTGTCAAAATTTATAAAGTTTGACTTTGACCAAAGCTAATATGCGGAGTAAATAAAAACGGAGGGAATATTAGAGTCCCGCATCACATACAGTTAAAAAGTATGGCAAGATTTCCTTAGGTTTGTCAACTTGTGGCTCTCATTTTGAAAAACTAACTTTAGACAAATGTGGCGACATTTTATGGCAAAGTGTGGCATGGTTAGGCCTAGAACCAAACAACCACTAACACGGGCTGTTGGTACTCTTTTCGGTCTTTTTTATTTCACATATAAGATTTGTCTAGAGTCAAACTTTATAAAGTTTGATCATATTTATATGAAAAAATATCAATATCTATAATACTAAACTTATACAATATGAAAATTAAATTCATGACGCATCTAATGATATTTGTTTCGCACTATAAATGTGGATATTTTTTTATATAGTCGGTCAAAATTTACTAAGTTTGAGTTCAAACAAATATTATGTGCGGAGTAAAAAGGACCGGAGAGAGTATAATACAAGGGAGGAAAAACAAAGGAATATCTAGTTAAGTTTGAAAAATTGTCAACCTTTTGCTGTGCTTGTTGTTTGATGGGACATTTGGATGAAGAGTGTGGAACGGGAGAACACAACGAGAGTAAGTTTGAGGCCTTCTTTGGTTTATAGGATAGAAATATCATAGGAATAGGAAAATCATAAGTGTCTCCTTGATTCAAAGGATCTTCATAGGATTTTTGAAGGATTGAAATCCTTAGGAATTTTTCCTACGTTGGTCGTTTGATTCGTAGGATTGAATCTTGTAGGATTTTTTCCTAAGGATTTATTTATACTACATTTCACAGAATTCTAACATACTCCAACCTCTTGGAAGAAATCCTTTGCTTTTTCCATGACACAATCAACACAAACTAGGGATCCAATGGACATGCCATTTCAATCCTACGTTTTTCTTGTTCCTGTGTTTTTGCAATCCTACGAATCAAAGAGGCCCTAAGAAGTTTTTTTTCCATCCTATAGAGAAAAACATGTCATTTGATGCATATGATAAAATTTTTCCCATTGAGTCTACACTGATATTTTTTTCCTTTGAAATGTGAAGAATCAGCTCCTATCCTACGTAGAAATGGAAATCCATTTCTTAAACTATAGGAATTTTTACTTTGAAAATCGTATCCTATGAAATTCCTATAAAATTCTTACAAACCAAAGAAAACCTAAATGGCGAAGCTTCATTTTAGCTTCAAGGAGAGACAGAGGAAGCGACCGTGGAGGTCATGGTAATGGAGACCGTCAAAGAAATGTAGATGGTGATACATGGATACCTAGGCGGTGCTAGGGCCTATAGTCGAGGGTGACGATCCCAGGGCCGCATATGACAAGTCATATGCCATCGAGCGAAACAGCAAGGTGCAGCTCACAAGGTGGAGGTGTGAAGCGTTCTTGAACAAACAAGGACTCTCCAATGACTTCATTTGGTTGGCGTTTGGCCACCAACACCAGCATCGGGGTGTTCAGTACGTTCCACACCCTGACGTACAAGGACGCACGAGTTCCTCGCCAGATTCCAGTACACCCTCAAGGACCCAAAGGCCGACCCCCAATGCACATTCGTCCTGGGTGGAGTGTCATGCACACTCACGCTCTAGGAGGTTTGTGACTTGTTCGGTTTCGAGAACGAGGGTTGTCTCTATGTCGCCGGTCAGTCCATGGCCGGCGCGGTGGTGACATGGAAGGCCATCTTCGTCGAGCAGAAGATCGATTTCACCAAGGAAAAAACCCGTTGATATGTTTCCAACGTATCTATAATTTTTTATTGTTTCATGCTATTATATTATCTGTTTTGAATGTTTTATATGCATTAATATACTATTTTATATTATTTTGGGACTAACCTATTAACCTAGAGCCCAGTGACAGTTTTTGTTTTTTCTTCTTCTTTTTGACTTACAGAAAAAGAATATCAAACGGAGTCCAAACACAATAAAACTTTACGGTGATTTTCTTGGACCAGAAGAAACCCACGAGACTTGGCGAGGAGGCCAGAAGACCCACGAGGCAGCCACAAGCCATGGAGACGCGCCCCCTGGCTTGTGGGCCCCTCGTGGACCGTCTTGACCTAATTCTTTCTCCATAAATACCCAAATATTCCCTTATACCAGAGGGCACACAAAAAATAATTTTCTGGCGCCGCAAGCTTTTGTTCCCGTGAGCTCCCATTTTGGGGCCTTTTCCGGCACTCCGCGGAGGGGGATTCGATCACGGAGGGCCTCTACATCAACCTTGTTGCCCTTCCGATGATGCGTGAGTAGTTTACCATGGGCCTAAGGGTCCATAGCTAGTAGCTAGATGGATTCTTCTCTATCTCTCTTTGATCTTCTATACAATGTTCTCCTCGAAGTTCTTGGTGTCGGTGTCAAAACCGGCAGATCTCGGGTAGGGGGTCCCGAACTGTGCGTCTGAGGATCGAAGGTAACAGGAGACAGGGACACGATGTTTACCCAGGTTCGGGCCCTCTTGATGGAGGTAATACCCTACTTCCGGCTTAATTACCGTGAATGAATATGGGGTTTACAAGAGTTGATCTACCTCGAGATCGTAATGGCTAAACCATATACGTCTAGCTTGTATGATTATGATTGCCTCTACAGACTAAACCCTCTGGTTTATATAAACACCGGAGGGACCTAGGGTTGTATAGAGTTGGTTTACAAAGGAAGGAATCTTCATATCCGAACGCCAAGCTTGCCTTCTATGTAAAGGAGAGCCCCATCCGGTCACGGGAGGAAGTCTTCTGTCTTGTATCTTCACGGTCCATTAGTCTGGCCCACATCATATAGCCCGGACGCCCGAGGACCCCTTAATCCAGGACTCCCTCGGTAGCCCCCGAACCAGGCTTCAATGACGATGTGTCCGGTGCGCAGATTGTCTTCGGCATTGCAAGGCGGGTTCCTCCTCCGAATACTTCAAAGCATCTGACCCGAAGAGTTATACTCGGATTTTCATTTAATGTCATACCCTTCAGCTTCTGCGCCTCCATTGCTTCCGCTTCCACGTGTCGAGCGAATACAAAAGGTCAGAGTATTTTTGCACATAACACCCCGGGCATGTAAAAAAGGCGTCTATTTAAAGGGATTGGATCTCAGATGCCATTTCACACTAGGTATAAAAATCCTTAGAGCTCGCTAGGAGAAACCATTCAAACATGGCTAGCGCTCTCACTTCCTCCTCCCGCCCTCATGGCTCCGAAAAAGGCGATTGGGAGAGATGTTCAGTATCATATGACCAGCTGGCTAAGCTCCAAACGCAGGGATTCCTTCCCCCCCCGCGGATCTAGTCCCCGTTCGAGCAGGATTAACCTCTTTCACTGGTGAAGCCTTGGTGAAAAATTTCCCCAACCCAACCAGGGGGGAACGAGTGTGCTTCGTCTCTTTTTTATTAAGAGGCGTCGGATTTCTTATCCACCCTTTTCTCCGAGGTCTCCTGGAGTACTACGGCCTCCAACTGCACAATCTTACGCCGGCCTCTATCCTGCACATTGCGGGTTTTGTTGCTCTTTGCGAGCTATTCCTGGGCTGCGAGGATCATTTTGAGTTATGGAGGAAGCTTTTCTGCCTTGTCCCTCGCTCCCAAAAGGGATCTATATTCGAGGTGGGTGGCGCTGAGATATGGCGTATAGCCGGGACCGGATACCTGTTCGGCACACCGAAGAAGGCGTCCGAAGAGTGGCCCTCGGAGTGGTTTTATATTGAAGATGTCGCTCTCCCCGACCCAGTACGAATGGGCCTTCCCGAATTTCCAGGGCTCCATTGAGGAAACGCCACAGCTGGCACCCTCGGAGCCTCGAGGAGCAAGATAGCGCGGAAGTTCAACAATTAATGGGCAAGATAAGGAGACTCGCCCAGTCCGGATTAACAATAATCGAGGTAATGGCAACTTCCATAGCGCGAGGTGTTCAGCCACTCCAATTCAGAGGGCTCCCTATGTGGCATTACAACGGGGAAGACGACGCCTCACGCTGCGGACGAAAGGGCCCGGACACCCCTGCCGCCCTGGCCACAATATTGGCCGATTTGTACAAAGGGGAGAAAGAGGAATTTACTCGTCTTAAGCGTCGAGAGGGATTCTCCATGTACAATCCCCCCTAACTGGGTAAGTTTTAATCCCACCACCTTACTCAATCCTCTCCTTGAGTCATGTTTAATTGACATTAACCCGTCCATTTTTGACAGGAATGGTGGAAGGTTATCGCGGGGATCCATAGCCCCGCTCCACAGCCAGAGAACCACAACCGGACCTCGATCCTGGATTCAAAGAGGATCCACACATATTTGTAGAGCTCAAGGAGGGAGTCTTCTACCAGGCGAGCTATGATGGCACATAAGTGGCCATCATGGCTGATTATCCTGGCCTCCTTCCTGCCTCATATGTAAGTAGGTAGGAGACATCTCCTCCGAAAGAGCTTCCTCATTATGCCTCACCCACCACACTATCTCGTGCTCCAAAGGGGAGGCGCTCGGCACGCCCTGCTACACCAGAGGCGTCTCATAAGAGAGCGGCGCCTGCGCCGGGCGGATCTTCGAAGAGGAAGGAAAATGAGAACTCAGCTGAGCCTTCATCAAAGAGGTATGGCTTTGAATAGGCCCCCTGGCAGTCACATCGAACTATGACATTGTCCGCTATGTTTTATCAAGAAGAGTGTTCGCCGGACCATGTCCAGGATCCTGCCGGTCGCGCGTCCACCAGTAAGGTTCCAGACCCTGCCTCTAGGGCGGGGGCTAACACGGGAGTGACGCCAGATTGTCCTCCTTCAGAGGATTCAGATGATGTATCTGTCACGAACTCTGAAGTAGAGAGCGCCATGAATCATCGGCGACGGAGGGCCGCTCTTCGCGACCCCAGCTTTACTAAAGAGGCATTTGATGCCTTTAGCTCGGCTGATGCGTACATCCGAGCTGCTCGGGATGGGCTCGCTAGAGCCACTGACTAGTATTTGAAATATATGCGGGTAAGCATGCAATGTACAGAACTAGTAATCATACACCAGTAGCCCCGAGACTTGAAGCAGTTGAAACAACTGATTTAAGGATTATTATAATCAGGCACTCACGGAGAAGAACAACATGCTGTCTCATGAGCTGGAAAAGTGTCAGACCCAGCTAGCTGTTGCTACCGCCGAACTGGAGAAATCCAAGGAGGCACCACCTGGTAATGTTCTCCTCCACCCAGAAAAATATTAATCATATACCAATAATGTTAACACTATTGTATTTCCATGGCAGGATCGTTAGATCAACTGAAAGAGGAACCGAAGGTCGCACCGGCGGGTAAACATCAGGCCGAAAAGCAATTGGCCGCTGGCGAGGTAAACATCAGGCCGAAAAGCAATTGGCCGCTGGCGAGCATGTGTTGACATGGACGAGGGATGATAAGAACAAGATGCAGGATTCCAACACCCTGCTGGGCGAAGAGGTAAAAGACGTGCGAGCCCAGCTAGTGGACACCGTAAAAGAGAGCAGGAAGCTACGGGGCGGCATATTTAGTATGCGTTTGAACTTACCTTCGTGTAGTGTGGTAAAAAATGAGTTAACAGATTTATGTCTGCAGGTATGCTGACTGGCCGGCCCAAAGAGGAAATGTCTGGAGCTCAAGGCGATATGCTGCAAGAGTTGTCACAAGTGCACGAGCGAGCTTGGAAAGCGATGCGGAGTGTTGCCAAAGCTTTATGGCCATCCACATCCCCTCCAAGAAGTATGGAGGAGCTTTTGAAGCTATTCAAGGGAGCTCGGCGCCGCTTTAGATTATGGAAGATATCGGCTTGCCGGGAAGGCGCACGAGAGGCCTGGGCCATGGTGAAAACGCGGTACACCGGACTTGATCCGAATCATATGGACCGGGTCGGACCTCGGGGGTCAGATGGACAAGAGATTCCAGTGAGCTTGGTATATGACCAAGTAAAGATAGCTGCCAAGTTTTCACAACAGGATTGTAAGCTAGACAGCCTGCTAAACGGTATAGAGGAAGAAGCTTTTGAGTCCAAGTGACTATGTACTTCAATTGACAAATTTGTCCCTAGACGAATTGTAAAACGATTGTCATGGCCGACCTTTTCGCTTCGACTACGACCCCGAAGGTGCGGAGTGTTTCCGAATACCGGACCGGTGATAAATACCGGGCATGTGTGAAAACCAGACATAGGGGTCATAGTTGCTTGAACAGACAAGTTGTATTCGGCTAGCTATGTTATATTACTTATTGATTGTAAGAAACATCTTCCAGAGAGAATAGTTCCGTTAAGGGTTCCTTTCCCTGGGTGAACATGCGTTAGTGTGCATGCCCAAGCTGTGATTCGAAAAAAATCACAGTATATATAATATCTGGGGGTTCGTGATGCAAGAAAGGTAAAATGTCTTTAGTACGCCGACCGATTATTCCCTTAAGAACGCTAGCTTTCGGCTTCACCCAGTCTGAGGTACAAGTCCGGATGACCCGACTGTAACAATCGCAGAGGTGCTCCCTTTATGCCCTAGCTGAACAAACAGAAATGTAGGGCATAAGCACGGGAGCCAGGCAACCCAGCTTGGCAAAAACTTAAATCATAAAGGTGCATATAATGGCGATGAAAAGGTATATATGATAAAATGACACATATGTGGTGAGCTTGATGCTCGGAAAATGATAATAAGCTTCTGTAAAAGAAGCCCCCAGGTATTATGGGCATATACATTTAAGGATGTGTACCTCATAAGTGTGCAGTCTATCCGCACAAGAGCTATAAAGCTAAAGAAAAAATTTAAAGAGAGAGAAAATGAAAAGAGGAGAAAAAGAAAATGAAGAATGAGTCCGGCTCTAGGCGTAGAATCTTCAAAGTCTGGCGGCATTCCACGGGTTCGTCTCTAAGCGATTATTCGATGCATCACGCAGATGGTACGCACCTCCAGTGAGAACTTCATCTATAATGAAGGGACCTTCCACTTGGGCTTGAGTTTGTCCTTTTTCTTTTTTGGCAAGCGTAGAACGAGTTCACCAACATTATAAGTCTTGGCCCGCATTTCTCTGCTTTGGTATCTGCGAGCTTGTTGTTGATAAAATGCGAACGGGCTTTTGCAACATCGTGCTCCTCCTCTAGGGCATCTAGACTGTCCTGCTGATCAAGCTTGGCTTCTCTCTCTTTGTACATGAGCACTCGAGGTGAGTCATGAATGATGTCGCAGCGCAAAACAGCATCCACGCCGTACACCATGAAGAATGGTGTGTAACCGGTAGTGCGATTGGGTGTGGTCCGCAGCCCCCAGAGTACAGAGTCGAGCTCCTCGACCCAGTGTTTGTATGACTATTTTAAAGACCGTACTAGTCTAGGATTAATGTTGCTCATGATAAGACCATTAGCTCGTTCGACTTGACCGTTTGTTTGGGGGTGATAGACGGAGGCATAATCGAGCTTGATGCCCAGGTTAGCACACCATGTTTTCACTTCGTCGGCTGTAAAGTTGGAGCCATTATCGGTGATGATGCTGTGTGGGACACCATAACTGTGTATGACATCGGATATAAAGTCTATCACTGGTCCGGCTTCGGCCGTTTTAACTGGTTTGGCATCTATCCACTTAGTGAATTTATCTACCATGACCAGCAGATATTTTTCTTATGGCTTCCCCCTTTAATGGGTCCGACCATATCAAGCCCCCAGACTGCGAAAGGCCAAGTAATGGAGATTGTTTGTAAGGCGGTAGGTGGCATATGGCTTTGATTGGCGAAAAGCTGGCATCCCACACAACGTTGGACAAGGTCCTGTGCATCTGCTCCGGCCGTTGGCCAGAAGAAACCGGTACGGAAGGCCTTGCTTATAAGAGCCCGAGCCGCGGCATGGTGACCACCAAGACCAGCATGGATTTCGCCCAGGAGCTGCCGTCCTTCTTCTTCGGAGACACATCTTTGAAGTATTCCGGTAGCGCTCTTCTTGTAGAGCCCTCCTTCATGAACCTTGTAGGCTTTTGAACACCGAACGATGCATCGAACCTCATTTTGATCCTCAGGGAGCTCTTGCCTATTAAGGTAGGCCAAGAAGGGTTCGGTCCATGGGGCAATTACTACCATTATTAGATGGGCCGATGGTGTTATTTCGGTGGCTGAGCCCCCGATGATATCGGTATTGTGTTCGGAATCTGGGAGTATAATCAGACCCGGACTAGTGTTGCCGCTCTCATCCTGCCACACCACGGATGGCTTGAAGATCCTTTCCAAAAAGATGTTAGGCGGGACGGGGTCACGCTTGGCGCCCATGCGAGCAAGGACATCCGCCACTTGATTACTTTCTCGAGCCACATGATAAAACTCGAGTCCCTTGAACCGAGATGATATTTTGAGTACGGCGTTATGATAGGACGCCATCTCTGGATATTTGGTGTCGGAATCTCCGTTTATTTGGGATATTGCAAGGTTTGAATCCACGCGCACCTCCAGGCGTCATATGCCCATGGAGACAGCCATTCGAAGACCGTGCAATAAGGCCTCGTATTCGGCTGCGTTATTGGAGTCTGTGTATAATATTTGGAATACATACTGGACTATGTCTCCTGTGGGGGACGTAAGACAACACCCGCTCCTAAACCGGCCAGCATTTTAGAGCCATCGAAGTGCATGACCCAATTGGAATATGTACCGTACTCTTTAGGGAGTTTGGCCTCTGTCCATTTGGCGACGAAGTCAACTATTACTTGGGATTTAATGGCTCGGCATGGTTTGTATGTTATATCAAATGGCAAGAGCTCAATGGCCCACTTGGCAATCCGGCGTGTAGCTTCGCGATTGTTTATTATGTCATTGAGTGGTACTTTGGAAGCCACCGTGATCGAGCACTCTTGGATGTAGTGTTGTAGCTTCCGGGATGCCATGAAGACCACATATGCTATCTTTTGGTAATGAGGGTATCGGGATTTGCATGGTGTGAGGACAGTGGATACATAATATACTGGTTTCTGAAGTGGGAATTTATGTCCGTCCTCCTCTCGTTCGACGATGAGCACCGCACTCACCATCCGGTGTGTTGCAGAGATGTATAATAACATGGGTTCGCCGACGTTCGGCGCGGCCAGGATTGGGTTGCTCGCTAAAAGAGCTTTTATATCTTCCAGTCTGGCCGTTGCCGCGTCCGTCCACTTGAAGTGGTCGGTGCGTCGGAGCAGGCGATATAGTGGCCATGCTTTTTCTCCTAATCTGGAGATAAAGCGGCTTAAAGCTGCCACGCATCCGGCTAGTTTTTGGACCTGTTTGAGGTCTGTTGGTGTAGCCAATTGTGACAAAGCTTAGATTTTGGCTGGGTTTTGCCTCAATTCCTCTATTGGAAACGATGAAGCCCAACAGTTTTCCGGTGGAGGCCGAAGACACACTTTTCCGGATTGAGCTTGATGTCATATGTACGGAGGTTGTCGAATGTCAGACGTAGGTCGTCTACTAGTGACTCGACGGGCTTAGTTTTGATGACGATGTGATACGTCTCTGTCATATCTACTTTTCCAAACACTTTTGCCCTTGTTTTGGACTCTAATTTGCATGATTTGAATGGAACTAACCCGGACTGACGCTGTTTTCAGCAGAATTGCCATGGTGTTATTTTTGTGCAGAGATAAAAGTTCTCGGAATGACCTGAAAATCAACGGAGATTATTTTTTGAATATATAAAAAATACTAGAAGAAATATCCATGTCAGGGGCCCACACCCTGTCCATGAGGGTGGGGGCACACCCTACCCCCTGGGCGCGCCCCCTACCTCGTGGGCCCCCTGACGCTCCACCGACCTCAACTCCAACTCCATATATTCATGTTCGGGGAGAAAAAATTAGAGAGAAGGATTCATCGCGTTTTACGATACGGAGCCGCCGCCAAGCCCTAAACTCTCTCGAGAGGGCTGATCTGGAGTCCGTTCAGGGCTCCGGAGAGGGGAATCCGTCGCCATCGTCATCATCAACCTTCCTCCATCACCAATTTCATGATGCTCACTGTCGTGCATGAGTAATTCCATCATAGGCTTGTTGGACGGTGATGGGTTGGATGAGATTTATCATGTAATCGAGTTAGTTTTGTTAGGGTCAGATCCCTAGCATCCACTATGTTCTGAGATTGATGTTGCTATGACTTTGCTATGCTTAATGCTTGTCACTAAGGCCCGAGTGCCATGATTTCAGATCCGAACCTATTATGTTTTCATCAATATATGAGAGTTTTTGATCATATCTTGCAAGTCTATAGTCAGCTATTATGTGTTATGATCCGTTAACCCCGAAGTGACAATAATCGGGATACTTACCGGTGATGACCGTAGTTTGAGGATTTCATGTATTCACTATGTGTTAATGCTTTGGTCCGGTACTCTATTAATGGAGGCCTTAATATCCCTTAGTTTCCAATAGGACCCCGCTGCCACGGGAGGGTAGGACAAAAGATATCATGTAAGTTCTTTTCCATAAGCACGTATGACTATATTCGGAATACATGCCTACATTACATTGATGAACTGGAGCTAGTTTTGTGTCACCCTAGGTTATGACTGTTGCATGAGTCATCGCATCCGACATAATTATCCATCATTGATCCAATGCCTACGAGCTTTTCATATATTGTTCTTCGCTTATTTACTTTTCCGTTGCTACTGTTACAATCACTATAAAACCAGAAATATTACTTTTGCTACAGTTACCACTACTATCATATTTCTTTGCTACTAAACACTTTGCTGCAGATATTAAGTTTCCAAGTGTGGTTGAATTGACAACTCAGCTGCTAATACTTGAGAATATTCTTTGGCTCCCCTTGTGTCAAAACAATAAATTTGGGTTGACTACTCTACCCTCGAAAACTGTTGCGATCCCCTGTACTTGTGGGTTATCAAGACTATTTTCTGGCGCCGTTGCCGGGGAGCATAGCTCTATTCTTTGAGTCACTTGGGATTTATATCTGCTTATCATTATGAAGAACTTGAAAGATCAAAGAACCAAGATTTTTCCCTCAACTACGAGGGGTGGTAAGGAACTAACATCTAGCTCTACACTTGATTCACCTTATGTTTTGAGTAAACTTGCGACACCTCTGCTTTATTGATGATGCCACTTCTACTTTGCATGATAATTATGATGAAACTACTTCTATGCTTGATAATACTGTGCCACTAGGTGAATTTCTTGATGAACAACTTGCTAGGGTTACAACGAATGAAATTATTGAAACTGATAATATTGATGAAAGTGATGATGAAGATTCTCCCCCTAGATATGAATTGCCTGTTGTACCTGAGGGTTATTGAGGGAGTCCTAGATTAGGGGGTATCCGGACAGCCGGATTATATCCTTTGGCCGGACTGTTGGACTACGAAGATACAAGAATGAAGACTTCGTCCCGTGTCCGGATGGGACTCTCCTTGGCGTGGAAGGCAAGCTTGGCAATACGGATATGTAGATCTCCTTCCTTGTAACTGACTCTGTGTAACCCTAGCCCCCTCCGGTGTCTATATAAACCGGAGGGTTTTAGTCTGTAGGACAACGAACAATCATACCATAGGCTAGCTTCTAGGGTTTAGCCTCTTCGATCTCGTGGTAGATCAACTCTTGTACTACTCATATTATCAAGAACAATCAAGCAGGATGTAGGGTATTACCTCCATCAAGAGGGCCCGAACCTGGGTAAACATCGTGTCCCCTGCCTCCTGTTACCATCCGCCTTAGACGCACAGTTCGGGACACCCTACCCGAGATCCGCCGGTTTTGACACCGACATTGGTGCTTTCATTGAGAGTTCCTCTGTGTCGTCATCATTAGGCTTGATGGCTCCTTCGATCATCGATTGCGATGCAGTCCA
This sequence comes from Triticum urartu, assembly GCF_003073215.2. NCBI lineage: Eukaryota > Viridiplantae > Streptophyta > Magnoliopsida > Poales > Poaceae > Triticum > Triticum urartu. Next base: position 80,386,357 of record NC_053027.1, read on the forward strand.
GGGTGAGACTTTTCTCCCCGAACAGATCTTTGTATTCGGCAGCTTCGCACTGTGGGCCAACTCTCTTGGCCATCTGGAGCAGATCGAGAGTTACGCCCCTGGCCACCAGGTCAGATTTGGAAGCTTAAACTACACGACCGATATCCGCGGATACTTGATCTTCGACGGATTTGAGCCCCTGTCGAGTGCGCCACACAGTCACGATGAGCATGATTTAGCTCTACCATCGGACAGTGTTCAGGAGATCGCACCGGCAACCGATCCGACCCTCAATTCGGAGCCAATCGCACCATCCATGGATGGGTGGATAGACCCTGCCACGGAGGCCGCATCCTTAGCGGCGATCAAGCCGAGTATCGACCTTACCCTTCAGGTGAGCTATGACGCTGAATTGCCAGATTCTTCCCCAGCCACGGACTCCGAACCGCCTGCGCCCGTGCCTATCGAATCCAACTGGGCGCCGATCATGGAGTTCACCTCCGCGGATATCTTTCAGCACTCGCCCTTTGGCGACATACTGAACTCATTAAGGTCTCTCTCCTTGTCAGGAGAGTCCTGGCCGAACTATGTCCGGCAGGATTGGGATGTGGATGACGAAGAAATTCGCCGCCCACCCACCACCCATTTAGTAGCAACTGTCGACGATTTGACCGACACGCTCGACTTCGACTCCGAAGACATCGACGATATGGACAACGATGCAGGAGACGAACAGGAACCACTGCCCACAGGGCACTGGACAGGCACCTCATCATATGATATATACTTGGTGGACACACCCAAAGAAGGCAATGGCGACGGGACTGCGGAGGATGACCCCTCCAAGAAGCAACCCAAGCGCCGACGTCAGCGGCGCCGATCTAAGTCTCACCAAGGCAAAAGCAGTGATACCAGCACATGAGATAATAGCACTCCGGATAGTGCCGAAGATAATGACAATCCCCTCCAGCAAGATTTAGAGCAGGAGGACGGAGAGGCCAGCCCTCCCGAGAGAGCGGCAAATGGAGAGGCGGAGGATGATAATTACATACCTCCCTCCGAAGACGAGGCAAGCCTCGACGATGACGAATTTGTCGTGCCTGAGGATCTCGTTGAGCAAGAGCGCTTCTAGCGCTGTCTTATAGCCACGACAAATAGCCTTAAGAAAAGGCAACAATAGCTTCAAGCTGATCAAGATTTGCTAGCTGACATTTGGACCGAAGTCCTTGCGGCTGAGGAATATGAACTCGAACGCCTCTCCAAGAGTTACCCAAAGTGTAGGTTGCTACCCCGACTGGAGGAGGAAGCATTAAAACCTACATCTCCAGCGTACGACGCGGTGGATCGGCCACCTCGTGGCCGCGACAGAGAGGCATTTCAGCCAAAAGCTCAGCCCACACCCCGACGGCACTCAAATAAAAATGTCAAGGCACGGGGAAACACGCTAGACCTGCGAGACGTATTGGAGGACAAGGCAAAAAACGCAAGATCGATCTACGGATCATGAGGGCGCGCCACTACGCGAGACGATAACCGTCATGCCGGATACAGTAAAAGTAAATCCGGCCGAGCCAAACACAGCGGACAAGACTCATTTGAGCTGCGTCGTGATATAGCCCAGTACAGAGGCGTCGCACACCCCCTATGCTTCACAGACGAAGTAATGGATCACCAAATCCCAGAGGGTTTCAAACCCATAAATATTGAATCATACGACGGCACAACAGATCCTGCGGTATGGATCGAGGACTTCCTCCTGCGCATCCACATGGCCCGCGGTGATGATCTACACGCCATCAAATACCTCCCACTCAAACTCAAAGGACCAGCTCGGCATTGGCTCAACAGCCTACCAGCAGAATCCATTGGCTGTTGGGAAGATCTGGAAGCCGCATTCCTCGACAACTTTCAGGGCACTTATGTGCGACCACCAGATGCCGATGACTTGAGCCACATAATTCAGCAGCCAGAGGAATCGGCCAGGCAATTCTGGACACGGTTCCTAACAAAGAAAAATCAAATCGTCGACTGTCCGGATGCAGAGGCCCTATCAGCTTTTAAGCACAACATCCGCGACGAGTGGCTCGCCCGGCACCTTGGCCAGGAAAAACCAAAATCTATGGCAGCCCTCAGGACACTCATGACCCGTTTTTGCGCGGGAGAGGACACCTGGCTGGCTCGAAGCAATAAAATATCAAATAACCATGGTACTTCGGATACCAAGGATAGCAATGGCAAGTCACATCGCAACAAACAGAAACGCTGCATCAACAACGACAATACCGAGGATACGGCAGTCAACGCCAGATTCAGAGGCTCTAAACCCGGTCAGCAGAAAAAGCCATTCAAAAGAAGCACTCCGGGCCCGTCCAGTTTGGACCGTATACTCAATCGCTCGTGCCAAATACACGGCACCCCCGACAAGCCATCCAACCACACCAACAGGGAATGTTGGGTTTTCAAGTAGGCCAGCAAGTTAAATGCCGAAAACAAAGATAAGGGGTTACATAGCGAAGATGAGGAGGAGCCCCGGCCGGCGAACACCGGAGGACAGAAGAGGTTCCCCCCACAAGTGCGGACGGTGAACATGATATACGCAACCCACATCCCCAAGAGGGAGCGGAAGCGTGCGCTAAGGGACGTATATGCGTTGGAGCCAGTCGCCCCAAAGTTCAACCCATGGTCCTCCTGTCCGATCACCTTCGATCGCAGGGACCACCCCACTAGTATCCGTCATGGCGGATTCGCCGCACTGGTCCTAGACCCAATCATAGACGGATTTCACCTCACTCGAGTCCTTATGGACGGCGGCAGCAGCCTGAACCTGCTTTATCAGGACACAGTGCGCAAAATGGGTATAGACCCCTCAAGGATCAAACCCACAAAAACGACCTTCAAAGGCGTCATACCAGGTGTAGAGGCCCATTGCACAGGCTCAGTCACACTGGAAGTGGTCTTCGGATCCCCGGATAACTTCCGAAGCGAGGAGTTAATCTTTGATATAGTCCCATTCCGCAGTGGCTATCATGCACTGCTCGGGCGAACCGCATTTGCGAGATTCAATGCGGTACCGCATTATGCATACCTCAAGCTCAAGATGCCAGGACCTCGGCGGGTCATCACAGTCAATGGAAACACAGAGCGCTCTCTCCGCACGGAGGAGCACAATGCGGCCCTCACAGCAGAAGCACAAGGCAGCCTCTTAAGGCAATCCACCAGTTCGGCGATTAAACACCCGGACACCTTCAAGCGTGCCCGGAGTAATCGACAACAAGACCACCCGACACGTTCTGAGCTCGCATAGCAATGCGACCCCCACCCCAGTCCCAGCCAAACGGCAAAATCCGTGCCGCGCGTAAATAATTATGCATTGAAAATACCATGGGCATAGGTGGGGAGGGGGGCATGACTATGGCACGCCCCAAGACACGGCTCAACCGCACTAGGGGCTTCCCGCTTTGTTAATTTTTTCTCTCTTTTAGGACTTTACTCTCTGGAAACCACGTCCGGCAGTACTATTGCCGGACACACGATACAACAACCAAGGAGGCAGAAAGCTAGGTCACACCATGGAACTCCCAGGTGGTCTTTGATAACGAGTGAAATACCTGCTTTAAATACCATTCCTCAGCTTGCCCTTGGAAGGGACATGTCAAATAGTCCTACTTTTTGCTTATCGCACTACTTGTATCATTCTGCTTCGACGCACCTTTTTGAATAAACAATGCATAGCACTAGACTATTACCGCATTCTCTATTCTTTTTTATATATATGTTCATTCATGACATTCAGCACCCGTACACTCTGGTACGGCCAATACGCCAGGGGCTTAAGCGTACCCCATAATACAGCGTGAGAAGTCCGAACACTTTCGACAGTGCGGCACCCCGAACTTATAGCATTATATGCATCAGCTCCGAATCATGTCTTGGGTCAATAGTTGGGTTTGCCAGGCTCCCATGTTTTGGTACCTTACGTTCCGCTATATCGGCTAAGGTAGCACTGGGAGAACTACTGCGATTGTGCCCCGGTTCATCTGGGCAAGCACCTCAATAGAGAAAGCTAAAACTGGCTGTCATGATTAGGCGAGAGCCGGTCGCTGTTCGAGAGGTTTCGAGTCCCTAAAGACTTATGCCGCTTAGGGCGAGGAGTCGGCTTTGTCCGGCTTAGGCGTGTATAGCGCCCCGAATTTGGCCTTTCGAATACTAGGGGCTTCGCCAAAATTTAAAATTGTAGACTTCTATGGCTAAGTGAGAGTGATAAAGCATTATAGTCCGATTGCCTTGTTCGTTGCGCTGAGCACCTCCCTCGAAGGACCCAACAATGGGAAAAAGAGTGCTCAGATTTATCCCGAACACCCCAGCACTTGTGGCATGGGGGCAGAAGCCGACGACTGGCCATCTCTCAGATTTGATAAACAGCCGCACATAAGGTAATATTTTAAATTCAAACAACCGTTGCATAGCGCATATGAACAAGTTTTCATAATACAGGATCACACGAGCAAGTTCATTAAAAAATTACATCCTTCGCACACTCGTCCGCCACAAGACGGGCACCCTTCAGGACACCCTCATAATACATTTCAGGGTGGCGATGCTCCTTGCCCTGCGACGGCCCCTCCTTCACCAGCTTCTCGGCGTCCATCTTGGCCCAGTGCACCTTCGCACGGGCAAAAGCCCAGCATGCACCTTCGATGCAGACGGACCGCTTTATGACTTCCAGCCGTGGGCAGGCATCCACAAGCCGCCTCACCAGGCCGAAGTAGCTGTTGGGAAGGGAGTCACCAGGCCACATCCGGACTATAAGGCCCCTCATGGCCTGTTCGGCCGCCTTGGGCAGCTCGACCAGTTGCTTCAGCTGGTCGCTCACAGGCATCGGGTGTTTGGTCCCAGTATACTGAGACCAGAAAAACTTCTCCGTCGAGCTTCCCTCCTCGGCCTGGTAGTACTTTGCGGCATCTGACACGATGCGGGGCAAATTTGTGAATGCTCCTGGAGAGCTCCGGACTCGGGTAAGTAATAAGTAATTTACTTTCACATGCTTGCTTTGCATAATGAATGCCTTACCCGCTGCTATCTTCCTCATCGCCTCAATTTCCTGGAGGGCCTTTTGGGCTTCATCCTTGGCATGCTTCGTGCTCTCGAGGGCCGCGGCAAGCTTGGACTCTCGCGTCTTCGAGTCAAGCTCCAAAGTCTCGTGTTTCTTCACAAGAGCCTGGAGCTCTTGCTGCACATCGCCCACCCGTGCCTCTTGTTTCTCCCGCTCAGTGCGCTCCTTGGCCGCTTTGTTTTCGGCCTCGGACAGCGCTTGCTTCAGGGTCGCCACTTCGGTCATGGCCCCTGGCACATCCATGATGATCCTATCATTTTTGCAACCACATCTTTTATATATATATATAGACAAGGTATTACTTACCTTTGTTCTCCTAGAGCTACCTCTTGGCAAGACCGAGCTCTTTCTCGGACCGCTCGAGGTTCTGCTTCAGTGCAGTGACCTCCACAGTCAGTGCGGCAGAGGTCAGCAGCGAAGCTTGCATACACATATAAACATACTTATATTAGACTCCTGCAGATATTATTTGATCCTCTATTCGGCTTTTCTTTGTGAACACCAAACAGAGCATTAGGGGCTACTGTCTATGCGGTAATATTTTCCTATATTTTAAATACTTACCTCAAAGCCTGCTTAGAAGGCTGGCATAGGCTTCAGTCAGTCCGCTCTTGGCGGACTGAACCTTCTTGATCACCGCACTCATAATAGTGCGGTGCTCTTCGTTGATGGAAGCACCGCGAAGCGCTCCCAGCAGGTTGTCCGGTGCCTCTGGATGGACAGAGGTCACCGGCACGGGCGTCTTGCCCCTCTTGGAACGGGGCCGCCTGCCGGAGTCCGGAACCACTGGAGGTTCCGGCGCGGTGTTCGGATGAGGGCCGAACTTGGAGCCTTGGGGAGTCTTGCTTCCTTTGTGCCTGGAGTCCGGAGGGTCGCCTTGAGGCGCCTCCGAGACTATCTCCCCCCGGCTCGGTGCCCCTTGAGGCAATACCTCGACATTCTCCATAGGGCAAGGAGAGGAGGCGGTTGGAAGTGTATCACTATTCATATCCGACGAGTCCAAGGAACAGTCCGACGAGGATACGTCGATACGGGCTCGGGGCGGACTGCATAATCATATTCGACATTAGGAGAAGCAGTGCAACAAAAGTATGCTATGAGTTACTCTGGTATCCGAATACTTACGACTTCGCTAGGGTCTTGGCCTTGAGTAACCACTCGTCTTCGCCGTCGGCGGCGGTGGTGGAACAGTTTGGAAGGAGAGCCCTTCCCTTCTTGTACCCTTTGGCCTCCCTGGTTGGGGCGGCCTTCCTTTTCTTGTCTCCCCCGGCTGGAGGGGGAGAATCTCCATCTTCCTCCTCCTCGTTTTCACGGGAGGAGTGCGTCTTAGAGTTATCGGACGATGAGTCTGATACCACCTGGCACCGGGAACTCTTTCGGGTTCCTGTGGCATTCTTCTTGGTCTTGTCCAGCACCTCATAAGGAGCCGGAGTTCGCATCTCCGTCAGGAGAGCGTCTGCAGGGTCTTCGGGTAGAGGGGCCGGACAGTTAATCTGCTCCGATGTCTCCACCCAGTCCTGTCAAAGGCATGGGAGCTCAGACCCCGCACATGGTTAAGCTATGGGAAATAAATACCCTATCAGATGTACAGAACTTACCAGATTCACAGGGCGCTTCGCGCTTAGCCCGCGGTCCTCGGTAAGAGAAGGGGGGACCTCGGCGCCCTTGAACAACACCTTCTAGACGTCCTTATGCGTCGTGTCGAAGAGCTCGCGTAGAGTCTGGTGCTGGGCCGGGTCGAACTCCCATAAGTTGAAAGCCCGTTGTTGACACAGGAGGATCCGGCGGAAGAGCATGACCTGAACTATGTTGACAAGCTTAAGTTTCTTGCTTATCATATTCCGGATACACTTCTGGAGTCCGTCCAGCTCCACCGATGAGCCCCAGGACAGGCCCTTCTCCTTCCAGGAAGTGAGCCACGTGGGGATTCTGGATCGAAACTCGGGGGCCACCACCTAGTTGGTGTCACGCGGCTCGGTGATGTAGAACCAACCCGATTGCCACCCCTTTATGGTCTCCATGAAGGATCCCTCGAGCCATGTAACGTTGGGCATTTTGCCCACCATGGCTCCGCTGCATTCCGCTTGTTGGCCGCCTACTACCTTCGGCTTGATATTGAAGGTCTTCAGCCACAGGCCAAAGTGGGGCCAGATGCGGAGGAAAGCCTCACACACGATGATGAATGCCGAGATGTTGAGGATGAAATTCGGGGCCAGATCATGAAAGTCCAGCCCATAATAGAACATAAGGCCACGGACGAATGGATGGAGGGGAAACCCCAGTCCGCGGACGAAGTGGGGGAGGAAAACCACCCTTTCGTAAGGTTCTGGGGTAGGGACGATCTGCCCCGCGGCTGGCAGCCGGTGCGCGATATTCGCGGCTAAGTATCCGGCCCCACGTAGTTTTTTGATGTGTCCCTCCATGAAGGAGGAGACCATCCACTTGCCTCCCGCTCCGAACATGTTTGGAGAGAGTTGAGGAGAAGGATGTGGACTTGGGCGCTGGAGCTCGAGTGCACGAGAATGGATGAGCAAGGAGGAAGAAGGCGTGGGTAGAAAAAGGTGAAACCTTATCCCTTTATAAGGGCGAACGAAACTATGCGCCCCCACCAGCCTGGTAAAAGTCGCTTATCCCCCAAGCGCCGTAATTGATGGCGTGGTTGGGTTACCCATGTCCGTATTGATGGGAATCCCGTAATAAGGGGACACGATCTCTGCTTCGACAAGACGTGCCAAGGAAACCGCCTCGCGAAACACGCTGAGGTAGGTTATGAAAAATGATTCGAATAAAGACCTGGCTGTGGTGTGATGTCATGCTACGGGGTACGTTAGCAGATTATATTTGTGGAAATATTATTCTCTCTACGGTGGTACGTGGAACTTGTTTTGCAGAGCCGGACACGATCCTCGTGTTCAAAATCTTCTATGAAGTATTCGGAGGAGGAACTCGCCTTGCAATGCCGAAGACAATCTGCGCGCCGGACTCATCGTCATTGAAGCCTGGTTCAGGGGCTACTGAGGGAGTCCTGGATTAGGGGGTATCCGGATAGCCGGATTATATCCTTTGGCCGGACTGTTGGACTATGAAGATACAAGATTGAAGACTCTGTCCCGTGTCCGGATGGGACTCTCCTTGGCGTGGAAGGCAAGCTTGGCAATACGGATATGTAGATATCCTTCCTTGTAACCGACTCTGTGTAACCCTAGCCCCCTCCGCTGTCTATATAAACCGGAGGGTTTTAGTCCGTAGGACAACGAACAATCATACCATAGGCTAGCTTCTAGGGTTTAGCCTCTTCGATCTCGTGGTAGATCAACTCTTGTACCACTCGTATTATCAAGAACAATCAAGCAGGACGTAGGGTATTACCTCCATCAAGAGGGACCGAACCTGGGTAAACATCGTGTCCCCTGCCTCCTGTTACCATCCGCCTTAGACGCACAGTTCGGGACCCCCTACCCGAGATCCGCCGGTTTTGACACTGACAGTTATGTTATGGACGAAGAAATTGGTAGAGACTTCTAAGCTTGCAATGATAGATCTGATCTTAAGAAATTATTAGCTAAGCTTAAAGAAAAGTCTTTGAATGCTAGAATGAAATATGACCCTGCTTTTGCTACTTCACCTATCTTTATTACTGATAAGGATTATACTTTCTCTATCGATCCTGAGTTAATTACTTTGGTAGAATCTGATCCTTTTTATGGCTATGAATCTGAAAATATTGTGGCACATCTTACTAAATTAAATGATATAGCCACCCTGTTTACTAATAATGAGAAACCCCTCTATTACTTTATCCTTAAGTTGTTTCCGTTCTCATTAAAGGGTGATGCTAAAACATGGTTTAATTCTCTTGATCCTGGTTGTGTGCGTAGTCCCCAGGATATGATTTATTACTTCTCTGCTAAATATTTCCCTGCTCATAAGAAACAAGCTGCTTTAAGGGAAATATATAATTTTGTGCAAATTGAAGAAGAGAGTCTCCCACAAGCTTGGGGGAGGCTTCTCCGATTACTTAATGCTTTTCCTGATCATCCTCTTAATAAAAATGAAATAGTTGATATCTTTTATAATGGACTAACCGATGCTTCCAGAGATTACCTGGATAGTTGTGCTGGTTGTGTTTTCAGGGAAAGAACCGTTGATCAAGCTGAAATTCTATTGAATAATATGTTGACCAATGAAAATAATTGGAAACTTCTTGAACCAACTCCTAAGCCAACTCCAAATAAAAGGGGTATTCTATTTCTCAGTCCTGAAGATATGCAAGAGGCAAGGAAATCTATGAAAGGAAAAGGTATAAAAGCTGAAGATGTTAAGAATTTACCTCCTGTTGAAGAAATACATGGTCTTAATTCATCACCTCTTGAAGAAACACACAGTCTTGATAACCCAACACAGGTAGTAAAGGTAAATTCTCTCTATAGATTTGATGAAGGTGATATTCCTCGTAATAAGTCTGCTAGCCAATGCTTAGATGAGTTTGATAATTTTATTGTTAAACAAGAAAACTTCAATGCTCATGTTGGTAGACAATTGAAACATAGTGCTTATATGATTGAACACTTGAATGATTATATGTCTAGAGTTAAAGGTGAACTTAAACTCATTAGTAAACACGCTTCTATGGTTACCACTCAAGTAGAACAAGTACTTAAAGCTCAGAATGATTTGCTCAATGAATTGAATAGTAAGAATAATGACTTTGCTGTTAGAGTTGCAACTAGAGGAGGTAAAGTGACTGAGGAACCTTTGTATCCTGAGGGCCACCCTAAGAGAATTGAGCAAGATTCTCAGAGAATTAATATAAATGCACCTAGTCCTTCTAAAAGGAAGAAAAATAAAAACGATAGGACTTTGCATGCTTCGAGTGAACCTGTTGTAGACACACCTGAGAATCCCAATGATATCTCTATTTCTGATGCTGAAACACAATTTGGTAATGAACATGAACCTACTGATAATGTTAATGATGATGTTCATGTTGATGCTTGCTACCTCTTGAGCACTATGTTGGTTTCCCTTGAAGAGGAAAGGGTGATGTAGTAAAGCAGCGTAAGTATTTCCCTCAGTTTTTGAGAACCAAGGTATCAATCCAGTAGGAGACCACACGCGAGTCACCTACCTACGCACACAAATAAGAACCTCGCAACCAACGCGATAAAGGGGTTGTCAATCCCTTCACGGCCACTTGCAAGAGTGAGATCTGATAGAGATGATAATAATAAGATAAATATTTTTGGTATTTTTATGATATAGATTGAAAGTAAAGATTGGAAAATAAAATAGATTGAAAACTTGTATGATGGAAAATAGACCCGGGGGCCATAGGTTTCACTAGTGGCTTCTCTCAATATAGCATAAGTATTACGGTGGTGAACAAATTATTGTCGAGCAATTGATAGAAAAGCGAATAATTATGAGAATATCTAGGCATGATCATGTATATAGGTATCACGTCCGAGACAAGTAGACTGAAACGATTCTGCATCTACTACTATTACTCCACACATCGACCGCTATCCAGCATGCATCTAGAGTATTAAATTCATATGAACAGAGTAACGCCTTAAGCAAGATGACATGATGTAGAGGGATAAACTCATGCAATATGATGTAAACCCCATATTTTTATCCTCGATGGAAACAATACAATACATGTCGTTTCCCTTTCTGTCACTGGGGTCGAGCACCTCAAGATTGAACCCAAAGCTAAGCACTTCTCCCATTGCAAGAAAGATCAATCTAGTAGGCCAAACCAAACTGATAATTCGAAGAGACTTGCAAAGATAAACCAATCATGAATAAAAGAATTCAGAGAAGATTCAAATATTGTTCATAGATAAACTTGATCATAAACCCACAATTCATCGGATCTCGACAAACACACCGCAAAAAGAAGAGTTACATCGAATAGATGTCCAAGAGAATCGAGGAGAACTTTGTATTGAGATCCAAAGAGAGTGAAGAAGCCATCTAGCTACTAGCTATGGACCCGAAGGTCTGAAGTAAACTACTCACACATCATCAGAGGGGCCATGGAGTTTTTGTAGAGGCCCTCCGTGATCAATGCCCCCTCCGGCGGAGCTCCGGAAAAGGCCCCAAGATGGGATCTCTTGGGTACAAAAGGTTGCGGCAGTGGAAATAGGGTTTCATGGTGCTCCTGGATGTTTGCGGGGTACATGGATATATATAGGAGGAAGAAGTAGGTCGGTGGAGCAACGAGGGGCCCATGAGGGTGGAGGGCGCGCCCCCTGCCTTGTGGCCTCCTCGTTGATTGCTTGACGTCCACTCCAAGTCCTCTGGATCACGTTTGTTACAAAAATCGCATTCCCGAAGGTTTCATTCCGTTTGGACTCCTTTGATATTCCTTTTCTACGGAACACTGAAATAGGCAAAAAACAGCAATTTGGGCTGGGCCTCCGGTTAATAGGTTAGTCCCAGAAATAATATAAAAGTGTAAAATAAAGCCCGTTATCATCCAAAATAGATAATATAATAGCATGGAACAATCAAAAATTATAGATACGTTGGAGACGTATCAATGCTCAACCTAGCAATAATTATGATGTAGAAATTGAACCTGCTATTGATCTTGATAACCCACAATCAAAGAATCAACATTATGATAAGAGAGACTTTGTTGCTAGGAAGCATGGTAAAGAAAGAGAATCATGGGTTCAGAAACCCATGCCTTTCCCTCCTAAACCATCCAAGAAAAAGGATGATGAGAATTTTGAGCTCTTTGCTGAAATGATTAGACCTATCTTTTTGCGTATGCGTTTGACTCATATACTTAAAATGAATCCTTATGCTAAATATATGAAGGAAATTGTTACAAATAAAAGAAAGATGCCAGAAGCTGAAATTTCCACCATGCTTGCTAATTATACTTTTAAGGGTGGAATACCAAAGAAACTTGGAGATCCAGGTGTACCAACTATACCATCTCCATTAAAAGAAACTATGTTAAAACTGTTTTATGTGATCTTGGAGCCGGTGTTAGTGTTATGCCTCTCTCTTTATATCGTAGACTTGGTTTGAATAAGTTAACACCTACTGAAATATCTTTGCAAATGGCTGATAAATCAACTGCTATACCTGTCGGTATTTGTGAGGATGTGCCTGTTGAGGTTGCAAACGTTACTATTTTAACAGACTTTGTTATTCTTGATATTCCCGAGGATGATAGTATGTCTATTATTCTTGGAAGACCCTTTTTGAATACTACAGGGGCTGTTATTGATTGCACCAAAGGCAATGTCACTTTTCATGTTAATGGTAATGAGCATACAGTACACTTTCCGAGGAAACAACCTCAAGTCCATAGTATCAATTCTATTGGAAAAATTTCAACAATTACTATTGGAGGTTTTGAATTTCCTCTTCCTACTGTCAAAAAGAAATATGATATTCTTATTGTTGGGGACATGCATATCCCCGTTGAGGTAACCTAGTGTTATTCGAAAATTCTCCGGTTTCATGTTATTCGAAATGAGTTTGTTAACAAGACCCGATCAACCTTGTTAGTGGATTCCTTTTGATGAGCATGAGATGGATGAATTTAGAAAACACTACTTCTCTGTACCCTCTTTTTACTTTCTATTATTTATACTAAATAAAGCAAAAATAGCATTTTTCTGTCTGTTTTCTGAATTATCCATGCAGTAAAAAATACCCCGAAAATAAAAGTTCTCCAAATGCCCTGAAAATTAAATATGATTTTTTCTAGAATATTTGAGAATATCTGGCACTGAGAACACACCAGGGGGAGCAAGCACCTAGCCACGAGGGTCCAGGGTGCGCCCCCTGCCTCGTGGGCCCATGGTGGCTCCCCTTATTCCAGCCACCACACACCTTCCTGCCAAAAAAATAACCAACCAGCTCAAACCCGAGTTCTAGCTCATCTTGCTGCCATTTTCGATCTCCTAGCTCAAAGCTCCATTCACAAAACTGCTTTGGGGGATTGTTCTTTGAAAAAGATGAAGAGATTTTTGAGGGGCTCATCAAGCCGAAGCTCGAAGGATAAACAAAGTGAAGAGAACAAGAAACCCAAGTATAATCTCCCTCGCACCATGGAGGTTTGGCCGTGTGAATGGCCTTGTGATGATTTCCTGAGAGCAGCTGGGATTTATGATGATTTCTATGAGTTGGCTGAGAATGCAGGCCTCACCGCCTTCTTCCACGACTAACGCGAACAATATATCTTACTCACCAATATCTTTGTGCAAAACTTTCATTTCCATGCTAGGAGCTCACCACCTACGGTGGAATTTTATTTATATGATGAGCATAAGGAGATGTCACTACGTGATTTTTGTCGGGTTTGTTTGATCCCTTTTGAGGGCAGTGTAGAGGAACCACATCATGATGATGTGGAAGGGTTTATTGATATAATTGTTGTAGGGGAAACGAGGAAAGTTTCCGATGCAAGAATTACTAGCATACATTTTCCTGTTTTACGTTACTTCGCAATATTTGCTAGTAGATGCTTAATTGGTCGCGGAAACTGTGGCACCCTTAGTGCCCCTAATATTGTTATTTTGTGCCATGCCTTGTTTCGTGAGGACACATTTAGTATGGGCACTATTGTTGCAAAGCGGTTAAATCTTAACCGTACTAAGGGCCCCATCTTGGGAGGTATCTTCGCCTCGCGCCTTGCTGCACATTTTGACATACCTATTAGGCATTATGAGAAGGAAGAGAAGTTGTTGCCTCCTGTTTTTCTAGACTATAAGAGTATGGTAGAACATGATTTTATCGTTAAGAATAAGGGAAAGATGCTTAAGTACAAGCTGATATTTGATAAAAATCACCCTGAGACTATTACTTTGCCTGCTCCTTCCTTGTTTGACTTATATGCAGGCAAGTACCTTGTTCCGCCGGAGGCAATTCACGCCTACCGAAACCCCGCACCAGCTACAGAGCCAGAGCCGGAACCACAATTAGATCCTCACCGGCAGTATGTTTATCAGTGGAATCCGGAAGAGATTGCCAACTAGTGGCACCAGGGGGATCCTTCTCAGTACGACCCCAACTATAACTTTGGATATCCGCCAGGCTAGCCATGGCCATAGACCAACTTAGGCCAAAAGCCTAAGCTTGGGGGAGTACATATCTCTCACCGACATTACATTCCTGTTCACACACTCATGCTAGTTGTCGGTGCTCATACTTTTTCATTGTAATATCCATGCTAGTTTATTTCCCTTTTTATGCTTTCTTCTTGAAGGAAATATGCCCTAGAGGCAATAATAAAGTTATTATTTATTTCCTTATATCATGATAAATGTTTATTATTCATGCTGGAATTGTATTATCTGGAAACATAATACTTGTGTGAATACATAGACAAACTAAACATCACTAGTGTGCCTCTACTTGACTAGCTCGTTAATCAAAGATGGTTATGTTTCCTAACCATAGACATGTGTTGTCATTTGATTAACGGGATCACATCATTAGGAGAATGATTTGATTGACATGACCCATTCCATTAGCTTAGCACCCGATCGTTTAGTATGTTGCTATTGCTTTCTTCATGACTTATACATGTTCCTATGACTATGAGATTATGCAACTCCCTTTTGCCGGAGGAACACTTTGTGTGCTACCAAATGTCACAACGTAACTGGGTGATTATAAAGGAGCTCTACAGGTGCCTCCAAAGGTACATGTTGGGTTGGCGTATTTCGAGATTAGGATTTGTCACTCCGATTGTCGGAGAGGTATCTCTGGGCCCTCTCGGTAATGCACATCACATAAAGCCTTGCAAGCATTGCAACTAATGAGATAGTTGCGAGATGATGTATTACGAAACGAGTAAAGAGACTTGCCGGTAACGAGATTGAACTAGGTATTGAGATACCGACGATCGAATCTCGGGCAAGTAACATACCGATGACAAAGGGAACAAAGTATGTTGTTATGCGGTCTGACCGATAAAAGATCTTCGTAGAATATGTGGGATCCAATATGAGCATCAAGGTTCCGCTATTGGTTATTGACCGGAGACATGTCTCGGTCATGTCTACATTGTTCTCGAACCCGTAGGGTCCGCACGCTTAACGTTACGATGACAGTTTCATTACGAGTTTATATATTTTGATGTACCGAAGATTGTTCGGAGTCCCGGATATGATCACGGACATGACGAGGAGTCTCGAAATGGTCGATACATAAAGATCGATATATTGGACGACTATATTCGGACAGCGGAAGTGTTCCGGGTGATTTCGGAGAAAACCGGAGTGCCGGAGGGTTACCGGAACCCCCCGGGAGAAGTAATGGGCCTTATGGGCCCTAGTGGAGAGAGAGAGGGGCGGCCAGGGTGGGCCGCGCGCCCCCTCCCCCTGCGGTCCGAATTGGACTAGGAGAGGGGGGCGGCGCCCCCCTTTCCTTCTCCCTCTCCCCCTTCCTTTCCCCCTCCTAGTAGGAGTAGGAAAGAGGGGAGTCCTACACCTACTAGGAGGAGGACTCCTCCTCCTTGGCGCGCCCAGAAGGGCCGGCCGGCCTCCCCCCTTGCTCCTTTATATACGGGGGCAGGGGGGCACCTCTAGACACACAAGTTGATCTTCAAGATCGTTTTCTTAGCCGTGTGCAGTGCCCCCCTCCACCATAGTCCTCGATAATATTGTAGTGGTGCTTAGGCGAAGCCCTGCGACAGCAGAACATCAAGATCGTCACCACGCCGTCGTGCTGACAGAACTCTTCCCCGACACTTTGCTGGATCGGAATCCGGGGATCGTCATCGAGCTGAACGTGTGCTAGAACTCGGAGGTGCCGTAGTTTCGTTGCTTGATCGGTCGGGCCGTGAAGACGTACGACTACATCAACCGCGTTGTCATAACACTTCCGCTGTCGGTCTATGAGGGTACGTAGACTACACTCTCCCCTCTCGTTGCTATGCATCACCATGATCTTGCGTGTGCGTAGGAATTTTTTTGAAATTACTACGTTCACCAACAGTGGTATCAGAGCCAGGTTTTATGTGTTGATGTTATTTGCACGAGTAGAACACAAGTGAGTTGTGGGCGATATAAGTCATGCTGCTTACCAGCATGTCATACTTTGGTTCGGCGGTATTGTTGGATAAAGCGGCCCGGACCGACATTACGGGTACGCTTACGCGAGACTAGTTCTACCGACGTGCTTTGCACACAGGTGGCTGGCGGGTGTCAGTTTCTCCAACTTTAGTTGAACCGATTGTGGCTACGCCCGGTCCTTGCGAAGGTTAAAACAGCACCAACTTGACAAACTATCGTTGTGGTTTTGATGCGTAGGTAAGATTGGTTCTTGCTTAAGCCCGTAGCAGCCACATAAAAACTTGCAACAACAAAGTAGAGGACGTCTAACTTGTTTTTGCAGGGCATGTTGTGATGTGATATGGTCAAGACATGATGCTAAATTTTATTGTATGAGATGATCATGTTTTGTAACCGAGTTATCGGCAACTGGCAGGAGCCATGTGGTTGTCGCTTTATTGTATGCAATGCAATTGCACTGTAATGCTTTACTTTATCACTAAGCGGTAGCGATAGTCGTGGAAGCATAAGATTGGCGAGATGACAACGATGCTACGATGGTGATCAAGGTGTCGCGCCGGTGACGATGGTGATCATGACGATGCTTCGAAGATGGAGATCACAAGCACAAGATGATGATGGCCATATCATATCACTTATATTGATTGCATGTGATGTTTATCTTTTATGCATCTTATCTTGCTTTGATTGACGGTAGCATTATAAGATGATCCCTCACTAAATTATCATAGTAAAAGTGTTCTCCCTGAGTATGCACCATTGCGAAAGTTCTTCGTGCTGAGACACCACGTGATGATCAGGTGTGATAGGCTCTACGTTCAAATACAACGGGTGCAAAACAGTTGCACACGCAGAATACTCAGGTTTAACTTGATGAGCCTAGCATATAACAGATATGGCCTCGGAACACGGAGACCGAAAGGTCAAGCGTGAATCATATAGTAGATATGATCAACATAGTGATGTTCACCAATGAAACTACTCCATCTCACATGATGATCGGACATGGTTTAGTTGATTTGGATCACGTGATCACTTAGAGGATTGGAGGGATGTCTATCTAAGTGGGAGTTCTTTAGTAATATGATTAATTGAACTTAAATTTATCATGAACTTAGTACCTGAAAGTATCTTGCTTGTTTATGTTTGATTGTAGATAGATGACCCGTGCTGTTGTTCCATTGAATTTTAATGCGTTCCTTGAGAAAGCAAAGTTGAAAGATGATGGTAGCAATTACACGGACTGGGTCCGTAACTTGAGGATTATCCTCATTGCTGCACAGAAGAATTACGTCCTGGAAGCACCGCTGGGTGCCAGGCCTGCTGTTGGAGCAACACTAGATGTTATGAACGTCTGGCAGAGCAAAGCTGATGACTACTCAATAGTTTAGTGTGCCATGCTTTATGGCTTAGAATCGGGACTTCAACGATGTTTTGAACGTCATGGAGCATATGAGATGTTCCAGGAGTTGAAGTTAATATTTCAAGCAAATGCCCGGATTGAGAGATATGAAGTCCCCAATAAGTTCTATAGCTGCAAGATGGAGGAGAACAGTTCTGTCAGTGAGCATATACTCAAAATGTCTGGGTATAATAATCACTTGATTCATTTGGGAGTTAATCTTCCAGATGATTGCGTCATTGACAGAATTCTCCAATCACTTCGACCTAGCTACAAGAGCTTCGTGATGAACTATAATATGCAAGGGATGGTTAAGACAATTCCCGAGATCTTCGCAATGCTGAAAGCTGCGGAGGTAGAAATCAAGAAGGAGTATCAAGTGTTGATGGTCAACAAGACTGCTAGTTTCAAGAAAAAGGGCAAAGGGAAGAAGAAGGGGAACTTCAAAAAGAACAACAAGCAAGTTGCTGCTCAGGAGAAGAAACCCAAATCTGGACCTAAGCCTGAAATTGAGTGCTTCTACTGCAAGCAGACTGGTCACTGGAAGCGGAACCGCCCCAAGTATTTGGCGGATAAGAAGGATGGCAAGGTGAACAAAGGTATATATGATATACATGTTATTGATGTGTACCTTACTAATGCTCGCAGTAGCACCTGGGTATTTGATACTGGTTCTGTTGCTAATATTTGCAACTCGAAACAGGGACTACGGATTAAGCGAAGATTGGCTAAGGACGAGGTGACGATGCGCGTGGGAAATGGTTCCAAAGTCGATGTGATCGCGGTCGCACGCTACCTCTACATCTACCTTCGGGATTAGTATTAGACCTAAATAATTGTTATTTGGTGCCAGCGTTGAGCATGAACATTATATCTGGATCTTGTTTGATGCGAGACGGTTATTCATTTAAATCAGAGAATAATGGTTGTTCTATTTATATGAGTAATATCTTTTATGGTCATGCACCCTTGAAGAGTGGTCTATTCTTATTAAATCTCGATAGTAGTGACACACATATTCATAATGTTGAAGCCAAAAGATGCAGAGTTGATAATGATAGTGCAACTTATTTGTGGCACTGCCGTTTAGGTCATATCGGTGTAAAGCGCATGAAGAAACTCCATACTGATGGACTTTTGGAACCACTTGATTATGAATCACTTGGTACTTGCGAACCGTGCCTTATGGGCAAGATGACCAAAACACCGTTCTCCGGTACTATGGAGAGAGCAACAGATTTGTTGGAAATCATACATACAGATGTATGTGGTCCGATGAATGTTGAGGCTCGTGGCAGATATCGTTATTTTCTCACCTTCACAGATGACTTAAGCAGATATGGGTATATCTACTTAATGAAACATAAGTCTGAAACATTTGAAAAGTTCAAATAATTTCAGAGTGAAGTTGAAAATCATCGTAACAAGAAAATAAAATTCCTACGATCTGATCGTGGAGGAGAATATTTGAGTTACGAGTTTGGTGTACATTTGAAACAAAGCGGAATAGTTTCGCAACTCATGCCACCCGGAACACCACAGCGTAATGGTGTGTCCGAACGTCGTAATCGTACTTTACTAGATATGGTGCGATCTATGATGTCTCTTACTGATTTACTGCTATCGTTTTGGGGTTATGCTTTAGAGACGGCCGCATTCACGTTAAATAGGGCACCATCAAAATCCTTTGAGACGACGCCTTATGAACTGTGGTTTGGCAAGAAACCAAAGTTGTCGTTTCTGAAAGTTTGGGGCTGCGATGCTTATGTGAAAAAGCTTCAACCTAATAAGCTCGAACCCAAATCAGAGAAATGTGTCTTCATAGGATATCCAAAAGAAACTATTGGATACACCTTCTATCACAGATCCGAAGGCAAGACTTTTGTTGCTAAATTCGGAAACTTTCTAGAGAAGGAGTTTCTTTCGAAAGAAGTGAGTGGGAGGAAAGTAGAACTTGATGAGGTAACTGTACCTGCTCCCTTATTGGAAAGTAGTACATCAAAGAAACCGGTTTCTGTGACACCTACATCAATTAGTGAGGAAGCTAATGATGATGATCATGAAACTTCAAAACAAGTTACTACTGAACCTCGTAGATCAACCAAAGTAAGATCCGCACCAGAGTGGTACGGTAATCCTGTTCTGGAAGTCATGCTACTAGATCATGATGAACCTACGAACTATGAAGAAGCGATGGTGAGCCCAGATTCCGCAAAATGGCTTGAAGCCATGAAATCTGAGATGGGATCCATGTATGAGAACAAAGTATGGACTTTGGTTGACTTGCCCAAAGATCGTCAAGCAATTGAGAATAAATGGATCTTCAAGAAGAAGACTGACGCTGATGGTAATGTTACTGTCTACAAAGCTCGACTTGTTGCAAAAGGTTTTTGACAAGTTCAAGGGATTGACTACGATGAGACCTTCTCACCCGTAGCGATGCTTAAGTCTGTCCGAATCATGTTAGCAATTGCCGTATTTTATGATTATGAAATTTGGCAGATGGATGTCAAAACTGCATTCCTGAATGGATTTCTGGAAGAAGAGTTGTATATGATACAGCCGGAAGGTTTTGTCGATCCAAAGGGAGCTAACAAAGTGTGCAAGCTCCAGTGATCCATTTATGGACTGGTGCAAGCCTCTCAGAGTTGGAATAAATGCTTTGATAATGTGATCAAAGCATTTGGTTTTGTACATACTTTTGGAGAAGCCTGTATTTACAAGAAAGTGAGTGGGAGCTCTGTAGCATTTCTGATATTATATGTAGATGACATATTACTAATCGAAAATGATATAGAATTTCTGGATAGCATAAAGGGATACTTGAATAAGAGTTTTTCAATGAAAGACCTCGGTGAAGCTGCTTACATATTGGGCATTAAGATCTATAGAGATAGATCAAGATGCTTAATTGGACTTTCACAAAGCACATACCTTGACAAAATTTTGAAGAAGTTCAAAATGGATCAAGCAAAGAAAGGATTCTTGCCTGTGTTACAAGGTGTGAAATTGAGTAAGACTCAATGCCCGACCACTGCAGAAGATAGAGAGAAAATGAAAGATGTTCCCTATGCTTCAGCCATAGGCTCTATCATGTATGCAATGTTGTGTACCAGACCTGATGTATGTCTTGCTATAAGTCTAGCAGGGAGGTACCAAAGTAATCCAGGAGTGGATCACTGGACAGCGGTGAAGAACATCCTGAAATACCTGAAAAGGACTAAGGATATGTTTCTCGTATATGGAGGTGACAAAGAGCTCATCGTAAATGGTTACGTTGATGCAAGCTTTGACACTGATCCGGACGATTCTAAATCACAAACCGGATACGTGTTTACATTAAACGGTGGAGCTGTCAGTTGGTGTAGTTGTAAACAAAGCGTTGTGGCGGGATCTACATGTGAAGTGGAGTTCATAGCTGCTTCGGAAGCAGCAAACGGAGGAGTCTGGATGAAGGAGTTCATATCCGATCTAGGTGTCATACCTAGTGCATCGGGTCCAATGAAAATCTTTTGCGACAATACTGGTGCAATTTCCTTGGCAAAGGAATCCATATTTCACAAGAGAACCAAACGCATCAAGAGACGCTTCAATTCCATCCGGGATCTAGTCCAGGTGGGAGACAGAGATTTGCAAGATACATATAGATCTGAATGTAGCAGACCTGTTAACTAAACCTCTTCCACGAGCAAAACATGATCAGCACCAAAGCTCCATGGGTGTTAGAATCATTACTGTGTAAATCTAGATTATTGACTCTAGTGCAAGTGGGAGACTGAAGGAAATATGCCCTAGAGGCAATAATAAAGTTATTATTTATTTCCTTATATCATGATAAATGTTTATTATTCATGCTGGAATTGTATTATCTGGAAACATAATACTTGTGTGAATACATAGACAAACTAAACGTCACTAGTGTGCCTCTACTTGACTAGCTCGTTAATCAAAGATGGTTAGGTTTCCTAACCATAGACATGTGTTGTCATTTGATTAACGGGATCACATCATTAGGAGAATGATGTGATTGACATGACCCATTCCATTAGCTTAGCACCCGATCATTTAGTATGTTTCTATTGCTTTCTTCATGAATTATACATGTTCCTATGACTATGAGATTATGCAACTCCTGTTTGCCGGAGGAACACTTTGTGTGCTACCAAACGTCACAACGTAACTGGGTGATTATAAAGGAGCTCTATAGGTGTCTCCAAAGGTACATGTTGGGTTGGCGTATTTCGAGATTAGGATTTGTCACTCCGATTGTCGGAGAGGTATCTCTAGGCCCTCTCGATAATGCACATCACATAAAGCCTTGCAAGCATTGCAACTAATGAGATAGTTGCGAGATGATGTATTACGAAACGAGTAAAGAGACTTGCCGGTAACGAGATTGAACTAGGTATTGAGATACCGACGATCGAATCTCGGGCAAGTAACATACCAAAGACAAAGGGAACAAAGTATGTTGTTATGCGGTCTGACCAATAAAAGATCTTCGTAGAATATGTGGGAGCCAATATGAGCATCAAGGTTCCGCTATTGGTTATTGACCGAAGACATGTCTCGGTCATGTCTACATTGTTCTCGAACCCATAGGGTCCGCACGCTTAATGTTACGATGACAGTTTCAGTATGAGTTTATATATTTTGATGTACCGAAGATTGTTCGGAGTCCCGGATATGATCACGGACATGACGAGGAGTCTCGAAATGGTCGAGACATAAAGATCGATATATTGGACGACTATATTCGGACACCGGAAGTGTTCCGGGTGATTTCGGAGAAAACCGGAGTGCCGGAGGGTTACCGGAACCCCCCGGGAGAAGTAATGGGCCTTATGGGCCCTAGTGGAGAGAGAGAGGGGCGGCCAGGGTGGGCCGCGCGCCCCCTCCCCCTGCGGTCCGAATTGGACTAGGAGAGGGGGGCGGCGCCCCCCTTTCCTTCTCCCTCTCCCCCTTCCTTTCCCCCTCCTAGTAGGAGTAGGAAAGAGGGGAGTCCTACACCTACTAGGAGGAGGACTCCTCCTCCTTGGCGCGCCCAGAAGGGCCGGCCGGCCTCCCCCCTTGCTCCTTTATATACGGGGGCAGGGGGGCACCTCTAGACACACAAGTTGATCTTCAAGATCGTTTTCTTAGCCGTGTGCGGTGCCCCCCTCCACCACAGTCCTCGATAATATTGTAGTGGTGCTTAGGCGAAGCCCTGCGATAGTAGAACATCAAGATCGTCACCACGCCGTCGTGCTGACGGAACTCTTCCCCGATACTTTGCTGGATCGGAGTCCGGGGATCGTCATCGAGCTGAACGTGTGCTAGAACTCGGAGGTGCCATAGTTTCGGTGCTTGATCGGTCGGGCCGTGAAGACGTACGACTACATCAACCGCGTTGTCATAACACTTCCGCTGTCGGTCTATGAGGGTACGTAGACTACACTCTCCCCTCTCGTTGCTATGCATCACCATGATCTTGCGTGTGCGTAGGAATTTTTTTGAAATTACTACGTTCACCAACACTTCTTGTGTGTTTGATAAATCTTAAGAAAAAACAAAAACAAAAAAAATTAGTTGTAGCTTTTAATTAGTTTACTTTTCATGCTGTAGTAGTAGTAATTAAAAAGAAAACCTAAAAGATTTCTCGTTCTTCTTTTGCTTGTTGGGAGCTTTCCCGTGTAAATAGTTTTATTTCTTTTCTTGTTCTTTGGGGGTCGAGAGGAGAAGACCATAATGAAAATGTTGAGTGGCTCTTATATGCATTATTGTTGATCTAACAAAGAGCCCATATTACCTTGTCTTCTCTCTTGAATTGAATGCTTGCAGAATCTAGCTTAGTCCAATGCATGCACACTATTATTATTATCCACACTATTCGGTCGTGCAAGTGAAAGGCAATAATGATGATTATATGATGAACTTATTGAGATGAGAAAAGCTGGTATGAATTTGACCTCTCTTGTTTTTGTAAATATGATTAGTTCATCGTTCCTGATTCAGCCTATTATGAAAGAAACATATTTGCAATGACAATTAGAGATTGTAGTTGCTTATGCCATGCTTAATTAGCTAGGAGCTTATAATGGTTTACCTTGCCTGCCAACATGCTATTAAAATGGTTGTGATGTGGTATGATAGGGTGGTATCCTCTTTTGAATGTTTCGAGTGGCTTGACTTGGCACATGTTCACGCATGTAGTTGAAACAAAATCAACATAGCCTCTACGATATTTATGTTCATGGTGCATTATATCCTACTCATGCTTGCATTCAGTGTTGATTAATTTTAATGCATGTTCATGACTGTTGTGCTCTCTAGCTGGTCGCTTCCCAGTCTTTTTCTAGCCTTCACTTGTACTAAGCGGGAATACTACTTGTGCATCCAATTCCATAAACCCCAAAGTTGTTCCATATGAGTCCACCATACCTACCTATATACGATATCTACCTACCGTTCCAAGTATGTATGTGCCAAACTCTAAACCTTCAAATAAACATTATGTTTAGAATGCTCGAATAGCTCATGTATCAACTAGGGATGTCTGTATCTTCCATGCTAGGCGGGTTATTCTCAAGAGGAGTGGACTCCGCTCCTCACTCACGAGAAAATGGCTGGTCACCGGGATGCCCAGTTTCATGCTTTATGCAAATCAAATCAAAATAACTGCAAACAAAACTCCCCTCGGGACTCTTGTTAGTTGGAGGCACTCGTTGTTTTGAGAAAGCCATGGATTGATGCTTGTTGGTGGAGGGGAAGTATAAACTTTACCATTCTGTTTGGGAACCGCCTATAATGTGTGTAGCATGGAAGATATCAAGATCTCTCGGTTGTTATGTTGACAATGAAAGTATACCGCTCAAACTATTATTCATATATATATATTTCAAAACTGAGCTCTGGCACCTCTACAAATCCCTGCTTCCCTCTGCGAAGGGCCTATCTATTTACTTTTGTGTTGAGTCATCATCCTCTTATTAAAAAGCACCAGTTGGAGAGCACCTCTCTCATTTGCATCCATTACTGTTAGTTCACATTGAGTATGACTTGACTGGATCTCTTTTACCATGAATTACAATGTCTAGTCAGTCCTTGATCTTTAAAGGTGCTCTGCATTTATGTTTTGCGGTCTCAGAAAGGGCTAGCGAGATACCATCTTGTTATATCATATTATGATTGTTTTGAGAAAGTGTTTTCATCCGAGATTTATTATTATTTCTCGCTAGTTGATTATGCCATTGATATGAGTAAACATGAGACCTAAGTGTTATTGTGAATATGGTTAGTTCATAATCTTTGCTGAAAACCTGAATGCTGGCTTTACATATTTACAACAACAAGAGCAAACAGAGTTTGTAAAAGTTTTTCTTTATCACTTTCAGTTTATCAACTGAATTGCTTGAGGACAAGCAAAGGTTTAAGCTTGGGTGAGTTGATACGTCTCCATCGTATCTACTTTTCCAAACACTTTTGGCCTTGTTTTGGACTCTAACTTGCATGATTTGAATGAAACTAACCCGGACTGACGCTGTTTTCAACAGAATTGCCATGGTGTTATTTTTGTGCACAAATAAAAGTTCTCGGAATGACCTGAAAATCAACGGAGATTATTTTTGGAATATATAAAAAATACTAGAAGAAAGATCTATGTCAGGGGCCCACGCCCTGTCCACAAGGGTGGGGTTTGCGCCCTACCCCTGGGCTCGCCCCCTGCCTCGTGGGCCCCTTGACTCTCCACCAACCTCAACTCCAACTCCATATATTCATGTTCGGGGAGGAAAAAAATCAGAGAGAAGGATTCATCGCGTTTTATGATACAGAGCCGCCGCGAAGCCCTAAACTCTCTCGGGAGGGCTGATCTGGAGTCCGTTCGGGGCTCCGGAGAGGGGAATCCGTTGCCATCGTCATCATCAACCTTCCTCCATCACCAATTTCACGATGCTCACCGCCGTGCGTGAGTAATTCCATCGTAGGCTTGCTGGACGGTGATGGGTTGGATGATATTTATCATGTAATCGAGTTAGTTTTGTTAGGGTTTGATCCCTAGTATCCACTATGTTCTGAGATTGATGTTGCTATGACTTTGCTATGCTTAATGCTTGTCACTAGGGCCCGAGTGCCATGATTTCATATCTGAACCTATTATGTTTTCATCAATATATGAGAGTTCTTGATCCTATCTTGCAAATCTATAGTCACCTATTATGTGTTATGATCCGTTAACCCCGAAGTGAAAATAATGGGGATACTTACCGGTGATGACCGTAGTTTGAGGAGTTCATGTATTCACTATGTGTTAATGCTTTGGTCCGGTACTCTATTAAAAGGAGGCCTTAATATCCCTTAGTTTCCAATAGGACCCCGCTGCCATGGGAGGGTAGGACAAAAGATGTCATGCAAGTTCTTTTCCATAAGCACGTATGACTATATTCGGAATACATGCCTACATTACATTGATGAACTGGAACTAGTTCTGTGTCACCCTAGGTTATGACTGTTACATGATCGATCGCATCTGCCATAATTCTCCATCACCGATCCAATGCCTACGAGCTTTTCCATATATTGTTCTTCGCTTATTTACTTTTCCGTTGCTGCTGTTACAATCACTAGAAAATCCAAAAATATTACTTTTGCTACCGTTACCTTCTGCCACCGTTACCACTACTATCATATTACTTTGCTACTAAACACTTTGCTGCAGATATTAAGTTTCTAGGTGTGGTTGAATTAACAACTCAGCTGCTAATACTTGAGAATATTCTTTGGCTCCCCTTGTGTCGAATCAATAAATTTGGGTTGTATACTCTACCCTCGAAAACTGTTGTGATCCCCTATACTTGTGGGTTATCACGACGTCATCCACATATTCTTCGACCGTCTTGCCGATTTGTTTCTCCAGGCATGTTTGAATCATGCGATGGTAGGTGGCGTCGGTGTTTTTCAGCCCGAAGGGGATAGTGTTAAAGCAGAAAGGCCCGTATGGGGTAATGAATGCCGTTGCGGCTTGATCAGACTCCTTCATTTCGATTTGATTATATCCAGAGTATGCGTCGAGGAAACACAGTGAGTCGTGTCCTGCAGTAGCATCAATGACCTGATCGATGTGGGGGAAGGGATCCTTGGGCAGGCCTTGTTGACGTCTTTGAAATCGACGCACAGGCGCCAGGATTTATACTTCTTTGGTACCATCACCTGGTTTGCTAGGCAGTCCGGGTGTTTTATTTCTCTGATGAACCCGGCCTCAATTAACTTGGCTAGCTCCTCCCCCATAGCTTGTCGTTTGGGTCCGGAAAAGCGCCGCAATGTTTGCTTGACCGGCTTGTGTCCCTTTAATATATTGAGACTGTGTTCGGCCAATATGCATGGGATTCCTAGCATATCAGAAGGGTGCCAGGCGAATATGTCCCAGTTCAGGCGCAGGAACACACGTAATGCAGCGTCGACCGTCGGGTCCAGCTGTGCTCCGATGGAAGCTGTCTTCTTGGGGTCTGTCGGGTGAACTTGAAATTTAACTATTTCGTCCGCCGGTTTGAAGGAGGTGGATTTGGGCCGCTTATCGAGGATTACATCGTCCCTATCCATCGTGGATCGTAGTGCGGTTAATTCTTCGGCCGCAAGGGCATTGGATAGTGCTTCGAGGGCTAGGGATGCGGTTTTGTTTTCAGCGCGGAGCACTATGTACGGATCACTAGCGAGAGTGATAATACCGTTTGGCCGGGCATCTTGAGCTTCATATACCCGTAGTGAGCTATGGCTTGAAAGCACGCGAATGCATCTCACTCCAACAGGGCGTGATATCCACTATTGAAAGGGGCTACTTGGAAGGTTATCTCTTCGGACCGATAGTTCTCCAGCGTGCCGAATACCACGTCGAGTTTATTTTTTCCCGCGAATCTTGCTTCCCGACTGGGAATGGTTCCTCGAAAGTTCGTATTACTTTGCTCGATGCAGCTCCTATCTGTTTGCATTTTATTGAGCATGTCCTCGTAGATGAGGTTCAACCCGCTGCCACCGTCCATGAGCACTTTAGTGAGCCGAAAGCCATCCACAATTGGATTGAGAACCAAGGAGGCTGGTGCCCGGACTGACCAGACTTTTGGTTCGTCCTCGGCATTAAAAGTTATGGCCGTGTCATTCCAGGGATTTATTGTTGTGACTTGGCAGACTTCGACGAGGTCATGGAGTGCCCTCTTGTGCCGATTGTTTGAAGCAAAAGTCTCGAAGACCGTCAATACTCTGAGGTCGTTGTCTTCCAGAGAGTACTGCTCTGAGGTGTTTTTGATGAGGATATCCTCGCCGCTCTTGGACACTTGCCGGAGTATCCAACATGCTCTAAGGCTGTGGGTTGGTTCGTTATCCGGTGTCGTGTATATTTTGCATGGCTTATCGAGCCATCCCTCAAGGACGGTTCCACATCCCGTAATGGGTTTAATTTTCTTGCCTACAGGGTCGGGTGCCCCGCGAGAGTGCATCCTTTTTGCCCACCAGGGAGGTGGTATGCATGCCCGCGGTTCCCAGCGAGCTGTCTGAGTTTTCCAGGCGCTTTCCATTGCGCAGTACTTCTATACTATGGTTTCCAAGTCAGCGAAGTGTAGTACACGACGGCGGTTGAGGGCGTTGAGGTTTCCTTCATCCGCGCAATTATTGCAGAATACTGACATCGCGTCCTCATCGCGGAAATTTTAATCTTGTCCTTGACAAGGAGGAATCTGGCCCAAAAGTGATGGATTGTTTCCTGAGGCTGCTGCCATACGTACATGAGGTTGCATATATCTGGGGGACCAGAATTGCTTGGTGAATATTGCTTGTGGTGGGTGGGGGGCGTTAAATCCGAACCCTGACCCAATGTGGAGTCCGGAGTTTGGAAAACTTCCGAGTTTATTAGTTCGGGCTCCGAGGTGTCCAATGATTCTTTAGGCCCAATGCCCGATTCTAAGTTCAGAGGACCAGAAGTGTCACCCCACAGACGGGTATCCGGCTCTCTGAGCTCGGAAATCTGAATGTAGCATGTTTTCAGCATAGGGGAAGAGTTGTTGTTTTTCTCCTCTACGACCGCTATCTGATGGGTGACCGGCGGAGATTGGATTTCTCATGGATCGGGTTTAAGCCCAATCCGATCATAGTCTGTAGCGACCCCCAGGGCGGCGATGCGATCCAAGAGTTCGTTTAAAGACGACAAATCCGCCGGATCCATCCGTTTGGAGTATTCAGGGTCAACACGGAGACGATTTTCGATGACTTGGGAAGTCATCATCGGCTTAAAGGCCGAACGGGCGGCCATGGTAAAGCTGTCGAGCCGGAGGGTTTGGCCTGAGGCCAGGGCTTCTCCGGAAGTGATACTATCCTTGATAACAAGGCGAGCCATCAATCCTGCTGTCGATGCTACAGAGGAACTCTCAATGAAAGCACCAATGTTGGTGTCAAAACCGGCAGATCTCGGGTAGGGGGTCCCGAACTGTGCGTCTAAGGATCGAAGGTAACAGGAGACAGGGACACGATGTTTACCCAGGTTCGGGCCCTCTTGATGGAAGTAATACCCTACTTCCTGCTTGATTATCTTGGATGAATATGGGCTTTGCAAGAGTTGATCTACCTCGAGATCATAATGGCTAAACCCTAGACGTCTAGCATGTATGATTATGATTGCCTATACGGACTAAACCCTCTGGTTTATATAGACACCGGAGGGACCTAGGGTTGTACAGAGTTGGTTTACAGAGGAAGGAATCTTCATATCCAAATGCCAAGCTTGCCTTCCACGTAAAGGAGAGTCCCATCCGGTCACGGGAGGAAGTCTTCTATCTTATATCTTCGCGGCCCATTAGTCCGGCCCACATCATATATCCCGGACACCCGAGGACCCCTTAATCCATGATTCCCACACTTGGAGATCTATTCAATGCAATCTTCTTTTGCGGTGCGTTTCCTGAGATCCGATGAATAGTGGATTTATGATCAGATTATCTATGAATATTATTTGAGTCTTCTCTGAACTCTTTTATGCATGATTAAGATATATTTTCATTTCTCTTCGAACTATCGGTTTGGTTTGGCCAACTAGATTGGTTTTTGCAATGGGAGAGTTGCTTAGTTTTGGGTTCAATCTTGTGGTGTCCCCACCCAGTGACAGAAGGGGTAGTGAGGCACATATTGTATTGTTGCCATCAAGGATAAAAGGATGGGGTTTATATCATATTGCTTGAGTTTATCCCTCTACATCATGTCATCTTGCTTAAGGCGTTACTCTATTCTTATGAACTTAATACTCTAGATGTAGGCAGGAGTTGGTCGATGTGTGGAGTAATAGTAATAGATGCAGAATCATTTCGGTCTACTTGTCACAGACGTTATGCCTATATTCATGATCATGGCCTTAGATATCGTCATAATTATGTGCTTTTCTATCAATTTGTCAACAGTAATTTGTTTACCCACCGTATGTTTTCTTCAAGAGAGAAGCCTCTAGTGAAACCTATGGCTCCGTGTCTATTTTCCATTATATATTTTACGATTTATAAACCAAAAAACCCAAAAATACCTTGCTTCAATTTATTTATATTTATAGGTTGCTCTTTTATTTATATTTTATACCTATATCTTTTAGATCTCACACTTGTTTTTGACCATGAAGGGATTGACAAACCTTTTTTCGCGTTGTGTATAAGTGTTTGTTAGATTGTGCAGGTGCATATATTGGGGACTTGCTTGTGCCTCTTACTGGATTGATACCTTGGTTCTTAACTAGGGGAAATACTTATCTCTACTTTGCTGCATCACCCTTTCCTCTTCAAGGGAAATTCAACGCAAGCTGAAGAAGTAGCACCAGTCATCCATTATTTTATGATGTCCCTTGCCAATTCTATTTTTGGTAGGATGCACATTGCACTACAAAAGAATACACTTCCGTGATGATACATGTTTGTCACAGTAGGTCACGTTTTTCTGTCATGCATGTACATCCATGACGATTTTATGACAGAATCAAGATAGTCATACTTGTGCTATCATAGAAGTGTTGCATGACAATACCAAAATTATCATCACGGAAGTGTCCACTTCCATGACAATAAATCGCGCGTCATGGAAATGCTTTCGTCAAGGGTAACCGACACATGGCATCCACCGTAACGGATCGCCGTTAAGCTATCAGGTTCCGGTTTGGATCTGATGACCCGTTAACAGCCCCGACCAACGGGGATTTTCCAGTTGTAAAATTCTCATTCGCCGGAGTATCCACGTGTCAGCTTAGTGCTAGGCCAGATGTCATCCAGCGAATGTACGGGATGCGCCTATGATATGTTGACACGTGACTCAGCCCAATAGTGGTCCATTCAGGTCAAAAGGCTAGCCTGTTTGACTTAGCCAAAAGGTAGCGTCCCGACCCACGGAAGGCCTGTTAACGGCCTGCCGCATATAGCCCATTTCCAGCCCACTAACTCACGACCCGTTATAGCCTATCCAAATTAGGCCCAGTAGCGCCATATGGGCCGGCCAATATGATTCCAGTCCGTTGAAACTTCCCGCAATGTATGGCCCATGACGTATTTCGGCCCATATGAGGCCCTTTGTAAATCTTGGCCCATAAACGGCCCATGGTGAAACTGGCCCATAATGAATAGTGTATTGCTTTATACCCATTAACGACCCATTATTTCATTGGGCCATTCCAGCCAGTGTTATCTTTCGGCCTTCTAAGGGCCCATTTATTGATGGGCTCATTTCCGACATTCGATTACTTACGGTCCGTTACTGGCTTGTTCCGCTTGTGGGCCATATTCATCCCGTTGCTGGAATTTGAGTGCCAAGTCCGCTTGCGCTGATTCTAGGCCTTGAAGGCGTTCTGCTTCCTGCTTCCTTTGCTCCTCCTCCAGCTTCCTCTTCTTCTCCTCCTCCATCTCCCTTCTCGCACGGCCTCTGTAGTTGGCGTTCCAGTCCAAAAAGCCCTCATACCACGGAACAACGCCCTTGCCTTGTGTTCTTCTTGGGTGTTCAGGATTTCCCAGGGCGCGCGTAAGCTCGCAGTTCTCTCTATTGGGCGTGAACACCCCCTTTCAAGCATCTTCTATTGCTTGAATTAACTTATCTTCGGCTCCCTTAAGACATGCCTTCTTCGAAACCTGGCCCGTCTTCGGGTCCAATGCCCCCCATGCGCATAGAACCGAGTTCTGCACCTGGGGGCCAGCTCAATGTAAATGGAGTGACCTGTGCAGCCTGCATCTCTTGTTCAGAATTATACCACTTAAGCATTGCTATCGCGTAGCCACCTGGCCCCAGCCTATGGAACTGCTCATTTTTTGCAGCATTGACCTTGTTTTTTCTCGACCGTTCCTTAGATAATTCTGATTCCTTGAATGTCACGAAAGTGGGCCGGTGTTCTCTTTGCTTCTCCAGTGTTCCCTTGAATTCTGGAGTCTTCTTTCCTCCTTTGACATAGTTGGCCCATATAGTATTCTTGTGGTTGTTGTATGCAGTTGCCATCTTCCTAAGAGCAGCGTCCTTGACTTTCTGCACATCTGCATCTGTGAAATGATCTGGTAGGGTGAAATGTTCCATGAGTTTTTCCCAAAGCAGAGATTTTGGTCTGTCGTCGACAAAAGTAAGATCTGGACGTTTCTTTGCTGGGTCTTTCCATTCTTGAAGGGAGATCGGGAGTTGGTCCTTCACAAGAACTCCGCACTGACAAACGAACTTGTTCGCAATGTTCTTAGGCGCTACTGGTTCGCCGTCAGTTCTGATGGCATCGATGTTGTACTTTGCGCCCTTCTTCAACTTTTTTCCTGGGCCTCGCACTATCCTGCTGCTTGTAGAAGATCTGCTCGATCCAGAGGGCTGAAAGAAGAAAGATCGATTCATTAATATATCTTCAAATCATTTAAAACATGTGATGATCATCAGATGCCTGCTTATGTAAATATACCTCACCGGAATCTGTTATTTAAGGATCAACATTTTTGGTGTCATCACAATCATAGTTCATGACTTCACCAATTCGGTCGTCGCGATCGAATATCATATCATCACCCTCCCTGGTATTGTTCAGATATTGGGAGCCGTCATCTTCTTCATTCTGATCATCTGGCCTGCGAGGGGAGCGTATGATCTCGAACAGGGCCTCTTCTCCCTCTCCGCCGGTATTGTCCGCCATAGCTTTTATTTAACTAATCCAGAAGAAATATAAAGCAATTTAGTATTCAAATTACAATGCATGCATGCAATCAATAAGGAAAAACTGAATTATAGTACATAATATGCATCGTCTCGAATAATATATAATATCGAATACATCGTCTCGAATAATATATTATCTCGAATACATTGTCTCGAATATTATATATCGAATACATTACTAGCTAGCTAGCTAATAAAGATCAAATACTACAGAATAATCTAGGCCACTCGCGGTTCCTGGCGCGTGGGCGGTGGACACCCAAAGAGAAGGAACCATCACAGGATCATAGCTCCGGTCATGTCCCCAAAGAACCTGCCAGGTATTGGAGAACCTGACGTCCATAGCAGCCATGTAGCGACGGACGTGCTCATCCTCCTCCCTGACACGGCGACGTACCACCTTCGGCGGGGCCGGCTCCCTCCGCACCGAAAGTGGCCCACGCGAACGCCACCAAAGGAGCTCAGGGTCGATGACGGGACCCGGGGCCGAGTTCCTCACCAGGCGGCGAGCCCCTGAAGGTAGAACCTCCCAGTGCCAGGCCGGCGGAGCCCAGTCCCGGACATGGGTCCTCTGAAGCAGGACGTCGTCGTGAACGGGTCGACGGCGAGGATGCGGGCTGGTCATCGTCGAGAACAAATACTATATGCCGCAAAAATAACGTTTTTAAATGATTGGATTGTGATTTCTTATATGGAAATTCTAAATTTCTATAACTAAAATTATAAGAAACTAGAAAAACATCGATCATCGTCTAACAATTTGAAATTAATCTAATTAATCTAGCTAAAACTAACATTTCTAAAATTTCTAACATTTCTATATAACTAATAACATTTCTAACATTTCTATAACATTAACATATCTAGAACTAAAAGTATCTAATTAATTGATTCATCTATAGCTAAACAGAAAAATTGTGTGTGTGTGTGTGGTGTATGTGCCCGTGTGTGCACCTACAGCACCGGCAGCATGACAGCTTCGATTGGAGGGGGGAGAGGGGCTCACAGCGCGGTTGAGGTCGAGGCGACGGCGACGGCGATGTCCATGCGACGGCGATGGCGAGGCGAGGTCCAAGGCGACGACGACGGCGAAACGAGGGGACGGCGACGGGGGCGGCGATGGGGACGGGCGGCGACGGGGCGGCGCGAAGTCGATGGTGACGATGCGACGGGGACGGGGATGGCGCGGAGTCGACGGGGAGGCGCGACGGGGGCGGCAACGGCGATGGGGTCAAAGAAGCAGAGAAGAAGAAACTGAAATTTTGGTAAGTGTTGTATATATAGGGATGACCTTCAGTACCAGTTGGAGCCACCAACTGGTACTAAAGGTCAAATTTGGCCAGGCCAAGCGGCGGGAACGGCACCCCTTTAGTACTGGGTGGTGGATCCAACTGGTACTAAAGACCACCCCTTTAGTATTAGTTGGAGCCACAACCCGGTACTAAAGGTGGTGCGCTGCCTGGCGAGGGGCGCAAAAGTTTAGTCCCACCTCGCTACCGAGGGGCGCCCACACCTGCTTATAAGCCCAGCCGCCGCTGCTGTCTGATACGTCTCCAACGTATCTATAATTTATGAAGTATTCATGCTATTATATTATCCATCTTAGATGTTTATATGCATTTATATGCTATTTTATATGATTTTTGGGACTAACCTATTATCCTAGAGCTAGGGATGGCAATTTTATCCATGGATCTGGATACCCATGGATACCCGACCCGGTTGGGCAAGGGTATGGAGCGCATTTCTGCCCATGGGTCCGTGGATATGGATACCCATGAACAACCGGGTTAGGCACGGTTATAGTTTGTGCTCCCTCGATATCCAATGGATACCCGTATGACATGTGGGGCCATATGCCAGTGACAGTAGAAAGAGCGGATCAATGGGAAATGGCATGCAATATGCAACTGGTGCCATAAGCTATATGTTGCAGAATCAACCTCTGGTATGTCACACTTAAGGACTCATCGTATTACTTGTTGCCTACCTATGCATGTAGTTTATGTTGTCATTTTTGAGTGAATGATGATGAGTTAATTTGATCTTTGTGAAGGCTTCATGCTGACTTTTCTATGCCCATGGAGCTCCATGGGTATGTGGGTATCCAACGGGTTTGGGCATGGGCACAAATTGTGCCCATGGATAATTTGGTGGATGGGCAGAGGGTACGAAGATGGGTCATGGGTTGGATTTGGACCAGCTCCACCCGCCCCAAACCCGACCCATTGCCTGTTTTGGTTTTTCCCTTCTTTTTGAGTATTGCAGAAAAGGAATACCAAATGGAGTCCAATTGACGTGCCAATTTTTCATGATTTTTTAGGGACCAAAAGAAGCCCCCAGAGTAAAAGAGTTGGGCCAGAAGAGGCCCGAGCCGTCCACGCGGGTGGGGGGCGCGCCCCACCCCCTGTGTGTGGGCCCCTCTCTCGTGAATGACTCGGAGACCCCCCTGACGTGAAACCGACGGCAAAAATTCCTATAAATACAGAAACCCCCAGAAAATAACCTAGATCGGACGTTCCGCCACCGCAAGCCTTTGTAGCCACGAGAAATCAATCTAGGCCCTGTCAGGCACCCTGCCGGAGGGGGGCCATCATCACCGGAGGCTATGGAGGAGGATCCCGGAGGGGCCATCATCACCATGAAGGCCAAGGACCAGAGGGAGAACCTCTCTCCCATCCAGGGGGAGGCCATGGAGGAGGAAGCACGAGGGGGAGAACCTCTCCTCCTCTCTCTTGGTGGCACCGGAGTGCCATCGAGAGGGGATTCATCGCCGCGGTGATCGTCTTCATCAACATCACCATCATCATCACCCTCATCTCTTTTACGCGGTCCACTCTCCCGCACCCCGTTGTAATCCCTACTTGAACATGGTGCTTTATGCCACATATTAGATCCAATGATGTGTTGCCATCCTATGATGTTTTGAGTAGATATCCTTTGTCTTTGGGTTGATTGATGATCTAGATTGGTACGAATTGTATGTTTTATTTTGGTGCTGTACTTTTGTGCCCTCCTTGTCGCGCAAGCATGACGGATTCCCACTGTAGGGTGTTGCAATACGTTCATGATTCACTTATAGTGGGTTGCTTGAGTGACAGAAGCATAAACCCGAGTAAGGGGGTTGTTGCGCATGGGATAAAGGGGACTTGATG
Organism: Triticum urartu; assembly: GCF_003073215.2. Lineage (NCBI taxonomy): Eukaryota > Viridiplantae > Streptophyta > Magnoliopsida > Poales > Poaceae > Triticum > Triticum urartu. The sequence continues at coordinate 80,422,216 of NC_053027.1, forward strand.
CTTTAATGCTATGGTTGGGTTTAGCCTTAATGATCTTTAGTAGTTGCGGATGCTTGATAGAGTTCCAATTATAAGTGCATATGATCCAAGAAGAGAAATTATGTTAGCTTATGCCTCTCCCTCATATGAAATTGCAATGACGACCACCGGTCTTGTTAACAATTGCCTAAGACAATTCCGCACACCGATCCATCATTATTCCACACTCGCTATTTATAATATTTAGTAATATATTCTAACTTTATGATAACAGCACCTACTTTTATATTTTATCTCTCCGGTACCATGCAAAGTTATCCTCTTCATACCCACAACGTAATTTTATTTCTCGTTTCTAGTTGGAAGAAAATGTTCGGTGTATGTAGAGTCATATCAGTGGCAGATAGGGCTTGAGAGAATATTGATCTTACCTTTAGCTCCTTGTGGGTTTGATACTCCATACTTATAAGTTCCACCGTTGGGAATTGCTACGATGATTCCCTGTACTTGGGGATTATCAAGCTCTTTTCTGGCGCCGTTGCCCGGGAGCAATAGCGTGGGGTTGATATTCTTGTGTATGCTTGTTTGCTTTCTTCACTAAGTAGATTTTTTTTCCTTTTTTGTTTCTGTTTAGTTGTGGGTGAAACATACAAAAAGAATTTAAAAGAATGAAAATACAAAAAATTTACTTGCCTCTCATACCTAAAAAGTTTTTCAATAAGAGAAGTGATTGGAAGGTTATGCATTGGAGAAATGAGGGTCGACCTTGAACACTTGTGTTCATGCTCATGGAAACAATGTAAAACAAATTCATGGAAGCTTCTCTGAAAATAATTATCCCCTTGTATATATCCATTGTATTATAAAGATAATTTGCCAAGCCTTGGTTTTAGGATGATTAGATTGCTTGTTTACTTTGTGCAGTACAAAAACAGAAACTTTGGCTGTAGCACGTGATTTTACATTTTTTACTGGAAAGTCAAATGGGTCTGAAACTTTTTGCACATTACTTCTACACAAAAATTTTAAATTTTAATATTTTTTCAAAAAAATTTGGATTTACAGAAGTTTACTAAACTTCCAGATTACTACAGACTGTCATGTTTTTGACAGATTCTGTTTTCTATGAGTTGTTCGCTTATTTTAATTAATCTATGGGTAGTATCGGGGGGTATGAACCATGGTGAAGTTGGAATACAGTAGATATAGTTCTAATATGAAATTGGAATAATTTTTCAACAGTACCTAAAGGTAGTGATTTACTTTATTTACACTAATGGATCTCACAAAGTTTTTGTTAAAGTTTTGTGTGGATGAAGTGTTTGAAGATCGAGGAGCTATCGATATGAGAAGAATAAAAAGAGTCAAGAGCTCAATATTGGGGATGCCCAAGGCACCCCAAGTAAATATTTCAAGGATACTCAAGCATCTAAGCTTGGGGATGCCACGGTTGGCATCCCATCTTTCTTCTTCAATAATTATCGGTATACCTCGGTTTTTGTTTTGTTCACATAATTTGTGTCCTTTGTGTTTTTGTTTTTCCTTTAATAACTATGCTAGTATGAGATAGCCCTTTATTGATTTATAGAATACTTCATGTGCTTCACTTATATCTTTTAAGTATGATCTTATAGAATTGCTCTTTGTGCTTCACTTAAATCTTTCGAGTATGGTTTTATAGAATGCTTCATGTGCTTCACTTATATATTTTGAGCTTGGATATTGGTTAGTATATATTAATTGTAGGATGCTCCATGAACTTCACTTATATATTTTGGAGTATGAATAATACTATCATCTAAAGTGGATTTAGAAGAAGGTTGCTCCCACTATTCGGAATGAGAGGAATTTTGCTTATGAGAAGACTAGTAAAATTTGTATGCTTGTAGATCATGGACAGAATGCTTTATGGGCTGGTTATATTGTTGAACTCATTAATGATGCTACTTAAAATTATTATGAGGGAGGAATACATGTTTGTAGGAGTTGCAATAATATCAAGTTTCCCCTCTATATGCTTAAAGTTTTGAAGTTATACTTGTTTTCCCTTCCTATGCTAGTTGATTCTTGTTTCTATAAATTGTGTGCTCACAAAATCCACAGGCATAGGGAGTGGGTTAGGTTTAAATGTGCTAGTCATATTCTTCATGATGCTCTCTTTATGTTTCAATTCTTATCTTTTATGTGAGCATCATTGAAATCATCATGCCTAGCTAAAAGGCATTAAAGAAAAGGAGACAACCCAATATTTACCCTTACTGTTTTTGTGTGTTTACATGATTAAGCTACTGTAGTAATCATGTTTTATAGCTTTTGTTTCAATAGAGTGCCAAGTAACACCTTTGGGAAGACTTGGGTGAAAGTTAATGTGATCTTGCTCTAAAAAACAAAAACTTTGCGCTCACGAGATTAGCTGTCATTTTTTACAGAAGAGTGCGATTGAGTTAATTCTTTTTAATAAGATTAATATAAAAATTCCTCACGTCCACCAATTTATTTCATAATTTTTGGAGTAGCAGAAGTATGGTTGGTGTTCAGATCATTACAGATTGTTCTGTTTCTGACAGATTCTGTTTTCATCGCATAGTTTGCTTGTTTTCTAGTTTCTATGGCTTATATTTCTCAATATAAATTGTAGAAATGATTTGGTACAGTAGGCATTGTGTGAGGACAATTATGAACCTTGTCTTTGACAGTACCAAAGTGAATGGTTTACTCTTTATCATACTAACGTATCTCACGAAGTTCCGTTAAGTTTTGTGTGATTGAAGTTTTCAAGCTTTGGGTGAGATATCGATATGAGGAGTGGAAAGACCCTAGCTTGGGGATTCCCAAGGCACCCCAAGGTAATATTCAAGGAATACTCGAGCGCCTAAGCTTGGGGGTTCCCCAGAAGGCATCCCCTCTTTCGTCTTCAAAACTATCGGTATACCTTACTCGGAGCTATATTTTTATTCGTCACATGATATGTGTTTTGCTTGGAGAATATTTTCAATTTTACTTTCTGTTTGAATAAAATCATTGGATCTGAAATCTTGAATGAAAAACAATCCTCCCATGGCTATTTAATTATTTGACTACTCGGTATTCTTCACTTATATCTTTTTGGAGTAGTTTGTCATTTACTCACGTGCTTCACATATATCATATGACTAAATGGTTGAATGAATTGAATATCATAAATTTGAATTTATATACGTTTCATATGCTTACAACAGGGGGAGTAATGAATTCACACATAATAAGTATAGGTAGTAAACTTATTGGAAGTTAGCAAACACAGAATTGGTCACTGGAACAATTCATGAAAGAATATTGAAGGAAGAGAGATTTCACATATAAATATACCATCTTGGACATATTTTGTAATTGTGAGCACTCATTAAAATATGACATGCTGAAAAGTTGATGTTGGACAAGGAAGACAACTTAATGGGTTATGTTTTCCTATATTCGAAATGTTATATTGTCTTGGATCATCCAACATGTTGAGCTTGCCTTTCCCCCTCATGCTAGCCAAATTCTTTGCACCAAGTAGAGATGCTACTTGTGCTTCCGAATATCCTTAAACCTAGTTTTGCCATGAGAGTCCACCATATCTACCTATGGATTGAGTAAGATCTTTCAAGTAAGTTGTCATTGTTGCAAGCAATAAAAATTTCTCTCTAAATATGTATGATCTATTAATGTGGAGAAAATAAGCTTTATACGATCTTGCGATGTGGAATAAATAAAAACGAGGGACTGCATAATAAAGGTCTATATCACAAGTGGCAATATAAAGTGACGTTCTTTTGCATTAAGATTTTGTGCATCCAACCATAAAAGTGCATTACAACCTCTGCTTCCCTCTGTGAAGGGCCTATCTTTTACTTTTATCTTCTACCCTTATACAAGAGTCATGGTGGTCATCACCTTTCCTTTTTACACCTTTTCCTTTTGCAAGCACTTTGTGTTGGATCGATCCGTATATATATATATCCACTTGGATGTAGGTTCTCATAAATTATTATTGCTGACATTACCCTTGAGGTAAAAGTTTGGGAGGCGAAACTATAGGCACTACTAGGGAAAAGGCTAGCAGCAGCGCGGGTTTTAGGTGTATCAGTAGCGCGCGGACCGGCGCTACTAATAAGGCGCTACAGCTAACACATAGCAGTAGCGCGTGCTCACTAGTGCTACTGCTACACAAGTGGAAGCTCGCTACTGCTAATAGCTATAGCGCGCTTCTTCCATGCGCGCTACTGCTACTACCGCGCTGCTGCTAACTTTTCTCCACTCGCTACTGCTAATTTTAGTAGTTTTTTGTTTTTTCGGCATATTTGTTTTGTATTTGAACAGGCTTTATAGAAGAATCTTTAGCACATACAAATGTCATCATGATACACATACAAATGCCTGCGAGACCACAGATGTAATCATAGCATATACATACAAATAGTCTCATCATAATCATCATCCAACACAAAGTGGTCTCTCGTCATCATCTCGAAAATAGCGATACAAGTCTCGATTACTTGCAAATACATCATCATTCATCTAAACAATGATATACGTGAGAAGAGCTATCACTTTGAGTAAATGAGTTCGTATCCCTCTCTCGCATTAGCGTGAACCTAAACTAACTACTGCCTGTCGCTCGGAAACCGGAAACCGGAAACCGGTACACCTGGGCCTGACACTCCGGCCACTTGTCGTATATATACTCCTGGCATAGCACTTCTTCGCCATCTATGATCTATGCACCTGCATCGTCACATGAGTCGATGATATGCAACATATATAGTTGAGCAACAGAAAGAGACAGACTTGGCAAAAATAGAAACAACATATCATAAGCATAAATAACAAAGTTCATCGTACCCCAAAATGCCCTAACTAGAGTGATTTTCGCTAGTCGAGGAGGACGGTTTAATTACATCACAAATAAAGTTTCACCATGCATAACTCCAAGTTTTGTCATACAGAAAGTACGGGCTAAACGGACACATTGTCATATATCGACAATCACTCCAACATGTCGTTCCATCCATCCAAGTCAGGGAGATAGTCCTTGAGCTTAGTGAAAGGCTTCATGTCGAGACGCTGAGAGGCTATCCACGTTCGGACGTCTTCTCGCGACATTTGTCCTTCTCCGTAGAACATCCCTGTTTTTCCAACGACCTCCTTCATGATGATTTGGGCAAGTTCGCGTTGGATGTTATAGAACTCAGCTCGAAGTCGATGATCCTCGATATCTCCTATGTCCTTTGCCCATTGCAGAATATGGGCATCTCCGGATCTAGGTGACATGCGAAGGTTCTGGTGATCCCGTCTGTACTCCAGCATGTGGTGTAGGACATAGAATCCATCATTAAGAGAATCGTTCGGTTGCTGGATGCAGCAGAAGTCGGTCTTATGGCCGAAGGCGGCCCTGCCTCCCCTTGTCTTCTTGTCCCTGACCTCTCCACCCCTTGCTTGGTAGTAAAACATAGCACTGTCGAGAACATCCTTGATGTGGGTGTAATCCTTTTTTTAATGTTCTTCGACGAGTCCAAGTAAAGAGCGTGGGAGAATCGAGGGTAGAGGATGATGAGGACGGCGAGCCCGCCGCTGCGCATAATAAATACACCTCAAATTAATTAGCCTCCGCTGTGCAAATGAATGATTGAAATCGAAGGAAGGATAGCAGCGCGGATGACTTACACGGGATGATAAGGCACGAGAATCGCCTCCTTGTCCTTATTGGCGAGCATGAAAGTGACGATGTAATCCCTCGTGTATTCACGGTGCTTTGCGTAGACTCCCAAGAAGTCCTCGTGCATGTAGTACGGGTCAGCGACACAGATATTAGATTTCTGCTCAACCCCGATGATGTAGTTCATGTGCAAGGCATAAAGGCGGACAAACGTAAAATCTAGCTTCTTCACGTGAAACATGTCGAATATGTAATCGAATCGGAGGAAGAACTTATCCGCGGGGAAGCTGTCGACGTACGACATTTGCCACAGAACGTTGACCACGTAGAATGGGTATCCTAGATCTTTTGAGGCGATGAGGCCTTTCTCTACCCGCAGCACATCGTCATGACGTCTCCTTAGATCGCCAAATCTGGCCCGTAGCGCTGTTGCAGGTAGGATTGGTTGACCGGGGATATGCCATTTATCCGCATTGGGGATATCTATACGGTCCTGAAGCCGAGGCTGCTAAGGCGGCTGGATCATAGAATCAGCTTTTTTTCCTTTCCTCGCTCTCTTCCTAGACTTATTTACTACCGGAAGGTCGTCCATAATACGTTGAGACGGCAATTCAGGCACCGACTCATGATGCTCAAACCCTGAGGAGGCGCCAGTATAGACATACTGTTCAGCGCCATTGTCGTCCTCATCCTCATCCATGGCGATGTCCTCAGCGACTAATGGAGCCTCCTCCTTACCCCGTCCGCTATCACCCAACCCGACACCCGACGCTAATTGGGTAGGTGGGGTGTTGATGTTCATACCTTGCTGAGGCTGCGTGCTCGTGGGTGTGCTCCCGGCTGCCTCCAGACGAAGCAGACTCTTTGGCCACAACATCACCCACCCATTGCAACAATCACCAAGCCGCCGCGGTGTCTCGTCATCATCCCCCGCTAGTATTGGAGGAGGCAAATTCTCGTGGCCCGGTTTGACACTGGCCACGGAAACCTTGAAGACGTTCGGGGGGATCGGCCGACTATGGAACAATGGTTCCTTCAGCTTCATCATCGTCGCCTTCCCCACGTCCACCTTCTGGTCACCGATGGTGTACAATATGGTGCACAGGGTTTTGTCGGCCTGCAAAGAAAAGTCTGCGATGTGAGACATCCGAAAGGCAACGAAAACGGGAGATTATACATTTATATTGAAGGGGGCCGGTGTGACAGATACCGTGAGGGTGTCGAGCTCAGCCAAAGATGAAACACCACCGAGCACGTCCGGTGTGGGAGCCGGTGCGGGACCAGGTGCTGGTGCAACGCTAGTCGAGCTACTCCCCAAGAAGTCGGCAAGGGGAAAGTCCTCTGCATTTTTTTCTGGATTTTTCCTTGTCCAAGTGATAACGCCCGTCACCAAGGAAGTAGACAAATCTGCAACCACCTGTTTTGCGGCAGCTACCGTTGTTGCGACTGTTTGAGATGATTTCTTCTCAACTGCAATCTCAACCTTCTTGTCGATGTTTTCTTTAGTTAACCTCCGTCTTTCCTTTCCCTCCTCCGTGGTCTCATGGTAGTACTTCTTCCACGTGGCGCCGTCTCCGACACCGTGCACGCGTCCATACGACGGTCGAGTATCCTCCGGTTGTCGTTTCAATATGTTCAACGCCCGGTTGAATGGAGTGTCCCACTTGGGCCTCGCCAATGCCTCAGACGGTGAGTCACTTTCGGCCGCAATCCGGTGCTGCTCTCTCTGCAAAAGGCACAAGGATCGTTTACAAATATGACTAACGTGTGTAGTCGAATTGATCATAAACTAAAATTACTAGCAGTCTCATGAACTCCGTAATGACCGGTGTTGTCTCGTAAACCTTGTTCACTGGGTCCCAACGGTGCCGGGCCCTGAGGACGTCACGCTCCTGCGGGACAGTGAAATCCGCCAAGGGGTCTGGGATGCCAAGACTCGCGGCTTCCGTGTCCTCCTTGGCCCATTTGGACCTCTTTCCGCCGTAACCACGGCTTCCGAGGTGGTGGCTCCCAATGTTCCTCTCTTGAAGCCCCTTCATGTACTGAGACTTTTTTTGGCAGCTTCGGCCTCGCAAGCCTCCTTGAATATTTGAAACTGCTCTTCCGTGATTGTCGAATTATCCTTTACAATCTCGGAGTAGGGTTCCTTCTTGTCGATGATCTTTGCTTTCACTCGATTTTTCCAGGCGGCCAACGCGTTGCTAAACTTGGTCATGGCGTGTTTGTTTATCTTCTTCATTCCCGGGTCCTCATCTGGATCTTCATAATCCTTCCCATTCCGGCCCGGGAACAAGAATATCTGGTGAAACTTCTTTAGGAGGGAGCTGCTCATATTTTCTATCTTCGGTAGTTTCTCATCGTTGATGGTGGCAGTTGTCCGTACGATGCAGCCTATTTGATTGCTGTAGCATCGACGCGCTTCCTCGGGCACCTTTGGCTCAAAATTGCCGTCGTCCACCTCCGTGACCACCAGTCTAGTAGTCTTGAGTTTGTTAGGAAGCCGTTGCCTATTTTCTTTCTGTTCTACACCGGCTCCGCTCCCCAAGGCAGCGCCGGTCTCAGTCTCAGCGTCGATCTCGATGCCGGTCTGAGTCTCACCGCCAATCTCAGTCTTAGCACCGGTCTGAGTCTCAGCGCCGGTCTCGATGCCGGTCTAAGTCTCAGTGCCGGTCTTAGTCTCAGCACTGGTCTGCGTGTCGGTCTCAGTCCCCGATGCCACCGGTTGATCGTCGGCAAGGCTAAAAAATTCGTCTGCCGCCCAGTAGACGTCGTCGCAATCACCAGAACCCTGTCCTTCATCGTTGCTAGCCATGTTTCCTACGATTAAATCTAGTAAATTAATTCTAGACCTAATAAAATGAATAATGACATACAAAAGGCCTATGTTTTGTAGGAACGTTGACTCCTTCCTGGTGCGGCAAATCCCGGGCACTCGATATGTCCTAGTTTGTAGCACAAGTCATGCCGAAATTCACGGAAAATTTCGGCATGACCGTTGCTAAAAAGTGGACAAATTGAGAACCTGAAATTTGCCAGAACGGAAATGAATCAACATTCCGGCAAAACATATATAGGCCACTCAGCTTGATTCAAACAACAAAGCCACTTGGGCACAAACAACATGACCACTTCAATGAAAAGATATAATCAACAATAAAAGTCTAGGAAGGGATCATCTTTAAAATAAAACTTGCCTAAATAACCTGGATAATTAACCTAATTAAACTAGTTAACCTGACTAGTTCTCTGTCAAAGCCCTAACTAAATTTTTGCACTAACCTAGGTAATTAACCTAATTAAACTAGTTAACCTAACTACTTCTCTGTCAAAGCCCTAACTAAATTTTTGCCCTAATCTAGATAATTAACATAATTAAACTAGATAACCTATGCATGAGAGAGAGGAGGGGTGGGGGCTTACAAAGGATGGCTCCGGTGGTGGCGAGGGAGGCAGTGGTGGCGAGGGAGGCAGGGGCGTCTCCGGTGACGGCGAGGGAGGAAGTTGTGGCGAGGGAGGATCCGGTGGCGTTGACGGTGGCTCCGGTGGAGTTGATGCGGCCGCGCGGCTCCGTGGTGTTGGGGGCGGCTCCGGTGGCGTCGACGGCGCACGACTCTGGTGGCTCCGGGGCGTCGACGTCGGCAGGAGATGGCGGCGCAGTGGGGCAACGGCGAATCGGGGAGACGGCGGCGGGGTGGGTCGAGAGATTTGGGGGGCAAGTGGTGGCCGGGGGGGGGGAACGGTCTTTTGGTTAAGTCAAAACTAGCGGTAGCGCGTTTCGCAGAACGCGCTATAGCTAAGGTAGCTATAGCGCTTTTTCCAAAACGCGCTACTGCTATACATATGTAATTTTCTCTCTTTTTTATTTCCTTTTCTGTTTCTATAGCAGGGGTCCTGGAAACGCGCTGCACCTGCGTTAGCTACAAGGCCTCTTACTAACACACGCTACAGCTAAGCCTTTCTCTGTTTTTTCGCCTTTTCATTTATTTTGCTTTACATTTTATTTTTTCTTTCTCCTTTTTCTGTTTCTTTCATTTTCATTTACTTTTCTATTTGTTTTTCATTTTATTTTATTTCCATTAGCAGTAGCGCTGTTACAGGGAAACGCGCTGCTACTCATGCCCTAGCGGTAGCGCGCTTCCTGCAAGGCCGCTACTGCTATGCGTAGCCCATCGTTCCAGCAATGGGAATATTAGTAGTAGCGCTTTTACGGGCACACGCGCTATTGCTAGGATCGTATCTGCAGCGCGGTTTATTCTGAACCGCTACTGCTATCTAGCAATAGCGCCCTTTTTTAACCCGCGCTGTCGCTAAATTTCTGTGTATAAGGTTTTCCCTAGTAGTGAGGCCCTATCTTTCTCTATGTCCGATTACAACTTTGAACCCATAAATATCACATGAGTGTTAGCAGTTGTGAAAGATTAAATGATAATTGAGTATGTGGAGTTTGCTAAATCAAAGCTCTTACATAGACCCTTCCCGAAAATAAGATGAATTGCAATTGTATGATGACTAAGAGCACAATTTGTTAGTTTTCAAGAAAGTTTATGATCTATACTTTAAGATGTGAATAGCTTGTTACTTGATCATGAGAAGTTTCATGAGTTGAGCTACTGTTATGATATATAATGATGCTAGAAAAAGTGATTCGAACTATCATTGATGAAACTTATGCACTTGCTAGCATTCACACTTCATAAATTATTTCTTTTATCATTTACCTACTCGAGGACGAGCAGGAATTAAGCTTGGGGATGCTGATACGTCTCCAACGTATCTATAATTTATGAAGTATTCATGCTATTGTATTATCCATCTGAGATGTTTTATATGCATTTATATGCTATTTTATATGATTTTTGGGACTAACCTATTAACCTAGAGCCCAGTGCCAGTTTCTATTTTCCCCTTGTTTTTGAGGATTGCAGAAAAGGAATACCAAACGGAGTCCAATTGACATGCCAATTTTTGATGAATTTTTACGGACCAAAAGAAGCCCCCGGAGTAAAAAAGTTGGGCCAGAAGAGTCCCGACCCGTCCACGAGGGTGGGGGCACGCCCCACCCCCTAGGCATGGGCCCCTATCTCGTGGACGACTCGGAGACCCCCCTGGCGTGAAACCAACGCCAAAAATTCCTATAAATACAGAAACCCCCCCAGAAAATAACCTAGATTGGAAGTTTCGCCGCCGCAAGCCTCTATAGCCATGAGAAATTAATCTAGGCCCTCTCTGGCACCCTGCCGGAGGGGGCCATCATCACCGGAGGCTATGGAGGAGGATCCCGGAGGGGCCATCATCACCATGAAGGCGAAGGACCAGAGGGAGAACCTCTATCCCATCTAGGGGGGAGGCCATTGAGGAGGAAGCATAAGGGGGAGAACCTCTCCTCCTCTTTCTTGGTGGCACCAGAGTGCCATCGAGAGGGGAATCATCGCCGCGGTGATCGTCTTCATCAACGTCACCATCATCATTGCTACCTCTTGAGTACTGTGTTGGTTTTCCCTTGAAGAGGAAAGCGTGATGCAGCAAAGTAGTGTAAGTATTTCCCTCAGTTTTTGAGAACCAAGGTATCAATCCAGTAGGAGGCCACACGCAATTCCCTCGTACCTACACAAATAAATAAGAACCTCGCAACCAACGTGATAAAGGGGAAGTCAATCCCTTCATGGTCACTTACGAGTGTGGGATCTGATAGAGATGATAAAATACTATTTTTGGTATTTTTATGATAAAGACTAAAAGTAAAGATTGCAAAATAAAAGTTAATAGAAATAGCTTGTTGACGGAAGATTAATATGATGGAGAATAGACCCTAGGGCCATAGGTTTCACTAGTGGCATCTCTCAAGATAGCATAAGTATTACGGTGGGTGAACAAATTATTGTCGAGCAATTGATAGAAAAGCGAATAATTATGAGAATATCTAGGCATGATCATGTATATAGGCATCACGTCCGTGACAAGTAGACCGAAACGATTCTGCATCCACTACTATTACTCCAAACATCGACCGCTACCCAGCATGCATCTAGAGTATTAAGTTCATAAGAACAGAGTAACGCCTTAAGCAAGATGACATGATGTAGAGGGATAAACTCATGCAATATGATATAAACCCCATCTTTTCATCCTCGATGGCAACAATACAATATGTGTTGTTTCCCTTTCTATCACTGGGATCGAGCACCGCAAGATTGAACCCAAAGCTAAGCACTTCTCCCATTGCAAGAAAGATCAATCTAGTAGGCCAAACCAAACTGATAATTCAAAGAAACTTGCAAAGATAAACCAATCATACATAAAAGAATTCAGAGAAGATTCAAATATTGTTCATAGATAAACTTGATCATAAACACACAATTCATCGGATCTCGACAAACACACCGCAAAAGAATATTACATCGAATAGATCTCCAAGAGAATCGAGGAGAACTTTGTATTGAGATCTAAAGAGAGAGAAGAAGCCATCTAGCAACTAGCTATGGACCCGAAGGTCTGAATTATACTACTCACACATCATCGGAGGGGCCATGGAGTTGATGTAGAGGCCCTCCGTGATCAATGCCCCCTCCGGCGGAGCTCCGGAAAAGGCCACAAGATGGGATCTCTTGGGTACAGAAGGTTGCAGCGGTGGGATTAGGTTTTCGTGGTGCTCATGGATGTTTGCGGGGTACATGGATATATATAGGAGGAAGAAGTAGGTCTGTGGAGCAACGAGGGGACCACGAGGGTGGAGGGCGAGCCCAGGGGTGGTGGGCGCGCCCCCTGCATCGTGGCCTCCTCGATTGATTCTTGACGTCCACTCCAAGTCTCCTGGATCACGTTTGTTCCAAAAATAACGCTCCCGAAGGTTTCATTCCGTTTGGACTCCGTTTTATATTACTTTTCGGCGAAACTCTAAAATAGGCAAAAAACATCAATTTGGGCTGGGCCTCCGGTTAATAGGTTAGTCCCAAAAATACTATAAAAGTGTAAAAATAAGCCCATTAACATCCAAAATGGATAATATAATAGCATGGAGCAATCAAAAATTATAAATACGTTAGAGACGTATCAAGCATCCCCAAGTTTAATTCCTACTCGTCCTCGAGTAGGTAAATGATAAAAATAGAATTTTTGATGTGGAATGCTTCCTAACATATTTCTCAATGTAATTTTTCTTTATTGTGGCATGAATGTTCAGATCCGAAAGATTCAAGATAAAAGTTTAATATTGACATAGAAATAATAATACTTCAAGTATACTAACTAAGAAATCATGTCTTCTCAAAATAACATGGCTAAAGAAAGTTATCCCTACAAAATCATATAGTCTGGCTATGCTCTATCTTCATCACACAAAGTTGTAAATCATGCAGAACCCCGATGACAAGCCAAGCAATTGTTTCATACTTTTGATGTTCTCAAACTTTTTCAATCTTCACGCAATATATGAGCGTGAGCCATGGATATAGCACTATGGTGGAATAGAATGGTGGTTGTGGAGAAGACAAAAAAGGAGAAGATAGTCTCACATCAACTAGGCGTATCAACGGGCTATGGAGATGCCCCTTAATAGATATCAATGTGAGTGAGTAGGTATTGCCATGCAACGGATGCACTAGAGCTACAAGTGTATGAAAGCTCAACAAAAGAAACTAAGTGGGTCTGCATCCAACTTGCTTGCTCATGAAGACCTAGGGAAATTTGAGGAAGCCCATCATTGGAATATACAAGCCAAGTTCTATAATGTAAAATTCCCACTAGTTTATGAAAGTGACAACATAAGAGACTCTCTATCATGAATATCATGGTGTTACTTTGAAGCACAAGTGTGGAAAAAGGATAGTAACATTGTCCCTTTTCTCCTTTTCTCTCATTTTATTTTTTTAGTTGGGCCTTCTTCTTTTTTTTGGCCTCTTTTTTTATTTTATTTTTGTCCGGAGTCTCATCTCGACTTGTGGGGGAATCATAATCTCCATCATCCTTTCCTCACTGGGACAATGCTCTAATAATGATGATCATCACACTTCTTTTTACTTACAACTCAAGAATTACAACTCAATACTTAGAACAAAATATGACTCTATGTGAATGCCTCCGGCAGTGTACCGGGATATGCAATGAATCAAGAGTGACATGTATGAAAGAATTATGAACGGTGGCTTTGCCACAAATATGATGTCAACTACATGATCATGCAAAGCAATATGACAATGATGAAGCGTGTCATAATAATTGCATGGCACTATATCTCGGAATGGCTATGGAAATGCCATAATAGGTAGGTATGGTGGCTGTTTTGAGGAAGGTATATGGTGGGTTTATGGTGCCGGCGAAAGTTGCACGGTACTAGAGAGGCTAGCAATTGTGGAAGGGTGAGGGTGCGTATAATCCATGGACTCAACATTAGTCATAAAGAACTCACATACTTATCGCAAACATCTATTAGTTATCGAATCAAAGTACTACGCGCATGCTCCTAGGGGGATAGATTGGTATGAAAAGACCATCGCTCGTCCCCGACCGCCACTCATAAGGAAGGCAATCAATAAATAAATCATGCTCCGACTTCATCACATAACGGTTCACCATACGTGCATGCTAAGGGAATCACAAACTTCAACACAAGTATTTCTCAAATTCACAACTACTCAACTAGCATGACTCTAATATCACCATCTCCATATCTCAAAACAATCATCAAGTATCAAACTTCTCTTAGTATTCAATGCACTTATATGAAAGTTTTAATTATGCCTAAAAGCAAATTGCCATGTTGTTCTAAAGGACTCTCAAAATAATATAAGTGAAGCATGAGAGATCAATTATTTCTATAAAATAAAACCACCACCGTGCTCTAATAGATATAAGTGAATCACTTGAGCAAAAACTATATAGCTCAAAAGATATAAGTGAAGCACATAGAGTATTCTAATAAATTCTAATTCATGTGTGTCTCTCTCAAAAGGTGTGTAAAGCAAGGATGATTGTGGTGAACTAAAAAGCAAAGACTCAAATCATACAAGACATTCCAAGCAAAAACACATATCATGTGGCGAATAAAAATATAGCTCCAAGTAAAGTTACCGATGAACGAAGACAAAAGAGGGGATGCCTTCCGGGGCATCCCCAAGCTTAGGCTTTTTGGTGTCCTTGTATTTTATATTGGGGTTCCATGGGCATCCCCAAGCTTAGGCTCTTGCCACTCCTTATTCCATACTCCATCAAATCTTTACCCAAAACTTGAAAACTTCACAACACAAAACTTAACAAGAGAATCTCATGAGCTCCGTTAGCGAAAGAAAACAAAACACCACTTCAAGGTACTGTAATGAACTCATTATTTATTTGTATTGCTGTTAAACCTACTGTATTCCAACTTCTCTATGGTTTATAAACTCTTTTACTAGCCATAGATTCATTAAAATAAGCAAACAACACACGAAAAACAGAATCTGCCAAAAACAGAATAGTCTGTAGTATTCTGTAACTAACGCAAACTTATGGAACCCCACAAATTCTAAAATAAATTGCTGGACGTGAGGAATTTATCTATTAATCATCTTCAAAAACAATTAACTAAATAGCACTCTCCAATAAAAAATTGCATCAATTCTCATGAGCGCTAAAGTTTCTGTTTTTTACAGCAAGATCAAAAAGACTTTCCCCAAGTCTTCCCAATGGTTCTCCTTGGCACAAACACCAATTAAAGACAAAAAACACAACCAAAACAGAGGCTAGATAAATTTTTCATTACTAAACAGGAGCAAAAAGCAAGAAATAAAAATAAAATTGGGTTGCCTCCCAACAAGCGCTATCGTTTAACTCCCTTAGCTAGGCATAAAAGCAAGGATAGATCTAGGTATTGTCATCTTTGGTAGGCAATTCTTCAATCAGACACCTATAACTTTTAGGAGTTTCTTTCTTTTTATTAATTATCAAACTCCTAGGCACGAAATCAAGAAAATCATTTGTAGCAAAAGGTTCCTTAAGGATAGTGAGAAAATTGGGGTGAACACTTATGGATTTGAGGTCCGCATTTTCCTTACAAGAAGTTCCACCCTTATTTTTAGGAACATACATCAATTTGGCAATCTTAGCGTTAGGAGGAGTGTTTTTCACGGAAGAAAAGGCAGACCCAAGGTTGGTAATAATATCCTCAATTTTATCAATTCTAGTGGAATCTTGATCTATCTTTTCATTAACCATAGGTCCCTTTTCTTTAAAAAATTCAAGAGCCACTCCTACCTTAGATCCCTATTGGGTAACTTGGTTGTGGATCTTTCTATCCAAATTTTCAATCAACTCTACGGTAGCAACTTTATTTTCAATAATTTCAAGCCTTTGCATCACATGTTCCAAAGTTAAAGTAGTTCCATTAACCAAAAGAGGTGGTGGGCCAAACAAATCTATCATAGCATTATAATAATCAAAAGTATGGCTACCCAAGAAATTTCCTCCGATAATGGTATCAATAATATATCTATTCCAAGGCGTGATGCCTACATAAAAATTTGAAGAAGAACAGAAGTAGATTGCTTCCTAGTAGATCTATTTTGCGCATTACAAATTCTGTACCAAGCATCTTTCAGATATTCTCCCTCCATTTGTTTAAAATTAAGAACTTCATTCTCAAGAGACAAGGGAGTAGATAAAGGACTAGCCATAACGATGAGGCAAGCGAAAAATAGGCGAACGGAAAGAGAGGGCGAAAGGAAAAGAGGATGAATAAAACGGCAAGGGTGAATTGGGGAGAGGAAAACGAGAGGCAAATGGAAAATAATGTAATGCAAAGGATAAGAGTTGTGATGGGTACTTGGTATGTCTTGACTTGGCGTAGATCTCCCCGGCAATGGCGCCAGAAATGGCTTGTTGACGGGAGATCAAATCTTGACTTGACTTTGTGCAGCCTCCCCGGCAACGGCACCAGAAATTCTTCTTGCTACATCTTGAGCACTGCATTGGTTTTCCCTTGAAGAGGAAAGGGTGGTGCAGTAAAGCAGCGTAAGTATTTCCCTCAGTTTTTGAGAACCAAGGTATCCATCCAGTAGGAGATCATGCACGAGTCACCTCGTACCTACACAAACAAATAAGAACCTCGCAACCAACGCGATAAAGGGGTTGTCAATCCCTTCACGGCCACTTGCAAGAGTGAGATCTGGTAGAGATGATAATAATAAGATAAATATTTTTGGTATTTTTATGATATGGATTGAAAGTAAAAGATAGCAAAATAAAGTAGATTGGAAACTTGTATGATGGAAAATAGACCCGGGGGCCATAGGTTTCACTAGTGGCTTCTCTCAAGATAGCATAAGTATTACGGTGGGTGAACAACTTACTGTCGAGCAATTGATAGAAAAGAGAATAATTATGAGAATATCTAGGCATGATCATGTATATAGGCATCATGTCCGAGACAAGTAGACCGAAACGATTCTGCATCTACTACTATTACTCCACACATCGACCGCTATCCAGCATGCATCTAGAGTATTAAGTTCATAAGAACAGAGTAACGCCATAAGCAAGATGACATGATGTAGAGGGATAAACTCATGAAATATGATAGAAACCCCATCTTTTTATCCTCGATGGCAACAATACAATACATGTCATTTCCCTTTCTGTCACTGGGATCGAGCACCACAAGATTGAACCCAAAGCTAAGCACTTCTCCCATTGCAAGAAAGATCAATCTAGTAGGCCAAACCAAACTGAAAATTCGAAGAGACTTGCAAAGATAAACCAATCATACATAAAAGAATTCAGAGAAGATTCAAATATTGTTCATAGATAAACTGGATCATAAACCCAGAATTCATCAGTCTCAACAAACACACCGCAAAAGAAGATTACATCGAATAGATCTCCACAAGAGAGGGGGAGAACTTTGTATTGAGATCCAAAAAGAGAGAAGAAGCCATCTAGCTAATAACTATGGACCCGAAGGTCTAAAGTAAACTACTCACACATCATCGGAGGGGCCATGGAGTTGATGTAGAGGCCCTCCATGATCAATGCCCCCTCCGGCGGAGCTCCGGAAAAGGCCCCAAGATGGGATCTCTTGGGGTCAGAAGGTTTCGGCGGTGGGATTAGGTTTTCGTGGTGGTCCTGGATGTTTGCGGGATACATGGATATATATAGGAGGAAGAAGTAGGTCTGTGGAGCAACGAGGGGCCCACAAGGGTGGAGGGCGCGCCCAGGGGTAGTGGGCGCGCCCCCCTGCCTCGTGGCCTCGTCGATTAATTCTTGACGTCCACTCCAAGTCTCCTGGATCACGTTTGTTCCAAAAATAACGCTCCCGAAGGTTTCATTCCGTTTGGACTCCGTTTGATATTCCTTTTCGGCGAAACTCTAAAATAGGCAAAAAACAGCAATTTGGGCTGGGCCTCCTATTAATAGGTTAGTCCCAAAAATACTGTAAAATTGTAAAAATAAGCCCATTAACATCCAAAATAGATAATATAATAGCATGGAGCAATCAAAAATTATAAATACGTTGGAGACGTATCACTGTGCAGACGGCACGGTTGGATTACTCACGCCCGTATTGATGAGAAACCCTCAATAAGGGGACACGATCTTTGCTTCGACAAGACGTGTCAATAAAACCGCATCTTGAAACATAGAGCGGGATGCTAAAACGGTTTGAAATAATAACCGGGAAGTGACGTGATATCACACTACAAAAGTTGTTAGTGGATTGGACTCATAAAATATTATACTCTGTGTGTGTGTGTGTGTGGTACTCATTTTGCAGAGCCGGACACGTTTTCTGTGTTCGAAGGCTGTTTTGGAGTATTCAGAGGAGGAACCGGCCTTGCAATGCCGAAGATAATCTGCGCACCGGACACATCTTCATTGAAGCCTGGTTCAGGGGCTACTGAGGAAGTCTTGGATTAAGGGGTCCTCGGGCGTCCGGACTATACAACATGGGTCGGACTAATGGGCTATGAAGATACAAGACAGAAGACTTCCTCCCGTATCCGGATGGGACTCTCCTTTGCGTTGATGGCAAGCTTAGCATTCGGATATGTAGATTCCTTCCTTTGTAAACCGACTATGTACAACCCTAGGCCCCTCTGGTATCTATATAAACCGAAGGGTTTAGTCCATAGAGGCAATTGCAATCATACTGGCTAGACATCTAGGGTTTAGCCACAACAATCTCGTGGTACATCAACTCTTGTAATCCTCATATTCATCAAGATCAATCAAGCAGGACGTAGGGTATTACCTCCATCAAGAGGGCCCGAACCTGGGTAAAACATCGTGTCCCCTGCCTCAAGTTACCATCGACCTTAGACGCATAGTTCGGGACCCCCTACCCGAGATCCACCGGTTTTGACACCGACAATAATCACGTGGTAGTCATGAGACTTTAGGTTCTGGAACTTTTTCTCTGCCATATTTATTATTCGCTTTATATTCGACGAGAAGGCAGACGGTACCTTCATACTGAGCAGGCATTCAAAGAAAATGTCCTTCTCTTCTTTGGTAAGAGCATAGCTGGCATGACCCTGATGTATGCCGTCTTTTCCGTGCATACGTTGCTGGTCCTCCCGTGCCTCTGGTGTATCTTTTGTCTTCCCATACATGCCCAAGAAGCCAAGTAGGGTCACTCATAGATTCTTCGTCATGTTCATCACGTCGATTGTGGAGCGGACCTCTAGGTCTTTCCAATAGGGCAGGTCCCAAAATATAGATTTCTTCTTCCACATGGGTGCGCGTCCGTCAGCGTCATTTGGAACAGGTTGTCCGCCAGGACCCTTTCCAAAGATTACCTTCAAATCCTTGACCATATCATGTACAATAGCACCAGTACGTGGCGAGGCTTCATCCGGTGATCCGCCTCACCTTTGAAATGCTTGCCTTTCTTTCTTACCGGATGCCTACTCGGAAGAAATCGACGATGTCCTAGGTACACATTCTTCCTACAATTATCCAAATATATACTGTCGGTATCATCTAAACAGTGTGTGCATGTGCGGTATCCCTTGTTTGTCTATCCTGAAAGGTTACTGAGAGCAAACCAATCATTGATGGTCACGAACAGGAACGCCTTTAGGTCAAATTATTCCTGTCTGTGCTCCTCCCACGCACGTACACTTGTTCCATTCCACAGTTGTAAGAGTTCATCAACTAATGGCCTTAGGTACACATCAATGTCGTTGCCGGGTTGCTTAGGGCCTTGGATGAGCACTGGCATCATAATGAACTTTCATGCACAACCAAGAGGAAGGTTATACAAACATAGAGTCACAGGCCAGGTGCTATGGTTGCTGCTCTGCTCCACAAAAGGATTAATGCCATATGCGCTTAGACCAAACCATACGTTCCTTGCCTCACCTGCAAACTGCTTCCTATACTTTCTCTCAATTTTTCGCCACTGCGACCCGTCAGCGGGTACTCTCAACTTTTCATCTTTCTTACGGTCTTCTCTGTGCCATCGCATCGCCTTGGCATGCTCTTGGTTTAGGAACAAACGTTTCAACCATAGTATTATAGGAGCATACCAATCACCTTGGCAGGAATCTTCTTCCTGGGCGCTCGCCCTCGACACCACCAGGGTCATCGCGGCTGATCTTATAGCGCAATGCACCGCATACCGGGCACGCGTTCAAATCCGCATACTCACCGCGATAGAGGATGCAGTCATTAGGGCATGCATGTATCTTCTTCACCTCTAACCCTAGAGGGCAGACAACCTTATTTGCTTCGTACGTACTCTCGGGCAATTCGTTGTCCTTTGGAAGCATCTTCTTTAACTTTACCAGCAACTTTCCAAATGCCTTGTCAGACACACCATTCTCCGCCTTCCATTGCAGTAATTCCAGTGTGGTGCCCAGCTTTTTATTGTTAGTTTCGCAATTCAGGTACAACAATTTCCTGTGATCCTCTAACATGCACTGCAACTTCTTCTTCTCCTTTTCACTTGCGCAGTTTCTCTCTGCGTCAGCAATGGCCCGACCTAGATCATCAGTTGGCTCATCTGATGCCTCTTATTTAGCTTCTTCCCGCATTGCCAGCCCAGCTTCTTCCCGCATTGCCGGCTCAGCTTCTTCCCCCATTTTTGTATCATTGTATTCAGGGAACCCATGGCCAGGATAGCTATTGTCGTCCTCTTCTTCTTCATTTTCTTCCATCATAACCCCTCTTTCTCCGTGCTTGGTCCAAACAATATAGTGGGGCATGAAACCGGACTCAAACAGGTGGACGTGAATGGTTCTTGAGTTAGAGTAATTGTGATCATTCTTACAGCCAGCACATGGACAAGGCAAAAAAAAACCATCCGCCCGCTTGTTTTCCTAAGCCGCAATCAAAAAAGTATGCTACTTTGCTGCATCACCATTTCCTCTTCAAGGGAAAACCAACGCAGTGCTCTAGAGGTAGCAAGAAGGATTTCTGGCGCCGTTGCCAGGGAGACCTACGCACAAGTCAAGACATACCAAGTACCCATCTGTCAGGACCCTGATTCTAAGTCACACCGATCTAGCCTGTAATACCTCATATCACTTTGCGGCCTCACGCACGGTATTCCCACGGGTGTCGCCTTTCCATGGCCCGGGACCATTTGCGCCTTTTGGCTCGCGTATATGATAGTGTCGCTAGCATCCATATGATAGAGAACCCGGGCTGACATGACTAGTCGTGAACCCAAAGTGGCACTAACTGACGGGGACAGGCATACATGAATCAACATCGAGCATGTCGGTCAGCAGCGTGCGAATCCGGGCTGTAGCACTAGGCTAACAGGACTCTGGGAACCCGGGCTGTAGCAGACTAGGTAGGACTCCGGATGTCACCGTGTGACATTTCCTCGAAGGGACAGACACAGGAACGAAGTGAATCACATGCCGGCCAGTCAAGTGTTCCGGAGCAGTAGTGCTGGGCTAGCAGGACTCTGGTGAATCGTCTGTAGCGGACTACTATGGCTCATGAAGCACACGACTACATTTGCCCATAAGAGAGGCTACCAAGGATAAACAACTAGGTTGTCGAATCCCACAAATACCAAGCATTTCAATCATACACACAATATGCTCGATATGTGTAAATACAACATGGCATCACAACATAACTCTACGACTCAAGTATTTATTCATTAGGCTCCGAGGAGCCAAGCATTACAAACATGGGTCTCATGACCCCAACATACAGAGCATACAAGCAACAAGCACATGCGGAAGCTTAACTTGTCTGAGTACAGACAACTACAAATGAAGAAGGCTGAGAAGCCTGCCTATCTACAACACCCTGCCGAGGGCACAAGATCATAGCTGAGGTAACAAGGTAAACGTCGAAGTCCACGCGGAACTACTAGTGAGTCTGACATCTCTCTGCAAAAACATAAAATAGGCAAACGTGAGTACAAATGTACCCAGCAAGATTTACATCAGAACTAACTATGTATGCATCGGCATCAACAAAGGGGGTAGTGGAGTTTAACTGCAGCAAGCCTGCTTTGACTCAGTGGCTAACCTGAACTACTACTACATGTAACTCTTTTGAGGTGGCGCACACGAGTCCACATATTCACCAATCAATACACCACTATGGATCAGCTCCCGTCTCCCTACGAGAACGCCATCCATAGCACTCACGCTTATCTTGCGCATTTTAGAGTATCCACTTTCACTTGTCTATGATCTGTTATAGGCAACCCAGAAGTCCTTTACCGCGGACATGACTATTCAAATAGATCATTTATAACCCTGCAGGGGTGTACTTCTTCACACACGCTCTCACCAGTTACCACCATGTACACGTCGTGTATCTCGGCAACCTTCAAGCAGAAGCCTGGCGAGGGAGTCTGCCACGACCTGACTAACCACACAAGTCTCTAGTCCAGGTTTATCGCCTATTCGAGTTCCATCCGCGAGGAGATCCAGCCGGAGTTTCGCTCACAACCCCAAACGATGTGTGCAGGGTTCCCAAGACACCAAACGGGCGCCCGGTACACTGTGCCACGGTGTATCTACCGCATCATAGCCCACCCCTAGGGTCAGCGCTACGCACGGCCGCCAACACATATCCTATAAACACCAGAAACTAGTTTCAACTCCTGGACAGAGGACTAGGGCAGTTAATAAGTCGAGAGGGTCAATTAAGGATCCCAATGAGTGGTAGTAGCTGTTCATGGATCACAAACACAGAACTCAGTTCCTGAGAATGGTTTCAATGAGACAACGCACCATGTACTCCTGCATGGGCTCTCACCGCTACCTTTACCAAATCGTGTTCACACACTTAGCTCACACAGAGTAGGACATGTTCATCACTATTCCAATTCATCCCCGATGAATCAGACCTAACTCAACTCTAAGCAGTAGGAGGCATGACAAACAAGCATGAATGAGTAGGCACATGAGGGCTCAAACAACTCCTACTCATGCTAGTGGGTTTCATCTATTTACTGTGGCAATGACAGGTCATGCAGAGGAAAAGGGGTTCAACTACCGCAGCATGTAACAGTTGAATCATTGTTGTCCTAATGCAGTAAAACAGAGCAGGAGCGAGAGAGTGGGATTGTATCAGAATGAACAAGGGGGTTTTGCTTGCCCGACACTTCTGAAGATATTATAGCTCTTCATCGGTGTCATCAAACTCATCGTCGGTAACATACGTCTACCGAGGGGGAACAACCACCGGCAAACACAGAAAGAACACAATCAATGCAATGCACAATATGATGCATGATCATGACATGTCGATATGCTGTGATTTGAGCTAATGCAGGTAAGAACAGAAGGGTCTGAGTTGATTTGAACCAAAGGTTCAAATTCAAATTCAAACTAAGAACTTATAAAGTGCATTATCATGTTTTGATATAAACAGCATGGTTAATTTGTTTAAACATGCATGGAAATGCTACATATGGATAGATTGGATTTTTCTGATCATCTTTCATATATAAATTATTTGATTTGGAGCTACGGTTGATTTTCTATGAGTTTTAGAAGTTTTGGGCATTTTCTGGAATTTCCTGAATTAAGTTAAATCCAGAATAAGAGTTATTGCGTCAGCACTGCGTCACTGTGACGTCAGCTAGTCAACTGGGCGCCTCCAGGTCAAACTTGACCAGTAGGTCCCACTAGTCAGTGACACATAGTCAGCTACAGAGGCTAACATGTGGGACCCGGTCAAAGCTGACGTGGCCAAGTCAAAGTTGACAAGCGGGGCCCATTGAAATTAGTGCTAATCTAACAGAGAGTTAAAATAATTAGTTTAGGCACTGGGCCCACATGTAAGTGGGTCAGGAGGTTAATTAGTGGGTGATTAGTGCTAACTAGGTGGCCACGTCGACAGTCCCGGAGTCTCGCCGGCGGTGACCTCGAACCACGGCGGAGTTCGCTCGGAACTCCCCAGAGGCGACGGATCGACGCGCCAGGGGCACCAGAGGATAGCCCGTGCTCGTGCGCATCTAGGGAGACCAACAGGAGGTGCGGGGGTGGCAGGAATTCATCGGAGTGGAACCCGCGGCGGTTGTCGGAGTTCTGGGCTGGTGCGGGTTAGCGCTGCGGTGTGCTAACGAGCGAGGCGATGGGCTAGCGGGGTGCTAGGCGATGCGGGGAGCAGGTTAGGCGCGCCGGGGTGACCTAATGGTCACCGGAGCTACGCCGACAACGAGCTCAGGCGGCGGCGTGCTACGGCCAGCTACGAAACGACGGCTACGGCGAGCGGCAAGCCACGGGGTTAGGGAAAAAATGTGAAGGAGCTCACGGTGGGTCGGATGAGGTAGACGACGAGCTCGGAAGGCGGAGACGGCTGCGAATCGGCGCGTGTGGCTTCCGGTGACCGAGGAGGAAGAAGACGAGGCAGTCGGCGATGCAGGCCGTCCCAGCGCTCGGGGCCAGGGTGGGGTGGAGCGACGGACGATGGCGGAGGCCGTGGACAGCGCGGGGAGGCAAGGGGAGCACGGTGGCCGTGGCAAACGGCGTCGGCGACGACGAGCTCCGCTCGGGTGTGCTCGGGAGAGGAAGCAGAGAAGGGGGAAGGGTCGGGAGAGAGCAGAGAGCGACGGGAGAGGCAGAGGGGGCCGCGGGGCGTGTCCAGACGCATCGGGGGCGCCTAGGTGGCAAGCAGGAGGTGGCAAGGGTGGCGTCGGCGCTCGCCACCGAGCTGCTTCGGGGCGAGGGGGAGGAAGACGACAGAGAGGAGGTGGGCTGGGCCGGCCAGCTCAGATGGGCCGCCAGGTGGACTAGAGCGCTAGGTAAGTGCCCAGGTGAGCCTCTCTCTCTTTTATTTCTGTTTTTCTATTTTTTGTAATTGTGTTTGGCTTTAATAAAAATGCCAGGGTATTTGAAAAAATCATGAAACTGCCCAATGTCACTGTTTGGAATATTTCCAACAGCAAACATTTCAGTTTGTGATTATTTGAGCATTTAAAATATTATTAGCAATTAAATGCCCAAATGCAAATACTATATAATTTAATTCAAAAATCCAAAATGTCCTAGAAAATGTGCACCATTTTTGGAAGAGGTTCTAGACCAATTCAAAAATGATGAACTTTTGTAAAGGGCATTTTGGGTTCATTGAAATGTTTTTTAGTTGAACCTGGTATTTTCAGGGGGGTGCTAGGGTTTGTTGATCCCCATTTTAGGTTTAAGAGAAATTCAAACATGATGCAACACAAGACTAGCTAACCCAGAGCAGACCAGAACTAGGGATGTGACAACTCACCCCCACTAAGCAAGAATCTCGTCCCGAGATTCAAGACGTAGGGTAAGCAGTCAGAAGGGAACACGAAGCTAGCACGATCTTCATGATCCACGTTGTACTTCATAGGAGCGTTGATTCGGTCATCGCCTTTGTCTCGACGTCTTGCTCTGAGAACTCCATCCAACACAATAACGAGAAGAAAGGAAACTCTCAAAGAATCAATCTTCTCGAAGATCGAGCAACTGACGATCAACTCACAGAACGAGACATAGCAACATCTCTCGAGATGAGACATGAAGCATACATCTAGAGGGATGGAGTGAAACAGGTGACGAAGGTTCACTAGATAGACAAAAATTTGACACCTAAGGGGGTGGTGAACGGTTGTCAACGTAGCGAGGAGTTGGGTTGCCATGATACCACAACGAGACACCTTCGAGAAGGGTGACTCGTAGAATTATTACCTTAAGTGGCAAAAGGAATTACTTTTGATTTATAGATCATTGAAACTTTTATATCAGCCTAAGGCAAAACACAACAATCATTGGCGGAGTGCGGTATAATGGCATACTCGGACTAGAATGGATGATGTGGACTACCTTGTTGAAGACAACGCAAGGAATGATTTTGCTTGCGCGTGCTCTCAAGAACTTGAGAATTTCCATATTCATCAAGGTTTTACCAACATCCGTGTCAAGGATCCTGGCAACACAACATACTACCATGATGAATAGTGATGGACGAGCAAATGCAAAGGAAGATAACACCTTCCCAGATTTCACCTTAGCGAGGCCAAGGAAACAAAATCTAGATGATCGACCGGGAGACATTTAGCACCCCGCTTCTAATGTTCTCCTTGATGTGCTAGCGCAACCCATTTAAAGATATGGTTTGATAACTAAACATCAAGTAAAAGGTCGGACTTCGGAAGCTCAAGAATCCATAAGGAATAACTACGGAGGCAGATCTGGCGAATTCCTTATGGGGAGGTGACCAACTTCTTCAACCAAGATCCTACAATAATAGGCCTTCCGGCTAGGTGTGTTGGCCACGACATCCACGTTACCGGGTTACCGAGAGACCAATATTATAATTCTTGGGACACGTTCCAACCATCATATCTGCCTGAGATTCAGATCTGGTTGGTGTCAGGATATTCCAAACTCATCGAATCTAGAAAGAAAAGTGAAAGTTTGCAACACAAATCGATGAGATGACGTTGCGAGATTCTCGGGAAATGAACTATGATAGCAAGCTTCAAAACATGAGCTGGTCCTGCTAAACACATGTGAACATGCTGTCCTAGACAAGCATGGCCACATAGTAGTCTTATAATAAAACACTACCGAGTTTAGGTTGGGAACCATCATCGAGGATAACGAAGTCCTAACATAAGTCATGACTAGCTCTTATGAAGGAACTCCTTCTCCTTGAACAAATCAATCAGTGGCTTGGTGTGCTAGGGATACGTATGGAATGAAGATGATCAGTCTATCACACCATAGAATACTTCGCACGTGCACAACTAACTTGGGATGAATCCAGAGGAGGTAAAAACAAGCCTTCTCAAATTCATGGCGGCAACTTGCATCAAGTGCACATGAATTAGAGGGACTCACTTCTTTCGTCTAAACATATGCTTCACGAACGGGTCATGAAGAAAATGCTTACACAAGTTTCCAATGCTAACTTAGATGTTCAACATGAATCATGGAGAGGATAAAATGCTGCTGATGATCTCAACAACAAGTCATCGAAATCCCCATGGAAATGGAATTCCAAAACTATGTGAACAAGGTGATAGCATTGGTCAGACCCAAAAGATATGATGGTGTATGCTCGAGGGATCAACCACGAGTAAGGCAACATTACGAACATCGTTGGTTCTGATCTGACTTGACGATAGCCCATACTCAAGTCAAGGTTTTGACAAGGCAATAGATCCAACAACTGATCACGACGACCAATCGATGGATATATCATCTTTCTTCAACACACACACACACAAAGATATCCCTTAACATGAGCTAAGTCAGACAAGCTTTTATCTTCCAACTCTCCAAGTTGTTGTTTAGCTTAACCAACTAGCTCAGGGGTATCCAACACAGATTCTTGGAGAAGGGGTGGTTTATCAGAAACCAACTTGATCACGAACTCAACATAGTGGTCAGGTGATGACCTGGTGATACTTCCGAGAAGATATTCGGAAAATCACGAACCACCGATATGTTAATAAGCTCGAGAACAATATTGCCTTTCAGAGCAAGAAGACAGGATCAAAAGAGCTAGGGATTAATAATCCTAACTCATTGACCGAAGTGTGCACCAGAAATATGGACTAGGTAGCACGATCAATCTTAGGATGATGATTTAATAACCAACACGATAAGAATGAGAATATTGTCCATTAACTACCAGGCAACACGGTTGCTAGGAGTATAGATTTCACACATCACGATTCATTAGTCGAAATTCTGATTGCGACAACACGGCACTGAGGAATGAATAATGATGGTGGGAAGTATCACTACATCAAGAATTCATAAGAGGTGGTGCAATTCTCATGGCAATCTTGGCATAAGATGGTAATACTTCAGAATAGAATAGAACAAAAGTTGAATTGGCATTTTGATATGCGGGATACAACTACTTTGACCCAATCCTAGAAATGGATGAGGTACTGGAGTTTGTTTCTCCTAGTCATTCTGAACTGGAATGGCTTGACGGACCACAAGAATAATAGGCATCGATGAACACGAATGCACAACTATTCCTGACTATCAATTGATAGACTAGGGTCGGAATACAACTGAGGAGGGTCAACTCAAGGAACATATAACTTTCTGAGTTGTGGATGCATAGATTAGTATGTCGAACCAAGTTCAACATGTTTCTTCCGGATAACCCATGCAGAGAGGTAGGACTGGCAGAGTCACAATTATGAA
Organism: Triticum urartu; assembly: GCF_003073215.2. Taxonomy (NCBI): domain Eukaryota; kingdom Viridiplantae; phylum Streptophyta; class Magnoliopsida; order Poales; family Poaceae; genus Triticum; species Triticum urartu. The sequence continues at coordinate 80,450,464 of NC_053027.1, forward strand.
TGGAGAACTCCTCAATAGTACTCTGATTGTGATCCTTTGGTTCAAATAACTTCTGCCTTAATGGTTCATGGTATTTGGAAGAAGGAAATTCCACGGACCTCGAGGACTGTTGCAAGGTTTCTAATATCCTAAAGGAACGAGCAACACTATCTATACGAATTAAGTAGAGTGAATCTTGGGTTCAAGAACCCATGAAAGAATACCTACTAACTAATAACATCATGAGATGCTTTCGAGAATGGTGGCCAGAATCATCACACCGAGAACACAAAACATCGCTAGATTACTAGGTGACTCCCTACAACACCTAGGGTCATAATAATAGCTCCAACATATATGTCAAGGCAATAAATTACCTCAACGCACCGGTTAGTGTGCTTATTCTGACCATAAAGGACATTGGGAACGAAAAGAAAGGATTTGCAAATGCATCAGACTATTTAGAGACCTGGGATGACTCGGATAGCATAACGGCTGTAAATGCTCATAAAAAGATTTGAGACATTCACAAGGATTTGCATAGTCACTTAACAACATCATATCAAGGTTCCAAGATCAACTGTCAACATACGGAAGTAGTAGAAACCAAATTGAGGCATGGAACCAACAATCCTACAAGTCTACGGATTAGTAACACGTGATCCTGATAGAAAGATGAGAAGCCTAGTTCTTAATCCCCGTAGAAAGGAACAGGATGACTCAGATCAGAAGGGCATAAGGTAAAGGAGTAAAAAGATCCTTACGTTCCCTTCCCCAATCAATTCCCTTACATAACTAAAGCATTTCTAGACACAATTTCGACCAGTTTGGCTTGGTAATCCTACATACAGTCATGCTCTGATACCAAAGCTGTCAGGACCCTGATTCTAAGTCACACCGATCTAGCATGTAACACCTCATATCACTTCGCGGCCTCACGCACGGTATTCCCACGGGTGTCGCCTTACCATGCCCCGGGACCGTTTGCGCCTTTTGGCTCACGTATATGATAGTGTCGCTAGCATCCATATGACAGAAAACCCGGGCTGACATGACTAGTCGTGAACCCAAAGTGGCACTAACTTACGGGGACATGCATACATGAATCAACATCGAGTATGTCGGTCAGCAGCGTGCGAATCCGGGCTGTAGCACTGGGCTAACAGGACTCCGGGAACCCGGGCTGTAGCAGGCTAGGCAGGACTCCGGATGTCACCGCGTGACATTTCCCCGAAGGGACAGACATAGGAACGAAGTGAATCACATGCTGGCCAGTCAAGTGTTCCGGAGCAGTAGTGCTGGGCTAGCTGGACTCCGATGAACCGGGCTGTAGCAGACTACTATGGCTCATGGAAGCACAAGACTACATTTCCTCATAAAAGAGGCTACCAAGGATAAACAACTAGGTTGTCGGATCCCACACATACCAAGCATTTCAATCACACACACAATATGCTCGATATGTGTAAATACAACATGGCATCACAACATAACTCTACGACTCAAGTATTTATTCATTAGGCTCCGAGGAGCCAAGCATTACAAACATGGGTCTCATGACCCAAACATACAGAGCATACAAGCAACAAGCACATGCGGAAGCTTAACTTGTCTGAGTACAAACAACTACAAATGAACAAGGCTGAGAAGCCTGACTATCTACAAGACCCTGCCGAGGGCACAAGATCGTAGCTGAGGTAACAAGCTAAACGTCGAAGTCCACGCGGAACTACTAGTGAGACTGACGTCTCTCTGCAAAAACATAAAATAGGCAAACGTGAGTACAAATGTACCCAGCAAGACTTACATCAGAACTAACTACGTATGCATCGATATCAACAAAGGGGGTAGTGGAGTTTAACTGCAGCAAGCCAGCTTTGACTCAGTGGCTAACCTGAACTACTACTGCAGGTAACTCTTTTGAGGTGGCGCACACGAGTCCACATATTCACCAATCAATACACCACTATGGATCCGCTCCCGTCTCCCTACGAGAACGCCATCCAAAACACTCACGCTTATCTTGCGCATATTAGAGTATCCACTTTCACTTGTCTATGAACTGTTATAGGCAACCCAAAAGTCCTTTACCGCGGACACGGCTATTCGAATAGATCATTTATAACCCTGCAGGGGTGTACTTCTTCACACACGCTCTCGCCACTTACCACCATGTACACGACATGTATCTCGGCAAACTTCAAGCGAAAGCCTGGCGAGGAAGTCGGCCACGACCTGACTAACCACACAAGTCTCTAGTCCAGGTTTATCGCCTATTCTGGTTCCATCCGCGAGGAGATCCGGCCGGAGTTTCGCTCACAGCCCCAAACGATGTGTGCAGGGTTCCCGAGACACCAAACAGGCACCCGGTACACCATGCCACGGTGTATGTACCGCATCATAGCCCATCCCTAGGGTCAGCGCTACGCACAGCCGCCAACACATATCCTATAAACACCAGAAACTAGTTGCAACTCCTGGACAGAGGACTAGGGCAGTTAATAAGTCGAGAGGGTCAATTAAGGATCCCAATGAGTGGTAGTAGCTGTTCATGGATCACAAACACAGAACTCAGTTCCTGAGAACGGTTTCAATGAGACAACACACCATGTACTCCTACATGGGCTCTCACCGCTACCTTTACCAAATCGTGTTCACACACTTAGCTCACACAGAGTAGGACATGTTCATCACTATTCCAATTCATCCCCGATGAATCAGACCTGACTCAACTCTAAGCAGTAGCAGGCATGACAAACAAGCATGAATGAGTAGGCACATGAGGGCTCAAACAACTCCTACTCATGCTAGTGGGTTTCATCTATTTACTGTGGCAATGACAGGTCATGCAGAGGAAAAGGGGTTCAACTACCGCAGCATGTAACAGTTGAATCGTTGTTGTCCTAATGCAGTAAAAGAGAGCAGGAGCGAGAGAGTGGGATTGTATCAGAATGAACAAGGGGGTTTTGCTTGCCTGGCACTTCTGAAGATATTATAGCTCTTCATCAGTGTCATCGAACTCATCGTCGGTAACATACGTCTACCGAGGGGGAACAACCACCGGCAAACACAGAAAGAACACAATCAATGCAATGCACAATATGACGCATGATCATGACATGTTGATATGCTGTGATTTGAGCTAATGCAGCTAAGAACAGAAGGGTCTAAGTTGATTTGAACCAAAGGTTCAAATTCAAATTCAAACTAAGAACTTATAAAGTGCATTATCATGTTTTGATCTAAACAGCAAGGTTAATTTGTTTAAACATGCATGGAAATGCTACAGATGGATAGATTGGATTTTTCTAATCATTTTTCATATATAAATTATTTGATTTGGAGCTACGGTTGATTTTCTATGAATTTCAGAAGTTTGGGGCATTTTCTGGAATTTCCTGAATTAAGTTAAATCCAGAATAAGACTTATTGCGTCAGCACTACGTCACTGTGACGTCAGCTGGTCAACTGGGCGCCTCCAGGTCAAACTTGACCAATAGGGCCCACTAGTCAGTGACACATAGTCAGCTACAGATGCTGACATGTGGGACCCGGTCAAAGCTAACGCGGCCAAGTCAAAGTTGACAAGTGGGGCCCACTGAAATTAGTGCTAATCTAACAGAGAGTTAAACTAATTATTTTAGGCACTGGGCCCACATGTAAGTGGGTCAGGAGGTTAATTAGTGGGTGATTAGTGCTAACTAGGTGGCCACGTCGAAAGTCGCTGGAGTCTCGCCGGCGGTGACCTCGAACCGCGGCGGAGTTCGCTCGGAACTCGCCAGAGGCGACGGATCGACGTGCCAGGGGCACCAGAGGATAGCCCGTGCTCGTGCGCATCTAGGGAGACCAACGGGAGGTGCGGGGGTGGCCGGAGTTCGCTGGAGTGGAACCCGTGGCGGCTGCCGGAGTTCGGGGCTGGTGCGGGTTAGCCCTGCGGTGTGCTAACGAGCGAGGTGATGGGCTAGCGGGGCGCTACGCGATGCGGGAGCAGGTTAGGCACACCAGAGTGACCTAATGGTCATCGGAGCTACGCTGACGACGAGCTCAGGCGGTGGCGTGCTACGGCCAGCTACGAAACGATGACTACGGCGAGCGGCAAGCCACGGGGTCAGGGGCAAAACGTGAAGGAGCTCACGGTGGGTCGGATGAGGTAGACGACGAGCTCGGGAAGGCGGAGACGGCGGTGAATCGGCGCGTGTGGCTTCCGGCGACCGAGGAGGAAGAAGATGAGGCAACCGGCGATGCAGGTCGTCGCAGCGCTCGGGGCCAGGGTGGGGCGGAGCGGCGGACGATGGCAGAGGCCGTGGACAGCGCGGGGAGGCGAGGGGAGCACGGTGGCCGTGGCAAATGGCGTCGGCGAGAACGAGCTCCGCTCGGGTGTGCTCGGGAGAGGAAGCAGAGAAGGGGGAAGGGGCCGGGAGAGAGCAGAGAGCGACGGGAGAGGCAGAGGGGGCCGCGGGGCGTGTCCAAACGCATCGGGGGCGCCTTGAAGGCAAGCAGGAGGTGGCAAGGGTGGCGTCGGCGCTCACCACTGAGCTGCTTCGGGGCGAGGGGGAGGAAGACGACAGAGAGGAGGAGGTGGGCTGGGCCGGCCAGCTCAGATGGGCCGCCAGGTGGACTAGAGCGCCAGGTAAGTGCCCAGGTGAGCCTCTCTCTATTTTATTTCTGTTTTTCTATTTTCTGTAATTTTGTTTGGCTTTAATAAAAATGCCAGGGTATTTCCAAAAATCATGAAACTGCCCAATGTCACTGTTTGGAATATTTCCAACAGCAAACATTTCAGTTTGTGATTATTTGAGCATTTAAAATATTATTAGCAATTAAATGCCCAAATGCAAATACTATATAATTTAATTCAAAAATCCAAAATGGCCTAGAAAATGTGCACCATTTTTGGGAGAGGTTCTAGACCTATTCAAAAATGATGAACTTTTGTGAAGGGCATTTTGGGTTCATTGAAATGTTTTTTAGTTGAACCTAGTATTTTTAGGGGGGTGCTGGGGTTTGTTGATCCCCATTTCAGGTTTAAGAGAAATTTAAACATGATGCAACACAAGACTAGCTAACCCAGAGCAGACCAGAACTAGGGATGTGATACCATCACAAACTCTTATCCCTCGCATTACATAATTTGCCATTTGCCTCTCGTTTTCCTCTCCCCCACTTCACCCTTGCCATTTTATTCGCCCTCTTTTTCCGTTCCCCTTCTCTTTTCCATTTGTCTCTTTTTGCTTGCTTCTTGTGTGCTTGTGTGTTGGATTGTTTGTCACGATGGCTCAAGATAATACTAAATTGTGTGACTTTACTAATACCAATAATAATGATTTTATTAGCACTCCGATTCCTCCTCTTACCGATATTGAATCTTGTGAAATTAATACTGCTTTGCTGAATCTTGTCATGAAAGATCCGTTTTCCGGCCTTCCTAGTGAAGATGCCGCTACCCATCTAAACAGCTTTGTTGATTTGTGTGATATGCAAAAGAAGAAAGATGTGGATAATGGTATTGTTAAATTGTAGCTATTCCTGTTTTCGCTTAGAGATCGTGCTAAAACTTGGTTTTCGTCTTTGCCTAAAAATAGTATCGATTCATGGAATAAGTGCAAAGATGCTTTTATCTCTAATTATTTTCCTCCCGCTAAGATCATCTCTCTTAGAAACGATATTATGAATTTTAAGAAACTTGATCATGAACATGTTGCACAAGCTTGGGAGAGGATGAAATTAATGATACGTAATTGCCCTACACATGGTTTGAATCTTTGGATGATTATACAAAAAATCTAGGCCGGATTGAATTTTGCTTCTAGAAATCTTTTAGATTCGGCCACGGGAGGCAATTTTATGGAAATCTCTTTAGGAGAAGCTACTAAACTCCTAGATAATATTATGGTTAATTATTCTCAATGGCACAGTGAAGGATCTACTAGTAAAAAGGTGCATGCAATAGAAGAAATTAATGTTTTCAGTGGAAATATGGATGAACTTATGAAATTGTTTGCCAATAAGAGTATTTCTTCTGATCCTAATTATATGCCTTTGTCTACTTTGATTGAGAATAATAATGAATCTATGGATGTGAATTTTGTTGGTAGGAACAATTTGGGTAATAACGCGTATAGAGGTAATTTTAATCCTAGGCCGTTTCCTAGTAATTCCTCTAATAATTATGGTAATTCTTACAACAATTCTTATGGTAATTATAATAAGATGTCCTCTGATTTTGAATCTAATATTAAAGAATTTATTATTTCGCAAAAGAGTTTCAATGCTTTAATTGAAGAAAAACTGTCTAAGATAGATGAGTTGGCTAGGGACGTGGATAGAATTTCTCTTGATATTGATTCTTTGAAACTTAGATCTATTCCACCTAAGCATGATATCAATGAGTCCCCCAAATATATGAGAATTTCCATTGATGAGTGCAAAGAAAGAACCGCTAGGATGCGTGCTAAAAAATATTGCTTTGTGAAAGCGTGTTCTTCTAGTTTTCATAATAATAAGGATGAAGATCTAAAAGTAATAGATGTGTCTCCTATTAAATCTTTTTTTTGCAATATGAATCTTGATAATGATAGTACTAGAGATGAGTCAACTTTAGTTAAAAGGCGTTCCTATGATTCGGAGTTTTTAGATCTTGATGCAAAAATTAATAAAAGTGGGATTGGAGAGGTCAAAACTTTACATAGCAATGAACCCACGATTTGGGATTTCAAGGAATTTAATTATTATAATTGTTCTTTAATAGATTGTATTTCCTTGTTGCAATCCATGCTAAATTATCCGCATGCTTATAATCAAAATAAAGCATTTACTAAACATATCGTTGATGCTATAATGCAATCTTACGAAGAAAAGCTTGAATTGGAAGTTTCTATCCCTAGAAAACTCTATGATGAGTGGGAACCCACTATTAAAATTAAAATTAAGGATCGTGAATGCTATGCTTTATGTGATTTGGGTGCTAGCGTTTCCACGATTCCAAAAACTTTGTGTGATGTGTTAGGTTTCTGTGAATTTGATGATTGTTCTTTAAATTTGTACCTCACGGGTTCCAGTATTAAGAAACCTATGGGAAGAATTAATGATTTTCTTACTGTTGCAAATAGGAATTATGTGCCCATAGATTTCATTGCTCTTGATATAGATTGAAATCCTACATGTCCAATTATTCTTGGTAGGCCTTTCCTTAGAACGATTGGTGCAATTATTGATATGAAAGAAGGAAATATTAGATTCCAGTTTCCGTTAAGGAAAGGCATGGAACACTTTCCTAGAAAGAAAATTAAATTACCTTATGAATCTATTATGAGAGCCACTTATGGATTTCATACCAAAGATGATAATACCTATATATATCCTTGCTTTTATGCCTAGCTAGGGGCGTTAAACGATAGCGCTTGTTGGGAGGCAACCCAATTTTATTTTTGTTCCTTGATTTTTGGTTCAGTTTAGGAATAAATAATTAATCTAGCCTATGTTTAGATGTGGTTTTATGCTTTTAATTAGTGTTTGTGCCAAGTAAAACCATTGGGAAGACTTGGGGAAAGTCTTTGCGATCTTGCTGTAAAATACATAAACTTTAGCGCTCACGAGATTTGCTGCCATTTTATACTGGAGAGTGCGATTAGGTTGATTCTTTTTGCATATGATTAATAGATAAATTCATCACGTCCCGAAATTTATTTTAGAATTTTTGGGGTTACAGAAGTAATCGAAACCTACAGATTACTACAGACTGTTCTGTTTTTGACAGATTGTGTTTTTCAAGTGTTGTTTGCTTATTTTGATGAATCTATGGCTAGTATCGGAGGTTATAAACCATAGAGAAGTTGGAATACGGTTGGTTTAACACCAAAATAAATAAATAATGAGTTCATTACAGTACCTTAAGTGGTGGTTTGTTTTCTTATACTAACGGAGCTCATGAGATTTTCTGTTTAAGTTTTGTGCTGTGAAGTTTTCAAGTTTTGGGTAAAGATTTGATGGATTATGGAATAAGGAGTAGAAAGAGCCTAAGCTTGAGGATTCCCATGTCACCCAAGGTAAAATTGAAGGACAACCAAAAGCCTAAGCTTGGGGATGCCCCGGAAGACATCCCCTCTTTCGTCTTCTTCTATTGGTAACTTTACATGAGGCTATATTTTTATTCACCACATGATATGTGTTTTGCTTGGAGCGTCGTGTATGATTTGAGTCTTTGCTTTTTAGTTTACCACAATAATCCTTGATGTACACACCATTTGGAAGAGACGCACGTGAATTGGAATTAATTAGAATACTCTATGTGCTTCACTTATATCTTTTGAGCTAGATAATTTTGCTCTAGTGCTTCACTTATATCTTTTAGATCACGGTGGTGGTTTTATTTTATAGAAATTATTGATCTCTCATGCTTAACTTTTATTATTTTTAGAGTCCTTTAGAACAGCATGGTAATTTGCTTTGGTTATAAAATTAGTCCTAATATGATAGGCATCCAAGATGGGTATAATAAAAACTATCATCAAAACTGCATTGAATACCATGAGAAGTTTGATACTTGATGATTGTTTTGAGATATGAAGATGGTGATATTAGAGTCATGATAGTTTAGTAGTTGTGAATTTGAGAAATACATGTTCTAAAGTTTGGGATTCCCGTAGCATGCACGTATGGTGAACCGTTATGTGATGAAGTCGGAGCATGATTTATTTATTGATTATCTTCCTTACGAGTGGCGGTCGGGGACGAACGATGGTCTTTTCCTACCAATCTATCCCCCTAGGAGCATGTGCATTGTACTTTGTTTCGATAACTAATATTTTTTTTGCAATAAGTATGTGAGTTCTTTATGACTAATGTTGAGTCCATGGATTATACGCACTCTCACCCTTCGACCATTGCTAGCCTCTCTAGTACCGCGCAACTTTCGCCGGTACCTTAAACCCACCATATACCTTCCTCAAAACAGCCACCATACCTACCTATTATGGCATTTCCATAGCCATTCCGAGATATATTGCCATGCAACTGTCCATCGTTCCGTTATTATGACACGCTTCATCATTGTCATATTGCTTTGCATGATCATGTAGTTGACATCGTATTTGTGGCCAAGCCACCATTCATAATTCTTTCATACATGTCACTCATGATTGATCACATATCCCGGTACACCGCCGGAGGCATTCACATAGAGTCATATTTTATTCTAAGTATTGAGTTGTAATCTTTGAGTTGTAAGTAAATAAAAGTGTGATGATTATCATTATTAGAGCATTGTCCCAAGTGAGGAAAGGATGATGGAGACTATGATTCCCCCACAAGTCGGGATGAGACCCCGGACGAAAAAAAGAGGCCATAAAAAAAGAGAAGAAGAAGAAGGCCCAAATAAAAAAATGAGAGAAAAAGAGAGAAGGGACAATGTTACTATCCTTTTTCCACACTTGTGCTTCAAAGTAGCACCACGATCTTCATGATAGAGAGTCTCCTATGTTGTCACCTTCATATACTAGTGGGAATTTTACATTATAGAACTTGGCTTGTATAATCCGATGATGGGCTTCCTCAAAATGCCCTAGGTCATCGTGAGCAGGCAAGTTGGACGCACACCCACTTAGTTTCTATTTGAGCTTTCATACACTTATAACTCTAGTGCATCTGTTGCGTGGCAATCCCTACTCACTCACATTGATATCTATCGATGGGCATCTCCATAGCCCGTTGATACGCCTAGTTTATGTGAGACTATCTTCTCCTTTTTGCCTTCTCCACAACCACCATTCTATTCCACCTATAGTGCTATGTCCATGGCTCACACTCATGTATTGCGTGAAGATTGAAAAAGTTTGAGAACACCAAAAGTATGAAACAATTGCTTGGCTTGTCATCGGGGTTGTGCATGATTAAATACTTTGTGTGATGAAGATAGAGCATAGCCATACTATATGATTTTGTAGGGATAACTTTCTTTGGCCATGTTATTTTGAGAAGACATGATTGCTTTGTTAGTATGCTTGAAGTACTACTATTTGTATGTCAATATTAAACTTTTGTCTTGAATCTTTCGGATCTGAACATTCCTGCCACAAGAAAGAAAATTACATTGAGAAATATGCTAGGTAGCATTCCACATCAAAAATTCTGTTTTTATCATTTACCTACTCGAGGACGAGCAGGAATTAAGCTTGGGGATGCTTGATACGTCTCCAACGTATCTATAATTTTTGATTGTTCCATACTATTATATTATTAGTTTTGCATGTTAATGGGCTTATTTATACACTTTTATATTATTTTTGGGACTAACCTACTAACCCAAGGCCCAGTGCAAATTGCTGTTTTTTTGTCTATTTTAGTGTTCCGCAGAATAGGAATATCAAACGGAATCCAAACGGAATGAAACCCTCAGGAGAGTTATTTTGGAACAAACGTGATCCAGAGGACTTGGAGTGGACATCAAGAAATCAACGAGGAGGCCACGAGGCAGGGAGGCGCGCCTGCCCCCTGGGCGCCCCCACCCTCATGGGCCCCTCGTGGCTCCACCGACCTACTTCTTCCTCCTATATATGTCCACATACCCCGAAAACATCCAGGAGCACCACGAAACCCTATTTCCACCACCGCAACCTTCTCTACCCAAGAGATCCCATCTTGGGGCCTTTTCCGGAGCTCCGCCGGAGGGGGAATCAATCACGGAGGGCTTCTACATCAACACCATAGCCTCTCCGATGATGTGTGAGTAGTTTACCTCAGACCTTCGGGTCCATAGCTATTAGCTAGATGGCTTCTTTTCTATCTTTGAATCTCAATACAAAGTTCTCCTCGATCTTCTTGGAGATCTATTCGATGTAACTCTTTTTGCGGTGTGTTTGTCGAGATCCGATGAATGGTGGGTTTATGATCAAGATTATCTATGAACAATATTCGATTCTTCTCTGAAATCTTTTATGTATGATTTGTTATCTTTGCAAGTCTCTTCGAATTATCAGTTTGGTCTGGCCTACTAGATTGATCTTTCTTGCAATGGGAGAAGTGCTTAGCTTTGGGTTCAATCTCGCGGTGTCCTTTCCCAATGACAACAGGGGCAGCAAGGCACGTATTGTATTGTTTCCATCGAGGATAAAAAGATGGGGTTTATATCATATTGCTTGAGTTTATCCCTCTACATCATGTCATCTTCCTTAATGCGTTACTCTGTTCTTATGAACTTAATACTCTAGATGGATGCTGGATAGCGGTCGATATGTGGAGTAATAGTAGTAGATGCAGAATCGTTTTGGTCTACTTGTCGTGGATGTGATGCCTATATACATGATCATGCCTAGATATTCTCATAATTATGCACTTTTCTATCAATTGCTCACAGTAATTTGTTCACCCACCGTAATACTTATGTTATCTTGAGAGAAGCCACTAGTGAAACCTATGGCCCCCGGGTCTATTATCTATTATATTAATCTCCCGTCAACTAGCTATTTCTGGCGCCATTTATTTTGCAATCTTTACTTTCAATCTATATCATAAAAATACCAAAAATATTTATCTTATTATTATTATTATCTCTATCAGATCTCACTCTCGTAAGTGACCGTGAAGGGATTGACAACCCCTTTGTCGTGTTGGTTGCGAGGTTCTTATTTGTTTGTGTACGTACGAGGGACTTGCGTGTAGTCTCCTACTGGATTGATACCTTGGTTCTCAAAAACTGAGGGAAATACTTACGCTACTTTTCTGCATCACCCTTTCCTCTTCAAGGGAAAATCAACATAGTGCTCAAGAGGTAGCAGTCTTTGATCGTAGTGTCGCGTTTGGACCATCCTGCAATAGTGATTATACCTGCTTCCAAAAGCTTTAATATTTCAGTTCCTACCACCTCTTTCATTTTAGGATTCAATTGTCATTGATGATCAACGACGGGTTTAGCATCAGGTTCCATATTAATCTTGTGATGACAGAGAGTGGGACTAATGCCCTTAAGATCATCAAGAGTATGCCCAATAGCAGCTCGGTGCTACCTTAGAGATTTTAATAATATTTTCTCTTCATGCTCTGTAAGGTTAGCATTAATAATAACAGGATATATCTTTTTCTCATCAAGATAAGCATATTTCGAAGTGTCGGGCAATTGCTTTAATTCAAACATAGGGATCACCTTTAGGTGGAGGAGGACCTCCTACAGTTTCAACAGGCAAATTGCGTTTAAGGATAGGTTGTTGTTCAAAGAATATTTTATCAATTTCATTTCTTTCATGCAAGTGCATATCATTTTGATGGTCTAGCAAATATTGTTCTAGTGGATCAGTACGAGGTACAACAATAGAATCAAGATCAATTATTTCATCCTTACTAGGAATTCTTTATCACGAGGTTTCCTACGAAACTTAGAGAAATTAAACTCATGAGACACATCACTAAAATTAACACCGGCAGTTTGTTTCTCGCAATCTATCTTAGCATCAACAGTATTCAGGAAAGGTCTACCAAATATAATGGGGCAAAAGTCATCTTTTGTGGAACTAAGAACTAGAAAATTAGTAGGGTATTTTATTTTTTCACACAAGAGTTCAGCATCTCTAACGATCCCAAGTTGTGTGATAGTATCTCTATTAGCAAGTTTAATAGTAACATCAATATCTTCTATTTCAGCAGGTGGTATATAATTCATAATTTCTAGGTAAAGAGTAAAATGAATAGCACTGACACTAGCACCCAAATCACATAAACCATGATAATAATGATCTCCTATTTTAATTGAGACAACAGACATGACAACAACGGGCTTATTTTTGTCTTTAGTGTCTGGTTTGGCAATTCTAGCCGCTTCATCACAGAAGTAAATAACATGCCCAACAATATTATCGACCAAGAGATCTTTCACCATATAAATACTAGGTTCTAAGTTAATTTTTTCCGAAGGGTTAGATGCTCTGATATTACTTTTGTTAACCACTGTTGAAACCTTAGCATGTTCCTTTATCCTAACAGGGAAATGTGTTTTTTCAATATAAGCAGTAGGAACAACTGGATCAACATTGTAAATGATAGTTTCATCCTTAATTATAATTGGTTCTTTAATCTCTTCTTTAATAGGGGGGTGATATTTAAACCACTTCTCCTTAGGGATATCAACATGAGTAGCAAAAGATTCACAAAAGGAGGCTACTATCTCAGAGTCAAGTCCATATTTAGTGCTAAACTTGTGAAAAGCATCAGCATTCATAAAAGGTTTAACACAATCAAACTCAAGTTTTATACCTGACTCCTAACCTTCGTCGAGTTCCCAATATTCAGAGTTGCGTTTTGTTCTTTCCAAAAGATCCCACCTAAATTCAATAGTCTTCTTCATAAAAGAGTCGGTACAAGAAGTATCGAGCATGGATTGATCATCATGAGAAAGCCGAGCATAAAAATTCTGAATAATAATTTCTCTTGAGAGATCATGATTGGGTCTTGAATGTAACATTGATTTAAGCCTCCTCCTCCCAAGCTAGAGCAATACTTTATCCTTCATGAGGCCAAAAATTATATATATAATTCCGATCACGATGAACTAGATGCATAGGATAATTTTTTTGGTGAAATTCCAATTTCAATCGGTTCCAATTCCAAGCTCCAATGTCATCACATAGCCTATACCATGTCAATGCTCCCCCCCCCAACGATAAAGGGAAAACCTTCTTATTAATGTAACATCCCAAAATTATAAATTTTCGAATGTTATAATAATTAAAATATATGATTGTTGATTGATTGTTGAGTGATTGATTGAGTGAAATTTATTACAATTTTAAACTTTTGAAGTTTTGTTGAGAGGGAATAAAAAGGACTTTCCAAAAAAAGTTTCTGTTTGAAAATATTTGAATTTTGGAAATATTTCAAACTTCATGCCACTCAATGATCCTCATGATTTCTTCAATGAAAGAGAGTGGGAAGTAAAGAAAATTTCATTTTGAAGTTGTCATTTAATTTATTTATTTTAACTCAAAGTGGCATTTGAGTTTTATTCAAAAACTTTTCTGACAAAGAACACTTGAACAAAAGTGTTGAGAGGGAGTAACATGACACCCCAAAATGTTGGAATATTTTTTCATAGAGTTTTGAAAGTCATTTGGATTTTTGTTTGAATTTAAAAAAATGATTTTTTCAAAAAGTATTTTATTTGCCCCTGGAAATTATCCCATTAAATTGTGCTTAATTTTCTGATCGTTTTGATATATAATACTCCTATATTTTATTTTATTTAAATGATTTTTATTCGCGGAATCTTTTTAAAAAGGAAAGGTATTTTTTGTTTTGGGCCAAATCCGGCCCGATAGTGCCAGACCATCTCCTTCCTCACAAACGGGATTTCGTTCCCGAGCACAGCCACGTCGGCCATCGCCGGAGATCGCGGGATTCGTGAAATCCCTTGCCCCCTCCTCCAAACCGACCTCCCCCCTATAAAAAGGCCACCTCCCGCACCCATTCCCGCCCCTAGAGCCGCCTCTCCTCGCCCCACACTACCGCGCCACCTCGTCGGAGATCGCCGGACCACCGCCACCATTGCCGCCCCGCCCCACCACCTCCGGCCATCCCCGCCACCCATGGACCCCACCAATCGCTCCGCCCTGCTCTACCGCCCCCGACTGTCCCTTCCCCGACGCCAGAGGGCCACCGGAGGACGTCGCCGGAGCTCCACCAGGACCCCATCACCGGAACTGCTACATTAAATCCCGACCTACTGTTTTTTTTCGTTCTGTTTTTAAAACAGAATAGTTTCAATCTTGTAAAATCCATAGTTAATTATCTACGAGGTGTTTTTGAGTGATTCCAACTGCCTTGGATCAAAAATTTTATGAAGTTTCTGTTAGTTCAATTTTATTTCACATTTGAGCAGTTTAAATTTGTGTTTGTATGAATTTTCTCAAATCACTAGATTTGAGCTATTTTGAGTTAGGAATATTATTTTTGACCGATTCTTTTTGCTACTGGTTACTTATTAGACTAGCTACGCAGTAGTGTTTAGTTTGCATGTTAGTGAGTTAGTTAGATTAGCTTTTTATTGTAAACAGTACCGATTACTCTGTTTTTAGTACTGTTTGTAGTTTAATTATTATAAATTAGTTTTAATTAGTTTCTTTTGCTAGTTTTCGCCAGTGTGTCATATATTCTATTGGTTAACAGTAGGTGATTTCTAGGATTTATTAGACTTAGTATTCTTGAGGTTCTAGGTGTTATTTTTTGTATGACTAGTTGCTAGCAATAGGAATAGTGTTAGAGCTTCTAGGTACTGTTAGAATTTTATTATAGGAAAAATACTTTATGTTACATAGAGGATAATTATTTTTACCGTGTTAAGTATTTTTTGTTTTAGGATTTGTACTTGTTGTTAGGTAGAGTTTTTGTGGTGTAGATTAGCCCTATAAGTTTATTTGAGTGATTTGGAGTTTTCTTTGGTTTTTACCTTCGATCCTATTTCGATTTCGTTGTTATTTTGATTGTTATGATTGAGTGCTAGACTGATTGCTTATGTGAATACTATGCTTGCTTGTATAGATTTCATCGGAGAGTGACGACTAGTTTATCAAGTTTTTAAGAGCGATAATATCTTCACCAACTGGCCAGGCAAGTTCACTTTGACCATGTTTTCCATACCTATGTTTATTTGCATGTAGTATCACCCTTTTAACAGTCTCTCCAGTAGTGTTATTGAATCTTGTAGTTGAGTAGAATGCATGAGGTAGGAACCATCTCCCTGTTACCAAACCTGGGACGTTATATATTTTTAATGCTACGCTATAGTAGACGGGGTTTGGTATGAGTGCATGAGAGTGGTGTGAAGAAGGAGGACTCAACGTCAATGGCGACAACTTCATGATGGCACCGGCAAGGACTGCATCTTCACGACTCCTCAAGATTTTGAGACTCGAGACAAGAATTCAATACACACTACTGGGTGAAGGACGGTTGACGGGCACCCTGGAGAAACCAGTGGTTGGCCGGGATGCATGGAGAAGCGCCATGACATCTTGCGGAAAGCTTCACCAAGGCTCAAAGAGACGGAAGAATACTTCATGCCCGGAAGCTTACCTGTGCAACCGCAAGTCACTATGGGCTCTGGCTTGGTTGACCTTAGTGGTGACTCTGGCTGGGACGGTGCTAGCAGATGTAGAACTACGATAGGATTGGATGAGCACCGGACAGTGGTCACAGGAACTCTTCGGAAGACCATGTTTCGGTCATCTTGTTCTCAAACACCCTGAAGTGCGAGAACACAAAAGAGGGATCGAATCTTGCGGGTAAAGTGTACAAACCTCTGCAGAGGGTTAAAACCTAATCGATTAGCCGTGTCCCCGGTTACGGACAATTTGAGCCTCTGGACTTGGATCTATCTCGGAACTCTCAACACCGGACTGATAATTTAATTGTGGGCAACTTATGATGCTTTGGGTATGAGACATCGGTTGGCGGAACCATGTCATGACAGAAAACTCCATAGTACAGACTCCTGATATTCCTTTGTTGTAGGGAAAATAAAACCAGCTTTTACGCAAAAACATCAGACACAGAGCCACAAAGCCATATTGCATATATAATAGTTTTCTCATCTGCTTTCCTCATATTGTGATCTTGCCAGTACATTCAATGTACTGACCTACACGGCTGCAACGTCTCATGTTGCAGATATGTTCCTTCCGACGAGTAAGAGTACGGTACATGGGTACGGTCTACACTCAACCTGCCGATGGCGTTAATGGGACTCCACACCCGATTATTTGTTTCCGCTGAGACTTATGAGGTATATATCAGTTTTAGGTTATTTATACATGTGATTGCACTTTGATATATACATTGATGTACTGTGTGTGCCAGCATACCGATCCAGGGATGGCACAGATACACAGAGACTTGACCGTCTGAGGTCGGGTCGCAACAATTAACCTCATCTCCGGGTAAACCTACAAGCTTAAACAATCCACAAATTTCATCCACATGTATCAAATGCATATCAGGATGTTTCGTTCCATCTCCTGCATAAGGATTAGCTAGCAGTTTCTCTATCATACCCGAAGGAATTTCATAACTAATATTTTCAGTAGGTGTAGTAGGTTTAGGGGAAACTATTTGTGCTTCACATCGAGGTGACGATACCCCAAACAAACCCCTCAAAGGATTGTTTTCCATTGTAACAAGTGATAGTAAATTGCAGCACGTATTATAAATTTTTCCTTACTAATTTCCACTTACAAAGAGCGCTTCACTCCCCGAAATGGCACCAGAAAAGAGTCTTGATGACCCACAAGTATAGGGGATCAATCGTAGTCCTTTTGATAAGTAAGAGTGTCGAACCCAATGAGGAGCAGAAGGAAATAATATGTGGTTTTCAACAAGGTAATTTCTGCAAGCACTAAAATTGTCTGTAACAGATTGTTTGCTAGCAAGATAATTTGTAACAAGTAACAAGTAAAAATAGTAAAAATAAGTGCAGCCAGGTAGCCCAATCCTGTTTGTAGCAAAGGACGGGTCGGAACGGCTCTGATAATAAGTAAAACATTCTCGAGGAAACACGGAGATTTCATCTAGTCACTTTCATCATGCTGGTTTGATTCACGTTTGCTACTTTGATAATTTGATTTGTGGGTGGACCGGTGCTTGGGTGCCGTTCTTACTTGAACAAGCCTCCCACATATGATTAAACCCTCTCGCAAGCATCCGCAACTACGAAACAAGAATTAAGATAAAATCTAATCATAGCATTAAACATATGGATCCAAATCAGCCCCTTAGGGAATAGCGCATAAACTAGGGTTTAAGCTTGTGTGACTCTAGCAACCCATCATCTAATAACTACTCCACAATGCATTCCCTTAGGCCCAAAGATGGTGAATTGTCATGTAGTCAACGTTCACATAACACCACTAAGGGAATCACAACATACATATCAACAAAATATCGAACGAATATCAAATTCACATGATTACTTGCAACATGACTTCTCCCGTGTCCTTGAGAACAAAAGTAACTACTCAAACAACATATTCTTGCTCAAGATCAGAGTAGTAAATATCATAATGGATCTGAACATATACTCTTCCACCAAATAAACCGGCTAGCATCAACTATAAGATGTAATCAACACTACTAGTCACCCACAGGTACCAATCCGAGGATACAAAGATTGAACACAAGATATGAACTAGGGTTTGAGATGAGATGGTGGCGTTGAAGATGTTGATGAAGATTGGCCTCCCAAATATGAGAGGGTTGTTGGTGATGACGATGGCTTCGATTTCCCCCTCTCGGAGGGAAGTTCCCCCGGCAGAATCGCTCCGCCGGAGGGCAAAAGTGCTCCTGCCCAAGTTCCGCCTCGAGACGGCGTCGGTTCGTCCCGAAAGTCCTATTCTTAATTTTTTTTCTAGGTCAAAAGACCTTATGTACCAGAAGATGGGCACCGGAGGTGGGCCAAGGGCCCCACTACCCACCAGGGCGCGCCTGGAGGGGGTGGCGTGCCCTGGAGCCTAGTGGGCACCTAGGTGGCTGAGGGAGTCCTGGATTGGGGGGTCTCCGGACAGCCGGACTATCTCCATTGGCTGGACTGTTAGACTATGAAGATACAAGATTGAAGACTTCGTCTCGTGTCCGGATGGGACTCTACTTGGCGTGGAAGGCAAGCTAGGCAATACGAATATGGATATCTCCTCCTTTGTAACCGACCTTGTGTAACCCTAACCCTCTTCAGTGTCTATATAAACCGAAGAGTTTTAGTCCGTAGGACAACAATCATAACATACAATCACACCATAGGCTAGCTTTTGGGGTTTAGCCTCTCTGATCTCGTGGTAGATCTACTCTTGTACTACCCATATCGTCATCTCTGAGCCTGGGTAAAACATCGTGTCCCCTGCCTCCTGTTACCATCCGGCCTAGACGCACAGTTCGGGACCCCCTACCCGAGATCCGCCGGTTTTGACACCGTCGTTGGTGCTTTCGTTGAGAGTTCCTCTGTGTCGTCGCCGTTAGGCTTGATGGCTCCTACTATCATCGATAGCAATGCAGTCCAGGGTGAGACTTTTCTCCCCGGACAGATCTTCGTATTCGGTGGCTTTGCACTGTGGGCTAATTCGCTTGGCCATCTGGAGCAGACTGAAAGCTACGCCCCTGGCCATCAGGTCAGATTTGGAAGTTTGAACTACACGGCCGACATCCGCGGAGACTTGATCTTCGACGGATTCGTGCCACAGCCGGGCGCGCCGCACTGTCGCGATGGGTCCGACCTAGCTCTGCCGCCGAACAGTACCCAGAGGCCGCGCCCACATCAGCTCCGACCCTTAGCTCGGAGCCAACTGCGCCAATCGAGGACGGGTGGCTAGACACCGCCTCAAGGGCTGCAGTCTCGACGGCGATCGAGCCAAACACCAGCATAATCCTCTGCGTAGCCCGTGACTCCAAGGTGCCGGACACTTCTTCTGACTCCGAACCATCCGCGCCCCTGCCAATCGAATCCGATTGGGCGCCGGTCATGGAATTCACCGCCGCGGATATCTTTCAGCACTCGCCCTTCGGTGACATTTTGAATTCACTAAGGTCTCTCTCTCTTTGTCAGGAGAGCCCTGGCCGAATTATGGCCAACAGGATTGGGATGCGGACGACGAAGAAATTCGACGCCCACCCACCACCCACGTCGTAGCCACTGTCGATGATTTAACTGACATGCTCGACTTCGACTCCGAAGACATCAATGGTATGGACGACGATGTAGGAGACGAACATGAACCAGCACCTATAGGGCACTGGAAAGCCACCTCGTCATATGACATATACATGGTGGATACACCCAAAGAAGGCAATAGCGACGGGATAGCGGAGGATGACCCCTCCAAGAAGCAACCCAAACGCCGACGTCAGCGGCGCCGCTTTAAGTCCGGCCAAAGCAAAAGTGGTGATACCGGCACAGGAGATAACAACACTCCGGATAGTGCCGAAGAAAACAACAAACCCCTCCAGCAAGATTTAGAGCAGGAGGATGGAGGAGCCAGCTCTCCTGAGAGAGCGGCAGACGGAGAGGAGGAAGATGACAATCACATGCCCCCCTCCGAAGACGAGGCAAGCCTCGGCGACGATGAATTCGCTGTACCAGAGGATCCCGTCGAACAAGAGCGCTTGAAGCGCCAACTTATGGCCACGGCAAATAGCCTGAAGAAAAAGCAGTAGCAGCTTCAAGCTGATCAAGATCTGCTAGCTGACAAATGGACTGAAGTCCTCGCGGCCAAGGAATATAAACTCGAGCGTCCCTCCAAGAGTTACCCAAGGCGCAGGTTACTACCCCGACTGGAGGAAGAAGCGTATGATACGGCTGATCGGCCACCTCGTGGCCGCGATAGAGAGGCATTCCAGCCAAAAGCTCAGCCTCCACCCCAACGCCATTCAAATAAAAAGGCATGGGGAGATACTCCAGACCTGCGAGACATATTGGAGGACAAGGCAAAGCATTCAAGATCGATCTATGGATCATGAGGGCGCACCACTCTGCGAGACGACAAACGTCACGCCGGATACAGTAAAAGCAAATCCGGCCGGGCCGAACACAGCGGGCAAGACCCATTCGAGCTGCGTCGTGATATAGCCCAATACAGAGGCGCCGCACACCCCTTATGCTTCACAGACGAAGTAATGGAACATCAATTCCCAGAAGGTTTCAAACCTGTAAATATTGAATCATACGACGGCACAACAGATCCCGCAGTGTGGATTGAGGATTTCCTCCTCCACATCCACATGGCCCGCGGCGATGACTTACACGCCATTAAATACCTCCCACTAAAGCTCAAAGGACCAGCGCGGCATTGGCTTAATAGCTTGCCAGCGGACTCCATTAGTTGTTGGGAAGATCTGGAAGCCGCATTCCTCGACAACTTTTAGGGCACTTATGTGGACCACCAGACGCCGATGATTTAAGCCACATAATTCAGCAGCCAGAAGAGTCGGCCAGGCAATTCTGGACTCGGTTCCTTACAAAGAAAAATCAAATCGTTGACTGTCCGGATGCGGAGGCCTTAGCGGCTTTCAAGCACAGCATCCGATACGAGTGGCTAGCCCGGCACCTTGGTCAAGAAAAGCCGAAATCTATGGCAGCTCTCACGACGCTCATGACCCGCTTTTGTGCGGGAGAAGACAGCTGGCTGGCTCGCAGTAACAACATATCAAAGAACCATGGTACCTCGGATACCAAGGACGGCAATAGCAGGTCACGTTGCAACAAGCATAAGCGCCGCATTAACAGCGAAAATACTGAGGATACGGTAGTCAACGCCGGATTCGAAGGCTCTAAACCCGGTCAGCGGAAAAAGCCATTCAAACAAAGTACGCCGGGTCCGTCCATCTTGGACCGTATACTCGATCACTCGTGTCAAATACACGGCACCCTAGACAAGCCAGCCAATCACACCAACAGGGATTGTTGGGTGTTCAAGAAGGCCGGTAAGTTAATTGCCGAAAACAAGGACAAGGGGCCGCATAGCGATGATGAGGAGGAGCCCCGGCAGCCGCACACTGGAGGACAGAAGAGGTTTCCCCCGCAAGTGCGGACGGTGAACATGATATACGCAACCCACATCCCCAAGAGGGAGCGGAAGCGTGCGCTCAGGGACGTATATGCGTTGGAGCCAGTCGCCCCCAAGTTCAACCCTTGGTCTTCCTGTCCGATCACCTTCGATCGTAGGGACCACCCCACTAGTATCCGTCATGGCGTATTTGCCGCACTGGTCCTAGACCCAATCATCGACGGATTTCACCTCACTCGAGTCCTTATGGACTGCGACAGCAGCCTGAACTTGCTTTATCAGGACACGGTGCGCAAAATGGGTATAGACCCCTCAAGGATCAAACCCACGAAAACGACCTTTAAGGGCGTCATTCCAGGTGTAGAGGCCCATTGCACAGGCTCAATTACACTGGAAGTGGTCTTCGGATCCTTGGATAATTTCCGAAACGAAGAGTTAATCTTCGATATAGTCCCGTTCCGCGGTGGTTATCACCCGCTGCTCGGGCGAACCGCATTCGCTAGATTCAATGCGGTACCGCATTATGCATACCTCAAGCTCAAGATGCCAGGACCTCGCGGAGTTATTACATTCAATGGAAACACAGAACGCTCTCTCCGAACAGAGGAGCACACCGCGGCCCTCACAGCAGAAGCGCAAAGCAGCCTCTCAAGGCAATCAACCAGTTCGGTGCTTCAAAGCCCGAACACCTTCAAGCGCGCTCGGGACAATCGGCAAATAGACCGCCTAGCGCGATCTGAGCTCGCGTAGCAATACGGCGGCCACCCCAATCCCAGCCCAACGGCAATATTCATGCCGCGCGTACATAATTACGCATTAAAAATGCCACGGGCACAGGTGGGGAGGGGGGCACAACTGCGGCACGCCCCAAAACGCGGCCTAAACCGCACTAGGGGCTTCCCGTTTGGTTATTTTTCTTTTTCTTTCAGGACCTTAATCTCTGGAAACACTGTCCCGCAGCACTATTGCCGAACACATGATGCAGCAACCAAGGAAGCAGGCAGCTACGTTATACCACGAAATTCCCAGGTTGATTACAGTAACGAGCGAAATATTCGATTTCATATCATTCCTCAGCTTGCCCTTGGAAGGGACATAGTCCTACTCTTTGCTTATCACACTATCTGTATCACTCTGCTTTAACGCAATTTTTCAATAAACAATGCATGACATTACGACTGTTATTGCATTCTTGTTGTATATATATACCTATGTGTTCATTAATGACGCCTTGCAACCGTACACTCTGGTACGGCCAATACACCAGGGGCTTACGTACCCCACAATGCGGTGTGAATAGTCCGAACACTTCCACAAGTGCGGCACCCCGAACTTATAGCATTATATGTATCAGCTCCGAATCATGTCTTTGGTCAAATGTTGGGTTTGCCGGGCTCCTATGTTTTGGTACCTTACGTTCCGCTCTATCGGCTAAGGTAGCGCTAGGAGAACTACTGCGATTGTGCCCCGGTTCTGCCGGGCTGAGCACCTCAGTAGAGAAAGCTAAAACTGACTGTCATGATAAGGCGAGAGACTGGTCGCTGTTCGGCGAGGTTTTTCGAGTCCCTAAAGACTTATGCCGCTTAGGGCGAGGGGCCGGCCCTGTCCGGCTTACAGGCATGTATCACGCCCCGAATTCGGCCTTCCGAATACCAGGAGCTTCACCGAAATTTAAAATTATAGAATTCTATGGCTAAGTGAGAGTGATAAAGCATTATTAGTCCGGTTGCCTTGTTCGTTGTGCTGAGCACCTCCCTCGAAGGACCCAAACATGGGAACAAGAGTGCTCAGGTTTATCCCGAACACCAAAGCACTCGTGGCATGGGGGCAGAAGCCGAGGACTAGCCATCTCTCAGATTGGATAAACAGCCAAACAGAAGGTAATATTTTAAATTCCAACAAGCGTTTCATAGCGCATATGAAACAAGTTTTCATACATACAGGATAAAACGAGCAAGTCTCATTCAAATATTACATCTTTCGAACACTCGTCCGCGATAAGACAGGCACCCTGCAGAACACCCTCGTAGTACATCTCGGGGTGGCGGTGTTCCTTGCCCTCTGGGGGCACCTCCTTGATCAGCTTCATGGCGTCTAGCTTGACCCACTGCAATTTCACACGGGCGAAAGCCCGGCGTGCACCTTCAATGCAGACAGATCGCTTGATGACCTCCAGCCGCGGGCAGGCATCCATGAGCCGCCTCACCAGGCCGAAGAAGCTATTCGGAAGGGCGTCGCCAGGCCACAACCGGATTATAAAGCTCTTCATGGCCTGATCGGCCGCCTTATGTAGCTCGACCATCTGCTTCAGCTGGTCGCTCATTGGCACCAGATGTTCGGCCTCAGCATACTGAGACCAGAACAGCTTCTCCGTCGAGCTTCCGTCCTTGGCCTGGTAAAATTGTGCGGCATCGGACACACTGCGGGGCAAATCTGCGAATGCTCCTGAAGAGCTCCGGATGCGGGTAAGTAATCGGTAATTTACTTTTACATGCCTGCTTTGCATATAGAAAGCCTTACCCGCCGCTATCTTCTTCATCGCGTCGATCTCTTGGAGGGCCTTTTGGACTTCGGCCTTGGCACTTTTTACACTCTCGTGGGCCGCGGCAAGCTCAGACTCCCGCGTCTTGGAGTCAAGCTCCAATGCCTCGTGCTTCGCCACAAGAGCCTGGAGCTCTTGCTGCACCTCACCCACCCGAGCCTCGTGCTTCTCTCGCTCGGTGCGCTCCTTGGCCGCTGTATCTTCGGCCTTGGTCAGTGCTTGCTTCAAGGCCGCCACCTCGGTCGTGGCCCCTGGCAAACATACAATGATCCTGTCATTTTGCAATCGCGTCCTTTTTTATATATACATATCTATAGACGGGGTATTAGTTACCCTTGTTCTCCTCGAGCTGCCTCTTGGCAAGGCCGAGCTCTTTCTTGGAACCTTCGAGGTCCTGCTTCAGTACAGCGACCTTCGCAGTCAGTGCGGCGGACGCCAGCAGCGAAGCCTGCATATGCATATTGACATACTTACATTAGACTCCTGCGATATTATTTGATCCTCTATTCGGCTTTTCTGTGTGAACACCGAACAAAGCATGAGGGGCTACTGTCTATGCGGTAATATTTCTACTACATTTTAAAACACTTACCTCAAAGCCTGTTAGAAGGCTGGCACAGGCTTCAGTCAATCCGCTCTTGGCGGACTAAACCTTCTGGATCACCGCACTCATGATAGTGCGGTGCTCCTCGTCAATGGAAGCGCTGCGAAGCGCTTCCAGCAGATTGTCCGGTGCCTCTGGATGGACAGAGGTCACCGGCACAGGCGTTTTGCCCCTCTTAGAAGGAGGCCGCCTGCCCGAGCCTGGAACCGCTGGAGGGTCCGGCACGGTGTTCGGCTGAGGGCCGAACTCGAAGCTCTCGGGGGCCCCATCCCCGCGGCTCCCGGAGTCCGGAAGGTCGCCTTGAGGCGCCTCCAGGACTGTCTCCCCTTGATCCGGTGCCTCTTGACAACACCTCGGCGTCGTCGGCATGATGAGGGGAGGTGGCGGTCGGGACTGGATCGCTATCCATGTCCGACAAGCCCAAGGAGCCGTCCGATGATACGTCGATACTGGCTCGTGGCGGCCTGCATAATTGGATTCGGCGTTAGGGAAAGCAATGCGACAAAGGAATCCTAGGAGTTACTCTGGTATCCGAATACTTACGATCTCCCCGGGGGCTTGACCCTGGGCAACCACTCGCCTTCGCCTTCATCGGCGGCGGTGGAACTATCCGGAAGGAGAGTCCTTCCCTTCTTGGACCCTCCGGCCTCCCCAGTTGGGGCGGCCTTCCTTTTCTTGTCTCCCCCAGTCGGTGGGGGAGCATCTTCTTCTTCTTCTTCCTCGTCTTCGGGGGAAGAGTGCGCCGCAGAGTCATCGGACGGTGAGTCCGACGACACCTGGTGTCGGGAACTCTTTCGGGTTCCCTTGTCCTTCTTGGTCTTCTCCGGCACCTTATAAGGGGCCAGAGTCAGCATCTTCGCCAGAAGAGCGTCTGCGGGGCCTTCGGGCAAAGGAGCCGGACAGTCGATCTGTCCGGCCATCTTCTGCCAGTTCTGTCAAAGGTACGAGAGTTTAGATCCCGCATAGAGTCAATCTATATAAAAAAATAAGTATCTTGTGAAAGCTAAAGCAGCTTACCGCACTGGCTTGGCGCTTCGCGCTGAATCCGCGATCCTCAGTAATAGGGGGAGGGACCTCGACACTTTTGAACAGCACCCTCAAGGCGTCTTCATGAGTCCTGTCGAAGAGCATGTTCAGAGTTCGGTGTTGCGCCGGATTGAACCCCCACAAGTTGAACTCCCGTTGTTGGCACGGGAGTATCCGGCGGATGAGCATAACTTGGACTATGTTGACAAGCTTGAGCTTCTTGTCCACCATGTTTGAAATACATGTTTGGAGTCTGGTCAGCTCTTTCGAACTACCCCAGGACAGGCCCTTCTCTTTCCAGGAGGTGAGCCGCATGGGGATGCCAGATCGAAACTCGGGGGCCGCTACCCATGCGGGGTCACGCGGCTTGGTGATATAGAACCACGCCGATTGCCACCCCTTTATGGTTTCCACAAAGGAGCCCTCGAGCCATGTTATGTTGAGCATCTTGCCCACCATGGCACCTCCGCACTCCGCCTGACGGCCGCCCACCACCTTCGGCTTGACATTGAAGGTCTTTAGCCATAAGCCGAAGTGGGGCTTGATGCGGAGGAAGGCCTCGCACACGACGATAAACACCGAGATGTTGAGGATGAAGTTCGGGGCCAGATCATGGAAATCCAGGCCGTAATAAAACATGAGCCCCCGGACGAAGGGATGGAGAGGCACTAGTAGAAAAAGGGCCTTTAGTCCCGGTTCATAAGGGCCTTTAGTCCCGGTTCTGGAACCGGGACTAAAGGGTCGGTACTAAAGCCTCCCCCTTTAGTCCCGGTTCTTATACGAACCGGGACTAAAGGCCCTCCACGTGGCCGCTGCCTGGAGGTCCACCTTTAGTCCCGGTTGGTAACACTAACCAGTACTAAAGGAAATTTTATGATTTTTTTGAATTTTTTTTTCAATTTTTTTGTTTTCAAATTTCTGAATTATTTTAACCTCTAATCTCTAATCACCCCTCATCACTGCTCAATTTAACCTTTAATCTCTAATCACCCCTCATCATTCCAAATCATCTAACTACCCGAATGGTCACCCATCCTCTCACTACTCCAGCCTGAGCACGCTTAACTTCCGGGTTCTATTCTCCCTCGTTTCCAAGTCTGCACTTGTTGTTTTCCTGACAATAGTAAGATGTTAATCCTATTAACCCTCAGGAATTTAGCTTGAGCATGAAGTCACACATTTCACTGTTTGAGTTTGAAACTATTGTTCTAAAAAACAATAATTATTTAGTAACACTAATATTTCTTGAATAAGTAGTTTGACCACAGTTTGACCCTAGTTTGACCACAGTTTGACCATAGTTTGACCAGATTTGACCAAAATTCAAAACAACTGAAATAATTATTTAGTAACACTAATATTTATTGAATAAGCAGTTTGACCATTGTTTGACCATAGTTTGACCATATTTGACCAAAATTCAAAAAAAACTGAAATAACTATTTAGTAACACTAATATTCTTGAATAATTATTTAGTAACACTAATACTTCTTGAATAAGTAGTTTGACTAGATTTAACAAAAATTAAAAAAACTAAAATTTGAGCATAACTTTTTTTCCTTTTAGAATTTGAGGATTCTAAAAATTTGCAAACAGGCCGTAGGCAGTCAAAATCGGAAGCGGATTTTCGTTCTGAACATTTTGATATATTATACTTTTTTCCGACATCGTATGCAAAAGTTATAGCCGTTTTACATTTTCCCTACACTTTTTGCAAAACATGTCCAAATTTAAGTTTTAAAATTTTCCTAACTAGTAGATGTAGTAATATAACTACCTCTCGAAGGATTTTATTTTTTGAAGTTTTTATCATTTTCTTTTGATTTTTTCAAAACAAAAAAGGTGATCCACGGGGGTGGGGGGTAGAGTTTGAAAATGGGACCTTTAGTCCCGGTTTGAGACACAAACCGGGACTAAAGGGCATCACACCCTTTAGTCCCGGTTCGTGTCTCAAAACGGGACTAAAGGTCTAATCTTTAGTCCCGGTTTGAGACACAAACCGGGACTAAAGGGAATCGCACCCTTTAGTCTCGGTTCGTGTCTCAAACCAGGACTAAAGGGCTCAGGTGAAACGGGACTAATGCCTTAGCCGCATGAACCGGGACCAATGCTCACATTGCTCCCGGTTCGTGACTGAACCGGGACTAATGTCAATATTGCCCCGTGACCAAAGCCCTGTTTTCTACTAGTGAGGGAATCCCAGTCCGCGGAGGAAATGGGTGAGGAATACCACCCTCTCATGGGGCCTGGGGGTGGGGATGAGCTGCCCCTCATCAGGGAGCCGGTGCGCGATGTCGTCGGGGAGGTATCCGGCTCTCCTCAGTTTCTTGACGTCTCCCTCCGTGACGGAGGGGACCATCCACTTGCCTCCCGCTCCGGACATGATTGGAGAAGGTCGAGGTGGGAAGTGTGGACTTGGGCGCTAGAGCTCGAGTGTGCGAAAACGAATGGATAAGGGAGGAAGAAGGCGTGGATAGAAAGGTGAATCCTTATCCCTTTATATGGGCGGACGAAACTAAGCGTCCCCACTTGCCTAGTAAAACTCGCTTATCCCCCAAGCGCCGCAATTGATGGCGCGGTTGGGTTACCCACGCCCCTATTGATGAGAATCTCGTAATAAGGGGACACGATCTCTGTTTTGACAAGACGTGTCGAAAAACTGCCTCGCGTTATGTGCGGGGCTGGTTAATAGAAACGGTTCGAATAATCACCGGGCCATGACGTAACGTCATGCGGCCAAAACAAGCCAGCAGATTAGATCTGCGAAAATACTATTCTCTCTACGGTGGAATGTGGAACTTATTTTGCAGGGTCGGACACTATCCTCGTATTCAAATTCTTCTACGGTGTATTCGGAGAAGGAACCCGCCTTGCAATGCCGAAGACAATACTGCGCGCCGGACTCGTCGTCATTGAAGCCTGGTTCAGGGGCTACTGAGGGAGTCCTGGATTGGGGGGTCTCCGGACAGCCGAACTATCTCCATTGGCCGGACTGTTAGACTATGAAGATACAAGATTGAAGACTTCGTCTCGTGTCCGGATGGGACTCTACTTGGCGTGGAAGGCAAGCTAGGCAATACGAATATAGATATCTCCTCCTTTGTAACCGACCTTGTGTAACCCTAACCCTCTTCGGTGTCTATATAAACCGAAGATTTTTAGTCCGTAGGACAACAATCATAACATACAATCATACCATAGGCTAGCTTCTAGGGTTTAGCCTCTCTGATCTCGTGGTAGATCTACTCTTGTACTACCCATATCGTCAATATTAATCAAGCAGGACGTAGGGTTTTACCTCCATCAAGAGGGCCCGAACCTGGGTAAAACATCGTGTCCCCTGCCTCCTGTTATCATCCGGCCTAGATGCACAGTTCGGGACCCCCTACCCGAGATCCGCCGGTTTTGACACCGACAGTGGCCCTCTCTGGTATTTCTTTTCTGTAGTATTTTTCAAATATTCCAAAATTCTCCGTAGAATTTCAGCTCATTTGGAAATGTGCAGAATAGGTATCTTTGACATAGCTTTTTCAGGTCCAGAATCCAGTTGCCAGTATTCTTCCTCTTTGTGTAAACCTTGCACATTATGAGAGAAATGGTAGTAGAATTACTTCACAAAGTATTCTAATGCATAAAATCACTATAAATAACAGTAGGAAAACATGATGCAAAATGGACGTATCACTACACCCCTTCTAACCCCAACCCCAATAGATATTAACCCAGTTCCAGTTGACACAACACCGTCTCCACCACAAAGCACCCAAAAACAAGCGGTTAGTAAGGTAACTGCAGTGCCCAAAGCGCGAGGACCACCACTCCAAACCCCAACTCAACGCTTAAAGCAGAAGAGGAATTGTTGTCAGGTAAGGTTTCGTAGCTAAGGTTCATACTCCTTTGCTCTTGCATCACTGTATTTACTCACACCAACTAATTTCAAATTTGAAGGATGCAATTGAAACTCCAATGGCATAACAGGTATGTTTTAAACCTATTTCTTTAACTGGTTTGCTGTTGTAACTTGCTCTATGTTGATTTCAGTTTCAATTGAATAAACAATTATGTTCTCATGTCATGCACATTACAAGTGTTGTTAGTGTTGTGTAGTTTCCCACACTTATATTCTAACTATGCTGCTTTGTCTTAAATAGATATGGTTTGAACTATGTCTCTATCTTGATTTGGCAACATAAACTAGAATGATGTAGACCATACAATGACCTTAGTACATACATATATGTTTGTTTCATGTTGTTATCCTGCCCACTTAACAACTGAACTGGTTTACCAAAATGAGATTCATAATACAACATGGTAAACCTGTGATGTGTCTGCTTGTTTCTCTTTTAGAATGCAGACAAAATATTGGAGAAGAGTACCCCATTATGCAATGGTAAAGGAAGTAATGTCGATAAGGTTCAAGATAGTGAGACATCCATCTTGGTCTCCAAGAAAGCTGATAAAAATTATCTTCAAGCCAGTGAGACAACCACAAAGTCTTGTCTTGATGTAGTGTTCGAGTTACTGGCCACTACCACTGGCACAAGCTCTTCGAACTCGCTGCCTGAATCAGTTTGGCTTCTTGAGTCTCAACTTCAGGTTGAAATACATCGATCAAATATGCTGCGTCACAAAGCCGAAGGACTGACGAAGTCCCTGCAAAATTCAGATGCATACTTTCTGGTTCAACAGCAAGCGCTAGAGTATTTAAGTGTCAAACAAGAGAAAGGTAATAAGCTTGCTAAGCTTCTTGCCAACATGGTGGGTACCCAGGATATTGTTTCTTGAGCTCTTCTAAAGTGGTTTCAGTCCTGGACTTGTTTTGCTGCGGCATTTATTTGCACTAGTCACCAACTTTGACAACCAATGTATGTAATATGCTGCTTTGTTCCCTATAGTTGCACTGGTGGCGAACTTTCATGCCCAGTGGATGTAATCTATGTTATCGTCGTAATATCCTACCATTAGTTGCTTGCTCATTTATTTTCTTATAGTCTTATTTATTTGTTTGCTTGTAGTTATGTAGTTCTTTTTCTTCACTTTCCTAGTGGCTGCAACAATAATGATCCACATATGGGCCATTGTAACCATGGCCCTCCTACGGGCTGTAGGATCCATGGTCCTCCTTCGGGTCATAGGATCCATGGGCCTCCTACGATGTAGCGCCCTCGATGCGGCTATATCTCCCACGTGTCGAAGCACGACTTAGAGGCATAACCGCATTGAAAGCAATGTCGCAAGTGAGGTAATCTTCACACAACCCATGCAATACATAAGGGAAGAGATACATAGTTGTCTTACAATCGCCACTTCACACAATACATGAATAAAGCATTACATCATATAGATACAATCAAGGTCTGACTACGGAACCAAAATAAAAGAAGACTACCCCAAATGCTACATAGATCCCCGATCGACCCCAACTGGGCTCCACTACTGATCAACTAGAAACGGAACAACATAGCGAACACAAACTTCATCGAGCTCCTCCTAGAGCTTGGTTGCATCACCTGCACGATATCATCGGCACCTGCAAACTTGTTTTGGAAGTATCTGTGAGTCACGGCGACTCAGCAATCTCACACCCTCGCGATCAAGACTATTTAAGCTTATAGGCAGGGTAAAAGGTATGAGGTGGAGCTGCAGCAAGCGACTAGCATATCTCGTGGCTAACATACGCAAATGAGAGCGAGAAGAGAAGGCAAAGCAGGGTCGAACAACTATGATCAAGAAGTGATCCTAGAACAACCTACGTCAAGCATAACTCCAACACCGTGTTCACTTCCCGGACTCCGCCGAGAAGAGACCATCACGGTTACACATGCGGTTGGTGCATTTTAATTAAGATAAACTTCAGGTTTTCTACAACCGGACATTAACAAATTCCCATCTGCCCATAACCGCGGGCACGGCTTTCGAAAGTTCAAATCCCTGCAGGGGTGTCCCAACTTAGCCCATCACAAGCTCTCACGGTCAACGAAGGATATTCCTTCTCCCAAGACAATCCAATCAGACTCGGCATCCCGGTTACAAGACATCCTCGACAATGGTAAAACAAGTCCAGCAAGATCGCCCGATGCGCCGACATCCTGATGGGAGCTGCACATATCTCGTTCTCAGGGCAACACCGGATGAACACTACGTACAGCTAGAACCACCCCTCAAGTTTCCCTGAGGTGGCGCCGCAAGTGGCTCTGTTTCGGACCAACACTTAGACAAGCACTGGCCCGGGGGGGTTAAAATAAAGATGACCCTTGGGCTGGCCTAACCCAAGGGAAAAAGGCTAGGTGACGAATGGTAAAACCAAGGTTGGGCCTTGCTGGAGGAGTTTTATTCAAGGCGAACTGTCAAGGGGTTCCCATTATAACCCAGCCGTGTAAGGAACGCAAAATCCGGGAATATAACACCGATATGACGGAAACTAGGGCGGCAACAGTGGAACAAAACACCAGGCATAAGGCCGATCCTTCCACCCTTTACCAAGTATATAGATACATTAATTAAATAAGAGATATTGTGATATCCCAACAAAATATCCATGTTCCAAACATGGGACAAGCTCCAATCTTCACCTGCAACTAACAACGCTATAAGAGGGGCTGAGCAAAGCGGTAACATAGCCAAACAACGGTTTGCTAGGACAAGGTGGGTTAGAGGCTTGGCTTAACAAAATGGGAGGCATGATAAGCAAGTGGTAGGTATCGCAGCATAGGCATAGCAAAAGAGCGAGCAACTAGCAAGCAAAGATAGAAGTGATTTCGAGGGTATGGTCATCTTGCCTGAGATCCCGCAAGGAAGAAGAACGAATGAGATGAAATGATGTACTCGTCGAGACGAACACTTTGATATGCTACACGCAAGAATCAGAGCTACGATGATGAAGTTATGATGCTGTGAAGATTGCAAAAAATATCAGGGGGAAAGGGAAAAGTCAACCGAGTTCAATTTCAGATCTAGGGTTCCTCCGAGGTACTGTAGCAGCGAGCGGCCGAGATCGCCGGGAATGGAGGCCGCGGTGGCCGGATCCTCGCCAGAATCCGCGGAGGAGGAGGGAGAGGACGCCGGCGACGAGGGGGAGACCGGCGATGGCGATGGGCGGCGCCGTCGGCGAGGGAAGTGGCGGCGGGGCGATGTGCAGCGGCGAGGTGCGGACCGCCGGTGGGATGGCGCGGCGGCACGGCGAGCTCACGATGGCCTGCGCAGTGGCGGCGCTCGGGCCTGGCGGCGGCGGCGGTCGTTGGAGAGGCGGCGCGACGCAGGCAGGAGGAGCTCGGGTGAAGGCGGTGGCGTCTCCCGGGCGGCGGAGCGAGATGGGCCCGCGCGGGCCGGTCATGGGCCCCGCGGGCCGCGGCGGCGCGCTGAGGAGAGAGAGGGAGGCGGGGCTGAGGTGGTGCGAGGGGAGTGGTCGAGCGGGGCGGCAGCGCTGACGTAGCAGCATCGGATAGGGCGGAGCGAGGTGGCGGCGACGGCTGGACATTGTCCGGTGCGGTGGAAGAAATGTCCGGCGACGACGGAGCGAGTTAGGGTAGGGTTTGCACCACGAATTTCGGAGGGGAACACATATTTATAGGTAGAGGGAGCTAGGGGAGTCCAAATGAGGTGCAGTTTTCGGCCACACGATCGTGATCGAACGACCGAGATGATGGAGGAGGTTTAGGTGGGTTTGGGGCCACTTTGGAGGGGTGTTGGGCTGCAACACACACGAGGCCTTTTCGGTCCCTCGGTTAACCGTTGGAGTATCAAACGAAGTCCAAATGGTACGAAACTTGACATGCAGTCTACCGGTAGTAAACCAAGGCCGCATGACTAGTCTCAGTCCAATCCGAAAAAGTTTAACACCCGCACACGAAAAGAGGTAGAAAGGGACACCGGGTGACATAGGAGCGCCGGATTGCAAAACGGGCAACGGGGAAAATGCTCGGATGCATGAGACGAACATGTATGCAAATGAAATGCACATGATGACATGATATGACATGCATGACATGCGAGCAATGACAAGGCAACAACAGTGAATAACTGGAAGACACCTGGCACATCGGTCTCGGGGCATTACAACACTCCACCACTATGAGAGGATCTCGACCCGAGATCTAGAATGGCACCGTAGGGAAAACGGAAGAGAAAGAGAAGAGGTAAAACTAAGTTGCTTCTTGACAAACGAGTGAAACCAAAGAACCTTGAAAAGGTTAAGACATTTCGAGAAAAGAATACAACGGAGATGAACAAAGTTAAATACACTCCGTTAGAAAAGAGGAAACAAGGAAGAACAAATTCGAGCAGCACTCCGGTTGACAAGAGATGAAAGACTTGACAAGATGAAAAGAACTTGAGCAGAGGACACAACACTCCGGTTAAAAGGATAAGCACGAAAAGAACAATGTCCTGACAAACAAGAAGATGAGTTGAAGAGAGCAACCTCACAAAGCCTCCGGAAGAAAAATATAGGAATGGACCCAAAAGAACAAGTTCTGCCTGAGATGAATTTGAGTGAGCATCCTTAAAAAGAAGGACTGAATGGAGTTGTTGGGAAATCAACAAAGAAAAAGAGTAAGCTTGTAGTGGGCTTTTGGAGAACCTCTCAAAACTGAGTTGAAATTCTACCACTGACGGAAACGATAGATTGGATTGATATCAACAAGGAGACGAGAAACTTATACCACCGGGAGGATAAAAGAACTTGGGTTAATTATAAGCACCATAATAGCAACAATCCTTAGGGAAAGCTTTAGGTGAAATATAACCCAAGATAACTCCAACGAAGAGGTTGATGGATTTAAAATACCCCATTCTTAACAACCTGTGAATCATGAAACATGAACTCAAATTATCAAGAATGACATAATACCACCTCCAAAGATATGGAAAGAAAGAATTGCACTTCGGATTGCAAGATGAAGAATACTTGAGCTCCTCTGAAAAGAATCTCGATGAACACTCCGAGAAGGAATTACGTCCTTGATGAACCAACATGTAGAACCTTCATGAAGAACTCTGTTAAACAAAAGAATGATAAAAAGAAAGAGAAGTTGGAAACACAAGGTGAAACCTTGTAAAGATTTAAAAGGAGCTTTGCGACGAGATAAAGCGGAAAAGCTTGGAACTCCGGATAAGAAAGATGGGCAAATGAAATCAAGAATTTGATGAACCTCAGGAATAAGGAATTGAATTTACTCGATGAAACAAGAATAAGAATTATGTTATGCTTATCCTTCACCAATTCAAATTGATGACAAGCAATGGGATTGGCATACTACTTATTCTCGTAGAAAGGATTTAAGATAGATATAGCGCAAACTTGAGAAGGTCTTCAACGAACCACCGGTAGGATTTGGGAACAACGAATGAATTGATATGATAACAGTGGAAGAGAATCCTGGAAGAACCACCGTAAGAATTGAAAATGAACGAAGAAAAGATAAAGAAACACCGGGAAGAATTAACAAATGAATGAAGAAGCTTGAGGGGATTTAGATACATGAGAACGAAGAGATCAAGAACTGATTAGAGGATATTTTGTCGATGCACCGGTAAGATTAGGAGAACGATAACTGAAGGCTGGGAATGAATAATTCTTCTGAAATGATGGGCTCCAGGGAATCAAACTGAAAAGACTTCTGAGTTACTCCGATAGGTGAAAAGAATTCTCACGACCGAAAATAATTATGAGAGGATGGTATCAAGCTAGAACCATGAATCTTGAAGAGAAAAGAACAAGATTGAGAGAAAAATCTTCTTCAGTCTTCAAATGATGAGAATGACAACGAGAAACACCATCAAGAATTATTGAGGCACACCGGAATGAAGAATGGAAAAGTTGAGCCAACGATGAAAAGAATTGTGAAAGATCTAGGAGAAGGCATTTGACTAATGATAAATCATTCTTACATCAAACTTCGAAAAGAAATTTGAGGATAGCTCCGGGAAAATAAGAAGAGTCAGGTAAGATCCTGGGAAAAGACCTATGGGTTAGGGCCCACTCAAGAGAAAAACACTGTTGAAAAGATTTGAAGAGAGAGAGATAGCACAGGTTGAATTAAAAGGCTTGAATGAGATAACAACCCCGAAATAGCTTGAATGGATCTTGAATGACAAGACAAGCCTTCTGAGATATCTTCAGCACTCCAGAACAAATGAATGGCGAGAAGTGGATGATTTAGAGGTGCACCGGCACGAGAAAACATTTGAAACAAGGAAAAGGATATGATCAACAAAGTTTGACTTGAAACCACCGGAGAAGAAAGAGAACGAATAATGATGAACTTGAGGCTCCGTTAGGATCTTCATGAGAATCACCGGATAAGAACATAGAAAGAAAAGAATGAAGAGACTTCACACGAATAAAATGGATACTTGATTAAGAAATCTGAGTCCTTGAAGAAAAAGGGGTGGGTGGGAGGGAAAACAAAGGCAACATGGAACTAATGAAGCAAACACCATTGAGAAGAACTGATAATTGATCTTGGTAATGTTGAAATGATCGGATCCACTTGAAAAGAAACACGCTGGTGAAAAGGATTGAGATGACAATCTCGATTATCAAGAAGGATTGGTATTCACATCGGAGTATGAGAACACCGCTTAGGAAAAAGGTATGGAATCAACATTTGACTTCGAAGCAACTCGAATACCACAACTCAAAACAAAAACAAAGGATTGGCTTGCAGAATAAGCCAGAACAAACATATGATAGAGATTTCGTCCGAAGTTTTCGTGGTGGGGCCTACACGGGCTCGATCGTACATCACCATCATGTACAAGGCAGTGCACATGACATACGAAGCGTCCCCGAGTCGGCATAGCCAAGGACTCTTTAAGACACAACGAGACCACTATAAAACCAACCGTGGATAGGCGGACCACTAGACGTCGAACCCCAATTTCATTTCATACATCTGTCGGAAAGATATCCTAAGAGCTACTTGAATTCCCACTTATAAACTCCCAAAAATTTCCGGTTATGCAATCAGGTGTTGGGGATACAGGGGAAGCATAATATCTCACCCAAAACTAACAAATCCTACATCCAGCTGTATCCATCCTTCAACACATAACCAAAAAACCTTCGGAAATCGTTTACCTCAACCTTCGAAAAGCATCCGTTATACGAGTTATGGCAATACTCCCGAACTCCCGCCCCAGTACTAGGTGGCGTCGAGGTTATCTCACCAACAACTGCATAAAAGAGATTTTCGATGTCGGCAAACTCAGGTATTCCAGAACTGCAATCATAAAATTGTGACGACAACACCTTGGAGCTCAACTCCCCGGGACACTGCCACAACCCCTAAATGACATGAGGCACCAAGAACAATGTTCTCGTCACAAAACCATCGGAACGATTGCAAGATACCCGCGTGATCCTAAATTTTTTTTAGTGAAATTTGAGAAGAGAAGAGTCAAAACTCTACATCAGGATGCCTCACCAGAGCGACGAAGGAACTGAGGAGTAAAAAGAAGTCCTACTCTCCGATATATAATTCCTAAATGACTCAAAACATTTTTCTAGACTCAACAATGCCAGTGATTCGATCAAGCAGGGGGGCTCCTAAGTCGGAGAAGGCTCTGATACGAACTTGTAACGCCCTCGATGCGGCTATATCTCCCACATGTCGAAGCATGACTTAGAGGCATAACCGCATTGAAAGCAATGTCGCAAGTGAGGTAATCTTCACACAACCCATGTAATACATAAGGGAAGAGATATATAGTTGACCTACAATCGCCACTTCACACAATACATGAATAAAGCATTACATCATACAGATACAATCAAGGTCCGACTACGGAACCAAAATAAAAGAAGACTACCCCAAATGCTACACAGATCCCCGATCGACCCCAACTGGGCTCCACTACTGATCAACTAGAAACGGAACAACATAGCGAACACAAACTTCATCGAGCTCCTCCTAGAGCTTGGTTGCGTCACCTGCACGATATCATCGGCACCTGCAAACTGGTTTTGGAAGTATCTGTGAGTCACGGGGACTCAGCAATCTCACACCCTCGCAGTCAAGACTATTTAAGCTTATAGGAAGGGTAAAAGGTATGAGGTGGAGCTGCAGCAAGCGACTAGCATATCTGGTGGCTAACATACGCAAATGAGAGCGAGACGAGAAGGCAAAGCACGGTCGAACAACAATGATCAAGAAGTGATCCTAGAACAACCTATGTCAAGCATAACTCCAACACCGTGTTCACTTCCCGGACTCCGTCGAGAAGAGACCATCACGGTTACACACGCGGTTGGTGTATTTTAGTTAAGATAAACTTCAGGTTTTCTACAACCGGACATTAACAAATTCCAATCTGCCCATAACCGCGGGCAAGACTTTCGAAAGTTCAAATCCCTGCATGGGTGTCCCAACTTAGCCCATCACAAGCTCTCACGGTCAACGAAGGATATTCCTTCTCCCAAGACAATCCGATCAGACTCGGCATCCCGGTTAGAAGACATCCTCGACAATGGTAAAACAAGTCCAGCAAGACCGCCCGATGCACCGACATCCTGATGGGAGCTGCACATATCTCGTTCTCAGGGCAACACCGGATGAACACTACGTACAGCTAAAACCATCCCTCAAGTTTCCCCGAGGTGGCGCCGCAAGTGGCTCTGTTTCGGACCAACACTTAGACAAGCACTGGCCCGAGGGGTTAAAATAAAGATGACCCTTGGGCTGGCCTAACCCAAGGGAAAAGGGTAGGTGGCGAATGGTAAAACCAAGGTTGGGCCTTGCTGGAGGAGTTTTATTCAAGGTGAACTGTCAAGGGGTTCTCATTATAACCCAACAGTGTAAGGAACGCAAAATCCGGGAACACAACACCGATATGACGGAAACTAGGGCGGCAAGAGTGGAACAAAACACCAGGCATAAGGCCGAGCCTTCCACCCTTTACCAAGTATATAGATGCATTAATTAAATAAGAGATATTGTGATATCCCAACAAAATATCCATGTTCCAACAAGGAACTAACTCCAATCTTCACCTGCAACTAACAACGCTATAAGAGGGGCTGAGCAAAGCGGTAACATAGCCAAACAACGGTTTGCTAGGACAAGGTGGGTTAGAGGCTTGGCTTAACAATATGGGAGGCATGATAAGTAAGTGGTAGGTATCGCAGCATAGGCATAGCAAAAGAGCAAGCAACTAACAAGCAAAGATAGAAGTGACTTCGAGGGTATGGTCATCTTGCCTGAGATCCCACAAGGAAGTAGGACGAGTCCATGAAGAAGACGAACGGACGTAGTCGAACGGGTCCTCACAAACGCGACGTTATCGGAACCAACCCGAAGAAGCAACACCGGAAACAAGCACACAACAAAGTAAACAACCAACACATGAACATGGCATGATATGCGGGATGCGGTAAGTGATGCATATGCATGATTTGGAAAGGAATGATTGAACCTGGCCTCAACTTGGAAATCCAAGAGTGCCACTGGAAAGGTGAGTTGATTTCAGTTGAAATCGATATAAAGATCACCGGAATCGGATGCACGGTTTGGAAATGGCAAGCCAAACAAATATGGCACCGGTCTGCGATAATCAGCAAGTGACCTTCTAAATGCATCAAGAACAACATGCTACAGCACTCATACATCGCAACAAAATACATGGCAGGGATCCACTCATGATGCTTGACAAAATATGAACACTAAGATACGGCTAATTCAGTCATTAACAGGTTCAAACAAGCATGGCAAAAGTGCAAACGATAACAGGTTTCAGACTTTGTGAAATTAACAGCAAGTAGGAATTTATCATCAGGAAGCAATCTTTAGAGCATGAAAACTACATGCTACAGGAACATATCATGGCAAAGCAAGGCATGGCATGAAGCTACTCTAAGCATATAACAAAAGTCCCTTAGTGACCATGAGCCAAAAGGAATTAGAGAATTCAATTGCAAGCATGTGAACATACCAAAAACAAAAACAGATTCAGACTTAGTGAAAAACTGGAGCATGCAAAACAGATAACGAGTAGGCATGTTTACGAGCTCGATGCACTCACTAAGAAGCATGGCATGATAAACTAAGCATACAACCATCAAGAAGACATGGCATAGAAGCTAGACAAGGCAAGAACAACACTATAGCATGCACGGATCAATAGGAATAAGCTTGGCAAAATCGCTAAACATGTTAACAATCTGCCAGGAACAATTTATAGCAAAAGTAGAGCTCGATTGACTCAAGCTAGGGTGCTCCATAAATGCAAACAAAGACATGGATGGATAGAGCACCACAATATTAACAAAACATCCTTACTGATCATCCTCAAAAGAGGCACGGATCACTAGGAAACAACATGAGCATATGGCATAAAAATAATAACAGGACAAGGACTTAGTGAAAAACTAAGTCCCTGAAATCAACATCAACGATTACGCTACTTTGGATGCTTGTGCTAGTCACCACAAAGATCCCAAAAATACATGGCATACACCTCTGTAAAGATAACATGGCATTCTACAAAACACATGTAGAGCTCAGGATCATAGCATGCACACATTAATCATGGCAAAAATGACAAAAGGTTATTTGCTGAAACAGATCTGACATAATCCTCACATAGCCCTCTTCCAACAGCATCTCGGGCATCAAGATGAGCTCAAATGAAAATGATGTAATGAGATGAAATGATGTACTCGTCGAGACAAACACTTTGATATGCTACACGCACGAATCGGAGCTACGATGATGAAGTTATGATGCTGTGAAGATTGCAAAAAATATCAGGGAGAAAGGGAAAAGTCAACCGAGTTCAATTTCAGATATAGGGTTCCTTCGAGGTACTGTAGCAGCGAGCAGCCGAGATCGCCGGGAATGGAGGCCGCGGTGGCCGGATCCTCGCCGGAATCCGCGAAGGAGGAGGGAGAGGACGCCAGCGACGAGGGGGAGACCGGCGACGGCGATGGGCGGCGCCAGCGACGAGGGAAGTGGCGGCGGGGTGATGTGCAGCAGCGAGGTGCGGACCGCCGGTGTGATGGCGCGGCGACGCGGCGAGCTCGCGATGGCCTGCGCAGTGGCGGCGCTCGGGCCTGGCGGCGGCGGCGGTCGTTGGAGAGGCGGCGCGACACGGGCAGGAGGAGCTCGGGCGAAGGCGGCGGCGTCTCCCGGGCGACGGAGCGAGATGGGCCCGCGCGGGCCGGTCACGGGCCTCGCGGGCCGCGGCGGCGCACTGAGGAGAGAGAGGGAGGCGGGGCTGAGGTGGCGCGAGGGGAGTGGTCGAGCGGGGCGGCGGCGCTGACGTAGCGGCACCGGATAGGGAGGAGCGAGGTGGCGGCGACGGCTGGACATTGTCCGGTGCGGTGGAAGAAATGTCCGGCGACGACGGAGCGAGTTAGGGTAGGGTTTGCACCGCGAATTTCAGAGGGGATCACATATTTATAGGTAGAGGGAGCTAGGGGAGTCCAAATGAGGTGCAGTTTTCGGCCACGCGATCGTGATCAAATGACCGAGATGATGGAGGAGGTTTAGGTGGGTTTTGGGCCACTTTGGAGGGGTGTTGGGCTGCAACACACACGAGGCCTTTTCGGTCCCTCGGTTAACCGTTGTAGTATCAAACGAAGTCCAAATGGTACGAAACTTGACAGGCGGTCTACCGGTTGTAAACCAAGGCCGTATGACAAGTCTCGGTCCAATCCAAAAACGTTTAACACCCGCACACGAAAATAGGTAGAAAGGGACACCGGGTGACATAGGAGCACCGGATTGCAAAACGGACAACGGGGAAAATGCTCGGATGCACGAGACAAACATGTATGCAAATGAAATGCACATGATGACATGATATGACATGCATGACATGCAAGCAATGACAAGGCAACAACAGCGAATAACTGGAAGACACCTGGCACATCGGTCTCGGGGCGTTACATACGAGCATTAGGATCCATGGGCCACTTACGGGCCATAGGATCCATGGGCCTCTTTCGGGTGGCAGGATCCATGTGCCATACTGATCATGGACCATTGTTTGAACGTGATTTGGGCCGTAAACGGGCCAAAACCTGAACAATCTGTTTATGGGTTCAGGCCATAATGGGTCGTTAACATGTCATAAGGCAGCGCGGGCTTAACAGGTCATTGATGGGCCCATAATACATGACAGGATGAATAAGGCCCAAAGGGTTAACGGGCCGACTGTAACCACGTGCCTTATTTGTCCCATTAGCGGAACATGCCAGTAATGGACCGCAAGTAGTCGAAGGCCTAAAATGAGGCCAAGAATATATGGTCCTTAGAAGACCGAAAGATAACATGGGCTGGAAACGGCCCAATTGAATCATGGGTCGTTAATGGGTATAAAGCAAGTTACTGTTTATTATGGGCCAGAACCACCACGGGCCGTTAAAGAGCCTAAAGAAACAAAAGGCCTCATATGGGTCGAAAGACGCCATGGGCCATTTATGGGCCGAAAGTGAGAACGGGCTCGAATTATATTGGACTGCCCACAACACGCTAATGAGTCGAGTTCGAAAAGGCCATAACGGGTCATAAATGGGATATACGCGCACGGGTTGTTAACAGGCTTCCGATGGGCTGGCTTGTTAACTTTTGACCAAGTCAAATGGGTCGGACTTTTTAACCTAAATGGGCCACTATTGGGTCATGCCACGTGTCGGCGTATCAGAGGCACGTTTTGTCCATTGTTAGGATGACATATATCCCAACGCCTAGCTGACTCGTGGAATCATCCAGTGAATGAGAATTTTACACGTGGAAAATCCCCATTGGTCTGGGCTGTTAACGGGGTATTGGATCCAAACCGGAACCCCATAGCTTAACGATGACCCATTACTGTGGATGCCACGTGTCGGTTACCCTTGACGAAAACACTTCCATGATGCGCCATTTATCATCATGGAAGTGGACACTTTCATGATGATAATTTTGGTATTGTCATAGAACACTTCTACGACAACATAGGTATGACTTATCTTGATTCTGTCATAAAATCGTCATGGGTGTACATGCATGACAGAAAACGTGACCTACAGTGACAAACAAGTATCATCACAAAAGTGTTTTTTGTAGTTCTTTGATGTGTTTCGATGGGAAATTGGCTAAAAATGTAAGAAATCACGTGTGGAAATGGAATGGAAGGCAAATGTAAGAAGAAGGAATCAACAGGAGGCGTCTGTGCGAAGACAGCACAAAATACGGCATTTCATGCGGGCGCCCGTATGGCGTGAATTCCAAGGCAAATCATCCACCTAAACAACTTTCGTTAAAGGGACCCCGTCGAAGTGATAGCAGAGAAACGATCACAGAAGCTATAACCTCTTCATCATCACCCTCATCCGCATACCCTAGGCGCCGTCATCGCCATAGCCATCTCCACCACCACCATAATGCTCATCCATCTCATTCATACTTGTAATCGTGCATCGCACAAGGCATCCATTGTAAGACATATCACAATCAATCAATCTCAAGATGTGTTCTTCAATGTTTTTTTCGCGATCTAATCTCCATGTGTGAGTAGTTTAGTAAGGTATGGGTTGAGGCATAGGTCTTGCAACCCAAGGTATTTGTTGAGGGGATCAATGGAAGACTCTGACATAGCGTCCCATATGTGTGAAATAAAATTGTTCCATGAAGAATTCTCTTGTCTTGTCCGTGATCTTCAACCCTACAGATACCCAGGATCATGGAGATCCGGCACCGGTGAGGCTAGGAGCGAGGGGACCGTGAAGTGTTATACTGAACACCGATGACGGTAAGGTTCAGTAGGGTAACATGGATCATATTCTTGGGGAGAAATGACGTGTAGTCATCAAACGCCCAAAGCTCTTGTTTGATTTCATTATCTTAATTATCGAGGCAACCCCGCACGA
Organism: Triticum urartu; assembly: GCF_003073215.2. Lineage (NCBI taxonomy): Eukaryota > Viridiplantae > Streptophyta > Magnoliopsida > Poales > Poaceae > Triticum > Triticum urartu. The sequence continues at coordinate 80,493,994 of NC_053027.1, forward strand.
CGGATAGGGCCTGCGGTAGGACAACTAATTCTTAATGCAGGAGTCGTGGCGGTCAAGATGTTATTTGGAAACATCCCCCACTTTGATGTGTAACAAGTAGATCTAGATGGGTGACTTCCAGCGCAGAAATTACTACCTTATTTTATCCAAGCACAAGGTAGTAAGCATAAGACCTCATACCCATACCTATTTTTATTATTAGTGTTTGAATCACTATTTGCTTGATGATATGGTCAAAAGCTAGATTTGACACTTTGAGGAAAGCTTGCTAGAGACCATCACTTCAAGGGAATCTTCCTCTCATGAGTTCGATAACCCAGGGTCACCGTTGGGGAAATAGGTGTGGGATACTCTTTTTTGTTCCAATACCGAATAAAAGGAGGTATCACGATTGTCGTGGGCCCTGCTCCACTAGGGTTGGCAATGATGGGAGAGTTGTTGAGCGTCGAAGATTGGTTGTAGTTTCCTCTGGAGCCTCCCAAAGCCGTCATTAGGACTTGCTCCATGGTGATGGCTCGTGGTAGCTCGTCTCTGTCTATTGATGAAGCTGTGGCAGGGCTTGCCTCGTCGTAGTTATCTGATACGTCCATTTTGCATCATGTTTTCTTACTATTATTTATAATGTTTTTATCCATAATAATGCCTTTTGGAGTAATTCTAATGCCTTTTCTCTCATAATTTGCAAGGAACACACCAAGAGGGAGAATTCCGGCAGCTGGAAATCTGGACCTGGAAAAGCTACGTCAGGCCACCTATTATGCACAACTCCAAATGAGCTGAAACTTTACGGGGATTTTTTATGGATTATTTGAGAAATACTGGAGCCAATAAACACCAGACGGGGCCACCAAGTGGGCACAACCCACCTGGGCGCGCCAGGTCCCCAGGCGTGCCCTAGTGGGTTGTGGCCTCCCCGGCCCACCTCCGGTGGCCATCTTCTAGTATATAAGTCATTTTGACCTAGAAAAAAATAAGAGGAGGACTTTTAGGATGAAGCGCCGCTGCCTCGAGGCGGAACTTAGGCAGGAGCACTTTTGCCTCCGGCGGAGCGATTCCGCCGGAGGAACTTCCCTCCTGGAGGGGGAAATCATCGTCATCATCATCACCAACAACTCTCCCATCTTGGGGAGGGCAATCTCCATCAACATCTTCAACAGCACCATCTCCTCTCAAACCCTAGTTCATCTCTTGTGTTCAATCTTGTTACCGAAACTATAGATTGGTACTTGTGGGTGACTAGTAGTGTTGATTACATCTTGTAGTTGATTATTATATGGTTTATTTGGTGGAAGATTATGTGTTCAGATCCATTATGCTATTTAATACTCCTCTGATCATGAACATGTTTATCATTTGTGAGTAGTTACTTTTGTTCTTGAGGTCACGGGAGAAATCATGTTGCAAGTAATCATGTGAACTTGATATGTGTTTGATATTTTGATAGTATGTATGGTGTTATTCCGTTAGTGGTGTCATGTGAACATCGACTGCATGACACTTCACCATATTTGGTCCTAAGGGAATGCATTGTCGAGTAGCAAATAGATGGTGGGTTGCGAGAGTGACAGAAGCTTAAAGCCCAGTTTATGCGCTATTTCGTAAGGGACCGATTGGATCCAAAAGTTTAATGCTATGGTTAGAATTTATTCTTAATACTTTTCTCGTAGTTGCGGATGCTTGCGAGGGGGGTTAATCATAAGTAGGAGGTTTGTTCAAGTAAGAATAGCACCTAAGCACCGATCCACCCACATAACAAATTATCAAAGTAGCGAACACAAATCAAACCAACATGATGAAAGTGACTAGATAAAATTCCCGTGTACCCTCAAGAACGCTTTGCTTATCATAAGAGACCGTTTTGGCCTGTCCTTTGCCTCAAATGGATTGGGCTACCTTGCTGCACTTTTGTTACTATCATCGTTACTTGCTCGTTACAAATTGTCTTGCTATCAAACTACTCGCTACTTACAATTTCAGCACTTCCAGACAATACCTTACCGGAAACCACTTGTCATTTCCTTCTGCTCCTCGTTGTTCGACACTCTTACTTATTGAAAAGAGCTACAATTGATCCCCTATACTTGTGGGTCATCATTATTCGCTTCCATTTTAGGAAGGGAGATGAGGCTTATAGAAGAGGTGTTGTTGTAGGTGATATAGTCGTCCCAGATGCAGTTTTTTGGGTTGTTGTCGTCGATTAGGAGGCAGTTCGTGCACACCATCGTGACCAGCTGTGCAAGGGAGGTCCGGTAGGTTGTTACAGAGTTGGCGCAACGCTCCAGTCTTTTGGTCGCTACCCGAGCATCTACCAGGATCATCATTGAGGAAACGTCGCTATCATTCGAGTCGGAGGCAGGTGTCCCCGGTGCGGGCTTGGTGTAGGCCGCTTTTCCTGTCTGGTGGATTGGTGTGACCCAGAGCGTGCGGTCTCCATAGCGGTCGATGATGAAGGCGAGCATCCTAAAGATTATGGTGTGAGCTGGGGCCGGAGGTGGGTTGATGTTGATCCACCCTACCCCACCCGTGATGAAGGTGAGTGATCCAAAAGTAACGCTCTTCCCCGATGCAAGTTCGCCAAGATTGATGAAAGATCCGATCTCGAGTTGGTCTCCACCAACGCAACTCATGCTTGGTGCGCCAACTGGCAGTGCAAAAAACCGTTTCATTCCTCGATAGGGTAGCAAGCGTATCCATAAGTACCGGAGGTGAGTTCGCATGTTTTTTACCTAGGTGAGATCCCTCGTGGTGAAGTAATACACTACGTCCTGCTGTGTTATGTATTGACGTGGGAGCACCTCATGGGAGGGGGGTACAAGAGGATGGTGAATATGGCTACTGAGAGTTCTGTCTAGGGAGTAGATGGATCTTGCTACCCCTAGCCTCGCCTTATAAAGGAGATGAGAGCTAGGGTTTACAGGGCTCCTAACCGATCTCATGCATGAGAGATTCTTCGCTTGAACTCCAAGATGAAGTCTTTGCTCCTAACCTGGCCTGGCCTGCCTCCTTGAGTCGTGTCGTCGCCAGGTCCCACTGGGCCCCAAGGCCGGCCCAACATCGGGCTTCCCGGCCGATGTGCCACCCCCGATGTATTGTACCGTATGCACAATTCATCCATAAATAGCATGCAAAAATTCTACTACAATTTATCAACTATAAATATTACAATCCAAATATGAAGGTTTTAAATAAAATGGTTCAAATTTGAATTCAGCTTAGTACAACATATGATCTTGTTGTCCCCTTGAAGCGCCCACGGATGCTCAATCAGATCATTTTGAAGTTGCTAATGGGTTCCTCGATGTTGAATATGTTGATGCATTTGGATGAAATCATGAAACGTCGTGAAATTTTATGGTGGAAGTTGGAAGGATCACGCATGGCCTCAAATTCCAGACCGTGACGAACTCCATCACCCTCATCATTTACAATCATGGTGTGCATGATCATGAAAGATATGGCGAAAAATGACTCAGATAGTGCATCTTGTTGAAGTACTCGTCCAAGAGTGTCAAATGCCCCATGTCCGATTCCGGTTCGACACTCAATGCGCCTTGATTGATCTTTTGTAAATCAGAAGATACTCCTCTACACAGCGCATGTCTGGAAGATCGCCTTCATCATCGCCATTTCATCCTCAGTCCTCATCTAACGAACATGAATCCGTGAAATTCCTAGAGAAGTACTCCATGTCTGAATGCATCGTGTTTGCTTCAAAGTAAGAACAAAAAAGTCAAAAAAATTGGCTATGGCATTTGGTCGAACATTTGCTAGGCGTCGTGTCCGCCATCAGCATCATCTACAGGGCGAAGGGTAGGTGGGCAGCGATCGGATTAGGGGTGGATCAGCAGTGTTGGCAGAGTGGTCCTGACGCTGTGGTGTAGTGGTTAGGTCCGCTAAAGCCTGAACGGCGGTTGGGTGGCACAATAGCAGCGTTAGACTGGAAGGGAGTAGGTGCAAAGAAGGGAGAAGGGGCAGAGGGAGGAAAACAGGGGGTCTAGGTGGAGTTTTTGGGTGGGCTATGGTTTTCGGAGGCCTACGCGGCGAAGGTCCATATGCCCATAAATCTCCCCCAACTTTGCAGCCGGTTTGTAGGATTTCGGACACCAGACACTTTTGCAGACATTTAAGGTACGGTGTTGGATGTCAGAAAAATACAAATGTTTAGCGATGATCTGAGGTACGGCGTTGGAGTTGCCCTAACTAGTAAGATGTTACATCCGACGAAATAATTTATTTGCATGTTTGACGCGCCTTCCCACTTCAGGTTGGTGTAATATTTCCATATAAGACAATAGGCTATGCCTTTATTTGGTTTTTTATTATACACCAAGGTTATGACATTTTAATCACGTGTTACTTTCTCTTTCTATTTTAGCTTTCTGTGGTGCTATGTCCATAGTAATAAAAATATCTATACTTATTTCCGTATATATGAAGCCATGATGACAGGTTTCCCCAAAGAGGAGGAACTTTGATGGTTACTTTAGAGCTAACCTCCAACCATCCATTCCATTTCCATGCATATCAATGTAGGCATGTTCCCATGGCCCAGTATGGTTAGAAAATCAAGATACCGCCGAAATGGGTAGTGGTACCTAATTAGCATTGGATGGCAATTCTTAATAAAATCCATAGGATGGCGACATTTCTGAAGTCCTGTAGCAGCAGTTAACCCATAGTAACACGGAACAAGGATTCACGGCACGCAGGTGCGGGGCATTCAAGTCCCTGGTACCGATTTTTATTTTGGCTTCTGATTTTCAAAGTTCTATATCTTTTAAATGAAAGTTTCAGATTAAGTTATATTTTCATATTCGTGTTTCTTGTGCCCAACGCCTTGAAACAAGATCTATTTTCAATATATTTTGATGACTTTAAAGAAACGTGTTAAGTTTCAATGTTGAAACATGGTACGAGCGACCGATTAAAATCAAATATTTTGTGTCCTCGGCCGACTAAAAAAATTGCTTAAAATAATATATCTGAAACTTGGCATTTTAGATGCAAAAACCGTAAGTTTTATCGTTGAGACTGAAAGCTTTTTGAGAGATTTTCTTTTTTATTGTATCCTCCTACAAGATTCAACTACTTCTTGAATCGCGAGGCAAATCAAGCGGCGGCAGGACTTGGCAGGTGAGTGTCTCCGCAAATTTTTGTAGTAATACGTATGTTTTGAAAAATCATATCAAGTTACCAACACTGTTAGCAGCACGCATGTGAACACACGAAAGAACGTCGGTTGCCGAGGACGTACGGACACGCACAAGCTAGTAGTACATGCGTACCTCTGCCACTGTGCGTCCTACCTAGCAAATCAGCTGGTAGTACGAGCCAGCTGGATCATTAGCTGGACCGGACGCATACGTCAAGCTCGACCGATCGGCCCGTATTATCGCTGCGTGCGATTCCTTAATTTGGACAGCTTAAACTAATTGGATGGTTAGCCAACTGCAGGATCTCGCGTCCAACTGCCGGCCTATAGCAGTGTTGCACTTCGTCTCCCTCTGTGGCTAATGTGATTAGACAATTACGTGTGAGTATTTGGTGGGCTGGTTGTGTGGATTTCTATATCATTTTCGCGGGACGTTCCACACTGTTTGAGAGTCCAAATAACTCTTGGATTATTGGATTGGAATATGGTAATCATGCCTGCAGTGTCTGCTTTACATGTTTTCGGTTCAGTTTTGTACCAAACTACTTCTTCTGTTTCTATCTACGTTTATACAGTATTATATAGCGCCCCTGAATTTCATATTTTAACTTTGGTTATCAGTTTCTCCACAAAAAAACAGTAATCAAATTGACCATTATTTATGGCACATGACTATTTTGTTTGTCAAGCTGGTAGTCAATGAAGGGAGAAAATAGTATGATATCCATCGTGGTAAACAGAAAAACACAATAGACGTATCCACAATTGTAAGGTAAGTGTTGCTTTCATTGCGTTTCATGTATTTCAGGAGTCAAATGTATTAAAATGTCAAACAATACAATACACAAATGTTTATCAATCTTTCTTGTGAGCGTCGAGTTAGGACGTAATCTCAGGGGCCACAGTACATTTTGGAAACTAAACTTAATACGGTCATACTAATTAATAATTAAGCATGCCTAATCAATCAGCTTCCCATTCGCAAAGAGGGAGAACTAAGAAATATACTATGTACTGATGCAGTGGTAGTAATTTTTTGGTGCACAATCGGTACAATTATTGTAGTACCTATAGGTCCGGCTGCATGGATAGTTTAGCCATAGTGACATCGATCATGATGTATATACAAATGTGGGTCGAAGACTTCGGTGTTCTTCCTCCCTCCTTTCTTGGGTCATGCACCGGGAATGGATATCCCTCAAATTCCATGTGGGGGCGTTTTATATCTTAGCTACTCCTAGCTTAGGTGAGAGTATTAACACTAATCAACCTTACCTGTCAGTAGCTCTACTAATATTTGTAAGGAGCCGCCTAGGGGATGACGTCCAAGGTGGCTTGCTTATCAGGGCTAACAAAACCCGGCCTTTTTATAGCAAAAGGGTGAATTCAACTGTGAACATTTGATTAATTGTCACAGAATAGAGGTTGAGCAGATTCATATTCAAGAACTATTTCGTCGCAAGAGAAGGCATTAGTCTCTGTACGTAGCAAGGCGTTTGTGGTAAGGAAGCACATTACACAAATATGTAACAAATTTGATTCAGACATACATTGCATACACATGTTGATGAAGTGGACGCGGTTGAGGAAATTCATCATGGTCGGAGGTGGAAGTCCTCGAGTAATCCTCAATCAATGACCATGAAAACAAGTGATCATCCTCGTAAATATTGGAAACATCATATCTATTTTTAAGCTTTGTCGAAACCTCATGGACATTATCGAGGGGCATGATCAACTCAAACACTACATCCCTCAAAGCACCGAAAATAGCCTTAGCAGCTTGGGCATAGCTATGGCGATTTCCTCTACCTCAAGAGGGACTTTGGGAATCCTTCACAGGGGAAAACCTGCATCTACATTTTTTTTTACTTTTACTCTATATTTAGACCCTTGTCCCGAAAATTAAGAAGCATGTAATGGTTAATTTATACTATAATAACGAAATGTGTCTCGATATGCTAAACCACTAGCTATCAATCTTTGCTTCCAGCCGGTAAAGCCAAAGCAAGAGAGACCTTGGATATTGCCTATGAATGGGATGGAGTGTGAATAGGCTTGCACAATATAACTAGACGTTTTTTCTTTCACAAGTTTAAAGCCTAAATCAACTAGGGTCAACTAGTTGTGCCAACAAGACAAGATATGCAAAGCTAAAGAAATCCTATGAAGACAAGCAAATAATGCAATTTCTACCCGAGATAATTGCACAAGTACCATTACAGAAAGATAAAATAAGAAACAAAGGACACAACAATGTTATGGACTTATGGGAGTCCGTACATCCACCGATATCTTATTCTCCAAATTGAGCTCTTCACTCGAGATCCTCAGGCTGTGAGGTCCCCACGCATTGTAGCAAGCCGTTTCTGTCCCGTTGCTAGTCCATACCCATCCGCGGTAACAAGTCCGTACACCCGCGCTATATAAGTGTCGCGCTGTAAAATTTGGCTTTTTTGCACGCGCAACCATTTCGGAAGCTCCAGCGGAGACGCTAAAACCGCACGCGTGGCATAAGTAGTTCAGCGCGCCGGCCGAAACGGCATTGTGCTCCATTTATTTGCTGCGTCCGCTCCTGCGCGCTGCACACTCGAGCGCTTGCTCGCGACTTCCACCTTGCCCAATCCAATCGTGGGCGCCACCGCCAGCACCATTCCGGCGCTTCCCCGGCTTATCCCCGTGCCGCCGCTGCTTCCTTCGTCTCCCTCTAGTCACCGCCGCCCCTCACGCATGCCATTCTTCCGACGAACAACGCCTGGCCGTCCACTGCCGCTCGGTGCCCACAAGATGTTCAACAAAATGCTTGCAAGGTATGTATTGCTTCAACTTCACATTTTTTACATGAATTTGGTGCATGTTGTTTGTAGTTTTTATAGACTAGTTTAAATTCAACATTGTACTCCCTCTATAAACTAATATAAGAGTGTTTAGATCACTACTTTAGTATTCTAAACGCTCTTATATTAGTTTACGGAGGGAGTAGATGAGTTCGTCATATGATTCTTCCGAAGAAGAATTTGATATTGAAAAGGAGGAGGACCTTGCAATGATCCTAGCTATGCACATTAATAAAAAAACTGAAGCACGATGGTTCGGTTATGGGTTGGCAGAAAATTTGGAGGGATCGAATCGATGCCGTCAATAGATTGATGTGGCACTATTTTGTGGATAATCCCGTGTACCCCGAGTCATACTTCTGGTGCTGGTTTAGGATGAGCACCAAGTTGTTCAGGCGCATTGCAGAGAAACTAGCAAGTCATGATCGGGTTTTTCAGCAAATGAGGAATGCCGCCGCAGAGCTCGGACATAGCACCTTTCAGAAGGTGACAGCCGCTTTGCGTATGTTGGCATACGGTATTCCGGCTGATCTAGTTGATGACCACTTGGCTATGGGTGAGAGTCAAGCCATCATGTGTGTCAAGCGCTTCGTAGTTGGAATTATGCAAGTGTTTGGCCCAGAGTATTTAAGATCTCCCAATGTTGAAGACTGTGCAAGGCTTTTGGAGATGAACAAAGCTCACGCGTTCCCAGGTATGCTTGGCTCAATAGATTGCATGCATTGAAGTTGGAAGAACTGTCCTAAGGCATGGCATGGACAATTCCATGGCGAAAAAAGGGTTCCACTATAATCCTTGAAGCGGTGGCCGATCAAGAGACCTGGATTTGGCATGCTTTTTTGAAATGCTTGGATCTTTGAATGACATCAACGTTGTTAATCGGTCACCACTGATGAATAAAATTGCAAATGGTGAACTGTCACCAGTGCAGTTTGTAGCAAATGGCCATACATACAACTATGGCTACTATCTTTTGGATGGCATCTACCCAAAGTGGCAAACATTTGTGAAGAAGTTAAAAAACGGAAGGTAAAAAAAACTTGATTTCCACAATGCTCAGGCGGCGGCTAGGAAAGATGTGGAGAGAGCTTTTGGGATTTTGCAAGCCCAATTCGCCATTGTGAGAGGACCGGCTAGATTTTGGGATCAAAAGATGCTTTGATACATCATGCACGCTTGTGTGATCATGCACAACATGATCATTCAGAATGAGCGTGGCCAAGATTTAGACTACTCTCAGTATGAGCTCTTGGGACATCCTGTGCGAGTGGGTGGAGGGCTGCCAGGGTGGCCCATTTTGTTGCCTCTGAAGGAAATATGCCCTAGAGGCAATAATAAAGTTGTTATTTATATTTTCTTATATCATGAAATGTTTATTATTCATGCTAGAATTGTATTAACCAGAAACTTAGTACATGTGTGAATACATAGACAAACAGAGTGTCACTAGTTTGCCTCTACTTGACTAGCTCGTTGAATCGATGATGGTTATGTTTCCTAACCATAGACATGAGTTGTCATTTGATTAATGGGGTCACATTATTAGAGAATGATGTGATTAACTTGACCCATCCGTTAGCTTAGCATGATGATCGTTTAGTTTATTGCTATTGCTTTCTCCATAACTTATACATGTTCCTATGACTATGAGATCATGCAACTCCCGAATATCGAAGGAACACTTTGTGTGCTACAAAACGTCACAACATAACTGGGTGATTATAAAGGTGCTCTACAGGTGTCTCCGATGGTGTTTGTTGAGTTGGCATAGATCGAGATTAGGATTTGTCACTCCGATTGTCGGAGAGGTATCTCTGGGCCCTCTCGGTAATGTACATCACTATAAGCCTTGCAAGCAATGTAGCTAATGAGTTATTTACGGGATGTAGCATTACAGAACGAGTAAAGAGACTTGCCGATAACGAGATTGAACTAGGTATTGAGATAGCGACGATCAAATCTCGGGCAAGTAACATACCGATGACAAAGGGAACAATGTATATCTGAAAGTGCTAGTTATCGACTAGAGGGGGGTGAATAGGCGATTTTTATGAAAGTATTCAAAACACGAGGGCTTTGAAGACAAACAGTAGAAATGAACCTATTGATATGCAGTGGAAGGTAGACTACACTAGACAAGCCATAGTTATGTAAGCAATGAAGTGAAAGCACGAAGACTATCAGCAGCTAGGTAGTATGGATCAGGATGGAAGATAGTATGAAGCCAAACAACAACAGTCTTCACACAATGAAGTCAATCAGATCATGCAAGCTGGCAATGACTTCACGAAGACAAACTATAAGTAAAAAGAGGTAAAGGATAGAACCAGTTGCTTGGTCAGGACAAGGATTTGTTGGACCAGTTCCAGTTGTTGTGACAACTGTACGTCTGGTTAGGGAGGCTGAGATTCAACTTAGAAGACCGCGTATTCACCTTATTCCCCTTGAGCTAAGGACACACAGTCCTCGCCCAATCACTCTCGTAAGTCTTCAAGGGAGACTTCCAAACCTTCACAGACTTCGTTCACCGGCAATCCACAATGACTCTTGGATGCTCAGAACGCGACGCCTAACTGGCTCGAGGATTCACAGTCCTCAAGTGTAACAAGTCTTCAGGTCACGCAGGCAGAAAGACTTCTGTGATGCCTAACACTCTTTGGCTCTGGGTGTTTAGGGCTTTTTCCTCGCAAGGATTTCTCTCTCAAATGCTTTGAAGGTGGGTTGCTCTCAAACGACAAAAGCCGTGCACTAACTCTGAGCAGCCACCAATTTATGGTGTAGGGGTGGGATATTTATAGCCAGGAGGCAACCCGACCTGATTTGTCCGAAATGACCCTCGGTCACTAAGGAACTGATACGTGTCTAACGGTCAAATTTCAAACACACGTGGCAGCTTGACTTGGGCTACAAGTAAAGCTGACTCATCCAGCTCTGGATAAGATTTGCTCTCATTGTCTTCACTCGAAGACATAGGATTTGGTTGAGCATCACTTCAGTCACTCTGACTTTGTTCACTTGGACCCCACTTAACAGTGTGGTGGTTCCTATGACTCAACAAAGAAGAAAAGGAAACTATGAAACAACCATGTCTTCGCACTCCATAGTCTTCACATGAATGTCTTCTTGAGTCATAATCTTCATTGTGAATATCTTCACAGACCACCATTGTCTTCAATGTCTTCACACATTTTTAGGGGTCATCTCTGGTAGGTAAACCGAATCAATGAGGGAATACTGTGTTATCCTGCAATTCTCACAAACACATTAGTCCCTCAACCAAGTTTGTCGTCAATACTCCAAAACCAACTAGGGATGGCACTAGATGCACTTACAATCTCCCCCTTTTTGGTGATTGATGACAAACTGGTTGAAGTTTTCAACGGGGATAAAAGTATGTGAAAGTTTAAGGATTTAAGACATTGTCTTCATAAGTAGCAAAAAGGCTCCCCCTGAATATGTGCATATAAGTAGTTTGCTCTGGAATGCAAATGCACATGGCATGTTTTACTTGTGGAGATCCTCTTCAACCTATGAAGAAAATTCATAATGCATATACAGATGTAGCAAAGATAATGACATGCATAATGAAAAATGGACGTCTGCGGAATGACTTCATGTGGAATTTATCATCACATCACAGAGTAGCAGGAAACATAGCAGACGACCATCAAGTTTAAGTGTTACAACCCAAAGAACCAAATGTATTAAAAACGAGAGTTGTAACCACTTGGCAAAAATTATAGCAACCACCCATATGGACCTGCTTGAATACTATCAACTCATATGCTTCTCCCCCTTTTGTCAGTAATGACCAAAAAGGTTTGAAGACATAGAGCATCCACTCGTTCCCATCAGGAGTAGATGTAGGTGTAGGGTCGATGTATGAGTTTGGTGGTGCAGAGGGGCCTGGTGGAGTGTCGAGTCGCGGCAAAGCCATGGTTGGTGAAGTGGCACCGTCTTCTTCATCGACGACTCTCGCAACAACTGTTGTAGTCGAAGATGAGGACTCAGAGTCTACTATGGAAGGAGTTCGACGCAAGACGGCATTCTGGGGAGGCGTGGAATCCAATTTGAAGCGCTCGGTGAAGCCATTGTCGCGAAGATCCTCTTCAGGGCATAGTAGTGTGAGACTCTTCCAAGACCACCGGCGGGCTTCATGCGCTACAAATGCGTTCTTGGTGGCAAGATTGCGAATGCGATTAATATCCACCGAGAGGCTCTGCATCTGACGCTTTAGCCAGTCATGGTGTCTATCATGTTTTTGATGTAAGGCCACAACAAGCTCTCAGTCATTGAGTACACGAGATCGCTTCCGAGGCCTTTGAGCAATGGTGCTTTCAGTGGCTTCAGTTTGAGCATGATGAGGTGCACGCATATTTCCAGCCAGAGGATAGACTCGAGTGGCAGCAAGGACTCCCTCAATTGGTTGCTTGAAGCTTTGGTGATCAACGTTATGAAGATAAAGTGGCTCCTTAGCAGGCTCAGGGTAGATGGCTTCGACAGACATATCAACCTCAGGCAAGAAGACAAGATGGTTGCGCGCTGAGGGTTGATAGTCGACAGATGAATGAAGTTTGATCAGGCGCATCACCCATGGAGCATAAAACTTCAAGCCAAATAGATCAATTCCAGATGCAACAAGTTGCCTGATGAAGAAGTCTTGAGCATTGAAGCAAATGCCATTGAGAATATAGAACACCAAAGTCTTCATGGTGCCTTCAGGTTTGGCTGCAGGTGAATGTCCCTTTACTGGCCATAGATTTTGCCTCACAATGTGATAAATGGTACGAGGCAGATACTCGAGGTCCTCGACAAAGAATTCCTTGGGATATTCTGCATCTTGTGGCAATGGCTTCATCATGCTGAGCATCTGACTCATGTTTGGCTCAGGCTTCTGAAATATACTCTCCAGAGCATTCCTGTGTAGCTGACTAGAACTCACCTGGAGTGGGCAGGGAAGTAAGCTCGATGACATCTTGAGCTTTGGCTTCATGATGCACATCTCCTGTCATCCACTCAAGGACCCAAGTCTTCGGATCCCTGTTGTAGCCACGAATGTGAAGAGTAGCATAGAACTGCAGCAGAAGCTCTTCGTTCCAATGCTCTTTGTCAGTGACGAACTGCAGAAGGCCAACATCTCTGAAATTGTCTAGAGCTTCTTCCAAGCAGGGCAGTCCAGTAATGGCTTCACAATCCAGACGCATGTGAGGAAAGATTCGCCCTTGATTGTACAATACACATGAGTAATAACTGCGCTGTTGATAGCTCCAGAAGCGATCAGATGAGATCTTTGGCTTCGAGTAAGGGTTCTTGGCACTGTCAAAGAATTTGTTGTGTGCCATGAAGCTGTTTACACTGAACGATCCTGGCGATGTTGCAGCACCGGGAAACCTTGGCAGTCTGGGCTTTGGCTTCTGGACCTGAGGCCTGTGCTCCACATGGTATTCATATTGTGGTCCGAGAGCAATGGGAGGAACCAAAACACGCCATCTGACAGTGACAAGTTGGTCGCGATCAAATGTCTGCTCAATAGTGTGAGGCCTTGGGGTGGAACAGCAGCTTCGGCATTGATTGCGACTTCGGGCGCCACAGTATCTATCGTTACTCCTGGCGGGATCTAGACTGGCCCCACAGATCAATACTAGTCTTTTTTGCGCACTTTGTCCTCACTCGTGCGCACCCGGGAGCAACTTCCCGGTCGGTCACCCATCCTAACACTACTCCAAGCTAAGCACGCTTAACTTTGGAGTTCTGTCAGAATGGGCTACCGGAAAAGAAGGAATTCCTTATTGATATGAGTAGTCTATCATCCCTAATAAGCCAGGCTATCACATACACCCCCACTCAGAGGAACCAACGTCCTCGTCGGGCCACATGAACGTTCCCTCTTGGTACATACGTCTGTGCTTCCAGTCCGGTACATGTGCCATGTCGTGTGCAACGACAGGTCACAAACGTCATGAACAACATGACCGCACACTTGTCCGCAAACATCCGTGTAACCGCGAGGGTCGGCTCTGATACCAACTTGTAACGCGCCGGACACACCCACCGGTGTTCGTTACTCCAGGCGGGATCTAGACTGGCCCCATAGATCAATACTAGTCTTTTCTGCGCACTTTGTTCTCACTCGTGTGCACCCGGGAGCAACTTCCCGGTCGGTCACCCATCCTGACACTACTCCAAGCTGAGCACGCTTAACTTTGGAGTTCTGTCCAAATGGGCTTCCGGAAAAGAAGGAATTCCTTATTGATATGAGTAGTGTCAGGATGGGTGACCGACCGGGAAGTTGCTCCCGGGTGCACACGAGTGAGGACAAAGTGCGCAGAAAAGACTAGTATTGATCTATGGGGCCAGTCTAGATCCCGCCAGGAGTAACGACCACCGGCGGGTGTGTCCGGGGCGTTACATAGGGGGTGTGGCAACTCTCTCTTTTTCTTCCTGTGGTTCTTGATTGTCATCGGCTGATGCAGCCGGAATGTCTTCAGCAGCTTTTGCTTCGGACTAAGAGACATTCGCAGTAGGAGTGGCTTCAGAAAACACTTCACGTGCAACTGAGCTTTGTTGCACTTCTCCTTCTGGAATGCTCGACATGGTGACCTGAGGCCTAGGGCCTTTGTGAAGCCTGCAGAATGCGGGCGAAGCCTGTGTGGATGGAGTGGTCTGCAGCATGTAGTCGTCGCCAAGCACCAGAGTGGTGACTTGAGGGGTTGGAGTTATGGGAGTTTCATCTTGAATTGGGGTGTCTTGTTGGGGGTGATCAGCCCACGAATCATTCTGAGCAATTGGCATCAAAGGACCAATGCTGATGAGTTTTTTGTTCATGAGAACAGGCGATGATACCGTTTGGTGCTTGATTTGAGGAAGGACTTCATCATCATCTATATTGTCTTTACGACCAATGTCTTCAGCTTTGGTGGGGTCAACAGCTGGTACTTCTTCATCTTCAGGGGCCTCTATGGAAGCAGGCTCGTGAATCACTAGACGACGCTCTTGGCTTGTTGAGGCAGGACGGGCAACAGAAATTGGCTCAACCACAAGGGGCTTAGAGGCAGCAGCAACAATACTCTCTTTCTTTGAAGACTTAGTCTTCTTCTTCTTCTTCTTCTTGGATGGAGCATCATCAGAAGCATCCTTGTGCTTGCGCTTCCTGGCATCAGCTTCAGCTGCACTGGTTTTCTTTAGCTGTGAAGCTTCTGAGGGGACCTTAGGCTTTGAGCGTGTCATGCTGACAGGGAAGACAATGCGAGGTTCTTCCTGCCTTGGTGTTTCAGTTCGGGCCGTAGCAGACTTCTTCTTCTGTTTGGTAGCCATTCTGGGGTTGATACCAGGACTCCCCAGTGCCTTGCGCCTTGTCTGCCTCATTGTGTGCTTGAACACATTTCTCTGCGAAGTATTTCATCCACTCTCTTGAACCTTTTGCTTCTTCACGTTTCTTGTGAAACTGTTCCTTGAGCTCATGCAACATCTTCCTGAAGCTTTGAACATCAGCCACGCTGAGCTTTGCCATGTGCTTCTTGAACTGTGCCTTCTCAAAATCAATTTTGTTCTTCGGCTCGACAATCTTCTGAGCCAAGGCCAACTCATTAGCAATGGCTCCATGGAAGGTGACGCTGATGTCAACTGGCAACTGAAGATCATCAATGTTGAGGCTCAGGTCATCAAACCATTCGTCGATGAAGTGGTTCAGAATATCCACATCAAAAAGGGGCAGATTGTTGAAGATCTCCGCCTCTTGCTTGCTCTTGATCGGCACCTCAAGGGCATCATCACCAAGATCTTCATCGCTGGACAGATCAATGGTTTCATCTTTGTTTCGTAGAACGGCAGCAGGAGTAAGTTCATGCCCAAAAATCTTCATGGGTTTCTTCTTCTTGGGATTCTCCGTCTTCTTGGAGACACGAGAGAGATCTTCTGATTGCACACTGGGTTCAGGAGGTGCAGTTGCCAATGGCTTTGCACGCGAAACTTTCGGTGCAGCAGAGGGCTTTGAAGCCTTTGATTTCTTCTGCTTCTGTGACTGAGGTGGAGCTGGCGCTTCATTAGAATCTGCGTCGTCAACTGAGTGATCCACCGTAGCCCCCTATACAACAATGTGAGTGATGAGGCCTTCGAGGTTGTAGAAGGGGCCGATTTCATTGGGATTGGCATCGCGGGTGCCATCAGCCCTTGGAGTAGGCGGACCAGGGTTGAAATTGAGTGCAAGGTCCTTCTTGTTCTTCTTTGCTGACTCTTTTGCAAACTGATAGTTGCGCTTGAAGAGATTTTCGTCAAAACACCACAACAAAGATGATGGGTCAGCGTTTTCGGGCTGTGGCCCTCGGAGCATGCACAGATAGAAGTCTTGAGCAATGGCTCCAGGCTTGGACTTGGGCTGCATATTTCTGTATAGAATATCTCCCCAGGGCTCCTTGTTGGCGTTCTTTTCAGCATATTCAGCAGTCACAAATCTGTACATGAACCATTGCTCTGCCCAATATCTTCGAATCCATTAGATTCGGATCTTGCGCTCGCCATAGCTCTCCTCGGGATCTGACTTGTATTGCTCAAACAGATCTGGAGGCAGATCCTTGGCTGTATGTCCACGACGCTGCCTGCCACCCTTCCTTACAGACTTTTCAATGGCCATTGGATTCAGGCTGAATGGCTTCAAGACTGTAAATGGCTTCCTCTTGCTGGTCAGACAGGAACTGGCTTCAGGAGAGTTGATGTGACACTGCAAAAACTCTGCAAATGAATGCAGACTATGAGAACCAAGGGATTCTCCCACGGACATGTACCTGTGACAGCATTAAGGTGCGAGGGAAGGGGAAGAGTTCATATGCATTCTCAGAAGATTTTGAAGATAAATCAGTTTGAAGACATTGACCTCATAGTGCGAAGACATTCACTTATTTGAAGAGAGTCGGTTCTAGATTTGTACGAATCCATGAATAAGTACAAGTGAGGAATCTAACTAGTTGTGAAGCATAAGTGAATATACTTGGCATGATATGAGATGCAGACATGGACAGATCCAGATATGAAAGTGAAAAAACTAGTTTTGGATGAAGTGAATGGATTTGACAGATCAAAAAGGCAGTAAAAAGTAAGTTTTAATTACCGCTTGACGAACTGCTAGACGAGATGGAGAGAGAGGCCGAGCAGTTCAATCTCCCGCACCCTAACTTGGCAACGGAAGACACCTACGGCGACGGCGGAGAGGACGAGGTCGGCGGCCGGTGTGAGGACGGCGTCGAAGATGTCGCGGCAGCTAAGCACTTCGTCTCCGGCGTCGACACGAGCTAGCGGAGGCGCTAGGGTTTTGGTGCGAGGAGAAGAGGTGGAAGAAGAGATAATGACCGTGGTGAGGTGTGTATTTATAAGGACAGGGACGGCACAATATTATTATGCAGGAGCCCCTGGCAGTTCACATCTGAAGGACACATGGCACGCATGCAACTCACTGAAAGTTGTTCCATGTTCCCACGCACGCCTGGATTGTTCGGTGGTCGTTCCGGCTTCTCCGGTATTCAGGCAAAAAGGATATGGCATTAAAAATAGATTTAAACGTTTATCTCTTTGTCTTCAGTTCACAAGGACTCAGAGAAGACAAATGACAGGTTTCAATAGAATGCAAATGATTTGGATAGATAGAATCTGAGGTAGAAGCATAGAGGGGGTTAGGGTCCGATCACATTCACTTAGATCAAAAGATTCAAACAAGAAGACATAGATATAAGTGAACATTGTAGAGGACAGGACACAAATATTTGTATATATCAGTATGAGACCAAATCAACATTGTGAAGATAAACATGACATCAAATCAGTGTTGAAGACAAACCAAATGCGAAGACTATGCAAATGTGACGCCAATAAAAACACTTCAAACAAGAGTTTGGTGGTCGTGTTACCCACCGTATAGGAAGTATTAGACCCAGACACGACGCACAATTATTGTGGCGCTCCGAAGTCAAATTCTGCATTAATGTATTCACACTTAGAGTGTGTGTCTTCATTGATTGAAGATATACGTTACTTCGTGTGTTGCACATCTAAGTCATCAACATGCATAAGCGTTAGGATGTGTGTCCAATCACAGGACATTTGAGGATTCTAAGATATTTAGCTCACATCACAACTTGCAAAACTTTTTCTCATCCAAGGGCTTTATGAAGATATCTGCCAATTGATCTTTCATGTTGACGTGAATGATATCAATATCTTCCTTCATGACATGATCTCTGAGAAAGTGATGACAAATCTGAATGTGCTTTGTCTTCGAATGCTGAACTGGGTTGTTGGCAATCTTGATGGTGCTTTCATTGTCGCAGTAGAGTGGCACTTGCTTCAGATGGATGTCATATTCCTTGAGAGTTTGCTTCATCCATAGAAGCTGAGCACAGCAAGATGGGGTTTATATCATATTGCTTGAGTTTATCCCTCTACATGATGTCATCTTGCCTAATGCGTTACTCTGTTCTTATGAACTTAATAATCTAGATGCATGCTAGATAGCGGTCGATGTGTGGAGTAATAGTAGTAGATGCAGAATCATTTCGGTCTACTTGTCGCGGACGTGATGCCTATATACATGATCATGCCTAGATATTCTCATAACTATGCGCTTTTCTATCAATTGCTCGACAGTAATTTGTTCACCCACTGTAGAATTTGCTATCTTGAGAGAAGCCACTAGTGAAACCTATGCCCCCGGGTCTATCTTCCATCATATTATTTTCCTATTTACTTGCTATTTCTATCGTTGTTTATTTTGCACTCTTTATTTTCCAATCTATACAATAAAAATACCAAAAAATATTTATCTTATTATCTCTATCAGATCTCACTTTCGTAAGTGACTGTGAAGGGATTGACAACCCCTTTATCGCATTGGTTGCGAGGTTCTTGTTTGTTTGTGCAGGTACTAGGGACTTGCGTGTTACCTCCTACTGGATTGGTACCTTGGTTCTAAAAAACTGAGGGAAATACTTACGCTACTTTGCTGCATTACCCTTTCCTCTTCAAGGGAAAACCAACGCAAGCTCAAGAGGTAGCAAGAAGGATTTTTGGCGCCGTTGTCGGGGAGGTTGCACCAAGTCAAGTCAAGATTTGATCTCCCGTCAACAAGCCATTTCTGACGCCGTTGCCGGGGAGATCTACGGACAAGTCAAGACATACCAAGTACCCATCACAAACTCTTATCCCTCGCATTACATTATTTTCCATTTGCCTCTCGTTTTCCTCTCCCCCACTTCACCTTTGCCTTTTCTTCGCCTTCTTCCCATATGTATTTTTGTTTGTGTTTCCATGTGCTTCTATTTGCTTGCATCTTTGCTTGCTAAAAATCTATTGATATGGATCCACTTAAAGTGTTCTACTTGGATCATCTTTGATCCTTATGCGCTCGTGCTGAAACCCAGACTGGCCTAGTTGATGGGAAATCTTTAGACGAGCATGCTCATTTTGTGCGCCATCGTTTGTCTGAAAAGGGGAAGCTCTTATGGTATCAAATAAATAGTTTTCTATGCTATGCTTGCAATCTTTGTGAAATTTATGACTTTACTTGTTGCTCTAAGAATCCTAAAAAACAGCTTCCCTACCTATGTGAGTTTAATGATAATGAAATCTTATCTTCTTATGGAAAGGGTGTTTATAGTTACTATGATATCGAACAAATTGAAGAATTTGTCATTTTTAAGGGTGCTCATGAAGTTGCTTCTTTGATTGAAAAGTATGATATTACTCTCTACAAATCTGAAAATTTTGACATACTTAAATATTGCTATGAAAACTATGCTCACAATTCCTGTAACACCCCCAGTGTCATGCTACAGTAACCCTCTGTGATCAAACTAATCATTTTTCCGAACAGTGCTTCATCACCTTTGATCAATATCCCATTTGAAATTCCAGTCAATTCAAATTCAAGTGAAGTTTGAAGTTGCTCAAAAGTTGCTGGAAAAATGTTCATCACTTGTCAAAAATTCCATAACAATTATTTGTTTACGAACACAACATCACTTTTGTGCAAAGATGAGCATTAGCAATCATAACAGCACCAATTCAGCATTTTTAAATGCTATCCTATTTATGAAAAATTTTAAATGAATTCTTCTGGTCTCCAAAATATTTGTGGCACTGTCTATAATCACCAGGGATTTAATGGGACACATCCCAAATTTTTCTTAAGTGAAACAGTTGACCAAATAATTCCCTTTCTCTCTCTGTTAATAAATAATGGTAGAATATATAAAAAAAGGGCCAGGCTGCACTGTGCACTTGGCCCAGCCGCGTAAGAGTGCAGCCCAGCCCACCTAACCCTGTCGTCCCCTACCTCTGTTCACCGGGGGCTGGGTGGACGCGCGTGCGCCGTCCGTGGCTGCCGATGGCCACGAGGCGGCCATCCGGCGACTCCCTGGCGACTACTAGGTCTCCCCGACCCGGACAAACCCTAGCTGCCGCCCTACTTGCCCCACGCACCTCGCCTCTCTCTTTTCCCCCCACCTTGCTCGAGAGCTCGCCGCCATCGCCGCGTCGATCCCGCGGCCACCGTCTTCGCCCCGCGTCGCCAACATGCCGTAGGCGTCCGTCGTCGTCCTCCATGTCGAACGGTGCCCACCATTGGAGCCGGAAGGCTCCGCAGCGCCGGATCCACCCCGTCTTCCTCCTCGGGACGCCCGAGCTCGCCGCTGTCGATTCGCTCCCCCGAGCCTCCCCCGAGCCCACGTTTGCACACCTACAGGCGCTCAGTGAGCTCCGCCTCCCTCTCCCTCTCTCCCCGTGATCTTCCCCACGCCATAGCTAGCTGTCACCGCTGTGGCCGAGCTCTGTTCGCCGCCGATGAGCCCGTGGCCGTGATCATGGCCCTTGTCACGCTCGCCTGAGGCCTCCGCCGTGCTCCTAGTGCTTACAGGAATGCAACACGCGCACGCACGCTTCCTGCCGTGCCCCTTAGCACCTACCTCGACGGGCGCCCGAACGCGTCGCCGCCTCCGCTCGCCGCCGTCATTCTTCCGGTGACCTTTTGGTCACGGGCTCAAGCCCATTGCACTCCCCGCACCGCGTAGATCCCCCCAGCCTCTCCGTTTGCTCGATAGCGCGCTGTATCTCTGTTTTCGTCGAGCACCCGTGCACGCCGCCGCCTCCGCCGCTTGCCGTCGCTGTCACCAGCCTTTTCTGGCCGGGCCACTACCGCAGTTCGACGCGTGCTGCTCCGCTCGTTCGAACGCACCCTAGCGCGCGCGAAATGGTCGCCTGTAGGCGAAATCCGATGAGGCTCGAGGCCCTCCGCCGCATTTTGGCGTCGCCGGCGTCGAGCCACCGGCCACCGCCGACGTGGCTGGCCTGGGGCCACCCCAGAGCCACTGCCCGTGGGCCCCGCGGGTCCCAGTTGACTGGGTTGACCCAGTCAACTTGCTGACTGGGCAACCCCAGCCACTATCATGTGGGCCCCCTGTGTTAGATTAGTCTAATAACGTTTTATAAATAAAAATGATTAGTTAACCTAAAACACTCACTGACGCCCGGGGCCCACCCTCTAATTAACCCTCTGTTAGTCTAAATTAACATTGTTAAAGTCAAAGAGGCTGACATGTGGGTCAGGTTTGACCTGGTCAGCCGTTTGTTGACCTGCTGATGTCACTGTGACATCATGCTGACGTCATATATCATTTTCTATAAATAAAATAAATCCAGAAAATAAGAAAATCTTTAGAAATTCATCGAAAATAATCCGTAACTCCGATGAAAATGTTTTCTATATGAAAGTTGCTCAGAAAAATCCAACGAATCCGAATACGCGGTCCGTTCACCTGTCACATGCCCCTAGCATGCTGAACATGGAACCGTCCCCTCTCTTTCATTTGTCCGGAATCCGCCTAACGCCGGGAATTCATCCTCGGATGTTTATCCCCTCCGTCTGCAACGTGTTGTACTACATTAGGGCAACCCTAGCTCTGCCCGTCGTCATGTTATGCTTTGTGGTGCTATGTTGCTTTATATTTACTGTTTCTTCCCCCTCATCTCTCCGGTAGACCCCGAGACCGATGTCGCCCCTGCGATCGACTACGTCGACGACGACCCCTCCTTGCCAGAGCAACCAGGCAAGCAAACCCCCCTTGAGCATTCCGATATCGCCTATTTATTTTCCTCTCATGCTTGCATTAGAACTGCTACTGCTTTCTGTATGATCCTACTCTGATGCATAGCCTGTTGTTGTTACCTGCTTTTATACCTTACCTACTTATCCTAAACTGCTTAGTATAGGTTGGTTAGAGATCCATCAGTGACCCCCACCTTGTCCCAGTTGCCTCGCTTTATGTTCGATGACTCGATCAACGTGATCGACGTCCAGGCCCTGACACCGCACATCACACCCCCCCTAGTTGTACGACTCTGTAGAGTTACCATCGAGTGCCGAGGGTGGAACCTCTTACATCACTCCTGATGAGATCTCTGTAGTGTAGCTATACGGTCGAGGTCATCGAGGGTGATTTCCTCCTTAACCACTTCCTTAACCGCTCTATCGTGCAACCCCTCAAGTGTGAACCTCGAGGGTGGATCCTCTTACGTTCACCTTGATGATAACATCGAGTGGGATTCACCGGGGGTGATTCCTCGGGTTTTCCCCTTGGTGTTAGACACACAGTTACTATGGTTACTATGACTTTACACTGCACCATGTTACTAAAGACGGGTCGACCCTGAGAGGTACCCGCGCGAGCTTAATAGCGAGTGATGTGGAGTCGGGTTGACCTGGAAGGTGCCCGCGAGATACTTACGAGGCGTGGCCAGGCATTCTTAGCCCTTGTCGCAAGTACTCGAGACGGGGCAACGGGGTCACATCTTTCGTGAGTCTCTGCCTGTTACCGCGCGTTCCTAATCCACTATGATTTGGATATTTGATCCGAGGGGCCTCTGGCCTGATAGCACTAACCATCACGTGGGCATAGTATGGGCGTTCTGCGTCGTATACATCAGCCGAAGCTTAATAGACGTCAGCGACTGAGCGGCGCGCGCCGGGTTGGACTGCGTAAGCACCTGCCTTGTTGAAGGAGGTAGCTAGGTCTGCTCACTGGCCGCCCACGCAACGTGCAGGAGTTCCCGGGGAGATGGCCCATGACCCCTGGGGGCATAGGTTTAGTCTGGCGTGTTGGCCTCTCTATTATGCCTAGGTCGGGTTGCGGCGTATTGTTTGGCCGAGGCCGGGCATGACCCAGGAAAGTGTGTCCGGCCGGATAGTATGGCTCTGGAGTAAGAACTGGATACTTGAGATGAGACATGGAGATGAGACTTGGATATGAGATGATAACTGGATAGTATGGCTCTGGGATTGCTTTCTCACAGGGAGTCGAGAAAGGATCTCTGGCCGAGGTTGATAACATTACTGCTACTTTACTTTATGCTACTCTACTCCCTCCTGTTGCTGCAAGATGGTGGTTTCCAGAAGATGCTAGTCTTTGATAGGCTAGGCTTTCCCCTTCCCTTCTGGCATTCTGCAATTTAGTCCACAGATACAACCCATTCCTTTGATACAGATGCATACTTAGTTTATATCTGATGTAAGTCTTGTGAGTACTTTGGATGAGTACTCACGGTTGCTTTGCTACTCCTTTTCCCCATACCCAATTGTTGCGACCAGATGACGGATCCCAGGAGCCAGACGATGCCACTGATGACTACTACTACCCGGAGGATGCTTACTACTACGTGAAGACCACAGACGACTAGGAGTAGTTAGGAGGCTCCCAGGCAGGAGGCCTTGCCTTTTCGATCGTTGTTGCTTTTGTGCTAGCCTTCTTAAGGCAATCTTGTCTAACTTATGTCTGTACTCAAATATTGTTGCTTCCGCTGACTCTTGTGTATTCGAGCCCTCGAGGCCCCTGGCTTGTAATATAAAGCTTGTATTATTTTGATTTGTGTCTAGAGTTGTGTTGTGATATCTCCCCGTGAGTCCTTGATCTTGATCGTACACATTTGCGTGTATGATTAGTGTACGATTGAATCGAGGGCGTCACAGTGCCTACGTTAAGGAATTTATTGAGATAATGACCGTTGCTTTGGAAGGAAATAATGATATGCACGAATCTATAGATAATTATGATTCCGATGATTTGATTGAAATATCCCTTGATGAACATGATGCTTGCTATTCTTGTAGCCATGATGCCAATATTTATGGAGATGAATTTGCTATAGTTCCTTATGTTAAACATGAGATTATTGCTATTGCACCCATACTTGATAGTTCCTTGAATCAAAAGCATGATTGCAATTATTCTACTATAAATTTTGTTGATGTCAATTGTGCTAATAATATGCAAACCCCTAAGCTTGGGGATGCTAGTTTTGCTATGTCTACTACTTGTTCCAATGACCATGATTGGGGTGATTCTTCTTATGATCTTGAAAATTTATTTAAGCCCCATGATGAATATGAGATGTATAATAATGTTTGCCATAATATTGAAAGTGGGTTTGGAAGAGTGTCAACTTTAGAACCCACATATTTGGAGAATGTTCAATCTTATGATTTTTTTTTATAAAAGTGGGTTTGGAGAGGTCATGACTTTAGTTAATGTTAATCCCACTATTTTGGAAGAGTGTCAACTTTGCATGCATGTGGATCGTGTTGAAAATATTTTATGTGATAGCTATTTTGTTGAATTTTCTTATGATCCCACATGTAATTATTATGAGAGAGGAAAATATGATTGTAGAAATTTTCATGTTACTAAATTACCTCTCGTTATGTTGAGCTTGCTATTGTTTCTTTCCGCTTCCTTGCATATGCTAGTTTTTGCTTGCTATGATAATTTGTTTGCCTATAAGATGCCTATGCATCGGAAGTATGTTAGACTTAGATGTGTTTGTCATGTGTTTTTTGATGCTCTCTTTGTGCTTCAATTCTTGTCTTTCATGTGAGCATCATTGAAATCTCAATGCCTAGCTAGGGGCGTTAAACGATAGCGCTTGTTGGGAGGCAACCCAATTTTATTTTTGTTTCTTGTTTTTTGTTCCTGTTTATTAACAAATAATTCATCTAGATTCTGTTTAGATGTGGTTTTATGATTTTAATTAGTGTTTGTGCCAATTATAACCTTTGGGAAGACTTGGGGGAAGTTTTTTGCGATCTTGCTGTAAAAAACAGAAACTTTACTGCTCACGAGTTCTGCTGCCATTTTTTACTGGAGAGTGAGATTAGGTTGATTATTTTTGCAGATTATTAATAGACAAATTCCTCATTTCCGCCAGTTTATTTAAGAATTTTTGGGGTTACAGAAGTATTCTAAACCTACAGATTACTACAGACTGTTCTGTTTTTGACAGATTCTGTTTTTCGTGTGTTGTTTGCTTATTTTGATGAATCTATGGATAGTATCGGGGGTATGAACCATAGAGAAGTTGGAATACAGTAGGTTAAACACCAATATAAATAAAGAATGAGTTCATTACAGTACCTTGAAGTGGTGGTTTGTTTTCTTATACTAACGGAGCTCATGAGATTTTCTGTTGAGTTTTGTGTTGTGAAGTTTTCAAGTTTTGGGTAAAGATTTGATGGATTTTGGAATAAGGATTGGCAAGAGCCTAATATTGGGGATGCAAAAGGCACCCCAAGGTAAAATTCAAGGACAACCAAAATCCTAAACTTGGGGATGCCCCAGAAGGCATCCCCTCTTTCGTCTTCGTCCATCAGTAACTTTACTTGATGCTATATTTTTATTCACCACATGATATGTGTTTTGCTTGGAGTGTCTTGTATGATTTGAGTCTTTGATTTTTAGTTTACCACAATCATCCTTGATGTACACACCTTTTGGAGAGACACACATGAATCAGAATTTATTAGGATACTCTATGTGCTTCACTTATATCTTTTGAGCTAGATAATTTTGCTCTAGTGCTTCACTTATACCTTTTTAAGAGCATAGTGGTGGTTTTATTTTATAGAAATTATTGATCTCTCATGATTCACTTATATTATTTTGAGAGTCTTTTAGAACAGCATGGTAATTTGCTTTTGTTATAAAATTAGTCCTAATATGATAGGCATCCAAGATGGGTATAATAAAAACTTTCATAAAAAGTGCATTGAATTCTATGAGAAGTTTGATACTTGATAATTGTTTTGAGATATGAAGATGGTGATATTAGAGTCATGCTAGTTTAGTAGTTGTGAATTTGAGAAATACTTGTTCTAAAGTTTGTGATTCCCGTAGCATGCACGTATGGTGAACCATTATGTGATGAAGTCGGAGCAAGATTTATTTATTGATTGTCTTCCTTATGAGTGGCGGCCGGGGACGAGCGATGGTCTTTTCCTACCAATCTATCCCCCTAGGAGAATGCGTGTAATGCTTGGTTTTTGATGACTTGTAGATTTTTGCAATAAGTATGTGAGTTCTTTATGACTAATGTTGAGTCCATGGATTATACGCACTCTCACCCTTCCACCATTGCTAGCCTCTCTAGTACCGCACAACTTCCGCCGGTACCATACACCCACCATATACCTTCCTCAAAAAAGCCACCATACCTACCTATTATGGCATTTCCATAGCCATTCCGAGATATATTGCCATGCAACTTACCACCGTTCCGTTTGTTATGACACGTTTCATCATTGTCATATTGCTTTGCATGATCATGTAGTTGACATCATATTTGTGGCAAAGCCAACGTTCATAATTCTTTCATACATGTCACT
The DNA here is from genome assembly GCF_003073215.2 of Triticum urartu. Lineage (NCBI taxonomy): Eukaryota > Viridiplantae > Streptophyta > Magnoliopsida > Poales > Poaceae > Triticum > Triticum urartu. The sequence continues at coordinate 80,520,674 of NC_053027.1, forward strand.
CATGATTCATTGCATATCCCGGTACACCGCCGGAGGCATTCACATAGAGTCATATTTTGTTCTAGTATGGAGTTGTAATTTTTTGTAAGTAAATAAAAGTGTGATGATCATCATTATTAGAGCATTGTCCCAAGTGAGGAAAGGATGATGGAGAGTATGATTCCCCCACAAGTCGGGATAAGACTCTGGACGAAAAATAAAATAAAATAAAAAGAGGCCATAAAAAAGAGAAAAGGCCCAAATAAAAAAATAAAAAATGAGAGAAAAAGAGAGAAGGGACAATGTTACTATCCTTTTACCACACTTGTGCTTCAAAGTAGCACCATGATCTTCATGATAGAGAGTCTACTATGTTGTCACTTTCATATACTAGTCGGAATTTTACATTATAGAACTTGGCTTGTATATTCCAATGATGGGCTTCCTCAAAATACCCTAGGTCTTCGTGAGGAAGCAAGTTGGATGCACACCCACTTAGTTTCTTTTGCTGACCTTTCATACACTTATAGCTCTACTGCATCCGTTGCATGGCAATCCCTACTCACTCACATTGATATCTATTGATGGGCATCTCCATAGCCCGTTGATACGCCTAGTTGATGTGAGACTATCTTCTCCTTTTTGTCTTCTCCACAACCACCATTCTATTCCACCTATAGTGCTATATCCATGGCTCATGCTCATGTATTGCGTGAAGATTGAAAAAAAGTTTGAGAATGTCAAAAGTATGAAACAATTGATTGGCTTGTCATCGGGGTTGTGCATGATTAAATACTTTGTGTGATGAAGATAGAGCATAGCTAGACTATATGATTTTGTAGGGATAACTTTCTTTGGCCATGTTATTTTGAGAAGACATGATTGCTTTGTTAGTATGCTTGAAGTATTATTATTTTTATGTCAATATAAAACTTTTGTCTTGAATCTTTTGGATATGAATATTCATGCCACAATAAAGAAAATTACATCGAGAATTATGCTAGGCAGCATTCCACATCAAAAATTCTGTTTTTATCATTTACCTACTCGAGGACGAGCATGAATTAAGCTTGGGGATGCTTGATACATCTCCAACGTATCTATAATTTTTTATTGTTCCATGCTATTATATTATCTATTTTGGATGTTTAATGGGCTTTATTATGCACTTTTATATTATTTTTGGGACTAACCTATTAACCAAAGGCCTAGTGCAAATTGCTGTTTTTTGCCTATTTCAGTGTTTCGCAGAAAAGGAATACCAAACGGAATCCAAACGGAATGAAACCTTTGAGAGAGTTGTTTTTGGAACAAACGTGATACAGGAGACTTGGAGTGGACGTCAAGAAAGAAGCGAGGAGGCCATGAGGCAGGAGGGCATGCCCCAGGGGGGTGGGCGCGCCCCCACCCTCGTGGGCCCCTCGCAGCTCCACCGACCTACTTCTTCCTCCTATATATACCCATATACCCAGAAAACATCCGAGAGCAGCACGAGACCCTATTTCCATTGCCGCAACCTTCTGTACCCGTGAGATCCCATCTTGGGGCCTTTTTCGGCGCTCCACCGGAGAGGGAATCGGTCACAGAGGGCTTCTACATCAACACCATAGCCTCTCCGATGATGTGTGAGTAGTTTTGTTGGGGAACGTTGCAGAAAACAAAAATTTTCCTACGGTTTCACCAAGATCCATCTATGAGTTCATCTAGCAACGAGTGATTGGATTGCATCTACATACCTTTGTAGATCACGCGCGGAAGCGTTCAAAGAACGGGGATGAGGAAGTCGTACTCGACGTGATCCAAATCACCGGAGATCCTAGCGCCGAACGGACGGCACCTCCGCGTTCAACACACGTACAGTCAGCGTAACGTCTCCTTCTTCTTGATCCAGCAAGGGGGAAGGAGAGGTTGAGGGAGATGGCTCCAGCAGCAGCACGACGGCGTGGTGGTGATGGAGCTGTAGTACTCCGGCAGGGCTTCGCTAAGCACTATGGAGGAGGAGGATGTGTTGGAGAGGGAGAGGGAGGCACCAAAGGCGTGTTGTGAGAGGCCCTCCTTTCCCCACTATATATAGGGAGTCCAAGGGGGGGGCGCCGGCCCTAGGAGATCCAATCTCCTAGGGGGGGTGCGGCCAAGGGAGGAATCCCTCCTCCCCAAGGCACCTAGGAGGTGCCTTCCCCCTTTGGGACTCTTCCCTTCCTTGAACCCTAGGCGCATGGGCCTCTTGGGGCTGGTGCCCTTGGCCCATATAGGCCAAGGTGCACCCCCTACAGCCCATGTGGCCCCCCGGGGCAGGTGGCCCCACCCGGTGGACCCCCGGGACCCTTCCGGTGGTCCCGGTACAATACCGGTGACCCCGAAACTTGTCCCGATGCCCGAAATAGCACTTCCTATATATAATTCTTTACCTCCAGACCATTCCGGAACTCCTCGTGACGTCCGGGATCTCATCCGGGACTCCGAACAACATTTGGGTTACTGCATATACATATCCCTACAACCCTAGCGTCACCGAACTTAAGTGTGTAGACCCTACGGGTTCGGGAGACATGTAGACATGACCGAGACGACTCTCCGACCAATAACCAACAGCGGGATCTGGATACCCATGTTGGCTCCCACATGCTCCTCGATGATCTCATCGGATGAACCACGATGTCGAGGATTCAAGCAACCCCGCATAACAATTCCCTTCGTCAATCGGTATGTTACTTGCCCGAGATCCGATCGTCGGTATCCCAATACCTCGTTCAATCTCGTTACCGGCAAGTCACTTTACTCATACCGTAATGCATGATCCCATGACCAGACACTTGGTCACTTTGAGCTCATTATGATGATGCATTACCGAGTGGGCCCAGTGATACCTCTCCGTCATACGGAGTAACAAATCCCAGTCTTGATCCGTGTCAACCCAACAGACACTTTCGGAGATACCCGTAGTATACCTTTATAGTCACCCAGTTATGTTGTGACCTTTGGCACACCCAAAGCACTCCTATGGTATCCGGGAGTTACACGATCTCATGGTCTAAGGAAAAGATACTTGACATTGGAAAACTCTAGCAAACGAACTATACGATCTTATGCTATGTTTAGGATTGGGTCTTGTCCATCACATCATTCTCCTAATGATGTGATCTCGTTATCAATGACATCCAATGTCCATAGTCAGGAAACCATGACTATCTGTTGATCAACGAGCTAGTCAACTAGAGGCTTACTAGGGACATGTTGGTGTCTATTATTCACACATGTATTACGATTTCCGGATAACACAATTATAGCATGAATAAAGACAATTATCATGAACAAGGAAATATAATAATAATGCTTTTATTATTGCCTCTAGGGCATATTTCCAACAAGTTTATCACAGACCTTCGGGTCCATAGTTATTAGCTAGATGGCTTCTTCTCTCTCTTTGGATCTCAATACAAAGTTCTCCTCGATTCTCTTGGAGATCTATTCGATGTAATTCTTTTTGCGGTGTGTTTGTCGAGATCTGATGAATTGTGGGTTTATGATCAAGATTATCTATGAACAATATTTGATTCTTCTCCGAATTCTTTTATGCACGATTTAATATCTTTGCAAGTCCCTTTGAATTACCAGTTTGGTTTGGCCTACTAGATTGATCTTTCTTGCAATGGGAGAAGTGCTTAGCTTTGGGTTCAATCTTGCAGTGTCCTTTCCCAGTGACAGCAGGGGCAGCAAGCCACGTATTGTATTGTTGCCATCGAGGATAAAAAGATGGGGTTTATATCATATTGCTTGAGTTTATCCCTCTACATCATGTCATCTTGCCTAATGTGTTACTCTGTTCTTATGAACTTAATACTCTAGATGCATGTTGGATAACGGTTGATGTGTGGAGTAATAGTAGTAGATACAGAATTGTTTTGGTCTACTTGTCGCGGACGTGATGATTATATACATGATCATGCCTAGATATTCGCATAACTATGCGCTTTTCTATCAATTGCTCGACAGTAATTTGTTCACCCACCGTAGAATTTGCTATCTTGAGAGAAGCCACTAGTGAAACCGATGGCCCCGGGGTCTATCTCCATCATATTATTTTCCTATTTACTTCTATTTCTATCGTTGTTTATTTTTTCAATCTTTATTTTCCAATCTATACAATAAAAATACCAAAAATATTTATCTTATTATCGCTATCAGATCTCACTTTCGTAAGTGACCGTGAAGGGATTGACAACCCCTTTATCGCGTTGATTGCGAGGTTCTTGTTTGTTTGTGCAGGTACTAGGGACTTGCGTGTTACCTCCTACTGGATTGATACCTTGGTTCTCAAAAACTGAGGGAAATACTTATGCTACTTTGCTGCATCACCCTTTCCTCTTCAAGGGAAAACCAACGCAAGCTCAAGAGGTAGCAGTGTACAAGTTCCTCAAGCCAGCATGCCCTAGCCTCCGATGCCAGAGCCAGCACTCTAAAGTTTTTGCTAGAATACATACGGCCAACTGTGGTCCTGCTGAGAAATCTACCATGTACAGATCATCTTTTCGGTACCCTTCAAAGACTAGAGATTTTTCAGATTCCATAAGCACAAGGCAATGATATTTTCCAAATATTACTACCATATTCAGATCACAAAGCATTGAGACAGACATTAAGTTGAAACCAAGGATTCAACAAGCATCACTTTATCCATGTGCTGATCCTTTGAGATTGCAACTCTACCTAGACCCGATACCTTGCTTTTACCAGTGTCATCAAATGTGATGTGACTCTTGTCAGATGGACGTAAGGTTGAGTCCATGAGAAGACTTCGATCACCAATCATGTGGTTAGTGCATCCAATGTCCATAATCCATTCAGAAGCCTTTGGTATCGTACCCTACAGTGCAGTTAGGGGGATAGGCTTCACCAAGGGAAATGTGAAGCATAAACATTTGACGAACGAGTGGATTATGAAAGTTCAGATCCTGGTTAGGGTAGATAGGATGACTGTCAAGAAAACCAGCAACAAAATACATAGTAAGACCATTTGGGCATTTTATCTTGCGCCCACAAGATGTTTTAGGTCCCCAGCAATAGCATCTAACGCCTTTGATTTCCGGCTAGAGACCCTTCCATACAAAAGAGAGTTAAGTTTTCTTAACCACCCACATTTTCAGGGGTGGCTTACAAGCAATGAGTCTAAGTGCAGCATCTGAGACCTTTGGCTTTGGAGCCCTAGAAAATAGTCTTGCAGGAAGTGAATACTCATAAGAATAGGCAGAATAGTTCTTGGTCTTATGAACATGGCGGTTTGATGAAACACACTCATATTCATAGGCCTAAGTATGGTTTCCCTGCAAAACATTAGTTTTAGGGTGACTCTTGTGAGTCCTCTGTATGTATGAAGCCTTTGGACCATATGAAGCCTTTGGTCTGGGGTTTGTCTTCTTCCCAGGTGGTGTCATGATGACATTCACCTGAAGATTTTCAAGACAACTCTTGGACACCCAGATCTTCTTCAAAGGTGGTCCATTCCTGCAATTAGTACCAATATACCTGGCAAACACTTCACCATTCTGATTCTTAAACAGTTTATAGTTTGCATCAAAGGATTCATCAATGATAATCGGGTTAGCACAAGTGAAGCCAGATAAGGTAGATGAATCCACTAAAGGTCCCTTTGCAGCAACCCATGTGGTTTTGGGGTACTGTTCAGGCTTCCAGTAAGAACCATCAACATTCATTTTCCCGTCGAACCCAACACCCTCTTTCCTAGGGTTTCGGTTCAGAATCTGTTTCTTGAGGACATCACATAGTGTCTGATGCCCTTTGAGACTTGTGTACATTCCTATCTCAAGCAATGTCTTCAACCTGGCATTCTCATCAGCAATAGTAGTGGCATCCTCAGCAGAGGGGTTACTTACCACATCAGCAGTTGAAGATATTGCAACAGTAGTAGCAGTAGAACATCTAGCAACAGAAGCAACATTATCACGCTCAAGACATTTTAGACATGGTGGTTCAAATCCTTCCTGAGCGGAACTAATCTGTTGAGCGCAGAGTGACTCATTCTCCTTTTGAAGATCTTCATGAGCCGATCTCAAGTTCTCAAGCTCTTGCTTCCTTTGAAGATAATCATAGGAGAGCTTTTCATGAGTAGTTGAGAGCATTTCATGACAACTTTCAAGTTCTTCGTACTTAACATGAACATTTTTTATGTCTTCAATTAAGGACTGAGATCGGGTCATTTCTGCGTCCAACAGGTCATCGCTTTTGTCTAACAGTTTTTGAATATGTTCCATGGCATTCTGTTGTTCAGTTGCAATTTTAGCAAGTGTTCTGTAGCTAGGTTTAGATTTACATTCAGAGTCATCTTCACTTGATGTTTGATAGTAAGCATCGCGTCAGTTTACCTTGGCACCACGTGCCATGAAGCAGTAGGTGGGTGCAGAGTCATCCTCATCATTAGCATCAGCATTGGTGATGAGGTCATTGTCTTCAGTGTTGAAGATGGACTTGGCGACGTCTGCTGAAGCTAGAGTCAGGCTTGCCACGCCTGAATCAGATTCCTCATCAAACTCCACCTCCACCTCCTCAAATGCAGACTCCTCCTCTGAATCCATCTCCTTGCCAACAAACGCACGAGCCTTGCTGGATGAGCTCTTCTTGTGTGATGAAGACTTCGACGAAGACTTGGAAGAAGACTTTTAGGATTTCTTCTTCTTGTTGTCATCAGAATAATATTCCTTTCTCTTCTTCTTCTTCTTATTCCCATTGTCCCATTGAGGACATTCAGAGATGTAGTGACCAGGTTTCTTGCACTTGTGGCATGTTCTCTTCTTGTAGTCACGAGAGGAAGCTTCATCGTTTCTTGAGCTAGATCTCGAAGACTGTCTGGAGCCTTTCTTCTTGGTGAACCTCTGGAACTTCTTCACTAGCATGGAAAGTTCCTTTCCAATGTCTTCAAGATCCTCATAACTGTAGTCAGATTCTTCTTCAGATGAGGAAACAACCTTTTCCTTCAACGCACAAGTTCGGCCATAGTTGGAACCATAGATATCTCTTTTCTCAGATAACTAGAACTCATGTGTGTTGAGCCTCTCAAGTATCTCAGATGGATCGAGAGTCTTGAAGTCAGGGCATTCTTGAATCATCAGGGCCAGGGTGTCGATGAGCTGTCGAGTGATCTCAAGAGTGTCTTGACGATTTCATCTTAGTGATCTTAGTGGCGCCGAGTGCATGAAGCTCATTTGTGATGTCAGTGAGCCGGCCAAACGTCAGCTGAACATTCTCATTGTCATTTCTCTTGAAGCGGTTGAAGTTGTTGCAAAGAACACTGATCCTTGAGTCTCTCTGGGTTGAGATGCCTTCATTGACCCTGGAGAGCCGGTCCCAGACTAGCTTCGCAGTTTCCAGAGCACTCACACGACCATACTGTCCTTTGGTCAGATGACCACAGATGATGTTATTGGCAGTAGAATCCAATTGAATGAACTTCCTGACGTCAGCAGGGGTGACACCTTCACCGGCCCTGGGAACGTCGTTCTTGACGACATACCATAGATCGACATCAATGGCTTCAAAATGCATGCGCATCTTATTCTTCCAGTAGGGGTAATCAGTGCCATCAAAGACAGGGCACGCGGGGGAGACTTTGATTATCCCTGCAGTCGACATAGCTAAAACTCCAGGTGGTTAAACCGAATCACACAGGACAAGGGAGCACCTTGCTCTGATAATAATTGAAAGTGCTTGTTATCGACTAGAGGGGGTGAATAGGCGATTTTTATGAAAGTCTTCAAAACACGGGGGCTTTGAAGACAAACAGTAGAAATTAGCCTATTGATATACAGCGGAAGGTAGACTACACTAGACAAGCCATAGTTAAGTAAGCAATGAAGTGAAAGCACGCAGACTATCAGCAGCTAGGTAGTATGGATCAGGATGGAAGATAGTATGAAGCCAAACAACAATAGTCTTCACACAATGAAGTCAATCAGATCATGCAAGTTGGCAATGACTTCATGAAGACAAACTGTAAGTAAAGAGAGGTAAAGGATAGAACCAGTTGCTTGGTGAGGACAAGGATTTGTTGGACCAGTTCCAGTTGCTGTGACAACTATATGTCTGGTTAGGGAGGCTGAGATTCAACTCAGAAGACCGCATCTTCACCTTATTCCCCTTGAGCTAAGGACACACAATCCTCGCCCAATCACTCTGGTAAGTCTTCAAGGGAGACTTCCAAACCTTCACAGACTTTGTTCACCGGCAATCCACAATGACTCTTGGATGCTCAGAACGCGACGCCTAACCGGTTAGAGGATTCACGGTCCTCAAGTGTAACAAGTCTTCAGGTCTTGCAGATAGAAAGACTTTAGTGATGCCTAACACTCTTTGGCTCTAGGTGTTTAGGGCTTTGTCCTCGCAAGGATTTCTCTCTCAAATGCTTCGAAGGTGGGTTGCTCTCAAACGACAAAAGCCGTGCACTAACTCTGAGCAGCCACCAATTTATGTTGTAGGGGGTGGGCTATTTATAGCCAGTAGGCAACCCAACCTGATTTGTCCGAAATGACCCTCGATCACTAAGGAACTGACACGTGTCTAATGGTCAGATTTCAAACACACACGGCAGCTTGACTTGGGCCACAAGTAAAGCTGACTCATCCAGCTCTGGATAAGATTTGCTTTCATTATCTTCAATCGAAGACATAGAATTTGGTTGAGCATCACTTCAGTCACTCTGACTTTGTTCACATGGACCCCACCTAACAGTGCGGTGGTTCCTATGACTCAACAAAGAAGAAAAGGAAACTACGAAACAACAATGTCTTCGCACTCCATAGTCTTCACATGAATGTCTTCTCGAGTCATAATCTTCGTTGTGAATATCTTCAAAGACCACCATTGTCTTCAATGTCTTCACACATTTTTAGGGGTCATCTCTGGTAGGTAGACCGAATCAACGAGGGACTACTACCTATGTTATCCTTCAATTCTCACAAACACATTAGTCCCTCAACCAAGTTTGTCGTCAATACTCCAAAACTAACTAGGGGTGGCACTAGATGCATTTACAATATCGTTATGCGGTTTAACCGATAAAGATCTAAGTAGAATATGTAGGAACCAATATCAGCATCCAGGTTCCGCTATTGGTTATTGACCGGAGACGTGTCTCGGTCATGTCTACATAGTTCTCGAACCTGTAGGGTCCGCACGCTTAACGTTCTGTGACGATCGTATTATGAGTTTATGTGTTTTGATGTGCCGAAGGTAGTTCAGAGTCACGGATATGATCACGGACATGATGAGGAGTCTCTAAATGGTCGAGACATAAAGATCGATATATTGGATGACTATATTTGGACATCGGAATGGTTCCGGGTGAGATTGGGCATTTACCGATGAATCGGGAGGTTACCGGAACCCCCCGGGAGGTATATGGGCCTTATTGGGCCATAGTGGGAGAGAGGAGAAGGTAGCAAAGGAGGGGGCGCGCCCCCAAGCCCAATCTGAATTGGGAGGGGGGCGTCCCCCCCCCTTTCCTTTCTCCTTCCTCCCCCTTCCTTCTCTCCTAATCCAACTAGGGAAGGGGGGATCCTACTCCCGGTGGGAGCAGGACTCCCCTTGGGGAGCGCCTAGGAGGCCGCCCCCCTCCCCCTCCTCCACTCCTTTATATACGGGGGAGGGGGCACCCCATAGACACACAAGTTGATCATTGATCTCTTAGCCGTGTGCGGTGCCCCCCTCCACCATAATCCACCTCAGTCATATCGTAGCAGTGCTTAGGCGAAGCCCTGTTCCGGTAGCATCATCATCGTCGTCGTCATCATGTTGTCGTGCTGACGAAGCTCTCCCTCGACACTCTACTGGATCATGAGTTCATGGGACGTCACCGAGCCGAATGTGTGCAGATTGCGGAGGTGTCGTACCTTCGGTGCTAGGATCGGTCGATCGTGAAGACGTACGGCTACGTCAACCGCGTTGTCATAACGCTTCCGCTTACGGTCTACGAGGGTACGTAGACAACACTCTTCCCTCTTGTTGCTATGCATCACCTTGATCTTGCGTGTGTGTAGGATTTTTTTTTTGAAATTACTGCGTTCCCCAACAGTGGCATCAGGGCCACATTTATGCGTAGATGTTATATGCACGAGTAGAACACAAAGGAGTTGTGGGTGTGGGTATATACATATTGTTTGCCATCACTAGTTGATTCTTGATTCGGCGGTATTGTTGGATGAAGCGGCCCAGATCGACATTACGCGTATGCTTACGCGAGACTGGTTCTACCAACGTGCTTCCCACACAGGTGGCTGGTGGGTGTCAGTTTCTCCAACTTTAGTTGAATCGGATTCAATGAACATGGTTCTTTCTAAAGATCAAAAGGCAATCACTATACCGCGTTGTGGTTTTGATGTGTAGGTAAGAACGGTTCTTGCTCAGCCTGTAGCAACCACGTAAAACTTGCAACAACAAAGTAGAGGACGTCTAACTTGTTTTTGCAGGGCATGTTGTGATGTGATATGGTCCAGACATGATGCTAAATTTTATTGTATGAGATGATCATGTTTTGTAACACAGTTATCGGCAACTGGCAGGAGCCATATGGTTTTCGCTTTATTGTATGAAATGCAATCGCCATGTAATTGCTTTACTTTATCACTAAGCGGTAGCGATAGTCGTAGAAGCAATAGTTGGCGAGACGACAATGATGCTTCGATGGAGATCAAGGTTTCAAGCCGATGACGATGGTGATCATGACGGTGCTTTGGAGATAGGGATCAAAGGCACAAGATGATGATGACCATATCATATCACTTATATTGATTGCATGTGATGTTTATCCTTTATGCATCTTATTTTGCTTAGTTCGGCGGTAGCATTATAAGATGATCCCTCACTAAATTTCAAGGTATAAGTGTTCTCGCTGAGTATACATCGTTGCTACAGTTCGTCGTGCCGAGACACCACGTGATGATCGGGTGTGATAAGCTCTACGTTCACATACAACGGGTGCAAGCCAGTTTTGCACACGCGGAATACTCGGGTTAAACTTGACGAGCCTAGCATATTCAGATATGGCCTCAGAACACTAAGACCGAAAGGTCGAGCGTGAATCATATAGTAGATATGATCAACATAGTGATGTTCACCATTGAAAACTACTCCATCTCACATGATGATCGAACATGGTTTAGTTGATATGGATCACGTGATCACTTAGATGATTAGAGAGATGTCTATCTAAGTGGGAGTTCTTAATTAATTTGATTAGTTGAACTTTAATTTATCATGAACTTAGTACCTGATAGTATTTTGCATGTCTATGTTGTTGTAGATAGATGGCCTATACTGTTGTTCCGTTGAATTTTAATGCGCTCCTAGAGAAAACTAAGTTGAAAGATTATGGTAGCAACTACACGGACTGGGTCCGTAACTTGAGGATTATCCTCATTGCTGCACAGAAGAATTACATCCTGGAAGCACCGCTAGGTGACAAACCCGCTGCAGGAGCAACGCCAGATGTTGTGAACACCTGGCAGAGCAAAGCTAATGACTACTCGATAGTTCAGTGTGCCATGCTTTACGGCTTAGAACCGGGACTGCAACGACGTTTTGAATGTCATGGAGCATATGAGATGTTCCAAGAGTTGAAGTTAATATTTCAAGCAAATGCCCGGATTGAGAGATATGAAGCTCCAATAAGTTCTACAGCTGCAAGACGGAGGAGAATAGTTCTGTCAGTGAACATATACTCAGAATGTCTGGGTACCACAACCACTTGACTCAACTGGGAGTTAATCTTCCTGATGATAGTGTCATTGAAAGAGTTCTTCAATCACTGCCGCCAAGCTACAAGAGCTTCATGATGAACTATAATATCCAAGGGATGGATAAGAAGATTCCTGAGCTCTTCACAATGCTAAAGGCTGCGGAGGTAGAAATCAAGAAGGAGAATCAAGTGTTGATGGTCAACAAGACCACCAGTTTCAAGAAAAAGGGTAAAGGGAAGAAGGGGAACTACAAGAAGAACAGCAAGCCAGTTGCTGCTCAAGTGAAGAAACCCAAGTCTGGACCTAAGCCTGAGACTGAGTGCTTCTACTGCAAAGGAACTGGTCACTGGAAGCGGAATTGCCCCAAGTATTTGGCGGAGAAGAAGGATGGCAAAGTGAAAGGTATATTTGATATACATGTTATTGATGTCTACCTTACTAATGCTCTTAGTAGTGCCTGGGTATTTGATACTGGTTCAGTTGCTAACATTTGCAACTCGAAACAGGGGCTACAGATTAAGCAAAGATTGGCTAAGGACGAGGTGACGATGCGTGTGGGAAATGGTTCCAAAGTCGATGTGATCGCCGTCGGCACGCTACCTCTACGTCTACCTTCGGGATTAGTTTTAGACCTAAATAATTGTTATTTGGTGCCAGCGTTGAGCATGAACATTATATCTAGATCTTGTTTGATGCGAGACGATTATTCATTTAAATCAGAGAATAATGGTTGTTCTATTTATATAAGTAATATCTTTTATGGTCATGCACCCTTGATGAGTGGTCTATTTTTACTAAATCTTGATAGTAGTGATACACATGTTCATATTATTGAAGCCAAAAGATGCAGAGTTGATAATGATAGTGCAACTTATTTGTGGCACTGCCATTTAGGTCATATTGGTGTAAAGCGCATGAAGAAACTGCATTCTGATGGACTTCTGGAATCACTTGATTATGAATCACTTGGTACTTGCGAACCATGCCTCATGGGCAAGATGACCAAAACTCCGTTCTCCGGAACAATGGAGCGAGCAACAAAGTTATTGGAAATCATACATACTAATGTATGTGGTCCAATGAACATTGAAGCTCGCGGCGGATATCATTATTTTCTCACCTTCACGGATGATTTGAGCAGATATGGGTATATCTACTTAATGAAACATAAGTCTGAAACATTTGAAAAGTTCAAAGAATTTCAGAGTGAAGTGGAAAATCATCGTAACATGAAAATCAAGTTTCTACGATCTGATCGTGGAGGTGAATATTTGAGTTATGAGTTTGGACTTCATTTGAAACAATGCGGAATAGTTTCGCAACTCACGCCACCTGGAACACCACAACGTAATGGTGTGTTCGAACGTCGTAACCGCACTTTATTAGATATGGTGCGATCTATGATGTCTCTCACTGATTTACCGCTATTGTTTTGGGGTTATGCTTTAGAGACGGCTGCATTCACGTTAAATAGGGCACCATCTAAATCCATTGAGACGACACCTTATGAACTGTGGTTTGGCAAGAAACCTAAGTTGTCATTTCTTACAGTTTGGGGTTGCGATGCTTATGTGAAAAAGCTTCAACCTGATAAGCTCGAACCCAAATCAGAGAAATGTGTCTTCATAGGATACCCAAAGGAGACTGTTGGGTACACCTTCTATCACAGATCCGAAGGCAAGATATTTGTTGCTAAGAATGGATCCTTTCTAGAGAAGGAGTTTCTCTCAAAAGAAGTGAGTGGGAGGAAAGTAGAACTTGACGAGGTAATTGTACCTTCTCCCTTATTGGAAAGTAGTTCATCACTGAAATCAGTTCCAGTGATTCCTACACCAGTAAGTAAGGAAGCTAATGATGATGATCATGAAACTTCTGACCAAGTTACTACCGAACCTTGTAGGTCAAACAGAGTAAGATTCGCACCAGAGTGGTACGGTAATCCTATTCTGGAAGTCATGTTACTTGACCATGACGAACCTACGAACTATGAGGAAGCGATGATGAGCCCAGATTCCGCAAAATGGCTTGAGGCCATGAAATCTGAGATGGGATCCATGTATGAGAACAAAGTATGGACTTTGGTTGACTTGCCCGATGATCGACATGCCATAGAGAATAAATGGATCTTCAATAAGAAGACTGACGCTGACGGTAATATTACTGTCTACAAAGCTCGACTTGTTGCAAAAGGTTTTCAACAAGTTCAAGGAGTTGACTATGATGAGACCTTCTCACCTGTAGCGATGCTTAAGTCTGTTCGAATCATGTTAGCAATTGCCGCATTTTATGATTATGAAATTTGGCAAATGGATGTAAAAATTGCATTCCTTAATGGATATCTTAAAGAAGAGTTGTATATGATGCAACCAGAAGGTTTTGTCGATCCAAAAGGTGCTAACAAAGTGTGCAAGCTCCAGCGATTCATTTATGGACTGGTACAAGCCTCTCGGAGTTGAAATATACGCTTTGATAGTGTGATCAAAGCATATGGTTTTATACAGACTTTTGGAGAAGCCTGTATTTACAAGAAAGTGAGTGGGAGCTCCGTAGCATTTCTGATATTATATGTAGATGACATATTGTTGATCGGAAATGATACTGAATTTCTGAATAGCATAAAAGGATACTTGAATAAGAATTTTTCAATGAAAGACCTCAGTGAAGCTGCTTATATATTGGGCATCAAGATCTATAGAGATAGATCAAGACGCTTAATTGGACTTTCACAAAGCACATACCTTGATAAAGTTTTGAAGAAGTTCAAAATGGATCAGGCAAAGAAAGGGTTCTTGCCTGTATTACAAGGTGTGAAGTTGAGGCAGACTCAATGCCGGACCACTGCAGAAGATAGAGATAAAAATGAAAGGTGTTCCCTATGCTTCAGCCATAGGCTCTATCATGTATGTAATGCTGTGTACCAGACCTGATGTGTGCCTTGCTATCAGTTTAGCAGGGTGGTACCAAAGTAATCCAAGAGTGGATCACTGGACAGCGGTCAAGAATATCCTAAAATACATGAAAAGGACTAAGGATATGTTTCTCGTATATGGAGGTGACAAAGAGCTCGTCATAAACGGTTACGTCGCCTCTAAGTCACAAACCAGATACGTGTTTTTATTAAATGGTGGAGCTGTCAATTGGTGCAGTTCCAAGAAGAGCATCGTGGCGGGATCTACGTGTGAAGCAGAATACATAGCTGCTTTGGAAGCAGCAAATGAAGGAGTCTGGATGAAGGAGTTTATATCCGATCTAGGTGTCATACCTAGTGCATCGGGTCCAATGAAAATCTTTTGTGACAATACTGGTGCAATTGCCTTGGCAAAGGAATCCAGATTTCACAAGAGAACCAAGCACATCAAGAGACGCTTCAATTACATCCGCGATCAAGTCAAGGAGGGAGACATAGAGATTTTCAAGATACATACGGATCTGAATGTTGTAGACCCGTTGACTAAGCCTCTCTCACGAGCAAAAGATGATCAGCACCAAGACTCCATGGGTGTTAGAATCATTACAATGTAATCTAGATTATTGACTCTAGTGCAAGTGGGAGACTGAAGGAAATATGCCCTAGAGGCAATAATAAAGTTGTTATTTATATTTACTTATATCATGATAAATGTTTATTATTCATGCTAGAATTGTATTAACCGGAAACTTAGTACATGTGTGAATACATAGACAAATAGAGTGTCACTAGTTTGCCTCTACTTGACTAGCTCATTGAATCAATGATGGTTATGTTTCCTAACCATAGACATGAGTTGTCATTTGATTAATGGGATCACATTATTAGAGAATGATGTGATTAACTTGACCCATCCGTTAGCTTAGCATGATGATCGTTTAGTTTATTGCTATTGCTTTCTCCATAACTTATACATGTTCCTATGACTATGAGATCATGCAACTCCCGAATACAAGAGGAACACTTTGTGTGCTACAAAACGTCACAACATAACTGGGTGATTATAAAGGTGCTCTACAGGTGTCTCCGATGGTGTTTGTTGAGTTGGCATAGATCGAGATTAGGATTTGTCACTCCAATTGTCGAAGAGGTATCTCTGGGCCCTCTCGGTAATGTACATCACTATAAGCCTTGCAAGCAATGTAGCTAATGAGTTAGTTACAAGATGTAGCATTATGGAACGAGTAAAGAGACTTGCCGGTAACGAGATTGAACTAGGTATTGAGATACCGACGATCAAATCTCGGGCAAGTAACATACTCATGACAAAGGGAACAACGTATATCGTTATGCAGTTTGATCGATAAAGATCTTCCTAGAATATGTAGGAACCAATATGAGCATCCAGGTTCCGCTATTGGTTATTGACCGGAGACGTGTCTTGGTCATGTCTACATAGTTCTCGAACCCGTAGGGTCCGCACGCTTAACGTTCTGTGACGATCGTATTATGAGTTTATGTGTTTTGAAGTACCGAAGGTAGTTGGGAGTCTTGGATATGATCACGGACTTGATGAGGAGTCTCAAAATGGTCGAGACATGAATATTGATATATTGGACGAATATATTTGGACATAGGAATGGTTCCGGGTGAGATCGGGCATTTACCGATGAATCGGGAGGTTACCGGAACCCCCCGGGAGGTATATGGGCCTTATTGGGCCATAGTGGGAGAGAGGAGAAGGAAGTAAAGGAGGGGGTGCACCCCCAAGCCCAATCCGAATTGGGAGGGGAGCCGCGCCCCCCTTTCCTTCCTCCCCCTTCCTTTTCTCCTAATCCAACTAGGGAAGGGGGGAATCCTACTCCCGGTGGGAGTAGGAGTCCCCTTGGGGCGCGCCTAGGAGGCCGGCCCCCTCCCCCTCCTCCACTCCTTTATATACGGGGGGCACCCCATAGACACACAAGTTGATCATTGATCTCTTAGCCGTGTGCGGTGCCCCCCTCCACCATAATCCACCTCGGTCATATTGTAGCGGTGCTTAGGTGAAGCCTTGTTCCGGTAGCATCATCATCACCGTCATCATGTCGTCGTGCTGACGAAGCTCTCCCTCGATACTCTACTGGATCATGAGTTAATGGGACGTCACCGAGCCGAACGTGTGCAGATCGCGGAGGTGACGTACCTTCGATGCTAGGATCGGTCGATCGTGAAGACGTACGACTACATCAATCGCGTTGTCATAACGCTTCCGCTTACGGTTTACGAGGGTACGTAGACAACACTCTTTCCTCTCATTGCTATGCATCACCTTGATCTTGCGTGTGCGTAGGATTTTTTTTGAAATTACCGTGTTCCCCAACAGCCTCCTATCATGCCATTCGACGTGCCGAAACGCATGATGATATTCAGAAGGATCTCATCAAGGAGTGATGGGCATGGAATGGCCGACAAAGAGCATCATGAATTTTTTGGTTTGATGTTGTATTGTTGAACTATTTGTTGTATTGCGAGATAAACTATTTGTTTGAGTTGTAAGAATAAAATTGAAATATTTATTGCTGATTTATTTTGTTTGTGTTTCATCTTCTTGGTTGTGTTTGGAGTGCATATGTTGCTTATGCGAGAGCGCGCGCGCAGTTTTTTTGCAGCGGCTCGCACGCACTAAACTTTTGTAGCGACCCGACCTGAAACGGTCAAGTCTTTGTGCTTCAGTGTCATCCCTGGATCGGTAATGCTGACACACAGTACTCGAGGATTTATAACAAAGTAGCAATCACACACTTATTACATCGAATGTCTCAAAAGAGAACTTATTACAATAAATATGGCTTAAGGCCATCTAATACGATAACAGCGGAAGGCTTGGAAGATAAAGTGACTCCATCAACTCCAACGGCATAGCTGAGCTGCACGGCAACGACCTAACGAACCTTACTCCTCGTCTGAAAAGTCTGCAACATAATACGTTGCAGCCCGACAATGGGTCAGAACATGGAATATGTTGGCAAAGTAACACAATAGAGCAAGAACACAATAATGCTATCACTACATGCATATTTGGCTGGTGGAAAGCTCTATGGTTATGGTTTTTGCGAAAAGCCAATTTTTTCCTACAACAAAGCACAATATTATTTTAGAGTGATGAGATACTTATGATACTCCAAGTACAAGATACTCAAGATGTCTATAACCGGGGACACGGCTAACCATGATTAGTTTATACACTCTGCAGAGGTTTGCGCACTTTTCCCCACAAGACCCGATCTCCTCCGTTGGATTTCTCGCACTACATGGTGTTTGAGAAATGGATGACCGAGACACAGTCTTTCAGAAGCATTAACCCCTTACTCCGGGCAGACCATACCAACCTACATCCCTCTACCTGCTGATCCACCTCTTAGGGAGCTTCGTGCAACTTACTCAACTATGCTAGAGCCCATAATAGCTTGTGGCTGCACACGGAAGTTTCTAGCATGAAAATATCTCAGTTCCCTTTGAGCCTGGGTGGCGGACCATAGGATTATCACACGGGTACTCCGGGATATCCTAGGACAACACTGGATTCCCCAGGTGCCCAACAAACAATCCACCCAGATGTGTATTCAAGTTGCCACCTTAAGTTGAACCATTAATTAACAATCTCACATATGTCATGGATTTCACTCACCCAAACCACGTCTACAAGCATATCATAGCAATATAAGCAATACGTAGAAGTAACTCCCAAGGTTTGAATATAACAGGGCAATAGGTTCTACCTCATCAACTACTTCCCAACCCATATGTTAATCACATCCTAACCATGTAATGTTTGAGGATTGGAACTAATGCATAAAAACTGGGTGATAAACGGGTATGATCAAAGTGTTACTTGCCTTGTTGATGATCCGCAAAACCTAGGGACTCGTAGTAGCATGCTTCGCACTCCGGGTGTTCTGTCACAAACAAACAATAGCATGCATAAGCAATCAAGCAAAGAAACACTGGTAAATCTCAAATAAGAAGATCTAACCGGAAAGTTCAACTTAAGAACTCCTGTTTGCGAAAAGAATCAAATCAAACGGAGCAACGAAACTCAAACTGCGAAAGAAACAAGATCCGTTTACTAATCTAGACTAATGTAAAATTTTATAGTAGCAAAAGCTTTTTGAAGTTAGTTAAACGGAAAGAGGGTTTCAAGACGAAGATCTAGGCGCTTGAATCGCCTGATTCCGACAAACGAGCGAAAAGATAAACTAAAACAAAAATCGGATCAGAAATCACGATTGAAAATAATCGCGGAAAATCCGAGAAAAAGAAAACTGATGAACAGGCTAACGAACAAGCGTTCGTTGTCTGCGGCTAATGAGTGAACACGTTCGTTAGAACGAACGCACGGAGGAACGTCCGCAAAGTAACTAAACCGAGAAAAACTGGCGAACCGATCTATCCAAAAAAACTAGGGTTTCTAATGAAAACCGAACCGGTTTTTATAAAAAAACGAACGGCGCTCGTACCACCGGCGAGGTCCGGCGAGGCGAGGCGGCTCCGGCACGGCAAGCGGCAGCGGCGGCACGAGGCGGCGGGGCAGGTGGCTTGCGGCGGCGGGGCGGCTCGGGCTCCAAGGGGGGGTGCGGTGGCTTGGGGAAGGGGCATGTGGCGCGGGAGGAGTCCCGGCCGGACTCCGCTAGCGGCGGCGGTGGCGCTCGCGGTCTCCAGCTCGGAGACGAGGCGCGGGCGGCTTGGGCCGGCTCGGCTGGGCTTCGGCCCAGTCGGGCACTGTGACTTTTTTTTAAATAACTTCGCCAGAACCAAATAAATCCTAGAAAATAAAATAAAAATCTAAAAATGTCAAAACAAATTTTCACCATCTAAATAAAATATTTAGAACAAGATGAACATTTTCTTGGCCCTAAAATGCAACTTTGAAAAACGTGCAATTTTTCTAATTCAAATAAAATAGCAATAAACTCCAGATAAAAATCAAATATTTGATTTTAATCTTTTCCCACCAATATTTCATTTCTTTTGGAGAAGTCATATTATCTCCTCTCATATATTTTAATATGAAATATTTTCGGAGAGAAAAATAATTAAAACCAAAAATCCTCATTTCAATATTTGATAAAACTCAAATATGAAAACAGGAAAATCCCCAACTCTCTCCGAGGGTCCTTGAGTTGCTTAGGATTTCGAGGATCGCGGAACGAGATGCAACAAAATATGATATGCAATGAATGATCTATGTATAACATTCCAAATTGAAAATTTGGGATGTTACAAACCTACCCCCCTTAAGATGAATCTCGCCCTCGAGATTCGGGTTGGCTAGAGAATAGGTGTGGGTGGTCTTTGCGAAGATCATCCTCTCGTTCCCAGGTGGCTTCATCCTCGGTATGGTGGCTCCACTGAACTTTGCAAAACTTGATAACCTTACTGCGGGTGACTCGGCTGGCAAATTCAAGGGTCCTGACGGGCTTCTCCTCATAGGTCAATTCACTGTCCAACTGAATCGCCTCCAAGGGTACTGTATCTCTTAACAGTATATCGGACATCTCAGCATGACACTTCTTCAGCTGTGAAACATGAAATACATCATGAACTCCTGACAGTCCTTCAGGTAACTCCAACTTGTAGGCAACTTCTCCCATACGTTCCAAAATTCGATATGGTCCTACAAATCTCGGGGCTAACTTTCCCTTAATTCCAAAATGTTTCACTCCTCGCAGGGGTGACACTCGCAGATATGCTCTGTCTCCAATTTCATAGGTTATTTCCTTGCGTTTCGAATCTGCATAATTCCTCTGCCTGGACTGAGCTATCTTCAGTCTATCTCTGATCAACTTAACTTTCTCTTCAGACTCTTTGATCAAATCTGGTCCAAACAACTGTCGGTCTCCGACTTCATCCCACATCAACGGTGTTCTGCACCTTCGTTCATACAGGGCTTCGAATGGTGCCATCTTTAAACTGGCTTGGTAGCTATTGTTGTATGAGAACTCCGCGTAGGGAAAATTGTCATCCCAACTAGATCCATAATCTAGTGCACATGCCCTCAACATATCCTCCAGAATCTGGTTGACTCTCTCGGTCAGTCCATCTGTCTGCGGGTGGAATGTTGTACTGAACTCCAACCTTGTCCCCAAAGTTTGGTGCGGCTGATGCCAAAACTTTGAAGTAAACTGTGTCCCTCTATCTGATATAATGGTCCTCGGAACTCCATGCAGACATACGATCCTGGTCATATATATCTTGGCCAACTTTGCACTTGTATAGGTGGTTTTCACTGGGATAAAGTGAGCTACTTTGGTCAAGTGATCAACTACTACCCATATAGAATCATATCCTGATTTGATTCTGGGTAATCCGGTGATAAAATCCATGCCAAGTTTATCCCACTTCCATTCGGGTATCGGCATAGGCTGTAACAATCCTGCTGGCTTTTGATGCTCAGCCTTCACTCTCTGACATACATCACATACGGCTACGTACTCGGCAATATCCTTCTTCATACCAGTCCACCAGAAACGTTCCTTCAAATCCAAATACATCTTGGTGTTTCCGGGGTGTATCGAGTATGGTGAGTCATGAGCCTCCTGGAGTATTAACTTCCTGATCTCTGTGTTATTGGGCACATAAACACGGTCCTCGAACCATAAGGTGTCGTGCTCATCCTCACGAAAACCTTTGGCCTTTCCTTCGCTCATTCTCTCTTTTATCTCAGCAACCTCTTTGTCATCCTTCTGAGCTTCTCGAATCTTTCCTAATAATGTAGACTGAACCTCCATTGTTGCAACAAAACCACTAGGAACAATCTCCAATCAAAGTTCCCTGAGATCCTTTGCTAACTCCTTCGGCAATCCCGTGCTCACTAGGGTATTAGCATAACTCTTCCGACTCAAGGCGTCTGCTACGACATTGGCCTTGCCTGGATGATAGTGAAGCTTCATGTCATAATCCTTTATAAGCTCCAACCATCTCCTCTGCCTAAGGTTCAGCTCCTTCTGTGTGAAAATGTACTTCAAACTCTTATGATCCGTGTACACATCACAACGATTTCCAATAAGGTAATGTCTCCAGGTCTTCAACGCATGCACTACGGCAGCCAACTCCAAATCATGCGTGGCATAATTTAACTCGTGCAGTTTCAGTTGTCGCGAGGCATACGAGACAACTCTTCCGTCCCGCATAAGCACACTTCCAAGTCCTAGGCGAGAGGCGTCGCAATACACTTGAAACTCCTTGCGTATATCCGGCAGAATCAACACTGGGGTTGTAGTCAAATGTTTCTTTAACTCCTGAAAACTCGCTTCACATTCTTCTGTCCATTTAAATTTTGTATCCTTCTTCAATAACTCCGTCATTGGCTTCACAATTTTGGAAAAAATCTCAATGAATCTCCGATAGTATCCTGCGAGTCCAAGAAAACTGCGGATCTCGCTAACTGAAGTGGGTGCCAACCATTCAGTGACTGACTGAACCTTGGTAGGATCTACTGCTACACCTTCTCCTGATATAACATGTCCAAGGAATCCAACTTCCTTCAGCCAAAACTCGCATTTGCTAAACTTGGCATACAACTGATGTTCCCTGAGTTTCTCGAGAACTAAACACAAATGCTCTTCGTGCTCCTCCTCGTTCTTCGAATATACCATTATATCATCAATTAACACCACAATGAACTTATCCAGATATTCCATGAACACTTTGTTCATCATGCCCATGAAGTAGGCAGGGGTGTTAGTCAGTCCAAACGACATGACCGTATATTCGTACAACCCGTACCGTGTGGTGAATGTTGTCTTTGGTATGACCTTCTTTTGTATCTTCAGCTGGTGATATCCAGATCACAAATCGATCTTTGAAAACACCTTAGCTCCTTGCAGATGATCGAACAAATCATTGATCATCGGCAGTGGGTATTTGTTCTTGATCGTCACCTCATTTAATGCTCGATAATCAACAACCATTCTTAGAGACTTATCCTTCTTCTCGACCAAAAGCACTGGGGCTCCCCATGGTGATGAGCTCCGTCGAATGTAACCTTTATCCAATAACTCCTTGATCTGTTTCTTAATATCCTCCAGATCGTTTGCAGGCATCCGGTATGGTCTCTTCGATAAAGGCCGGTGTCTGGCAATAACTCTATCAAAAACTCGATGTCTCGATCCGGTCGCATGCCAGGTAACTCCTCTGGAAAAACATCCGGGTAATCCTTGACTACAGGCACTTCCTCCTGAACAACTCCCGTGAGGGTATTTAATTGGCTACTTCTGGGTGCATGCCTAGATACATACTTGATCCTTTTTCCCTCAGGGGTGGTGAGTTAAATTGACTTACTAACATAGTCAATGCTTCCTCCATAATTTGACATACAGTCCATGCCTAATATCACATCCAATCCTTGTGACTCCAAGATTATTAGGTCGGGCGGAAAAACATGGCTACCAATGGTTAAGGGTATCTGGTCGCACCATCGACTAGCCATATACTCTGCTCCAGGTGAACTCACTAACAAATGGGTCCTAAGGGTTTGGGTTGGTAGTTTAAACTTATCCACGAATTCCCTTGATATGTAATGTGATGCACCAATATCAAAAAGAACAAGGGCGGTAAAAGACTTAACCAAAAACTTACCAATAACCGCGTCTAGCTGCTCTTCAACCTCCTCCACGTTGACGTGGTTCACTTGTCCTTTGTTGAATGGATTGGGCTTCTTTCCAGCGCTCCCATTGTCGTTTCCATTCTTTACTTCAGGGCACTCCGTGGCATAGTGTCCAGTCTTTCCGCACTTGAAACAAGTAACGTGGCTTAGGTCTCTCTTCGCGGGTGTGGCTAGATTGGAGCGGTTTTGATTGTTGCTTGCTCCATTCCCATTCCCATTCCTTGGGCCAGTATGATTATGGTTACTTCCTCCATTGTGGGTGTGGCCTCCATGGTTATGAACAAGTCCTCCCGAGTTTGGGGTTAGGCGAGGCTTTTGTTGAGCTCCTGAATTATACCTTCCTTGTCCATACTTCCTCTTACGGCTCTCAATTTGTTGCTGCTTCCCTTCAATCATAAGAGCCTTATCTACCAACTCATGGTAGTTGTTGAATGTTGCCACCATCAACTGCATGCTCATCTCATCATTCAGCCCTTCCATAATCTTCTCCTGCTTTGCGGCATCTGTGGCCACATCATCAGGGGCATAACGAGATAACTTGCTAAACTCATCCGTGTACTGAGCCACGGTACGGCTCCCCTGGCGTAAGTTACGAAACTCACGCTTCTTCATACTCATAGCTCCAGTTGAGACATGGGCTGTACGGAAAGCTTGCTGAAACTGATCCCATGTAACAGTGGCTATAGGGTAGGTGACAGTGTAATTCTCCCACCATGAGGCTGCTGGACCATCCAACTGATGTGCGGCAAAATGCACCTTCTCAACATCGGTACATCCTGCAGTGGTTAACTCCCTTCCAATCCCGCGGAGCCAATCATCTGCTACTATGGGCTCGGTGCTACTGAAAAACACCGGCGGCTGCAACGTCATAAAACGGGCTAAGTTATCAACTGGTGGTGGTGGCGGTGGATTTTTGTTGTTGTTATTGTTGTTGCCTTGGTTCTGAACTAACAACTGCATCAGGGTATTCTGCTGCTGGATCAACTGAGTGAGCTCCGGTGGGAAGGTAAATCCGGGGTCACGTCTCGGAGGCATCTAATGGGTTTAGAGGGGAGAGATTAGAATGGAATGAGGTCTAATGAGAAAACACTACCCATATGCACATGAGACAAACACAAACATTTCACTCAATCAATCAAGCAAGGGCATACAATTGATCTAACTATCGTTACAAAAGTGCTCGGAATATACTATTTACATGGTGGAATACTACTACTGATGTGGTGGTCTACTAAAAATATTGATCGGTCGAAAACTCCATGACGTCTGCTCCAGCTTCGTCTTCATAGTCATCATCGCTATTGTCGGGGTCCGAGTCGGTGTCGTCGATGATAATGTAGTCCTCCGAGCGAATCTCCTTGGGTTCTTCGTCTTCTCCTCCTGGTGCGGGGTCTCCCATGAATACTCCTAGCTTCATTGTCAGGTCGGCATTCTTATCCACTAGTACGACGATTTCCTCCTCATAATCTTCGCGTGTAGCCTTGAGTTCTTCCTCCAATTCCGTGATCCTTGTCATCGCCTTCTTCAGATCTATCATTCCTGCGCACATCTGGTTCTCCTAGCGACGAATATGCTGGTTTAACTCCTGGATGAAAGCTGCAATTGATCTATCCTTTCTGGTACTGATCATTTCCCATTGCTCATCTCGGCGCCCGCAAATCTAATAGATAGTATCCTTAAGATCCTTGTGATAAACTTCTCCAATGCATCCCATCGTGATGTGAGCTGCCATACTCTTTCCTAGACTCCAGGTTGGTGCATCGAAGGAAAACTCTATGGGCTTAGTGACTGGCGTGAATGTCCTTCCTGGAACTTGAACTTGAATCATACATCACTCCTCTTTTGGTAAAGAGGCGTTGTAAGTCCTGCTGAAGCTTGGTATTCCAATGTTCAGGTACCTAGTGACTTCCTTCAAGTGTCGTCCAAAAGGTGCTTCTTCATCCGGTTGTGCAAACTTGTTCCTTGCGTCCGCCATTCTAAAGAGTAGAAAATGGAGAGGAGTCAGAAATGAGAAGAGAATAGTGATCTAGGGCTTTAGCTTAGTGGTCGTGTCCTACACTCGGTGTGTGCTCTGATAGCATCTTGTAGCGACCCGACCTCAAACGGTCAAGTCTCTGTGCTTCAGTGTCATCCTTGGATCGGTAATGATGACACACACAGTACTCGAGGATTTATAACAGAGTAGCAATCACACACTTATTACATCGAATGTCTCAAAAGAGAACTTATTACAATAAATATGGCTTAAGGCCATCTAATACGATAACAGCGGAAGGCTTGGAAGATAAAGTGAGTCCATCAACTCCAACGACATAGCTGAGCTACACGACAACGACCTAACGAACCTTACTCCTCGTCTGAAAAGTCTGCAACATAATACGTTGCAGCCCGACAACGGGTCAGCACATGGAATATGCTGGCAAAGTAACACAATAGAGCAAGAACAGAATAATGCTATCACTACATGCATATTTGACTGGTGGAAAGCTCTATGGTTATGGTTTTTGCGAAAAGCCAATTTCTCCCTACAACAAAGGAATAGATTTTATTTCACTATCATGGTAGTTGAAACATCATTGAGAAGGTTCCTCCAACTCAATCCCAATTAAAGTAATTAACAACCCAACAATATTATTTTAGAGTGATGAGATACTTATGATACTCCAAGTACTAGATACTCAAGATGTCCATAACCGGGGACACGGCTAACCATGATTAGTTTATACACTCTGCAGAGGTTTGCGCACTTTTCCCCACAAGACCCGATCTCCTCCGTTGGATTTCTCGCACTACATGGTGTTTGAGAAACGGATGACCGAGACAAGTCTTTCAGAAGCATTAACCTCTTACTCCGGGCAGACCATACCAACCTACATCCCTCTACCTGCTGATCCACCTCTTTGGGAGCTTCATGCAACTTACTCAACTCTGCTAGAGCACATAATAGCTTGTGGCTGCACACGGAAGTTTCTAGCATGAAAATATCTCAATTCCCTTTGAGCCTGGGTGGCGGACCATAGGATTATCACATGGGTACTCCGGGATATCCTAGGACAACACTGGATTCCCCACGTGCCCAACAAACAATCCACCCAGATGTGTATTCAAGTTGCCACCTTAAGTTGAACCATTAATTAACAATCTCATATCTGTCATGGATTTCACTCACCCAAACCACGTCTACAAGCATAACATAGCAATATAAGCAATACGTAGAAGTAACTCCCAAGGTTTGAATATAACAGGGCAATAGGTTCTACCTCATCAACTACTTCCCAACCCACATGTTAATCACATCCTAACCATGCAATGTTTGAGGATTGGAACTAATGCATAAAAATTGGGTGATAAAGGGGTATGATCAAAGTGTTACTTGCCTTGTTGATGATCCGCAAAACCTAGGGACTCGTAGTAGCACGCTTCGCACTCCGAGTGTTCTATCGCAAACAAACAATAGCATACATAAGCAATCAAGCAAAGAAACACGGGTAAAGCTCAAATAAGAAGATCTAACCAGAAAGTTCAACTTAAGAACTCCGGTTTGTGGAAAGAATCAAATCAAACAGAGCAACGAAACTCAAACTGCGAAAGAAACAAGATCTGTTTACTAATCTGGACTAAGGTCAAATTTTATAGTAGCAAAAGCTTGTTCAAGTTGGTTAAAGGGAAACAGGGTCTCGAGACGAAGATCTAGGCGCTCGAATCGCCTAATTCCGACAAACGAGCGAAAAGATAAACTAAAACGAAAATCACGATTGAAAATAATCGCGGAAAATCCGAGAAAAAGAAAACTGACGAACAGGCTAACGAACGAGCGTTCGTTGTCTGTGGCTAATGAGTGAACACGTTCGTTAGAACGAACGTACGAACGAACGTCCGCAAAGTAACTAAACCGAGAAAAACCGGCGAACCGATCTATCAAAAAAAAACTAGGGTTTCTAATGAAAACCGAACCGGTTTTTATAAAAAAACCAAACGGCGCTCGTACCTCCGGCGAGGTCTGGCGAGGCGAGGCGGCTCCGGCGAGTGGGGCGGGGTGGCGCGGGGCAAGCGGCGGCGGTGGCGGCAAGCGGCGGCGGCCTGGCAAGCGGCAGCGGCGACATGAGGTGGCGGGGCAGGCGGCTTGCGGCGGCGGGGCGGCTCGGGCTCCAAGGGGGGGTGCGGCGACTTATAAGGGGAGGGGGTGCGGCGGCTTGGGGGAGGGGCAAGCGGCGCGGAGGAGTCCCGGCCGGACTCCGCTAGCGGCGGCGGTGGCGCTCGCGGTCTCCAGCTCGGAGACGAGGCGCGGGCGGCTTGGGTCGGCTCGGCTGGGTTTCGGCCCAGTCGGGCACTGCGACTTTTTTTAAATAACTTCGCCGGAACCAAATAAATCCTAGAAAATAAAATAATAATCAAAAAATGCCAAAACAAATTTTCACCGTCTAAATAAAATATTTAGAATAAGATGAACATTTTCTTGGCCCTAAAATGCAACTTTGAAAAACGTGCAATTTCCTAATTCACATAAAATAGCAATAAACTCTAGATAAAAATCAAATATTGATTTTAATCTTTTCCCACCAATATTTCATTTCTTTTGGAGAAGTCATATTATCTTCTCTCGTATATTTTAATATGAAATATTTTCGAAGAGAAAAATAATTTAAACCAAAAATCCTCGTTTCAATATTTGATAAAACTCAAATATGAAAATAGGGAAATCCCCAACTCTCTCCAAGGGTCCTTGAATTGCTTAGGATTTCGAGGATCGCGGAACAAGATGCAACAAAATATGATATGCAATGAATGATCTATGTATAACATTTCAAATTGAAAATTTGGGATGTTACAACTTTGCAGCAGCCGCTGGAGCAAGCACTCCTCGCCGCGCAAAAACTCGTGATCCGCGCGCTGCAAACGCTTTTTTAGCGTGTCGCGCATTGCGCGGCTATTGGAGATGCTCTTATCAGCACTCTATGTGTCAAAGTCATCAGTGAGGACCTAAGGCTAACTCCAGCGCGCGACCCCATCCCGTCCGTCCTAGTCCGTTTGGGGTAGAACGGACGAATGGCACGGCCCAACGCGCGGTCCCAAACGGACAAATGTCTGATTTTCGTCCGTTTTCGACTCATTCCCGGCCCAAACATGCACCACGTTTGGGATGAAACAGACATCGCGCAGACGGGCGGGACGCACGCCCTTGTCCTTCCCGTGGCCCGCCTGTCGGGGACACCAGTGCTTCATTCACCTCCAACGCCTCCACCCGCCCTCCACGCCCCACCCCGCCGCTGGCGCCGCCACTATCTTCCGGCCGCCTCCTGACTACTCCCCCCCGGCCGTCCATACCAAACCACATCTCGCCATGGCCGCCACCATCCCCGCGCTTTCGTAGGAGTTTTGGCCGTCGTTTGGAGGAGCTTTGTCCGTCGCCGTCGTATCCGGTGCCAGAGGGGATATGACCGCCGGCGACGCCTATGGACCACGGCAGCTTCCGTCGGGTGCTCCAGAGCGACCTGTAGCCGGCCGCCAAACGCCCCTGCTGCATCGAGGTGATCTTCGCGACCTCTTTGCCACCACGACCGCAAGGTGTTTGACACTTTGCCCACAAAGGTATGAACAATGGAGATGAATTTTCTTCAACCACTTCATTTATTCATCGGATGATTCGTCCTCGGACGACGAAGATTTTGTGGTGGCTGCACTGGTCGTTCACGACCACATTGAACGGCAGCGGCCTCGGTACAGGGGGTTAGTCCCTGACCGTGCTCCCAATCTGAACCACAACAGAGAGAGAGGCCACGCCCTGCTCTATGCCAATTACTTTGAGAATACGGCGCTCTTCAAACCAGAGAAATTCCGTCGCCGTTTTAGTATGGCAAGGCATGTGTTCAATCGTATCCGAGAGGGAATGGTTGCTCATGACCCATTCTTCGAGTGCAAAACGGATGCCCTTGGCAAGTTTGGTTTCTCCTCTTATCAGAATGCACCGCGACCATCCGCATGCTTGCATATGAAATTCCAGATGATCTGGTGGATGAGTACGTGCGCATGAGTGAGTCCACATCTCTACTGTCAATGTACAACTTCTGCAAGGCCGTGGTGGCAGTGTTTGGCCCTGAGTACTTGAGGCAGCCAAATGCCGCTGATACTGAAAGGCTGTTGGCGATCAACGTTGATAGAGGCTTTCCAGGCATGCTTGGCAGCATAGATTGTATGCACTGGGAGTGAAAGAACTGTCCATTTGCTTGGCAGGGCCAGTACAAGGGGCATGTTAAAGCGTGCATTGTCGTATTAGAAGTGGTGGCTTCGCAAGATCTTTGGATATGGCATTCTTTCTTCGGCATGGCATGTTCTCACAATGATATCAATGTGCTGCAGCGTTCTTGAGTCTTCGCAAGGCTTGCAGAAGGCCACTCCCCACCTGTCAAGTTTGAGATCAACGGCCACCACTACAACAAGGGATACTACCTAGCTGATGGTATATATCCTCAGTGGTCAACTTTTGTGAAGACAATCTCGATCCCCCAAGGTGAGAAGAGACAGAGATTTGCCCAAATGCAAGAAAGTGCTAGAAAGGATGTGGAACATGCTTTTGATGTGCTTCAATCCCCATGGGGTATCATTCAAAACCCTGCACTGACAAGGGATAAAGGGAAGCTTTGAGAGCTGATGACTGCTTGTGTGATCATGCACAACATGATCGTCGAGGACGAGCGTGATAAGCATCTTCGACCAAGGATTTGATTTTCAAGGTGAAAATGTTGAGCCCCTGCACCAAGAACCGGCCACGTTTGAACAGTTTACCCAATTCCATCATGAAATGTGTGATTGTCACACTCATTTGGATTTTCAAAATGACTTGGTTCAGCACATGTGGAATCACATTGGCAACCAATAGATGTATTGGTTCATTATGTCCATTCAAAACAATTTCGATTTGGTTGTAAAACTATTTTATTAGACAATTTCGATTGGGTTGTAAAACTATTTTTATTTGAGATAATTAATATTTGGACGTGCAAACTAGTTTTAAACATTGAAATATGAATATATGGGCATATTGGATGTGGCGGACAGGATGGTGCCAAAGGATGCGTCCGCACGTTGGACGCACGACCACCTCATCCCAGGAAAGGCCCAGACACGCCCCCATTGCCCTACCCAGACGGACAGAATTCAGGCTAAACGGACATCCGTTTGGAGTCGTGCGCTGTAGTTGGCCTAAGTTTCTGCCCGCCAGTGGTGTTTACGCCAGCGACTGTGTCCAATCATCTATCGCCCAGTCCCCGATCACTGATGCTTGTCTGCGTAACAATGATACTCCAACAGTGCTTCCTAAAGTTGACATGTTTGTACTATAATGTAAAGTTTAGTTGCATGGAGAAGTAGCCAAGAACTACCGGCGTGGTGGATCCTGGCCCTTGTCGGTGAGAGGGCTTTGTTTTTACATGTTTCTTCGAGTTTTTGTTAGGGTTTGTGTCATGCTCAGGAAGACGAGACGGCGATGACTCCCTGAAAATGGAATAAGGCTTCTCGCCTAGCACCCGTCCTGATGATGCGTCTAGCATCGTCGGTGGGCGTGTAGAGGTGCGTCTCCGACGGATCTGTCCTTGGTGGATTTGCTCGGATCTTGTCGTAGTTCGTCTATGTTCGTGTATCTTCAGGTTGGATACTTCTGTTCCACGCTACTCTTCAACGGCGACGATCTGGTGCGCTGGTCTTATGAGGCCTTAGCACGACGATTTCCCGACTGTCTACTACAACAAGTTATGCTCGGCTTCGGTGATGGAGGGGCGATGACGGCAGCGCGCCCTCGACTCGCTTCAATGCTTGTAGTCGTCACTAGGTAGTGTATGAATCTAGATGTATTTTTTTATTATATACTGTCATAATGAAAGATAAATAGGTCGGAAGTTTTCTCGAAAAAGAGCTAGCAAGACTGGTTTTTCTGTTTACACGCGCACCAAAAATATTTATTCCTTTTTCACTAACCGGTCTCTCATAATGCCAGTCATGCAGAATTTTTTCCTTCTTTTTGGCTTCTTTGATTCGTATAATTTGTAAAACACAGGAATATAAAAACACAAAAATATAGTGGCATGTCATCTTCAATGCTACCACTCGTCCGTTCCAAAATTATTGTCGTGGTTTTAGTTCACATGATATGCCGTAGAATTCTTCGCATGAGGTTCGAGTGGATGAAAATTTTCCGATACATTAAGATTCCTTTAGAAACCCTTTGAATAAAAAATCCCACAAATGGGGGTTAGTATTATTGCCCCTTTTCTGAAAAGAAGGGATAATTCCTGAAACACTAGAAAAGGCACGAAATGGCCCCGAAAAGCCGCAAGCGAAGATGAGCTCGGAGCTCCCTCCCTCCAGTGCGATTCCCCCCTCGAGCCTCACTTCACTAAAACGGAGTAGGAGTATAAAAAAGAAAGAGGGGAGAGAGAGACAGAAGAAGCGTCTCGGTTTTAACTCCCGACAGGCAGCAGCACACACGACGCACCAACCAGCGACAGCAAAGCCCAGAGGCCTGCCTCAGCGGCAGCAGCTCGCAACTCTCACCCCTCCCTCTCTCTCTAGTAGTAGTAGGACTAGACGGGGTCCTTGGTCTCCGTGTTGCTGCTGCTTCTGGTCTAGCTTGTCGGGACGGAGCCGCCGCCGCCGCCGCTCGCTGGGGCACGGCAGCTTTGCGGAAGAGCCCGGCCGGCCGGCCTGCCGGTGTCCGGGACCCATACAGCGAAAAAGAAACTCGGCGCCGCGCGTGGTCCTCTGTGACTCATGCGCGGGAGCCACCGAAGCTAGCAAGCTTCCGCGTGTGAAGAGGCGGCCATGGCGCAGTCGCCGGCGAGCTCCGCCGTCGCGGCGTCGGCTCCATGCGAAGGTACTTGTCACTTCTTTCTTGCTTTTCGCGCATTTCTCCGGCCCCTCCCCGCGCTTCGACGAGGCGGAGGTGGTACAGCTGGAAAAGGAAGGAGGGGTCTCTCCTTTTCTTGGTCGCTGACGCGGCGGTGGGCGCAGGGGAGCGCAAGGCGCCGGCGATCAACGGGGAGCTGTGGCACGCCTGCGCGGGGCCGCTGGTGTCGCTGCCGCCGGTGGGCAGCCTCGTCGTCTACTTCCCCCAAGGCCACAGCGAGCAGGTGTGTGAGTGAGACCTATCTGTTCGCCAGTGCCATTTGCGCAGTGCTCGTTCTATGCTCCCCATGGTTCTGTTCTTGAATGATAATCTTCCCTCCTTTTTGCGCTTCTAGCCAACTAAATCGATTCCCTGCTCTATACTTCTTTTAGAGTAAGCGTTTGGTTTTCATTTTTACTTTTTGATGTTTAATCTACCATGAGAGAATCCTTTGAAGTTCAAGAGGGTTCATAATATGGCCTTCTTAAAAGAAAAACAGATGCTATCATGGATATGTTGCATTTTCAGTAGTTGTGATTGGAGGGCTATACTACTTGCTTGCTACTAATTGCTTTCTCAAGCCAGTAGTATTCTTGGGTTATTGGAGGAGTGGTTGGGAGCCTCCCTTTGGGCCTACTTCCTTCCTTTCCTTCTGTTGGCTTTTGGTGTCTTGTAGAGTATAGGAGCACTGTTTTCTTGCTATCAAGTTTGGTAGTACATGCAACATGCATCCATGTATAGCTTCGTATTGTTTGCATTTATGGTCCTGATTTCTGCTGCACCTTCCACTGATTCTGCACTGCCAAAACAGCCTGCCTGCTTTCAGAAAGATTTTCAGCTGCTATGCTATTGCTATGGTGTTCTTGACAGATTCTGTAAAAGATCAATCCCTAATTCTGCAACTGTGCTCCCCTTTTAAAAAGTTCAGCAAGAAAAATATGTTTTTTTAATGTATGTGGGACATTCGGCTGTGTCGCCCATGATGATATGTGGGGGGAACATTTTAGCAGTGTACCTATGGCATGCAGAGTTCATCTAAAAGGAGTTCACTCATGAGGCTGCACTTTCTGCACTTCAAAATTACTTTTCTCCTAATTTTTTAGGGAAGCCGCAGAAAGTTGGTGTATAAAAAGGGAAGCATGTTTGAATGCTTGTACTTCCTCAATCATTCCATGAGATAATTCATGTTTTACAACGGAAAGTTTTAGCAATGTATGATTGGGAGGATAACAGTGCTTACGTGTACAGAAAACAGCTGGATTTGTTTTTGGAAAACCCTTGTCCAAAATACCTGGTACTTGGTTTAGCCGCCTGAATGCTTTTCTTTCTATCAATCGCTTCATAATTTAAAAAATGCTGGTTTTTTTTGTATTGATGAAAACGCCGTGTTGCATCTTTATTCAATAAAAATAGTCACTCATCTTTATCTTCAAAATAGAAAAAGAAACTTAATTGGACTTGGTGTCTGGTTCAGGTTGCAGCTTCTATGCAAAAGGATGTCGAAGCGCATGTGCCGAGCTACCCCAACCTTCCCTCAAAGTTGATATGTCTTCTGCACAGCGTCACTTTGCAAGTAATCTAACAGCCTTGTTTCCCATACTGTTCAACACGACGCGCCCGCGATTGCAAGCTCTGAAAGATGTTGTCTCTTGATTTTTCAGGCAGACCCAGATACTGACGAGGTGTATGCGCAGATGACTCTTCAGCCAGTGAATACAGTAAGCATCTGAATTCTGCAGGTTTTCCCCAAGAATTTCTCTGCGTGTTTCCAATGCTTTAATCCCTATGTTGCTCCTGATCATGTGTTTTTATCAGTATGCAAAAGAGGCGTTGCAGCTGTCAGAGCTTGCGCTAAGACAAGCGAGGCCACAGATGGAGTTCTTCTGCAAGACGCTCACCGCTAGCGATACGAGCACGCACGGAGGCTTCTCCGTGCCTCGCCGTGCCGCGGAGAAGATATTCCCTTCCCTGGTAAGCAGGCATCAGATTTCCAGGTCTTTTCCACGACAAAAACTCATGTACCAGTATCATGGTGCCATCTTAATTTCGTTACTCTGTTCTGTAGGATTTCTCGTTGCAGCCTCCGTGCCAAGAGTTGCAGGCCAGGGATATACATGACAATGTGTGGACATTCCGTCATATATTTCGGGGTACAGAAAATGTAGTCAAAATTGAGTAGAGCTTCCTTCTGCTGCAATAACTGAGTATGATTCGAGTTTAGCTAATATTATTGTGCTTGGTAATAACCAGGTCAGCCTAAAAGACATTTACTTACCACTGGTTGGAGCCTCTTTGTGAGTGGCAAGAAGCTATTTGCTGGTGATTCTGTCATATTTGTTAGGTAAATGCCCATGCTTCCGTCCATCTTCAGAAAGCATACGTCGGTTCATCCTAGAGTTCCAATTTTAGCAGCAGATTATTTGAAATAGAGGACAGAGCTGGAAATGTAATGCCACATTTTGTTTTATTTGCTACACTCCAGAGATGAAAAGCAGCAACTTCTACTGGGAATCAGGCGCGCTAACCGACAGCCCACGAACATATCATCTTCGGTACTTTCAAGCGACAGTATGCACATAGGGGTCCTTGCCGCAGCTGCACATGCTTCTGCCAACACCAGCCCATTTACCATATTTTATAACCCTAGGTGAGCTTCTAAATCTGCGGTATTAGTTTCAATAACCATGCTAATTACCTAAAAGTTTCTACGTAGCGTCAGTAGCTATCATTAGTTCAATAACTATGTTTTGAACTGTGGACTTTCAGGGCCAGTCCTACTGAATTTGTTATCCCATTTGCCAAATACCAGAAGGCAATGTACAGTAATCAGATCTCTTTAGGGATGCGCTTCCGCATGATGTGCGAGACGGAGGAACTAGGGACAAGACGGTATGTCAAGTTACCCATACAAACTCTTACCTCTGAAGCTCCAAGTAGTGCTGACATATCTAATACTTTTCAGGTACATGGGTACGATAACTGGAATAAGTGATCTAGATCCAGTGAGATGGAAAAACTCCCAGTGGCGCAGCTTACAGGTTGGATTTACAAGCACCATCCTAATTGCAGCTCTTTCACTGTGTTATTCTTTCTCCATTTGTCTTTCTGATTCACTGATTTGATTTTCTCTGATAGGTTGGGTGGGACGAGTCGGCTGCAGGAGAAAGAAGGAACAGAGTTTCAATCTGGGAGATTGAACCGCTTGCTGCTCCTTTTTTCATATGTCCCCAGCCATTCTTTGGTGTGAAGCGCCCCAGGCAATTAGGTAAGTCTGGTATAAGTATAACAAAGACAGTGAATTCTTGCAGTAAAAAAAGACGGTGAATTTCTTCAAATCATTATGTTAACTGTATATATGAGCGTAAAGATCTTAGCTGCAAAGATACATAAAGACTACTTGGTGGAATGGTTATTGACTGCTTCTGGTACTTTTTATCTTCTTTTCTGGAAGAGAATTACTATGTTTCTTTGTCTTCCAGCACATAAAGTGCATCAAAAGAAGCATGTGAATATAGGTTCTACCGTAGTTTACGTGCCATACAGATAACTTGTCTGCATATCTTAACATACCAACAGATAATCAACTAGGTTGTCTTGCAAACAGTAGATTGAACTGAAATGTGTCAGTAAACGGATGCCACTGTTCTTAAAATTGGAGAATGCTAACCATATTACCATATCATGTCTGATGATTTGCATGCTTCGTGCTCTTCTAAATTTGAATTAACAGATGATGAGTCGTTGGAGATGGAAAGTCTTATGAAGAGAGCAATGCCTTGGCTTGGTGAGGAGGTATGCATAAAGGACCCTCAAACCCAGAGCGCTACAATGCCTGGCCTGAGTTTAGTTCAGTGGATGAACATGAACCGGCAGCAGAGCTCCTCATTAGCTAGCACAGCCATGCAGTCCGAGTACCTCCGATCAGCGAGTAACCCTGCGATGCAAAATATTGGCGCTGCCGATCTTGCAAGGCAGTTATATATGCAGAACCATCTACTACAACAGAATAGCATGCAGTTTAATCCTCCCAAACTCCATCAGCAAATGAAACCTATTAATGATTTGTCAAATGCAGCACTTCCGTTGAATCAACTAAGTGCCATCAGAAATCACCAAGATCAGAAGCAAGATCAGCAGAGGCAACAGCAGTCCAGTATCCAAGCAATTCCCCTAAGCCAGGCCCAGGCTCAAACTAATATTGTCCAGGCACAAGTAATTCTCCAGAATCAGATGCAGCAACAACAGCAACAAAAACAACCACCACCATCACCAACTCAAAACCAGCATGGGGCCAGTGGCCAGCACCTGCTTCAGTCTCATCAACTGCAGGACCAAAATTTGCAAATGCAGCAGCAACAGCTTTTACTTCACCAACAGTTACAGCAGCAGCAGCAGCTAAATAAGCTGCCTGGGCAACTAGCTAATCTGGCAAGTCAGCAAACACAATTGTCTGATCAGGAACTCCACTTGCAGCTGTTACAGAAACTACAGCAGCAGTCACTGATGTCACAATCCGCAGTTACACTCTCACGATTACCAATAATCCAAGAGCAGCAAAATTTTCTTGTGGACATGCAACAGCAGTTGTCGAATTCGCATTCGCTTGCCCAGCAACAAGTGATGCCCCAACAGGACTGTAGAACTTCTTCATTGCAGACAACACAACTGCCACCGCCCATTCAGCAAGAGCAGCAACAGCAGCAACAGCAGAAGCCTTCACAGAAACAGGTTGCACCTACATATGTGTCAGAAGCTGCCTTTGCACAGATCTCTTCTACCAGTGTGATCCCAAAAACTGGTAACGCTATGATAGTTCCTGGTGCTGCACAATCTGCTGTTACAGAGGAAATACCTTCTTGTTCGACATCCCCTTCCACAGCTAATGGCAACCATCTTGCGCAGCCAACCATTGGCAGGAATGATCATTGCAAAACCAGCACAGAGAAGGTGCCACACTCTATTGCTCAGATGTCAATTCTGACCCCCATTGAAGCTGTATCAGTAACTCCAGTAACGACCAAGGAATTGCCAAAGTTAAACAATGGTGTTAAGTCAAGTGCGATCACCTCGAAATTACCAAATATTGTGTCCGGCCTTCAAAATTTTATGAACAATGCACTGCCAACAGACAACCTGGAAACAGCTTCGTCAGCAACTTCATTATGGCCTTCACAAACAGATGGACTTCTGCATCAAGGTTTCGCCACTTCTAACTTCAACCAGCACCAGATGTTCAAAGATGAACTTCCTGATGTAGAAATTCAAGGTGTGGATCCTAGTAACAGTGCCCTCTTTGGGATGAACAATGATGGCCCATTAGGGTTTCCTATGGAAACAGAAGGCTTGTTGGAAAATGCACTTGATTCTGTGAAGTATCAGAATCATTTCTCAACTGATGATGAGAACAACTACCAGATGCAAAAGGATGCCCGTCAAGAGATATCAACCTCCATGGTTTCACAGTCATTTGGTCAATCAGATATGGCTTTTAATTCCATTGATTCTGCAATTAATGATGGTGCCTTAATGAACAGAAGTTCTTGGCCTCCTGCTGCTCCACCACAGAGGATGCGTACATTCACCAAGGTTTTCCTTTTTCTGTTATGTGCTTATCCTATTGAAAGTCGATTTTTAAGGCAGTATATGTTGTGTGGTGCCTATATTACCAAATAGTAAAATTACTCCACTGAGATATTTTAAGAACATGACCATCTCAAAACTAAGTTATGATCCAGCAGCTAGTTATAAAATAATGTCATTGCAATTGCCTTTAAAAAAGTTTTAAGAAAGGAATGCACCAACAACAATTATAGTTTAGCAAAGTTACAGTTTTTTTACCAAGATAAAATTTTACATTCTGTATGTAGTAATGTTCGAAATGGTGGTTGATGGTTCAGATAAGAACTGATTGCATGAGATATATGTTGTAAGACAACACTTCTATGTGTAGTGGATGAGAAGATGGTCACACATAGGCACATAGAGCTCTAAAAGCTTGTTGAAGGGTCAGTTGGAAATGCCGGCCCTCGTATGGCCATGCTCATTAGTATGCTTTCCTTGTTGTATGCTTCCCCTGTATCTTAGCTTAAACTGTGTCTTGTAGGTGTACAAGCGTGGAGCTGTAGGCCGGTCCATTGACATCGGTAGGTTCTCTGGATATGGAGAACTGAACCAAGCTTTGGCCCGCATGTTTGGTATAGAGGGGCAACTTGAAGACCGACAGAGAATAGGTTGGAAGCTAGTCTACACAGATCATGAGGACGACGTCCTACTTCTCGGCGATGACCCATGGGAGTAAGTCCATCTGTCTTTCTGCCTGTGTTTAAGTGAATTTCTAAACTTCCTGGTCTGAACCAAATAAAGTTGGTCAAAAAGACACATGTAGAAATCTTTAGAAATGTGAAACAGGATCAATCCAGGATGCTGACATAACTGAAACATAAATACGGGAAGAAAAAACTGGAATAGACTGTGTTTGGTACCACTATCCTCTTTTCATACATCTAAGTTTGTGTTGATGCATATAGGATGTGCACATGAATGTTCACGGTGAGAGATTCTATCCATCGCTTGCCCTAATTTTTTTCATATGGATGATGCAGGGAGTTTGTGAATTGTGTGAAGTGCATTAGGATCCTGTCCCCTCAAGAAGTGCAGAAGATGAGTCTGGATGGTGATTTAGGGAGCAATGTCCTGCCCAACCAGGCTTGCAGCAGCTCAGATGGAGGGAATACTTGGAAGCCTCGTTACGAGCAGAACTCCGGGAACCCTTCCATCGGCCCCTATGACCAATTCGAATGACATGACTTAGAGGCGCATTCACATAGTTGTCATGTTAACATCTTGGTTAGTTGTATTCACTATTTGTCTTCACCATTATGGATTCATGTGTACTACAGCCATCATCAAAGCTGCAAAAGAAATGCAGTGAAGAATGTAGTGTAGATGCGTCAGCTTATAGCTGTGAGGGAAAATGCTCCTCAGATTAGGTTTTCTTTTGGATATATATGTAGTTATATCAGTTTAAACGAGTAGTAGGGATGAGAACTGAAAACTTTCCCAGAGTTGTTAGAGACCTGAGACAGTTAGGCAAATCTGAAGATAGTATGTTCTTGGGAAGAACATTTGTACTGGACCCTTGTCAAGGTCACCATCCCTAAATAGAAACTGCTAGGTTTAGTAAAAAAAATTGAAACTGCGATAACAAGCTTACATGTAGTTCTACTGTTTGGTCTTATCAAACACCCATATGAAATTTGGTTCTAAATCCCACAAATGGACCTGTCGGCCTTTCATGGCACTGGAAATGTGATGAGTTTTGTTGGTTATTGCCAGGACTTCCTCTTACACATGTTTTTCGTAGGTACGACTTTCTCTACCCCTTATTTTGGCTGAATTTTATGACAGAACTTGTTAACTGTTCATTGATCAAGAGGGATGAAGAGTGTGACTGATAGGTATATACCATAGGCAATATTTTAACATGACAGCACATGGCAAAAACAGGCAAAAGGGCTAGTACAACTTACGCAAAACAAATTCAAGTTTAATTTGTTTCACATGCAAGTGTCTCAAGCAGTATTGACGGATCCAAAAAGCACAGAAAAAACATAGACTTGAACACCTCGAGTCTATGGTCACAAAATATGAAAACTATTTTATTTTTTGCTAGGTTGATGGCAATCCGATGAATATCTTATTTACAATTCACATTAGAGCTGGTTGAACAAAGCACATACAATAAATTGGCGAATTAATCCTTCTGGAAGAATGATTGGCAAGCTTCAATCATGTGTCTCAGATTCAAGCTGTTCCAGTTCCTCCTTGAAATCTTGTGTCATTGTGAGATAGTCCTTCAGATGCACTTTCTTCCATTCCTACAGATACAACATAGTATACAGGTCAGTGCTTGAATGGATCTACGGAAACATGTCCCAGAAAACCGAAGAGAGCAAGACATTGCCAAACAGCATATACCGGTGAGCAGCACATAGTGGCATACTCAGAACTTCATTAAATCAAGCACGGTAAATTAGTGATGTTATTCTTCGTATCAGAATTCGTATCAGCTGAGCAAATGGAGACTGTTTAACAAATAGTAGCATTATACGTGTAATTTGATAAACATATGCTGCAACAGCTTTGCCTTCTCATAGCATCATCAGATTGGTGCATGCGCTGAGTCAGATAGCGGCGGTGTTTGTCTGCCTTTAATTCACTATACAAAAAATGCTCAAGATTAGCATGAAGGGAAATACTCACATCAAAATCCCATTCACCATAGAGGTCAGGATCATCCACATTCCCCCATATGTATGCGTAGGCGACCATCGTGTCCGCCGAATCCTGCAAACCCAAAGTA
Organism: Triticum urartu; assembly: GCF_003073215.2. Taxonomy (NCBI): domain Eukaryota; kingdom Viridiplantae; phylum Streptophyta; class Magnoliopsida; order Poales; family Poaceae; genus Triticum; species Triticum urartu. Next base: position 80,561,189 of record NC_053027.1, read on the forward strand.
CTCAATCCTGTTTCCGTGGAACAGTCTAGTGAAGAATTGCTCTCTAAGGTGCCAAACGAAAAGTGATCTTTCACGATAGAACAAAACCAGTTGATAGCAGTAATATCTGCATGCTTAAAGACAAAAACGAAAATCATGCTTTTTCCCCCTCCAAACAGAGGGCTCAATCATTAAAAAGGGTATCAGGATAACTGATTTCAACTGAACATCCCACTGAATTTTGCGGTTCGGCATGAATCCGGCTACCATCGACTGGAGCAGAGACCTAGGCCGGCGAATGGACTTACGGTCAGCGAGATACCAACAGTTTCCCTGACATACTCCTCATCCTCAAAGATGTCCAGCACATCGAGCTCCCTGTCAGTGATCCCCTTCCAAACCTGCAGCACAGACACAAGAACAGATTGTCACTCGTTCTGCACTTCAACCGTCCCATACTGACAGTACTCGCCATTTCTCACATCTTAACTTGCACCGGCCAAACTAAGAAAATTAACACCAGGCATACGCGATGTGTGTGGGATTGCGCGCACCTTCCCGGAGACTTTGCTGCCGTCGACGGGCAGGATCGCCGGGTAGACGCGGCCCCTGATGCTGAGCCTCTGGCTGCGACAAAAGCAACGTGAGAAGAGCGACAGGGGGCGCAGATGGAGAGGGGGAACACAGGACGAACACCGGGAGGAGTGGAGCGGAGGGCGCACGCGCGCACGTACTGGTTGGGGAGGAGCGCGGGGGAGGACGGCGGGACGCGGCCGAGGAGGACGCGCACGACCTCCTCCGCCATCAGGGTGCCGTAGACGAACACGCTGTGGGCGGCCGCGGCGGCGGGAGCCGGCGGAGGAGGCGACGCCATGCGGGGAGAGTAGAGTAGCCGCCGGTGACAGCTGCAAAAAGGGAGGGGAAACAGAGGCCGAACGCTACACAAGATGCGTATCTCGTACTGTATCAGCATGCGTATGATCCCCTAAAAAAATGCGTATGACTGGTGGGTCCAAATGACGTGGCCAGGTAAACATTTGGAGCGTGGTCACCGCTGACGGGTCATCTTGAGAGTGTCAAAATCAAATGGATGTACGATCTGAGATCGTAGGGATCTGTTCGAGTAAAACATCAACAAGAGACTCCGGTGGCCTCTTTGATACAAAGTTCTAAAACCCCGAGATACTCGAAAATGAAGTGATCAGATATTTCAACGACGAGAGGTCGGCGGAAGAGGCATAGAACAAGTGGAGGCACCACAACTCTTCCCGAGCTCGCATGTGACTGTTGGCGGGTTTCTATGCGTGACAAGGTCGATGAGATTCTTTTTCAGATAGAACTTCACAGCTTGCTCACACGTTTGGAGACGGCTAGCACTGAATTTGGCAAGGTGATTGTGGAGAAGGCTATCAAGAGCAAAGGAAAGAAGAGTAGCGCCACAGGAAAGGCGTATGCAGCTGTTTGATGGATGGTCATTAGTCTCTTGGGTTGTTCTTATGGTATGGCTTTGTCTTTGTGGATTTGATGGTACATGTGGTCTTCGACCGAATTACTTTTGTTGGGGTTGTCTTTGCGATGTAGTAGTGTGGAGGTTGGTGGTCGTTACGTGTTGTGTGTGGTTGTCGGTTTGATCTTTTGTGAGTAGTACACATGTGGTTGGTTCGTATCGGTATTTACCTGATTTTTCATTAATTAACTGGGTAATTCTCCTCTGTTTAATTAATTAAGCAAAGATCTCACTGTGTCTCACAGCGCACTTGTGTTTTCAGTAATCTATCAATAAAGAATAATTTACATACCTACTCGGTTTATAGCCAGTAGAGCCTTGGCAAATAGCATCTTGAACCACAACTAAGATATAGAGCTGTCTCGGGTGATAACTAAGGCTGAAATTGATTGTCTTGGTTGATTAATATGCAAAAGAAAACACTCCAACATTGGAGTGTCATCATTGGCTGAGAAGGCCGTCTAGCCTATATTCATGCCACTTATCTTTAAGATGACAAGACATGTCCTTTGGCTACTAATGAACCACTCTCTGCACCCTGAAACTGAAGGTACTTTATTTTTTTTTATGGTGTCCACTGAATGGATATATTTTTACTATGATTTCAGTTTACAATATGTTTATAAAAAGATTGTGAAAGGGCATGTGAAATAGAGGCCAGCTCGTTACCTGACTGATATGGACGCTCTGGATAATTTCAACCTATATTTAAAAAAAAAGTAAAACCGGGCCATGTTCCAGCCCTCCCACATCTCAGCCGTTCGTTTTCCTGATCCGGCCATCCAAGCCGTTAGATTTGCTGCGGTGAACCGCACATCTGCTAACTCGTGGGCCAAAAGTCCCGAGGAAAAATCTTAGCCCTCTGGTACAATGGGCCTCTGTCCCAGGCCCCGTTAGCTAGCTGGACTGGGAACTGCTCGGTCGATCGCTAAAAAGAAAGAAAAAAAGAAAATCCCCTAAAAGAATTACAGGAGCGCCGCTTGGTCGCCTCGTCCATCGAGAGGACGATGGGATCGTCCGGCGAGGCCAGGTCGCAGGTGGAGAGGCTGGCCGGGCGAGGCGGGTGCCGGCAAAAGGGGGATCCAGATCCAGGAGGCGAGCCGGGCGAGGCCAGGTTGCAGCAGGTGGAGAGCATAGGCAAGTCGAGTGAGATGACGCCCTTCTAACGCAGGCATTCCTTTCTGTTTTCTTCAGCGAAAGCGCCTGTTTTTCTTCAGAGTATTCAGAAAGCCAGCCAACTGATATGACTGTCTTCATTTTCTGGTATTTGAATTTGGATGCACCAAACTACCAAGTGGTCTGTATGTCTTGTGTATCACAACAATGGCTAGCTTACACGATATTGATTACCTGACTTCGCATACAAGTTTATCATTTTACAGGTTTTTTTATGGAGAATACTTTTTTTCCAGGTTACTAAGCTCCTTTGAATGTACACTGCCTGCATAGAATTGTGCACTATCCAGATTGAAGCACACACATCTTTATATGCAATTGGGAAACTGGTGTTTTTCAAACGTTCCAAGAGTTTACTTCTCTTTGTCAAAACATCATTGATATTCGAGCAATCTGATATTGAAAAGGGAAGTATTTGTTGGCATCTTATTTTAAGTTTACATCTTGCAGTTTACTTGAAACTAACTATGAAGCTTATACAACTCGATAAGTGCAGTGTGCTGATTAACAAAACCATTTGACCGTAAATACATTTTTTTAAACATGTGTGTACCATCTGCATACTTCAAGGTACAAGAGGAACTATGTGAGATGACGTGCACAACCAGCGCACGTAGCTGCTACTACGTAACAGCCGAGAGTCAATTGACAGTGAATCTTGACAGGTTCCCTTTACATCGATTTTACCATTGTACGCTCTTGCAGTCCATTTTCTGTTTTCGAATGTAGACTTGAAACCAATTGAATGGGTCCAAAAAGGATCTTATATGCCTTATATATCAATTAGTTTACTCTCAAAATCTACATGTTGGTCTAACTTTCTTGCATATTCTTTGAATAAATCTAGAAATGTCATGTTTTGCTGAATTTTTATCTCGTGGATCTTTCTGGCATGTGCTAGCTCTGGAATGAAAGACCACTGATTCTTGATCATGTATGCTTATGTGTATTAGACTTTGCAAGTTGTGAGCAGTTCTATGCACGAAAAGTGTTATCTTGAAACATTATTTGGCTAGAAGCACAAGCAAACTCTCAGGATTTCATAAGTTGAATAGTTGATCATGTATACATCATGCTCAAAGTATAATATGCTTTGTTGCAAATTACTGCCATTCTATCGTCAAAATAGATGGGCGGCACAGAGTGCCATCACCGATCTAATTTATTCATATAAGAGCTAAGCTACCACGTGATGCCATATCATGCGACACCCGCTGTGCATTCTATGCCGGCCCTACTTATGTCAAAACTGCGTGTGCACAGCCGCCAGAGGCAACTAGACGGCTGAAACCTGTCTCACCTCGAATCTTCCTTCCAAACTAGAAATAGTGCACGCTAACATTTTAGAGAACATACAACAGTTCAAACTGACAAAGTGCAAGTTGAAAGTTTAGCAAGTTTACAATTTCCAGGTAGCAGGATATAGGCCGCTGGAGCCCAATACATTGTTCAATGCTGATATGGCAACAAAACTAACTGAAACATGGCATGCCCATATTGTAAACCTGGGCTGCACAAGATGAACATTGCTATATTGACTAGCAATTTACCAAGAACAACATTATGACTCTAGGTCATAGACCGCAATGCTTGAATAAAAACCGCTGATATATTATAAGATAAGTATAAATATGTCTAGGTGTAACAAGTAAATGGAAATTTTAAAGTGGCTCTAGTTTGAGCATCATACTTGATTACTCCTCATCATCATCCTTCGCCTCATCATTGTCTTTCCAGAACATTTGTAGTGTGAACTCGCGAGAAGTCACTTCAAATTCCTCGCATACATTCTCGTTGCCAAGTGTAAGCATGGCCATGGAAGACAATGTGGGCTCGTAGTTGGAAGCCATTGCCATTCCTCCGTGGACACCCTCAGTGCCGACTGCAAGCATGCCTGGGGAAGTTGGTGGAGGCTCGTTTAGGTCCAGCTTCATCATGTCAATGTGCAGCTCGCCGCCTTGGGGGCGCATGTTCTCAGGTGATGAGATGTGTTCGTTCACAGAGGGTGGATTATGGTCTATGCCGAAGGCCATGCTGAGTGCGTGGTACGCTTTGCTTCCGCGCTTCCATGGACTCAACTGCCATCCGCTCCCCCAACACACGCATTTGGCTAGCCTCCGCCTTCAACAGTTGGAGCGCTATCTTAGTGGACAACAATATGACCTGTGTTCCTTGCATGTCGAGCAACGCCATGGAGGACGGCATGTATGAGAAGGGCCTCCCAAGCGCAGCCGCCTTGCAGGCGGGGCAGAGGAACACATCGCTGGGGGAGTGGATACATGAGAAGTGCGCGATGGCCTTGCGACAGACAATGCAGGGGACGGTAGGCGCATCCGGGGAGATGATAGGGTCGTCGTTGTCAGAAGACGAGTCATCATTGAGGAGTTGGAAGCAACAACAACAGTACAAGGAACGGTGGGAGAGGAGTAGACAGGAACAGCAGAGGCGACAGAGCACGCCTTGGTGGCGAGCGTACTGTAGGGGCCAGGTCCGGGGGCCAGATGTGCAACCATCACCGGCACACCGCCTTGCTTCTGGTAGGAGCAAACTCAGGGGATTCATTGGTGGTGCCTGCGTGAAGAACACAAAACAACCAATATTAGTTAGTTATCAAGGTTTTTGGGGAGAGACCAACTCCATGATTAAGAAATTCACAAAATCTCCAATGGAAGAGTACCTGTGAGAATTCTTCTTCTCCTCCTTGTTGAAAATTGTTGCAAAATAGGTACCAATTTATGGAGAACCGATGATTAATTGCAATCTAAGCGGCGACAACGACGGCGGCGGCAAAAGAGGATGGAAGACCAAAAAGGGTTACGACTTTTGAAGATCTAGATCTACCTCTTTGGAGCCTTGTTAGCGGTGGAACGACGAGGCGACCGCGGTATCATCGCCATGGATCTAGAGGATGGACAAGTGGCGGTTAGGGCTAGAAGACATAGAGGATGGTGATGTCACCACTGGGGATAATAGGGTAGGTGAGTGGGATGGGGTTGGAAGGTTCTGGTGCAGAAGTTATAGCCCTTCTGGCGGCCCGCTGGGGAGGGGTGGCGTGGGGTGCGTGTTTTATTTTTGGCACACATTTAAGTTTGTGGTCATGGAGATGATTTCAAATATGTTGTAGATCTATACTGGATCTGGTGTCGGGAGTATTGTGACATTTCGATGGTGAGGAGGAGGGAGGGTGATTTAGTTGGAACATTTAGGTATATTGTCACACTAAAGCATAGTAATACTAAAGAAACTCTCCATATTTAATCATAAAATTCAATCTAATCTATCAAACATGCCAAATGTGATACTTTAATCATCATGCAAGCGTTTCACTTTCACCTATAACATGGTGTGATCATGTATGTTGTGCACATATCAGTTGTTGCTTAAAGAAAACGGGAAAAGCAACATTTTCTTGTGATAAACTTCGCTTGCTATGCTATCCCAAGAGGATGATATACATAGAAGGTTAAAACTTTTGTACCTTTTGCCTTCTTACTGTCAGATGACCAATCCAGTTGGTTGAACTAACTTGATGTAAAAATATCTCAAAACTATCATGACTACGAAACTTGTCGGTGGGTTGTCCTTTGGAAATATCACTATAGAAAATGGCTTGAATGTAAAATGTTGAGCAATCAAACATGCTATCTGCAACTGCAGTGTGGAAGCATATAATACTCTAATGCATGTTCTTTAATCAAACCCTTCCTGACAACAATCTGATGAAAACAATATTCAAGATCACAAGTCAATGGCTCAACATATATTTAGTTAGTGATTACTTGAGCAAATAATCCGACCTTCTTTTATCATTTAGATTATTAATCTCTGGAAGACATCTGCTCATAGTGGAAGCAGAGCATGGTGGACATTATGTAGAAAATATTTAGAAAATCTAGCTATTCCATAAATATAGCAAGAATTTTGAATCATTTCACAAATCATGGATCTATAATTAATTTTATTGAAAAGGAATATTTCCAATCCATCATAATCAAGTACACTAGATTACATCGACATTGAACACTGACAGAGGAACCATGAAAAATACAAACCCGACATTAAATGTTGTAACAAAGAACCAATTTATACCATATACAACTTATAATTTTTCAATGTAAACAATGCATCATACTGACTAATATGTAACCTCTCCTTCACCTATCATTCTTGATCCTATTCATCATAAATGAATGGCCACGATTAGTGCTAACAAAACTATCTCACGGAAGAGAGAATATAGTAATAACAGATTATCACTTGCATAGCCTACCAGATCTGCCATCACCAAAGATGTGGGTGACCTATTGACCTACAACAAAAACAAAATCACAACCATGTGTATTTTGGCGCAGACCAGTCAAAATCTGAACCTCAAATTACAATTTGGATAGAAAACTATGTAATTGAAAATAAATAAACTGCTATATCATCATAGCAAATAGCCAATTAAAATCTAGTGTGTTACGTTATAACGTGATACCATGTAAATTTCACATGTACATAAACCCTTGAAAGCAACAACCATGGCACCTGCAACAAAAAAACAAACTTAAGCTCGCATTCTAGAGCTAGGTTTTTATTTTTGACGAAAAGGAACACGTGTTGCATTTCATTGATTAAGACGAACACATTACAATGCTCACAGTGAGCACACGAACACACAACAACAATAAGAGACCACACCAGCGCCACAACAAACCCACACCCTAGGAGAATAAGAAACTTAGATTCAAGGATCGTGAAGTCTCAACGTGGAGAAGTAGGTCTTCAGCTTCCATCATCATCTGTCCAAGTAAGGCAGACGCCTTTAGCGTTGGTCGTGTGGTTGCCACCCGACAACACCCCTAAGAGAGAGGGAGTGGTGTCATATGGGAACGAGTTAATCCATGAAGGAATACGACTCGACAACCCAACTTCAAATGCAAACGTCAAGCCTACCCACCACTTGAATGAGAGCATGGATCACGTTTGCCAAGCACCAACAACGTCGACCACCACTGGTCCCTCCAGTCGGCACCGCTCATGCTCCTAAAATGATGTCTCAAGAGAAGTGATGCAAAGCGTCGTCTAATCCCTTAGAGGATCTAGGGTTTCCCTCGGAGCCACCTCGGGCAGCTGGCGCCGGCCGAGAACGCATGCGGGCGAGGGAGGAGGGAGTTTGGGTGGGCCAGGGCGGTCAGAAGCGAGCTTGGCAGCGGTCCAGACTCCTGCAAAGCCCCCCCCCCCCCCCCCCCCCCCCCCCCCCGCCCCCACGGTTGTCTCCGGTTTGCGGGAGGAAGTATGCCCGGACCGCGCCGCGAATCGATACAAGATCGCGTTGGATGACTTCCGCGGTTCAGACATCACGGTTCAGACGGATGTAGGCGGTTTGCGGGTTGGCATTCGAGATGCCCTAAAGCTATCATCCAAGTGTGATAAAGAAAAAAATCATTTTATCCTTGGTACCAACAATACAATGTGTGTCTTGTCCCTTATTGTCTCTAGGATATATAACACCGCAAGATTGAACCCACTACCATACACAAGTTCCACTGAAGATCTACGCATTAAACTTGGCCAAAGAATAACACATAGATCAGAAAGCATATATGACTACTTAGTTATGCATAAAAAAACAATATGAGATTCAATAAAATTCATGAACAGTCTAATTGTAAGCGAGAATTGATCATATCCCAACAAACACAACACCGATTACATCATATCGATCTCAATCATGTGAGGCGGCTCACAGGAACTTTGTATTGAATCACAAGGGAGAGAGGATGCCATCTAGCTACTGCTATGGATCCAAGATCGTAAGGAAACTACTCACACATGGACATGGTGGCATCAAGGTTGATGAAGATAGCTTCGGTGATGGATTTCCCCTCCGGTAACACGCCGGAAAAGACCTCCAAATTGGGTCTCCCTGGAATAGGAATTTGCAGGTGGAAAAGTCACAAAAAATGGTGTCAGGTGTTTCAGGAATAATGGGATTTATAGGCAAAAGATGACTGAAAGGCGGTGCAGAGGGGCGCCAGACGGGCCCACCACGCACCTCTCCTGACGGCGTGGGGTGGCCGTCTTGGGCCCTGGGTGGCCTCCCCGCTCCTTCCAGTGCTTTCTGGAACCTTCACCTTTCGAAAAAATCATCAAAAGTCCCCGTGGTATTTTTATGTCCGGAGATATCATTTTTCTGTACAATAAAAAAGTGTGCAGAAAACAACAACTAACTCTGGACACTACATTAATAGGCTAGCCTAGAAAAATAATGTAAATTGCTATAAAAACTATCTAAAAGTGGTATGATAATAGCATGAGACAATAAAAAATTATATATACGTTTGGGATGTATCAAGATGCTGTGTCAACGGACATATTGCAGTGGGCGATGGATGAGGATGAGTTGGTCGATCTATGTTAGAGAGCCAGATGGCCAAGTACAGGCCCTCATGACTAATCGGCCTTTGCGGTGGCGCCAACCACCATCATTCTGGTGGACGGGGAGGAGGAGGAGGAGATGATGTATGCTACCAATGGTGAACCAGTTGAGCTTCATGACGCTGGCAATGCAGAAGAGGTGGAGATGGTGGTTAGGGCGCGTGAGCCAGGTGACCATACACTACCCTTGGAGGTCGCAATTACAAGCCTCAAGGATGCCACCGCTCCAAGCGCCTCCAGGCTCATCGCGGCTAGGATGCAGTGCTTGTTGGGATGGATCAATGAATGTAAGATCGATTTAGCCCTCTAGTGAAAATCTCACTCAATCCTGTTCAAACCGCTCAAATCCCTAATCAAGTATGCCTAAATTGAGTGCCAAGTCAATGCCCAAGAGGTGGATTGGATGCCTAGTGCGTGATGCATAGAATGCCGTCATTGATAAAACGATTCCATCGGGGACAAAGGGCTTACCGCCATTGACGAATGCCTGTGGGTGAGGTGATGAGGACGGTGATCGACGCCGGCTGTCGCCGCCTAGATCTTCGCTCCGATGCTTGCAATCTACTGTTGGGGAACGTAGTAATTTCAAAAAAAATCCTACGCACACGCAAGATCATGGTGATGTATAGCAACGAGAGGGGAGAGTCTTGTCCATGTACCCTCGTAGACCGAAAGCGGAAGCGTTAGCACAACGCGGTTGATGTAGTCGTACGTCTTCACGATCTGACCGATCAAGTACCGAACGCACAGCACCTCCGAGTTCTGCACACGTTCAACTCGATGACGTCCCTCGAACTCTGATCCAGCCGAGTGTTGAGGGAGAGTTTCGTCAGCACGACAGCGTGGTGACGATGATGATGTTCTACCGGCGCAGGGCTTCGCCTAAGCACCGCTACGATATGATCGAGGTGGATTATGGTGGAGGGGGGCACCGCACATGGCTAAGAGATCAAGAGATCAATTGTTGTGTCTATGGGGTGCCCCCTGGCCACGTATATAAAGGAGTGGAGGAGGGGAGGGGCCGGCCCTCTCTATGGCGCGCCCTAGGGGAGTCCTACTCCCACTGGGAGTAGGATTCCCCCTTTCCTAGTAGAACTAGGAGCCCTTCCAAGTAGTAGGAGTAGGAGAGAAGGAAAGGGAAAAGAGAAGAAAAGGAAGGAGGGGGCACAGCCCTTCCCCCTAGTCCAATTCGGACTAGGCCTTGGGGGGCGCGTGGCTTGCCTCTCTCTCTTTCCCCTAAAGCCCAATAAGGCCCATACACTCCCCGGCGAATTCCCGTAACTCCCCGGTACTCCGATAAATACTCGAATCACTCGGAACCTTTCCGATGTCCGAATATAGTCATCCAATATATCGATCTTTACGTCTCGACCATTTAGAGACTCCTCGTCATGTCCCCGATCTCATCCGGGACTCCGAACTACCTTTGGTACATCAAAACACATAAACTCATAATATAATCGTCATCGAACTTTAAGCGTGCGGACCCTACGGGTTCGAGAACTATGTAGACATGACCGAGAAACGTCTCCGGTCAATAACCAATAGCGGAACCTGGATGCTCATATTGGCTCCTACATATTCTACGAAGATCTTTATCGGTCAAACCGCATAACAACATACGTTGTTCCCTTTGTCATCGGTATGTTACTTGCCCAAGATTCGATCGCCGGTATCTCAATACCTAGTTCAATCTCGTTACCGACAAGTCTCTTTACTCGTTCCGTAATACATCATCCCGCAACTAACTCATTAGTTGCAATGCTTGCAAGGCTTATAGTGATGTGCATTACCGAGTGGGCCCAGAGATACCTCTCCGACAATCGGAGTGACAAATCCTAATCTCGAAATACGCCAACCCAACAAGTACCTTCGGAGACACCTGTAGAACACCTTTATAATCACCCAGTTACATTGTGACGTTTGGTGGCACACAAAGTGTTCCTCCGATAAACGGGAGTTGCATAATCTCATAGTCATAGGAACATGTATAAGTCATGAAGAAAGCAATAGCAACAAACTAAACGATCAAGTGCTAAGCTAACGGAATGGGTCAAGTCAATCACATCATTCTCCTAATGATGTGATCCCGTTAATAAAATGACAACTCATGTCTATGGTTAGGAAACATAACCATCTTTGATCAACAAGCTAGCCAAGCAGAGACATACTAGTGACACTCTGTTTGTCTATGTATTCACACATGTATTATGTTTCCGGTTAATACAATTCTAGCATGAATAATAAACATTTATCATGATATAAGGAAATAAATAATAACTTTTATTATTGCCTCTAGGGCATATTTCCTTCAGTCTCCCACTTGCACTAGAGTCAATAATCTAGTTCACATCGCCATGTGATTTAATACCAATAGTTCACATCACCATGTGATTAACACCCATAGTTCACATCGACATGTGCCCAACACCCAAAGGGTTTACTAGAGCCAATAATCTAGTTCACATCGCTATGTGATTAACACCCAAAGAGTACTAAGGTGTGATCATGCTTTGCTTGTGAGAGGATTTTAGTCAACGGGTCTGCCACATTCAGATCCGTAAGTATTTTGCAAATTTCTATGTCAATAATGCTCTGCACGGAGCTACTCTAGCTAATTGCTCCCACTTTCAATATGTATCCAGATTGAGATTTAGAGTCATCTGGATCAGTGTCAAAATTTGCATCGATGTAACCCTTTACGATGAACCTTTTTGTCACCTCCATAATCGAGAAACATATCCTTATTCCACTAAGGATAATTTTGACCGTTGTCCAGTGATACTCCTAGATCACTATTGTACTCCCTTGCCAAAAATAGTGTAGGGTTATACAATAGATCTGGTACACAGCATGGCATATTTTATAGAACCTATGGCCAAGGCATAGGGAATGACTTTCATTCTCTTTCTATCGTCTGCCATGGTCGGGCTTTGAGTCTTACTCAGTTTCATACCTTGTAACACAGGCAAGAACTCTTTCTTTGACTGTTCCATTTTGAACTACTTCAAAATCTTGTCAAGGTATGTACTCATTGAAAAACTTATCAAGCGTCTTGATCTATCTCTATAGATCTTGATGCTCAATATGTAAGCAGCTTCACCGAGGTCTTTCTTTGAAAAACTCCTTTCAAACACTCCTTTATGCTTTGTAGAATAATTCTACATTATCTCCGATCAACAATATGTCATTCACATATACTTATCAGAAATGATGTAGTGCTCCCACTCACTTCCTTGTAAATACAGGCTTCACCGCAAGTTTGTATAAAACTATATGCTTTGATCAACTTATCAAAGTGTATATTCCAACTCCAAGATGCTTGCACCAGTGCATAGATGGATCGCTGGAGCTTGCATATTTTGTTAGCACCTTTAGGATTGACAAAACTTTCTTGTTGCATCATATACAACTCTTCTTTAATAAATCCATTAAGGAATGTAGTTTTGTGCATCCATTTGCCAGATTTCATAAAATGTGGCAATTGCTAACATGATTCGGACAGACTTAAGCATAGATACGAGTGAGAAACTCTCATCGTAGTCAACACCTTGAACTTGTCGAAAACCTTTTGCGAGAATTCTAGCTTTGTAGATAGTAACACTACTATCAGCGTCCGTCTTCCTCTTGAAGATCCATTTAATCTCAATGGCTCGCCGATCTTTGGGCAAGTGAATCAAAGTCCATACTTTGTTCTTATACATGGATCTCATCTCAGATTTCATGGCCTCAAGCCATTTCGCGGAATCTGGGCTCATCATCGCTTCCTCATAGTTCGTAGGTTCATCATGGTCAAGTAACTTGACCTCCAGAACAGGATTACCGTACCACTCTGGTGCGGATCTCACTCTGGTTTACCTACGAGGTTCGGTAGTAACTTGATCTGAAGTTACATGATCATCATCATTAGCTTCCTCACTAATTGGTGTAGTAGTCACAGGAACAGATTTCTGTGATGAACTACTTTCCAATAAGGGAGCAGGTACAGTTACCTCATCAAGTTCTACTTTCCTCCCACTCACTTCTTTCGAGAGAAACTCCTTCTCTAGAAAGGATCCATTCTCAGCAATGAATATCTTGCCTTCGGATCTGTGATAGAAGGTGTACCCAACATTTTCTTTTGGGTATCCTATGAAGACGCACTTCTCCGATTTGGGTTTGAGCTTATCAGGTTGAAACTTTTTCACATAAGCATTGCAACCTCAAACTTTAAGAAATGACAGCCTAGGTTTCTTGCTAAACCATAGTTCATACGGTGTCGTCTCAACGGATTTAGATGGTGCCCTATTTAACGTGAATGTAGCTATCTCTAATGCATAACCCCAAAACGATAGTGGTAAATTGGTAAGAGACATCATAGATCGCACCATATCTAATAAAGTACGGTTACGGCGTTCGGACACACCATTACACTATGGTGTTCTAGGTGGCGTGAGTAGTGAAACTATTTCACATTGTTTTAACTGAAGGCCAAACTCGTAACTCAAATATTTTACTTCTGCGATCATATCGTAGAAACTTTTATTTTTGTTACGATGATTCTCCACTTCACTCTGAAATTCTTTGAACTTTTCAAATGTTTCAGGCTTGTGTTTCATCAAGTAGATATACTCATATCTGCTCAAATCATCTGTGAAGATCAGAAAATAATGATACCCGCCGCGAGCCTCAATATTCATCGGACCACATACATTAGTATGTATGATTTCCAACAAATCTGTTGCTCGCTCCATTGTTCCGGAGAACGGAGTCTTAGTCATCTTGCCCATGAGGCATGGTTCGCAAGCATCAACTGATTCATAATCAAGTGATTCCAAAAGCCCATCATCATGGATTTTCTTCATGCACTTTACACCAATATAACCTAAACGGCAGTGCCACAAATAAGTTGCACTATCATTATTAACTTTGCATCTTTTGACTTCAATATTATGAAAATGTGTATCACCACGATCGAGATCCAACAAACCATTTTCATTGGGTGTATGACCATAGAAGGTTTTATTCATGTAAACAGAACAACAATTATTCTCTAACTTACATGAATAACCGTATTGCAATAAACATGATCCAATCATATTCATACTCAACGCAAACACTAAATAACATTTATTTTAGGTTTAACACTAATCCCGAAAGTATAGGGAGTGTGCGATGATGATCATATAAATCTTGGAACCATTTCCAATACACATCGTCACTTCACCCTTAACTAGTCTCTGTTCATTCTGCAACTCTCGTTTCAAGTTACTATTCTTAGCAACTGAACTAGTATCAAATACTGAGGGGTTGCTATAAACACTAGTAAAGTACACATCAATAACATGTATATCAAATATAGCTATGTTCACTTTGCCATCCTTCTTATCCGCCAATTACTTGGGGTAGTTCCGCTTCCAGTGACCAGTCCCTTTGCAGTAGAAGCACTCAGTTTCAGGCTTAGGTCCAGACTTGGGTTTTTTCACTTGAGTAGCAACTTGCTTGCTGTTCTTCTTGAAGTTCCCCTTTCTTCCCTTTGTCCCTTTACTTGAAACTAGTGGTTTTGTTTACCATCAACACTTGATGCTTTTCTTGATTTCTACCTTCGTCGATTTCAGCATCACGAAGAGCTTGGGAATCGTTTCCGTTATCCCTTGCATATTACAGTTCATCACGAAGTTCTACTAATGTAACGCCCTCGATGCGGCTATATCTCCCACGTGTCGAAGCACGACTTAGAGGCATAACCGCATTGAAAGCAATGTCGCAAGTGAGGTAACACTACAAAAAAAAGACACATCCGTGACATTTTGGGCCGAACGAATTTTTTTTCTGTCATACATATGACACTTCTATGACGATAATTGTGACAAAACCCGGTATCATCATAGATGTGGTGGGCTCCTAATTCTATGACAAAAAATCATGACAGAAAATGGGCTTTTCGTCCTGGGCGGGCCGGAGACGCAGCTGCATGACATTCTTTGGGCCGTCCATGACGGAAAAAACCGTGGTAGAAGCGAGGGGGAGGAAAATTTCAGGGAGTTCCCGGTTACGGTGGGAGGTCAGGGGCCGAGCGATGCACGTTTCTCTCGTACACGTACGCGCGTGTGTGCGAGGCGTTGGCTCTAACTGAACCCGAGCAAGGCGTTGGGCTCTAACTGAACCCGAGCAATTGCACTGCAGGCTACGTGTTACTGAACCCGAGCGATCGATCGATGGCTGTTAACTGAACCCGATCGAGCGATTCCTTGGCTACTGCTGCTAACTGAAGCCGATCGATGGGATGAACAGTGAGTTTTGCGAGGGGGGGGGTGGATGAACAGTGAGCGGTGGCGTTGCCTCTGGATGAATAGGACCCCGTGGTGTGGTGGAGGGCTGGATGAGCAGTTTACGGTGGAGGGGTGCCCGTGGAGGGGTGGATGAACAGGACCCCGTAGTGTGGAGGGCAGGATGAACAGTAGACGGTGGAGGGGTGCCCGTGGAGGGGTGGTTGAACAGGACCCCGTGGTGTGGAGGGCTGGATGAACAGTAGATGGTGGAGGGGTGGTTGAACAGTAGCCGGTGGAGTAGCGCCCGGTGGAGGCTGGATGAATAGGAGCTCGTGGAGGCTGGAGGAGGTCGACGATGGATGAACAGTAGCTCGTGGAGGCTGGAGGGGGTCGACGGTGGAGATGAACAGTATCCCGTGGAGTCCCGTTTTGCGGTACGCCACACCCCTCCCGATGAACAGGACCCCCGTTTCGACCGTAGCACTCCAACACAAGTCCGTTTCCTCCGTTTCGCGGTACACCACACCCCTCCCGATCAACAGGACCCCCGTTTCGACCGTAGGAGGTCCGTTTCCTCCATTTTGCGGTACGCCACACCCCTCCCGATCAACAGGACCCCCGTTTCGACCGTAGGAGGTCTGTTTCCTCCATTGTGCGGTACGCCAGGCCTCGTTTCCATCGCCTCTTCCGTCCAAGCCCTCCCGATGAACACGACCACGCATTCCGTTCCGACCCAGCCGCGTTGCCTCCCGATGAACACGACGCATTCCGTTGCCTCCCCATGAACATGACGACGACGCTGTTTCTCCGTTCCGACCCAGCCATGTACACGAGCCCTCGCCGTACGTATGCGCGAGTAGGCGTTCGAGACCCCGCCCGTATGTACACATACGTGGCCGTATTTTCTTTCTTGCACCCTGGCCGCCTCTACTACGACACGTGCGCACCTCTACGTCCACCAATATATATGTACGTACACGTTCGCGACCAGAATGACAACGCCACGTATGCTTCGACCAGGTGGATCCCGACTGTCAGGCACTTCCTTGCCTGCGAAGATGTAGCTGGTGGGTCCCAGCAGTCAGGGGGCGAATCATTTTTTTTCGGACGCACTTCCTTGCGTGCGAAGATGTAGCTGGTGGGTCCCAGCAGTCGGGGGGCTGGTGGGTCCCAGCAGTCAGGGGGGCGAATCGTTTTGGTTTTTTTTGCCCGGACGCACTTCCTTGCATGCGAAGATATAGCTGGTGGGTCCCAGCAGTCAGGGGGGCGAATCGTTTTTTTTGCCCGGACACACTTCCTTGCGTGCGAAGGTGTAGCTGGTGGGTCCCAGCAGTCAGAGGGGAAACACTTTTTTCGCGAAATACGGTGGCCCGTCCGGTGGGTCCCTGCTGTCAGGTGGAGGAATCATTATTTTCCGCGTAATAAGGAGGCACTTCCTTGCTGCCGCCGTGGACCCAGCTGTCAGCCTCTCCACGTACAGTCCACGTCCGATGGAAGTTGCTCCTTGACCACGTTGACCACGCCGCGCCGAGAGCACCAGGGCAGTGGACAACGGCGAGGCCTAGGAAGGGGACGACACGGAGGCAGGGAAGACTCGGCAGTTGTTTCCCACGCGGAGGGGAGTACGACTGTACGAGGGTTTACTGGTTCGTCTGCCGTCGCCGGAGAATAACAGCAGGTGTGGGTGAGTAGAGGGATGGCTAGGCCAGCGATGGGAGTACGGTCAGGCGGTGAGGCCTGCGCGGCAGCACAGCCGGCCGCGAGGAGGAGGGAGCAGGCAGTCCCACCGGCGCTTGTTTGAGCGGCTGGAGGAGGAAGAGCAGAGATTGAAGAAGCACGACGGCCGTTGGATGGACATCCAACAGTCAGTGCTTGTGCGTCAACCTTTTTTTAGGAAAACCTCAAATCTGTGGAAAACAGCATACAGCCCATCTGCCATTATTTCTAATAATTTACAGCCCATTTGCTAATTCTTAAGGTTTTTTTGGAGCCCATATTCTTTTTGTTAGCATTGCAGCCCATATTGTGGCAACGGTTAAAAAATTATACGAAATTTTGCATATTTCGGTGCGGTCCGAACTGTTTTTAATCCCGAAATTTCGACTCACATTCAAACTGATTTTAAAAATAAATGTATATCAATATAAAATCCAACAAATTCTCCACGCATAAAAATTAATGTAATTTAAAGCCTTGAAATGAAAAAAAAGATATTTGAAACTAATTGCCGGTTTGATGTGTTTTAAAAATGTACAACCCATTTCTCATTACTGATGGGCCATTTTCTCGGCCAGCCGAATGAAAGCTCTCCCCGTCTTGAAAGATTTGCAGCCCAACAGGCCTGACAAAGCGTCTTACTTGGCAAATCACAAAAAAACTGGGCTGTGGCCGTGGACCCAGCTGTCAGCCTCTCCATGTATAGTACTCTTCCGATGGAAGTCGTTCCTTGACCACGTTGACCAGCCGCGCGGAGAGCACCACGGCGGTGGACGACGGCGAGGCCTAGGAAGGGGATGACACGGCAGTGGAAGCCCGCGCGGAGAGGACTACGAGGGTTCACTGGTTCGGCTGTGGTGTGAGGCTGCCGTCGCCGCAGGGCCTGTCCAGCTGTGGGAATAGTAGGGGGCGATGAGGCCTCTGCGGCAGCACAGCCGGCCAGGGGAGGCAGGAGCATGCGGCACGACCAGCGCTGCTTTGGGCGGCTGGAGCAAGAAGACCAGAGGTTGAAGAAGCACTATGGCCGTTGGATGGACATCATACGGTCACTGGAGCTAGAATCGTTCATATTGACTAAGTTGACAAAGTCCTTCGTCCCCGTCAACTTAGTAGGCCCATAAGTCAGCCTGCCAGCAAGGTGGGTCCCAGCTAGCCGGGGGAGTATTCATTTTTTGTGCGTAATAAGGAGGCACTTCCGGTGGGTCCGAGCTGACAGCGGGGGGAAAGTTTTTTCACGAAATACGGTGGCCCGTCCAGTGGGTCCCAACAGTCAGGGGAAAACGATTTTTTCGCAAAATACTGGTGGCCCGTCCGGTGGGTCCCAGGTGGAGGAATAATTATTTTCTGCGTAATAAGGAGGCACTTCCTTGCGGCTGCCGTGGACCCAGCTGTCAGCCTCTGCACGTACAGTACTCTTCCGATGGAAGTCGGTCATTGACCACGTTGACCACGCCGCGTCGAGAGCACCAGGGCGGTGGACGACGGCGAGGACTAGGAAGGGGACGACTCGGAGCCAGGGAAGACGCAGCAGTGGATGCCCACGCGAAGAGGAGTACGAGGGTTCACTGGTTCGACTGCAGTGTGAGGCTGCTGTCGCCGCAGATTAACAGGGGGTGTGGGTGAGTAGAGGGATGGTCTGGCCAGCGGTGGGAGTAGTAGGGGGCGGTGAGGCCTCCGCGGCATCACAGTCGGCCACGGGAGGCAGGAGCACGCGGCATGACCGGTGCTGGTTTGGGCGGCTGGAGCAAGAAGACCAGAGGTTGAAGAAGCACTACGGCCGTTAGATGAACATCGTACGGTAACATGAGCTAGAATCGTTCATATTGACTAAGTTGACAAAGCCCTCCGTCCCCGTCAACTTGGTAGGCCCACAAGTCAGCCTCCCACTATGCTGGGTTCCAGCTGGCAGGGGGAATATTCATTTTTTTGTGCGTAATAAGGAGGCACTTCCTTGCATGCGAAGATAGCTGGTGGGTCTGACATGTTAGTGGGGGGCACTTTATTTCGTGAAATACAGAGGCCCTTCCGGTGGGTCCCAGATGTCAGGTGGAGGAATCATTATTTTGCGCATAATAAGGAGGCATTTCCTTGTGTGCGGCCGTGGACCCAGCTGTCAGCCTCTCCACGCACAGTCTACTTCCGATGGTGTCGTTCGTTGACCACGTTGACCATGCCGCGCCGAGCGCATCCAAGGTGGTGGACGACGGCGAGGCCCCGGACAGCAACGAGCCGGAGATGGGAAGACGCGGGAGTAGAGTCGCAGACGGAGAGGTGTATGAGGGTTAACTGGTTCTAGTGCGGTGTGGTTCGACAGTCGGTGGAGAAGAACAGGAGGTGTGGAGGGGTGGAGGGATGGCCTGGCGAACGGTGGAGTAGCGCTTCATAGCGAAGCATGCTAAGCAGAGCTGCTAGCAGCAGGAGGCAGGAGGTGGTCCCGGCGGCGCTGGAGGAAGAAGAAGAGAGATTGAAGATGGATGCCTGTCGTTGGATGTAAATCCAACGGCTAACATGTCAGAATCATTTGTTGACTAAATTGACAACGACTTGCATTGGCTTCGACCTATTGGCCCACATTTCAGCCTCCAAAAATGTGGCACGTATTCAACCCATTTTTTCCAGAATTTACAGTCTTTTTTTGCGCGGTAGAATTTACAGTTAATTTGATCTTTTTTTTGAATTATAGCCATTAGCTGGACTGGGTGAACAAATAATGTAGCGTCCATGCGGCCTGTTTATTTTATTTCCTAAAAAATTACAGGCTATTTGCACTTTCTCGAAATACACGATTTTGCTAGGCTGATTCTAATTATAATGTTGGGTTGGGCCAGCAATGTTATCAAAAAATAAAAAGGGGCCGAGCATTTTGTTATAAATATATTTAAATAATAAGTGATATTATTACATTCGTCCTTAAATCTTACCAAGCTTTTGTACACAATCACTAGGATTTTCGTGCCAAAACAATCTAGGATTTTATTTGTTAAGAAATTATTTTTATAAGTTAATAAGATGTGGGATATTGTTTTCTTACATATGTAAGTATCTGTTAAATATATGATGACAATAAAAATAATATATAATAACATATGAAATAATTTTTTTAGAAAAACAGGGAGCATCTTCCCGGTTCCATTGCTGAGAACGAAAGCACAACATATTCTGATACAGCAGCTCAAAGAGCAGTTCGAAAGCAAAGGTAGAAAAGCTACAAACTAGGAGGGTGGATGAACAAATTCTCTGAATAACACAAATCACCTGAGCGGTGCCAAAGGCAGAGCGGATAGAGCACTCAAATGACACAAGGAGGGTCCAGCGAAGCCTTCATGGTCTTCAGCCGAGGGGCCGTGTCAGCCTGCGGCGACCAGTAAACAAGTAGAGAGACCGGGCTAGAAGGCATAACATGGTGGATATCCCTCTTTTTCGGCGCCAGGTGCCCATCATCTTCATCAGAGATCTTGAGACGAGCCCACGGGTCCAGCCCCAGAGTAGGTCGAGCCTTGTTCAGCCACAAGTGATCGCCAACGGTTTCTGGAGGGATCTTGTTAGGGTTTCCACGAAGCTCATCAACTTGTCCTTGTCCAATCCGGAGGAGAGAATCGCCCAGTTCCTCACCATGTTCCTGATCAACCTCAAGACCTGCGGAATGGAAATCCAGGAGGTGTTACTGAAAATCATAGCATTTCTATATTTCCAGAGACACCAAAAGACAGCTGAGCTAACATTGTTTAAAACTGAGCACTTTTTGGTAGCAATTCAGAATCTGGTGACAGATTCGAAGAGCCAATCTGACTAGAGAAATATTTCTCAATGTGGGCCCAGAGATGTTTAGCAACTATACATTCAAAAAATAGGTGAGAACAAGACTCTTGTTCCAAGCAGTAAACACAATCAAGGGGTTTGATGATGTGTCTCTTCCTAAGGTTATCCCTAGTCATCAATTTGTTTTTGGAGAGAAGCCAGAGAAATACATGAATTTTAGGGGGAACTCTCAATTTCCAGACAGCAGGGATAAACACGGGTTGAACCCCTCTAAATTTGATAACATGATAGAGGGAGCTGGAGGAATACTTCCCCTTATTGTCCAGCTGCCAAATCAGGGCATCTGGATCGGCAGTAAAGGTAATGCTTTTGTTAAAGAGAGTTTTAGGCATTGACCGTCCCAAACTTCATTGACACTTTTGTTAAGCTTATTGTGGACAGAGTAAATAGGCCAAAATTGGACTGCTTGGGGGGATGTGCCAAACCAACTATCTTCCCAGAACCTGGTTCTGCTCCCATCCCCTATGTTCCATCTGTAGCCAAATTTCATAGCATGCATAATAGATTTTAATCCTTTCCAGAATCTAGAGGTCTTAGGGTTGGAGGAAGGGACAAAAATATTAGGTTTATTTCCTAGGTATTTATGGGCAATAAGAAGCTTCCAGGGTTTCAGGTCTTCCTCATAGGATCTTTTAATCCAAGACCCTAGAAGACATATGTTAATTTCTTGGAGGTTAGGTATGCCTAGGCCTCCAAAATCTTTTTTCATAGAGACTAGGGCCCAATTAGCAAGGTGTAGCTTTCTATTTCCCTCAAAATCATTCCACAAGCAATGAGACATCTGAGAATTGATGAGGTTCACTGCCCATTTAGGGAACTTGAAGAAGAAGAGGAGATACACTGGAATGCTAGCCAAACAAGCTTGTATGAGGATCAATCTACCTCTGTAAGAGAGAAGTTTGCCCCTCCACCCAGCAATCCTTTTAATGATTTTATCTAGAAGGGGTTGGATATCCTCTCTCCTCAGTTTATCATAGTAGAGAGGGATACCTAGGTACTTAATGGGGAAGTTATGTTTATTACAGACTATAATAGAGAGGAAGTCAGCTAACTCCTGATCATCCATGTTGATAGGGATGAGTTCACTTTTAGAGTAGTTGATTCTCATGCCTGAGACTTGTTCAAACCAGGTTAGAACAGTTTTTAGATTGCTAGCATGTGTGGAGTCATTGTCTAAGAAATGGATGGTATCATCTGCATATTGAAGGCAAATGAGGCCACCAGGGCAGACCTCAGGACAGAGCCCTGCAATCAGACTATGATCAGCAGCTTTGCTCAGCATTTTAGTAAGAACGTCCACTACTAAATTAAACAAAAGCGGGGAGATGGGGTCACCTTGCCTAAGGCCTTTACCAGCAAGGAAAAAAATCACTTTCACAGTTATTTAACTTGACCCCAATAGACCCCCCATGAGTAAGTTGCTGGATCCAACTCTCCTCTATGAAAGGCTTGGAAAAGATCTAAGAGATGATTTTTCACCAAGTCCCAAAAATGCTGGTAAAACAAGAAGGGAATCACATCAGGACCAGGAGCCCCATCAGGATAAGAGCTAAAAATGGCTTCCTTCACCTCTATCTCTGAAAAAGGGGCTTCTAGCAGCTCATTTTCAGCGGGAGAGACTTTTTCAGAAGCAGAGAAAAAATTGTTTTGTAGAGAGAACCCAGAAGAGTTTTCTTTCTTAAACAGGTCATTGTAGAAGTCACTAGCCACTTTCAGCATCTCATCTACCTCAGTAACAGGGCCATTAGGGCCATCAAGGGAGTGAATGAGGGTTTTCCTCCTCCTCTGGTTAGCTACTGCATGGAAGTAAGCAGTATTTCTATCACTTCCAACATATCTAGCAGAACTGTGGGTTTTCCTTCTGACAGGGCAATTCTCAACTTTATGGGTAACCATTTTGCAGATAAAACAACTCTTGGGCTTGACATTTTTATCCAAATGATGCCCTGGTTCCCCACAGTTGTAGAATATCACCTCAAAGTATGCCATAAGGCCCGAAGCAGGGGCAGGAGCAGTTTTCTGGATGTCCTATCTCTTCTTTTGCTGATTCTTGCCTTGAGATTTCCCGCTGATCTGAGAGTCAGAACCACCAGCAGATTGATCTTGGGCAATTACAGGAGCCTGCCCAGATTGTGCCCCCATTTGGGGCGGAGGTGGGTCATACCACTGCCCAACCGGCGCTCCTCCCATTGTGATAGGGGAAATTCATCGGAGTTCCTGGTTCCTGCTCATCCTCCAGCCAGATGTTGTCTCTCAGGAAGCAGAAATAACCACCAGATAGCTCAATTGAAGCAGATTGCAAGCCTAATTTCAATCTTCTGCAGGTTTGGGGGAGAGGTAAGGTAGGGGATCCGCCTGCTCCAGCTCCGATGGCGTGCTGGTGGGCAGGAGTCTAGTCAAGCATTCCCATCTTGCAGCACGGCGTGGATCTCCTGAATTCACTTCTCCTTTCGCCCATCGAACGAGCGCAATCGGCGGCTCACTGGGGTGGGGCATCCTGTGCTTCTCCGAGAAATCTCCTCCAAAGTAGATCCACAGGGCTAGATTCAGCAGCTCCCAATCCACATGATCCTTGCACATCCGAGCATACCTGCGCGAGTGAGAGAACGGATTCGGTCCCTCCTCGGCTTCCTTCCTCGCAGCTTCCTCCTCTGCTTCTCTCCATTCGC
Organism: Triticum urartu; assembly: GCF_003073215.2. Lineage (NCBI taxonomy): Eukaryota > Viridiplantae > Streptophyta > Magnoliopsida > Poales > Poaceae > Triticum > Triticum urartu. The sequence goes on from NC_053027.1 coordinate 80,584,729, forward strand.
GCGTGCACTGGGTCCAGGAGAGAGCGTCGTCGTGGATCCACATCGCCCACTCCCTCCATCTCCTCCCTCAAGTCTCCCGCAGCACCGCCGGCGCGACGGAGTCGAGCGGCTGGAGCATCCGCGGGAAGGCTTTGTAGACATGTGGGAGATGCATCTTGTACATCTGCCTGTCTTCCAGCCATTCCCCCGTGGATATGGCCGGCGACTCCATGGGGCGCACGAGCGGACTTGATGAGGGGGGCAGGCGCGCCCGGAGTCAGGAGGCGGGGGGTGGCGGCGAGATCTATTTGCCAATTACTCCCTCCTTTTCGGTTTATAGGGCTCAATTCAAAAATCTCACCAACCAAGGTAGATGATGAATGGTGGAATACTTTTTGTAGTTTGCAAAAGCACCTAATTAATGCACTTGTTTTCCTCAAAAAATTATGTTTATCAATGCATAAATTGCAATGCATGCTTGCATAAAGTACATGCATTGGTCAATTTTCTCTTAATACTTGCATGCAATGATTTAATGCACCTTGGAATCTGAACATGTGATGGAAAACAACCAAATTGAGCCTTATAAAATTGAAAAACTAAAATTTTGAGATAAGCCCTATAAACCGAAAAGGAGGGAGTATGTGAACTAAACAGTCAACATATAAAATAATTTAAATATATATAATATAGTTAGAAGGGAAACATAAGTTGGTCCTGGCGTTCCTATTCTTATATAGAAAAATAGAACATACCTCTGCGTTTTCTTCAAAAAAAATATAAATTGGGCTGCCAAAAATATAACCTCGGATGGGAGGTCCATAGGCCGGTCGATACATGACGGCCCTAAGAAAATACAAACAGGCCTATGGACCTCCCATCCGAGGTCGTGGGCTGCGCATGTTAAAAATGAAAGCCTAGACGGGGCAGCCCAAAACCACGTCCAACACTTGCCAAAACTTCATCCCTCATTTTCTCTGTGTTTCGCACACTCGACATTGTGTGGGCATTTTGACTGTGCATCATATGAAGATGTGCTATGCATGAATGTTGATCAGCATGATGTTAACTGGCTGGTAGTTCCATTTTCGACCATGAATAAAACTTCCAACATGATGTTAACCCTGTTTGAAAAGGCCGTGTTAATATAAATGCTCTGCCTCTGAAAGTTGCAGTTTCTTATCTGAAACTGAACTTGCAGTTTCTAATCTGAAACTGAAACTTGCAGTTTCTTCTCTGAGAATCACATTGTCTGCACTTTTATACTCCTATGAAAGTACATTTTTTAAGTGCTAAAAATAGATCTCTA